>NC_091141.1:13268827-14018827 GCF_041381155.1 Argopecten irradians | reverse complement strand
TGTTATTATATGTAGGTTAAGGGGGGGTAGGTTGTTAGGTTGGGTTGGGTTTTGGGTTAGGGGGGGGGGTAGGGGTGGGTAATTGGGGTTTGACTTAGGGGGGTTTGGGGGGGGGTTTGGCTATAGTTAATTTTGGATACATTGTAACTGCTTCGGCACTTATATATCTTATTTGTTATCTGTCTTAACGGGGGTAATTGTGAATTTTGTTCTATGTAATAATTAATCTACTTGTTTTTATATAATAAATAGTTATTTGTACCTGGGTTTACCTAGTTGAGTTATTGGATTGGATTAGTGTGGGGTGGGGGGGCTACATCCTAGAGATTTCGAACCTGTTTTGAGATACAGGCCTGGGGGGGTGGAGGGGGGGGGGGGATCCGGGAGGATTTGTGACGGGGTGGACTCTGTTGTTATACTAAAAAACTATACGGGGATTTGGGACTTTTTTGGGATACATATAAAAAACGGGGGGGGTACAGTCGGATCGGTTTTCCTGGTCTTGTGGAAAACCCTCCCTATTACAGTATAAGCAGGGGGGGGGGTAAAACATTGAAAAGTATTGAAAAAAAAAAAAGATGTAAAAAATACCTGCGAAACGGCGGTATTGAAAGGGTGTATCGAAGATTGAGCCAAGGACCAGAATTCTTAACCCCGGCCGCTTGATTGCTGGGCTTATTATGAATTTCGAAATTAAAAAAAGTTTTCTGACAGGAATTATTTCTTGATAACCGTGAGATATGAATTTGGAAATGCGATTGAGATTTAGGTTCAAATTCATTTTGATAATGAATAGGTAAACACATTAGAATTTCAGGTTTTTTAAAAGTGCAAAAATTCTCTTATCTTATGAAGATCCTGGACCAATGCGGAATTAACAAGTACGATTAGAGTTTTAGTTTTCAGATACCGTTTATCTCCTTTGGCCCACATGCACATATCATGTAATCACACCTCAAAATCGCTTGAAAGTTCTTATATCTCACGCCATGTTTGAATATTATGACCTTGTAATTGGTTTCATTTAATGTGTCTGAAAGCCATGATCTTTTAAATCCAATTCAAAACATTTCAACATTTGAATGCGCTTCATGAATTTACGCGAAAATTTTAACGTTAAAAAATGGACGAAACGCCATATTCGGAGGGTCTTATATTTCCGCAAATTCAAATATTCATGACTTTGAAATTATATAAAAAACCTGATACAGACATCTAGGCCTAATAGCTATCAATTTACTCAAAATTTCAACACTCTTCATGAGTTGATTAAAGGCCCTACGAGCTCACATATAAACGGACAAATAAAAATAAGAAAATTGAAACAAATTGCCATATTTGGGAGAGCTATCTTTCAGCATTTTTTGTATATAACCCCTTAATAATAAATAACTTGTGATGACAATAAAAGTTATTACCCACCAATTGGTATTAAAAATCACATCACTGTTATATTACATGGTTTAAAGGCGCTGTGAATGTCTGGGCGACTCGTTTAAGGACAAATATAAAACTATAAAATTCGATTTTCGACCTTTGTCCTATATATCCGCCTTTTTGTAACTTTATGACCTCTGAAACTCGGGGGTAATTTTATTTAGTGTGTATGTAAGCATGATCTTTCACATCCAATTCAAAATCATCTCAACTTGGCAATTGTTCATGAATATATTCGCTAAAATTTACGTTAAAAAATGTAACGGAAACGCCATATTCGGAGGGTCTATATTTTCCGCCATTTTTCACAAAATCATGATCTTTGTGAATTAAACAACCTGTACAGGACCAAATAGGCCTAAAGCTAGATATACATTTACAAAAATTCAACACTTCTACAATGAAATGATAAAGGCCACTACTGAAGCTCACAAAAATAACGAGACAAAAAATAAGCAAAATGAAACAATATTGACCATATTTGGAGAGATATCTTTCCGCCATTTTTGTATATAACCCTTAAATAATTAATATACACTTTTGAAAGACATAAAGTTAAATACGACTGATAGGTATGATAAATATCAACCAATGTAACTTAACTGGTTTCAAAGGCGATGAAATCGTCTCGTTTTTTAAGGACAAAATATAAACTTAAAATTTCGATTTTACGAAGTGTCAGATATCTCCGGCCATTTTGAATCTAATTGACCTTGAAACTTGGTCATTTTTATGTTGGTCTGAAAGTATGATCGTTTCACATTCCAATTCAAAACATTTCTCATTTGTATTTTCTTGCCTCCCCCCTCCTGTCGCTCAAAAAATTCTTCGTTTTAAAAAAGGAACCCGAAAACGACCATATTCGGAGGGCTATATTATCCGACTTTTTCATAAGTTTGTCTTTTGAAATTAAAAAACCTGTACAAGACAATAGGCTTAAAAGCATATATTTACAACAAAATCAAACCACTCTACATGAAGATGAATAAAGGCCCTACAGAGCTCCACAAATAAACTGGACTAAAAACATTAGAAAAATTGAAACAAATTGCCATATTCTGGAGAGCTATATTTCCGCCATTTTTCTATATAACCCCTAAAAAATAAATAACTTGTGTTGACATAATAGTTTAATTCACCAAGCATAGGTTATGAAAAATCATACACGTGTACATACAGGATTTAAAGGCGCTGAAAAAGTCTCGGGCAAGGACAAATATAATACTATTAACATTTACGATTTTTCGATGTCCTATTATCTCCGCCATTTTGTATCCTTGTATGACCTTGAACTTTGGCTAGTCATTATATGTGTTCTGAAAGAATCGATCTTTCACATCCTCAATTCAAAACAATTTCACCTTGAATTTTCATGAATTACGCTAAAACTTTTACGTTAAAAAATGAACGAAACGCCATATTTCGGAGGTTCTATATTTCCGCCCATTTTCAAATTCATGGTCTTTGAAATTAAAAAACCTGTACAGGACAATAGGCTAAAGCTCATATTTACAAAAAAATCAACACAATCTACATGAGATGGATAAAGGTCCCTATGAGCCTCACAAATAAACGGACAAAAATAAGAAAAAGAAAACAAATTGCCATATTTGGAGAGCTATATTTTCCGCCATTTTCTCTATATAACCTCTTAAAAATAATAACTTGTGAAGACAAAAGTTAATTACAACTTAGGTATGAAAAATCAACACTGTATATACAGGTTTAAAGGCGCTGAATCGTCTCAGGGCAAGGTCAGGACAAATATAAACTAAAAATTCGATTTTTCGATGTCTTATATACTCCGCCATTTTGAATCTAATGACCATTGAACTTGGTTCAATTTATAGTGTCTGAAAGTATGATCTTTTCACATCCAATTCAAAACATCATTCACACCATTTGAATTTTCTTGGAATTACGCTAAAATTTACGTTAAAAATTGAACGAGAACGCCATAATTCGGAGGTCTATATTTCCGACCATTTTCACAAACTATTCATGTCTTTGAAATTAAAATAACGTGTACAGACAATAGGCTAAAGCTTATATTTACAAAAAATCAACACTCTACATGAGAGATGATAAAAGGCCGTCTACGAGCTCACAAATAACGGACAAAAATAAGAAAAAGAAACATATTTGCCATATTTGGAGAGCTATATTTCCGCCATTTTTTCTATATAACCCCTTAAAAATAAATAACTTGTGAAGACAAAAAGTTTCATACAAAAATAGGTATGAAAAATCAACACTGTACATTACAGGTTTTGTAAAGGCGCTGTGAAATTACGTCTCGGGCAAGGACAAATATAAAACTAAAAATTCGATTTTCGATGTCCTATATTATCCGCCATTTTTGAATCTTATGACCTTGAACTTGGTCATTTTATGTGTCTGAAAGCATGATGATCTTTCACATCCAATTCAAAAAACATTTCACCTTTGAATTTTTCATGAATTACGCTAAATTTACGTTAAAAAATGAACGAAACGCCATATTCGGAGGTCTATATTTCCGCCATTTTCAAATTCATGTCTTTGAAATTAAAAAACCTGGTACAGACAATAGGCTTAAAGCTCATATTTACAAAAAATCAAACACTCTACATGAGATGATTAAAGGCCCTATGAGCTCACAAATAACGGACAAAAATAAGAAAAAGAAACAAATTGCCATATTTGGAGAGCTATATTTCCGCCATTTTTTCGTATATAACCTCTTAAAAATAAAAAACTTGTGAAGAGACAAAAGTTAATACAAACATAGGTATGAAAAAATCAACACTGTATATACAGGTTTAAAGGCGCTGAAACGTCTCGGGCAAGGACAAATATAAACTAAAAATTCGATTTTCGATGTCTATATCTCCGCCATTTTGAATCTTATGACCTTGAACTTGGTATATTTTATGTGTCTGAAAGGCATGATCTTTCACATCCAATTCAAAACTTTTCACCTTTGAATTTTCATGAATTACGCTAAAATTTACGTTAAAAAAAATGAACGAAACGCCATATTCGGAGGTCTATTATTTCCGCCATTTTCAATCATTCATGTCTTTGAAATTAAAAACCTGTACAGACATTATAGGCTAAAGCTTATATTTACAAAAAAATTCAACACTCTACATGAGATGATAAAGGCCCTACGAGCTCACAAAATAACGGACAAAAATAAGAAAAAGAAACAAATTGCCATATTTGGAGAGCTATATTTCCGCCATTTTTCTATTAAACCCCTTAAAAATAAATAACTTTGTGAAGACAAAAGTTAATACAACATAGGTATGAAAAATCAACACTGTACATACAGGTTTAAAGGCGCTGAAACGTCTCGGGCAAGGACAAATATAAACTAAAAATTTCGATTTTCGATGTCCTATATCTCCGCCATTTTTGAATCTATGACCTTGAACTTGGTCATTTTATGTGCCTGAGAACATGCCCTTTCATATTGCGCCCTTCGAAACATTTCTATGCTAAAGTTCATTTTTGACCTTTGTTTGACCTCATTTGACCCCCTAGTGAACTCGTGACCCTGACATAATTTCTGATAACATGTAATGAGAAAAAAACGTGACTTATCGTGATCTACATGGAGAATGAAACGTACATGTTGTGTAGCGTACGGTTATGAAATTATGAGCGTTTAAAGTTCGTTCGAAAAAAGCAGTTTTTTTTTACGTCTGTGACCTTGACCTTGAAACGTTATCCATTCAAAAACATCGAGAGTACACATGGTTTTAAGAACTTATCGTTTACGCTACATTAACTGTCTTCCAAAATTTCAGCGTCTACAACACTCTCTTCTTATTTATAAATGAATCAATATCTCAGATGTCGTTTTACAAACTAATCATTTTTTAATACTTAGCTTTCTTTGAATCCTGTTGACCCCTTGAATAAATGATATTTGTCAAGGTCTCAATAAAGGAGATCATAATTTCTGTAGTACATTCGTTTCCATGATATCTATCTATACATAAAATCAAGCATGTTTGGTTAAGTATTTGAACAAGGCGGCGGAAGACATAACAAAACTATTTTTTTTGGCGGGAAAACGCCAAATTAGCCTTTTTTTTCAAGTGCTCGTATATCTTCTTCGCCATTTTGGAATCATCACTTTGACCTTAGAAATTTACTAGTCATTGTATATACTTTCTGAGGGCATGACCATTTTCATATTCATAACTTTCAATAAACTTTTCTTGTGCGAAGATTATTTCAGATTTTTGACCGGTTTGATTTGACCCCCGTAGCGGAACTCTTGACTTTGACATAATCTCTCTCTTAGATAACATGGCATGAGTAAAAGCACGCGCATATGTCAAGGATCTGATGTCTGTAATATTCTAAATACCCGTGAACCCATGTACAGACGCTACCCGGTAATGAAGTTAATGAGCGTTTAAATCTTCGTTCCAAAAAATTTGTTTTTTCATACGTCTGTAGACCTTTGACCTTGAACCGTTATCGTACACAATATCGAACGTACGCTTTCAAGCATCTTAATGTACATTTCATAAAAGTGTCCAAAATCTTGAGCGCCGTTATACCTTGTTCGTTCGTTCGTGAGGAAAAAGTGTTAAGATGGTTTCGCGGATGGAAATAATCATAGAACTATTTATCCTAACTAGATTTTTGATCGCGAATCAAAACACGGGATTATGCCACCTATGCTAATGATATAAGCTAAGTCAATTGTTAGCGAACGGACGATTTGCAGCTTGTTAACGAACGAACGGTACGTAATGTCACTCAATATTAATCAGAAAGCGTTTCTTACGATCTAGAAGTTAGTTTCTGGTCCAACTGAAAAAAATGATTAAGGGGAATCCCCAATTTGGGCACTAGATTTTCATTAGAGAGGTGAATATATCTAGGAGACTGCTGGATTGGATATATTCATGGGTACACCAGTTAATGGTTTATGTGTGGGTCGGACAATACATGTAGATGTAAAAATTTGTGTAACGAATTTTGATAACTTCATTTAACCCTGAATAGTAGCAAACGTTAACCACGGTCCTCTATGGGAATTTATTTGGTTCTGTGATATCAAACGGCACGGACCCGGGTAGTTTTATCTTTTCAAAATAGCACCGGTTGTGTTTGAACATCCGGTGTCACAGATGACGGCTCTGCCACACACATAAATAGGTTTTTAAACCTCGTCAGTTATTGGGTTTGTGCATTACTTTATATTGTTTGTTTGTTCAAATGTACGTCCTATTAACAGCTAGGGTCACATAAGGACGGCTTCCATCCTTATGTATGCGGTTGTTAGTTTACACATGTACGTGTATTTACGCAAACACGTGTACATTGTTCATATATACGTGTATATGTAGTGTGATAGAACGGGTTTTCTATCATTGTTGCATTTATTTTCTACAGTATGTATATTTGTTATTGCACTCTTCTAAGTCTTCACTTCAGTGATCTGTTTATGTATATTTGACCCAAATTCAGGGGAACACCGTGAGAACAGGTCTTATCTAGGGTGTGTTTTGCTGTTTAGCAGTCACATTCATCAACCTAGTTGTCCTCATGATCATCCCGATGATGACCGCTGGCCGGAGTACACGTGTGGTACACTTGGGAGGTGTTTATCAGTCAGTTGAGTCTTGTCTGTTTTAAAGCGGAAGTTATATTTAGTGTGTAGGTGTGGGTTGTTGTAGCACGCGGTTTTCACACTAAATATGGTGCTCTGTCACGGACATCGTGACTATTGACCAATCAGTGGTCACTTTGGGGTTAATGGGTTTTTGATGAGTTGTTATAAATGGGGCTGCTTCTAAGAAGCACTTAGTATTGACTGAGGGAAGAGGTAGGGAAGCAGAGCCTCGTAGTTGCATCTGTCAAAGTTGGCAAACACTGCAGGGTTTCTGAGCTAGACTGCTAACGTGGGTTCATTTATACTTAGAGTGTTTTTAAGCTAACGTAGGGTCTGTGTATAATTAGGGGTTCTTTATCAGCGGGCTTTGGGCCCTTAGGTAGGTATCCTAGTTCTTACACTCGTTAGGTTGGTTAATATATACCTTCTAGAGTTAACGGAACTACTAGTTGGCTCCGTAGGGTGTTAGGCTTTGTTTAGGGAACGTGGTAATCACACAGGACTGAGCTAATTAGGCCTAAAGTTTGGCTATAGTTAATCTTGGATACATTGTAACTGCTTCGGCACTTATATCTCTTATTGTTATCTGTCTTAACGGGCACTATTGTGAATCTTCTATGTAATACTTAATCTACTTGTCTTTTATATAATAAATAGTTATTTGTACCTGTATTTACCTAGTTGAGTTATTGGATTAGTGTCAGTGCTTCCGCTACATCCTAGAGATCGAACCTGTTGAGATACAGGCCTGTAACCTGTGGAGGAAACCGGATCCGTTGTTGTACTAAAAATACTATTACGATCACGATTTGGGACATTATTCATATATCGGGTGATAGATACAGTCGGTTCGACCCTACTTGGTCTCTTGTCGGATAACCATCCCTATTACAGTTAGCTACTTAATAAAATCCCAGAGAATGTATTGAAAACTAGATGTAAAAATAGCATTCGAATCGGACCCTTGTGTAACCGAAGATTGAGCCAGGAACAAGAATTTTTATCCCCAGACCGATGTTTGGCTGGCCGATAATTATGGAATTTCAAAATTATAATGTGGTTCTGTCAGGTACATTATTTAATTCGGATTAAACGTGATTATTAAATTCGGAAATTCCGATTTGAGATTTAGGTTCAAAATATTCAATTTTGATTATGATATAGGTATACGCATTAGGAAGTTCAGGGTTTTTAAAAGTGCACAAAATTGCTCCTTATATTATAAAGATCCTTGGATACCAATGCGGAATATACAAGTACGTGTTAGAGTTTTAGTATTAGATACGAATTATCTCCCTGTGTCACACATGCCACATCATGTAATCACAACTCAAAATCGCTGAAAGTTCTATACCTCCGCCATTTTGGAATCATATGACATTGAAATTGGTCATTTTTATGTGTCTGAAAGCATGATCTTTCACATCCAATTCAAAACATTTCACCTTTGAATTTTCATGAATTACCCTAAAATTTACGTTAAAAAATGAACGAAACGCCATATTCGGAGGTCTATATTTCCGACCATTTTCAAATTCATGTCTTTGAAATTAAAAACCTGTACAGACAATAGGCTAAAGCTTACATTTACAAAAATTCAACACTCAACATGAGATGATAAAGGCCCTACGAGCTCACAAATAACGGAAAAAAATAAGAAAATGAAACAAATTGCCATATTTGGAGAGCTATATTAAATTCGCCATTTTTCTATATAACCCCTTAAAAATAAATAACTTTTGAAGACAAAAGTTCATTACAACACAGGTATGAAAAATCAACACTGTACATAAAGGTTTAAAGGCGCTGAAACGTCTCGTGCAAGGACAAATATAAAAACTAAAATTTCGATTTTCGATGTTCCTATATCTCCGCCATTTTGAATCTTATGACCTTGAACTTGGTCATTTTATGTGTCTGAAAGCATGATCTTTCACATCCGATTCAAAACATTTCACCTTTGAATTTTTCATGAATTACCCTAAAATTTACGTTAAAAAATGAACGAAACGCCATATTCGGAGGTCTATATTTCCGCCATTTTCAAATTCATGTCTTTGAAATTAAAAACCTGTACAGACAATAGGCTAAAGCTTACATTTACAAAAAATCAACACTCTAAATGAGATGATAAAGGCCCTACGAGCTCACAAATAACGGACAAAAATAAGAAAAAGAAACAAATTGCCATATTTGGAGAGCTATATTTCCGCCATTTTTCTATGTAACCCCTTAAAAATAAATAACTTGTGAAGACAAAAGTTAATACAACATAGGTATGAAAAATCAACACTGTACATACAGGTATTAAGGCGCTGAAACGTCTCGGGCAGGGACAAATATAAACTAAAATTTCGATTTTTGATGTCCTATATCTCCGCCATTTTGAATCTTATGACCTTGAAATCGGTCATTTTATGTGTCTTAAAGCATGCTCTTTCACATCCTATTCAAAACATTTCTCTTTGAAAATTCATAAATAACGGTAAAATTTACTTTAAAAAAAATGAACGAAACGCCATATTCGGAGGTGCTACATTTCCGCCATTTTTCAGAGCTTTGTCTTTGAAATAGATACCTGTACAGACTAATAGGTTAAAGTCTACATTTACAAAAAATCAACACCCTACATTAAATTATGAAGGCGCTACGAGCACACAAATTACGTTGAAAAAATAAGGAAAAGGAAACAAATTGCCATATTTGGAAGGCTATATTTCCGCCATTTTTCTATATAATCCCTTTAAAACCCATAACTTTTGAAGACAAAAGTTCATACAACATAGCCGTATGAAAAATCAACACCGTACATACAGGTATTAAGGCGCTGAAACGTCTCGGGCAGGGGCAAATATAAACTAAAAATTTCGATTTTTGATGTCCTATATCTCCGCCATTTTGGATCATATGACCTTGAATTTGGTCATTTTATGTGCCTGAGAACATGCTCTTTCATATGCGCCCTTCGAAAGATTTATATGGTAAAGTTCATTTTTGACCTTTGTTTGACCTCATTTGAACCCCCAAATGAACTCGTGACCTTGACATAATTTCTGATAACATGTAATGAGAAAAAAACGTGAATTATCGTGATCTACATGGAGAATGAAACGTACATGTTGTGTAGCGTACGGTTATGAAATTATGAGCGTTTAAAGTTCGTTCGAAAAAAGCAGTGTTTTACGTCTGTGACCTTGACCTTGAACGTTATCCTCCGAAATCGAGCGTACATTTCAAGCACTCATGTACGTACATAACGTGTCCAAATTACAGCGCTCTACACCTCTTATTTATAAAGAAGAAGTCGTTTAAAGATTTAAAGCTTTTTGAACCCTGTGACCTTGAATGAATGTCAAGGTCAATAAAAAGGCATAAGTTCTGTAGACATTCTTCCATGCTATGTCTATACAAAAAATCAAGCATGTATGTTAAGTATTAAAGGCGCTGAAAACCTTTAAAATTTTTGGCGGGAAAACGCCAAAATAGCCTTTTTTCAAAGGCCTATATCTCCGCCATTTTGGATCTCATGACCTTAAAACTTGTCATTATATATTTCTGAGGGCATGACCTTTCATATTCAACTTTCAAAATTTTTCTGTGGTAAATTTCGTTTTTGACCTTTGTTTGACCCCGTAGCGAACTCTTGACCTTGACATAATCTCTGATAACATGGCATGGGAAAAGCACGCGCAATGTCAAGATCTATCTGAATAACAAAACGTGAACGATGTACAGCGTACGGTAATGAAGTTATGAGCGCGTTTAAACTTCGTTCCAAAAAAATTTGTTTTTTACGTCTATGACCTTGACCTTGAACATTTTCGTAAAAAATCGAACGTACATTTCAAGATCTTATGTACATTCATAACGTGTCCAAAGTTGAGCGTCGTACCTTATTTCGTTCCTGAGATATCCTGCGAACAAGATTTGTGGAAAAGTAAGAATAAAAAAGAAAAATAAAGAATAATAATAATAAGAAGAAAAAACAGAACAATAACAATAGGGATTTCCATCCTCAATGGAAAATCCCTAATAATAAGAAAAAAACAGAACAATAACAATAGGGATTTCCATCCTCAATGGAAATCCCTAATAACATGGCATGTCAATTAGACAGAGACATTTGAACCTTTCTATTGACCAGTTATAATTTTAGGTTGAAGTGTTCCTGTAGGCTTGGCAGGCGCAAGTTTATACTAATTAGGGATTTCCATTAAGGATGGAAATCCCTATTGTTATTGTTCTGTTTTTTCTTATTATTATTATTATTATTATTATTATTATTCTTATTATTTCCACGAAACCATCTTAACACTTTTTCTCACGAACGGAACAAGGTACGGCGCTCAAATTTGGACACGTTATGTATGTACATGAGAGCTTGAAACGTAAGTTCGATTTTGTACGATAAGGTTCAAGGTCAAGGTCACAGACGTAAAAAACAAATTTTTCGGAACGAAGTTTAAACGCTCATTACTTCATTACCGTACGCTGTACATGGTTCACGTTTAGTTATTCAGACAGATCTTGACATTGCGCGTGCTTTTCCCATGCCATGTTATCAGAGATTATGTCAAGGTCAAGAGTTCGCTACGGGGTCAAACAAAGGTCAAAAACGAAATTTGTCACAGAAAAGTTTTGAATAGCGCATATGACAGATCATGCTCTCAGGAACATAAAATGACCAATTTCAAGGTCATATGATCAAAAATGGCGGAGATATAGGACATCAAAAATCGAATTTTTAGTTTATATTTGTCCTTGCCCGAGACGTTTTAGCGCCTTTAAACCTGTATGTACAGTGTTGATTTTTCATACCTATGTTGTATGAACTTTTGTCTTCAAAAGTTATTTATTTTAAAGGGGTTATATAGAAAAATGGCGGAAATATAGCTCTCCAAATATGGCAATTTGTTTCTTTTTCTTATTTTTGTCCGTTGTTTGTGAGCTCGTAGGGCCTTTATCGTCTCATGTAGGGTGTTGATTTTTTGTAAATGTTAGCTTTAGCCTATTGTCTGTACAGGTTTTTAATTTCAAAGACATGAATTTGAAAATGGCGGAAATATAGACCTCCGAATATGGCGTTTCGTTCATTTTTTAACGTAAATTTTAGCGTAATTCATGAAAATTCAAAGGTGAAATGTTTTGAATTGGATGTGAAAGATCATGCTTTCAGACACATAAAATGACCAAGTTCAAGGTCATAAGATTCAAAATGGCGGAGATATAGGACATCGAAAATCGAATTTTTAGTTTATATTTGTCCTTGCCCGAGACGTTTCAGCGCCTTTAAAACTGTATGTACAGTGTTGATTTCTCATACCTATGTTGTATGAACTTTTGTCTTCAAAAAATATTTATTTTTAAGGGGTTAAATAGAAAAATGGCGAAAATATAGCTCTCCAAATATGGCAATTTGTTTCATTTTCTTATTTTTGTCCGTTATTTGTGAGCTCGTAGGGCCTTTATCGTCTCATGTAGGGTGTTTGATTTTTTGTAAATGTTAGCTTTAGCCTATTGTCTGTACAGGTTTTTAATTTCAAAGACATGAATTTGAAAATGGCGGAAATATAGACCTCCGAATATGGCGTTTCGTTCATTTTTTAACGTAAATTTTAGCGTAATTCATGAAAATTCAAAGGTGAAATGTTTTGAATTGGATGTGAAAGATCATGCTTTCAGACACATAAAATGACCAAGTTCAAGGTCATAAGATTCAAAATGGCGGAGATATAGGACATCGAAAATCGAAATTTTAGTTTATATTTGTCCTTGCACGAGACGTTTCAGCGCCTTTAAACCTGTATGTACAGTGTTGATTTTTCATACCTATATGGTATTAACTTTTGTCTTCAAAAGTTATTTATTTTTAAGGGGTTATATAGAAAAATGGCGGAAATATAGCTCTCCAAATATGGCAATTTGTTTCATTTTCTTATTTTTTTCCGTTATTTGTGAGCTCGTAGGGCCTTTATCATCTCATGTAGAGTGTTGAATTTTTGTAAATGTAAGCTTTAGCCTATTGTCTGTACAGGTTTTTAATTTCAAAGACATGAATTTGAAAATGGCGGAAATATAGACCTCCGAATATGGCGTTTCGTTCATTTTTTAACGTAAATTTTAGCGTAATTCATGAAAATTCAAAGGTGAAATGTTTTGAATTGGATGTGAAAGATCATGCTTTCAGACACATAAAATGACCAAGTTCAAGGTCATAAGATTCAAAATGGCGGAGATATAGGACATCGAAAATCTAAATTTTAGTTTATATTTGTCCTTGCACAAGACGTTTCAGCGCCTTTAAACCTGTATGTACAGTGTTGATTTGTCATACCTGTGTTGTATGAACTTTTGTCTTTAAAAGTTATTTACTTTTAAGGGGTTATATAGAAAAATGGCGGAAATATACCTCTCCAAATATGGCAATTTGTTTCATTTTCTTATTTTTTTTTCCGTTATTTGTGAGCTGGTAGGGACTTTATCATCTCATGTAGAGTGTTGATTTTTTGTAAATGTAAGCTTTAGCCTATTGTCTGTACAGGTTTTTAATTTCAAAGACATGAATTTGAAAATGGCGGAAATATAGACCTCCGAATATGGCGTTTCGTTCATTTTTTAACGTAAATTTTAGCGTAATTCATGAAAATTCAAAGGTGAAATGTTTTGAATTGGATGTGAAAGATCATGCTTTCAGACACATAAAATGACCAAGTTCAAGGTCATAAGATTCAAAATGGCGGAGATATAGGACATCGAAAATCTAATTTTTAGTTTATATTTGTCCTTGCACAAGACGTTTCAGCGCCTTTAAACCTGTATGTACAGTGTTGATTTGTCATACCTGTGTTGTATGAACTTTTGTCTTTAAAAGTTATTTACTTTTAAGGGGTTATATAGAAAAATGGCGGAAATATACCTCTCCAAATATGGCAATTTGTTTCATTTTCTTATTTTTTTTCCGTTATTTGTGAGCTCGTAGGGACTTTATCATCTCATGTAGAGTGTTGATTTTTTGTAAATGTAAGCTTTAGCCTATTGTCTGTACAGGTTTTTAATTTCAAAGACATGAATTTGAAAATGGCGGAAATATAGACCTCCGAATATGGCGTTTCGTTCATTTTTTAACGTAAATTTTAGCGTAATTCATGAAAATTCAAAGGTGAAATGTTTTGAATTGGATGTGAAAGATCATGCTTTCAGACACATAAAATGACCAAGTTCAATGTCATATGATTCAAAATGGCGAAAGTATAGAACTTTCAGCGATTTTGAGTTGTGATTACATGATGTGGCCTGTGGCCAAAGGGAAGATAATCCGTATCTAATACTAAAACTCTAACTGTACGAGTTATTCCGCATTGGCCCAGATCTTCATACGAAAAGGAGAATTTTTGCACTTTAAAAACACCTGAAAGTCTAATGTGTTTACCTATTCATTATCAAAATAGATATTTTGAACCTAAATCTCAATCTGAATTTCCAAATTCATATCACGGTTATCAAGGAATAACTACCTGTCAGAAAACATTTTTAATTTTGAAATTCATAATAAGCCAGCCAATCAGCAGCCGGGTTAAAATTTTGTCCTGGGCTCAATCTTCGTTACACACGGGCCGTTTCGAAGGTCTTTTTTCATTTAGTTTTGAATACTTTTCGGGATGTTTTAAGTTCTACATGTACACGTATATATGAACAATGTACACGTGTTTGCGTAAATACACGTACATGTGTAGCTACACCGCATACATGGGAGGCCGTCCTTACGTGACCCTAGCTGTTAATAGGACGTACATTTGAACAAACAAACAATAAAAGTAATGCACAAACACAATAACTGACAGGTTTAAAAACATTTTATGTGTGTGGCAGAGCCGTCACCTGTGACACCGGATGTTCAAACACAACCGGTGCTATTTTGAGAAACTACCCGGCCGTTTTGAGATCACAGAACCAAATAAATTCCCATAGAGGACCGTGTTAACGTTTGCTACTATTCAGGTTAAATGAAGTTATCAAAATTCTTTACAAATTTTACATCTACATGTATTGTCCGACCCACACATAAACCATTAACTGGTGTACCCTGAATATATCCAATCAGCAGGCTCCAATATATTCACCTCTCTATGAAATCTTGTGCCCAAAGGGGGATTCCCCTAAATCTGTTTTTCGGTTGGACCAGACTACTACTTTCGTAAGAAACGCTTTCTGATTAATATTGAGTGAGATCGTTCGTTCGTTCAACCAATCGTCTGTTCGCTAACATTACTTATATCATTACATGGGTGGAAATCCCGTGTTTTGAGGCGCAAGTTATACTAATTCTTTTTTGTTGTAATTCAACAATGTCATGTTCAAGTTTATTAACAATCAGTTTTAGATTGATTTCTTATCAGTATCCAAAATGTACTTCTTACCTCTTCCACAACTCATATACGCCTACGACCTCAGTTAAGCGTATAATTTATTGTATTCCTGTCGGTTATTTCGAAAGTGCTATGAAAACTTAAGTTACATAAAGTTGAAATTAAGAAACATGAGCGTGGGCGAATTTCTCAATCCCGATTTCGCAACTATCTGTTTTCCAGTTTCTACCAGGAAAGTAATAAAAATACGGTTAGGAAATTAAAACTGAAAGCGCGATTCCTACACGCTCTCTGATGCTTATGTCAAGGATGTGAATCGCAATACATGCTCATAAACTGCGACTGTAAGGATAGTCACCCTTTATTGCCTTGTGTTCAGCGTTCTTACTTGCTGCTCATCATATAGGGGTTCATCCGTACAACTGTTGTTAATGTAATCTGACCGAGTAAAGTGTATGTCTATCTACTGCCCCCATTGTATGATTAAATGGTCGGCTAAATATTCAGATTTTATATTTTTCATTATACCTTTCCTTTTTTTAACGTCTTCATTGAAACCGCCTCAATTTAAAACTTGAGTTTCGCCGTCAGTATAATATGACCGGGTGAGCTGTGTTGATTGGTATCTTCTGCAGAATGCTTCATTGATATAGCACTATAAAAAGAACAACAGTTCCAATATACAAGAAGACACAACAAGAACATACCACAGTTTCCCATAACACGCACCTCGTGCTACATACATGGTACACTCCGCATACATGGGAGGCCGTCCTTACATGACCCAGCTGTTCATAGGACGTTGATTAATCAAATAAACAAAAACCGCAGTATCTGGGTTATGTCCTCTAAGTGAAACACGCCATGAGGTCCTGCTTCTGATCACCTCTCAGCAAGACCTGGTGTTGAACGACTGGTTTGTCTTCAAAATAATCTGCTCGTTTGTCTATAAAATAATCTGCTCGTTTGCGTTGTTCACAGCAAGCCGTAATGAGAGATCACTATCACAATCACTTCAGGTGGAAACACAGCACGAATATACCACAGGCATTATTTTAACGGTCCACACACGCAACACAAACCACACAACCTATTGAAACGATGTATAGTTCCGTGCCGGGAAAACGCAGATATACATGTAGGATTCATCAGAAAGGATTTATTTCATTTGTATGTTCGTTGATATATTTGAGTGAATTACCGCCACCATCTAGTGGCTAAGCCGAACGCTATATTTCATTTTAAACGTATTAGTATCATAAACACTAAATGGCGTTAATTTTCAGTTGTAAACATAAAAGGTAAGACTGTAGATATAAGTATTAATATATCTTTCAGGAGGTTCTATTGATGGATACAGATATTTGTGTCATGGACGGACTTTGCTGTCCATTCCAAATATCGATACCCTATTCAACTTAACCCTTCCATAACATGGAATCACCAGAAACATATTTTAATCCTTGAATAAATATATATAGTTTTATTTTTATTAATTGGTCACTTCAACTTGTGTATAAACTAATCAAATACACGTGAAGAATGTTTTTGATGTATTGAATAGAAATGGATCATTTATGACTTTTAGTGAATTTGAAGAAATGATTATAATAATATTTAATAACTTCCTTAGATATCATCGGTTATGCATATCTATAAAGTGGGCTTTAAAGGTAGGTTTCGCCCAACCAAATAATTTTTTGGTAAAACCAGATAAACGGACGAAAGGATAAAAAAAATCATATATAACAAATATCCAATTTAATTTCTGCGTGCGTATGAGATTGCGAATATGTGTCTTGAATACAAAACTGAAGGAAATTCTTGATTTATTACGATGTCAGAATGAATGTATAGTTTGCAAATGAAGCTGCGATGGATTGGGTTTTTGATTTTTCGCGCATGCGCATAATTGCGTACTGAAATTAAGCAAAACGGTTGAACGAAAGCGTGTGAGAATCGGCCACAAAGAGGATGAAATTAGAATGGAATCGGGCTAGCCCTAGGGTATCTCTAGGGAATGAAAGTCGGACATGTCATGTAGCAAAAGAAGAAAGAGAAGCAACACCTCATGCGGAGTTTGCCCGGATTCCGTTGGAATCGTGTTGCACGTGGTGAGTTAAATTGCAACACATGCCAGTGTACATGCAGTGGCAGGCTAACCACATATAAGTCTCTATATTGAACCCATCAATTTTAGGACATACATATTTTTTAATCTTTATGCATATAATAAAACAGGGGCTTTCTGCTTAATTGAAATCTCACCTATGGCCATTCGGTCTAACTGTGAACTGCGCATGCTACCTTATACAGCATGTTTTGTATTTTTAAGTTTTCCGAATACCAAATAATGTCTAAACAATGTTGTGGCGAACAAAATGACCTATCCGGCTACTGTGTATCTTTAATGGTCACCGAGTAATGCCAGTTTCCCCATAAGGTATATTTTCACCAATATTCCTCCAATACAAGTAGCAAGGGGAGGTAATTTGAAAAATCAAAAGTTAAATTACTATGCTGGTTTCTGAAATAAAATTATTCAGAAAAAATCATACGGTATTTAAAGTTTCTTTTTATGCAGAAAAGTGTAAAATTCTGGGTTGCTTATGAAATCTAACCCTGTTCTGTGACGTCATAATTACCATGACGCCATAATAATGGTGACGTCATCATTATTTGCGTAAATGACGTCATAAAATCCTATCAAATTAAATTAAATATATTATTAAATCCTATTTTACTTTATCTTAGCACTTAATACATTTATTCTGATAGATAAATCTTAATATGAGATCAACACTGTCATAGTTTCCAGCATATTACATCACAGTGTATAGTGACCACCCTTGAAATACAGAATATTACATGCATGTAATCACAGTGGCGTAGGAAGATGAAACGTAATGGGGGGGGGGCAAGGGTCCTCAATATTTTGTACCCCCCCCCCCATCCGTGCACCGCACCTACAGGAGGAGATTGATTCAACTCACAACCATATATACTTTATATACTTTTTTCATATATCATTAAATATAATCCTTGTACACATTTATAGACAGTGGGGTGCTAAACGGAAATTAACAAATACGCAAATTGGCCAAATTAGCGTGTGAGCGCCGAAGGCGGGAGATTTTGGGGTCTGGGGGTCGACTCCGGGAATAATATTACGATTTAGAATGGCTGAGATGAGTTTTACAATGTATTTTGATGATTTTGCGAGCGCCCGAAAGCGCGAGATTTTGGTGTTTGAGGGATTCGGAGGTCTCACCCGGGAAAAAATATTACGATTTAGAATGGCTAAGATGAGTTTTACGATGCATTTTGATGAATTTGCGAGCGCCCGAAGGTGCGATATTTTGGTGTTTGGGGGGTTCGGGGGTCACCCCCGGGAAAAGATTACGATTTAGAATGGCTAAGATGAGTTTTACGATGCATTTTTGATGAATTTGCGAGCGCCCGAAGGCGCAAGATTTTGGTGTTTGGGGAGTCCGGGGTGTCTTCCCCGGGAAAAAAATACGATTTAGAATGGCTGAGATGAGTTTTACGATGTATTTTAATGATAATAAAGCGTTCTCAACATGGTAATTTTTCGATTTAAAGCTACCTGCATTTAGAAATGATAATTGTGTCGTCATAACATTATGCAACCCTACTAAATGAATTAATTGTCTCGCTAAGACATAAACAAATTGATCTTTTAAGATACTTTTTTTAAATAGTACATAGAATCCCTTGATGGACATGTTTAGTCTAATATTCGTGTGTATTGAATTTTCACTATTTAAGGTTTGACATTATATGCTTGAACGTTTTAGGAAATGCGTCGCGCAGCGGAAAATTTTCAGGAAATGTGCAGGAGGACCCTTTTTCCTTTCAAATAAGCATTATTAGAAAATTTCAGTCGGCGAAAATGGGGGGGCAAAAAGACATGTTTGTCCCCCCCCCCCCGTCCTGGGGAACGGGGGGGGGGGCAACTGCCCCCCTTCCCCCCCCCCCCCCCCCCCCCCCCCCGCTTCCTACGCCCCTGAATCATATAAAACAGTACGCTATTCCCATTTTATTGGGAAAAAAACACATTTTCCCTCTTTTCTTAAGAAAATGGCAATAACTGACAATATTGGCTTAGCCGAACACTCATTTTAGTACAAAAAATACATATAATAGCCTTACGTATATGAAAACTGAGAAATCAATAAAAAAAAATCCAAAATATAGCACTTTTGCTGTAAATCTCCATGGATACCGGATAATAAGCAGAGCAATGTTAATTCAAATTCATATAAAATGGACTGAAAGACACCTGGTTAGCTGGGATTTTTTTAGCTTTCTGTTCAAGTGTAAAATGATTATCAATTAACACTCAAGCATGCCATACAATAACTAGATAGCAAATTACAGAAAAGCAAACTGTGCAAACAATAATCTCCCTTTAGTTGTAAAAAAAATGAAAATTTTTATTTACACAATATCAAACTGTTTGATTGTGATTTCTAAGACAAATGAATGAAAATTTAGCAAAATTAATTATCATGAAGGTTCTTTTTTTTTTTTAAAAAATATGAGAATTTCAGTCCCTTGAATTTAAAAAAAAAAATTGGGATTTTTAACAAAAAAATACAGTCCCCCTCTTCATTTTTTCTTTAACACATTTTAAGACCAAACATCAAGATTGTGGTAGCGGGATTGAGGCTATTTCGACATAGGTACATGTATATCATTAAATTTTAAAGCAATCTTACCTCGCACCGCGGCTTTCATTTTGTGCTGCTATAATATTGAAATTTTCTATCATACACGCACATTCGGATACTCTCTAAACCATCAATTTAACCCATTTTACTGATTTTCTTTATGCAAATGTGAAACCTTCATATAAGTCTCTAGATTGATCTCAACAATTTTAGGACATACATATTTTTATGCATATAATAAAACAGGGGTTTTCTGCTTAATAAAAATTTCATCTATGAGTCCACCAACGCTGAGAAGGATAGTGTCTAGACTGTGTCATCATGGGTTAGTAAAATGGTAAAAGGACCGACATTGATCCGATACACCGAATCGAAGCATACTTAAACCTTATAATGTGTAATGTGTATGTGTAGAATAATGATTAGGTCTACACCCTCCTACATTCCCACTCCAAGCAAATAGGATTTATTTAGTAGTAGTCTAAAAAGTCCAACTTGAATGAAAATTGAAATATTAAAGATGCTCCATCGCCGACAGAGCATAAATGATACTCATCATTTGAACAATAATTGGTGTTTAATCGTGTATGTATATGACTAACTAACACAAAAAATTATATAAAATAATTAATTTGCTTTTGGTGCATGCAGCACAGTCAGCACATCATTCCATATAGGACATAGCGCCATGGAATTTTTTCGGGATACAGTTAATTATTCTTGATATTTTTATCTTGAGTTAAAATTAGAAGCTCAAACTTTTCAATGGTGGTATTGGTGTAAATTAAGTAACTTTAAGTAACTGAAGGAAAATACAAATTTGTCTGCTCCTTTTTTGGTAGAGAAAAAAATTCCATTTGTCAGCGGTGGAGCATCTTTAATACATACAGAATGTATAAATCAGTAATATGGGATATGTAATTTGATTATATTTTTTTTGTTGTAAATTGTCTCCTTCTGCTATTGATAATTCCTAGTCTGTGTGTGTTATAATACATAACATATGACTGTTTTCAAAGTAAATTACCGTGCTAATTTTCCCGAATATTATTTCAGTATGCATAATGAGAAGATATTCAGTACAATTTGCAGTAGGAACAGGAACAAAATGCGTGTAACAAATTCACTCAGCAATTATACTTAGACATGATAAGTTACTTTGAAAAAATAATGTGTTTCATGTATGTATATATTGATTTATTCATTTACCTCTGTTCTAAGAAGAAAACAAAGTGAAATTTTGATAATGATAATGTGTGAAAGGGAAATTTTATTGAAACGGAAGTTGAAAGTAATGAAACTGCTTCACCATTTTCAAAGAAATTATATATTCGAAAGAAATACTCAAAAACGCTTTTCAAACTTTGGCATATTCCTCAATTTAACCTTAGCTGTTAATGAACCAGAAAATCGAAATATGTCTTCTGAAATGAAACAATATATACATGTATGTGAAACAAAGACCCGATTCAACTTTCTGATACATCAATAAGATTTTAACACAAACTGTTTATTTTAGTGTATGCATTTCAGGAAACTGAAGATAACAGGATATTTATGTTATCTAGATAAACCGAAAACTGTAAAATATGTTGGAGGGACAACTGTATCGTGGTGCGTCACGACCGTGTTCTGATTTCCCTTCTACAAAGTGTTTGACGCTTAATTTAGAATGTAGTTATTCTTTGTGCTATTGAAGTACACTTTTTATATTTCATCATTTTATTTAGTATATGGTACTTTTTAAAAAATTCGAGCTTTGATATTTTGTGAAAAAATAATACATATGTATGATAAAAATAAACCTCTTGTTAAAAAAAAAAAACAAAAAAAACACAAGGAACAAAATCTGATATGGTACAAATACATCTCCAAAAGCAGATAATATTCAGAGTAGGCTGTAAATGACTTAAATGGGTAATCGCTTTTTGTGATCTTTGAAGCAAAACTACCGTTTTTTCAATTGTATTGTCAAAAATGTTTTTATTTTTGGAGGTCATATCGTATAGTATAGTGTTAAAAGCATGCTGATGACTAGAGCTTTTATGTTATTTTGGCATATTACTGAGCTAAACTTTGAAATCGAAATGTCTGCTTAAACAGTGTACATATATGTTTAACAATCATCCGAATCAAATTTCTGATTACAGTGGAAAGTTGAGAATATTTTAACGTAAATTGTTTATTTAAGTATATATGTAGTACATTTTAACGCCCTCAAAAGAAATGGATTTATATTTTATAGTAACATGACCAAACGACTATGATGAATAATGAAATGTTTCCCATGAAACAGAGTAGTTTCTATCCACAAAATACAATTTAATATGTTAATGATAGAAATGGTCCTTCCACTAACGTTTGGCAGATGAAGTAACAAGATTTCCAGGTATTCTCCAATAAAGCGGGACCATTTATTCAGACTACGCCTCTCCGCACAAAATCACCCTTCAACGAGAAACTGATATATAAGACGTTTCATATGCGCATGACAGAAACGAGAAATACCAATGGTTGAACAGACAGTTAGAAGTAAACGTTTATAAAAGGCTATTCACATTGTAGATTAGTATCACATCACATTATCGCCTTAACAGGTGAAATCTCAAAATAGACATCCTGTTCTCACTACAAAGCGGTCATTGATTTTCAACTAAATCGGGAATACTAATAACATACCAGATTTAAACGGCTGTCACTGCATTGGTTAGGTGGATAATAGAACTGCCAGACCGTCACCTTAGAACAATGCGGTATTATGCGCTCCTAATTTGTGTTTCATTATTTACATGTATGACAATTGTAAGGTCATCATCTGTGAAGACACGACAAATCTACAGAACAATCAGAGGTAAGTCCTGTTTACTTTATGGTAGATGTGTAATCTTCATTTAAATGTGTTTATTTTCAAGAGGTATAGTTCAATTATTAACTCTTGAAGAAATTCTACTTTCTTGTCGATGTTTGTTCTATATCCATCGCGTAATTGTCACTAGGCAATTAAATTACTTTCTCTTGCAGATGTCCTTCTGAAATGTCATTATTGTGAGTTATGTTTATGTGACGAGTACCTGAGCTTATCCTTCTCGCGTTTTTACAAGGAAATAACCCTCATCAAATCCATTTTCATATATACATATTTTATAAATCATAAACATCTTCATAAAAACAATGAAATAGGCCAATGTTTACTCTATATTTCGTATGATAAATATTGAACAGTTCTTCGAGAATTTTTATTGAATTATATTGCGAAGTGTATGCATCTAAGTCAAACTTGGCTTAACAACCTCTCTCTCTCTATAAACTCTACCTGCTCAATACGACCACTTTTTGGATCCCAAATGGTTGACCGGTGTAAAAGTGTATAAATTCGTATAACAGAGATGTCTTTGATGAAAAAATAATAAATCATAAAAAACAAAGAAAAGCAAATCCTTCAAACATAGTGGTCATTTTAAGAGTAGACTTTCAATAATGCAATTGAGTAAATCATTTGTGTACAAATGCGATCGCTTAATGAAAAAAACCCACTTCATTATGTACAAAGATATTATATTATAAAACCATTCAATGTTTTCTATTGTTTCACAGTTTGTGACGTAACCGATGTTAGCTGTTAATGAACCTTAAGATGGAAATGTCTTGTGAAAAATATGCATCCATACTGTGTAATACACATAATGTGTAATGTTCTGATATCAGTGGAAAGTCAAGATGTCGACGTAATGAGACCTGTACAAAATCATTTTTGGAATACTGAAATAACTTTACATTGATAATGTATAGCGTTTGTAATAACTACTGACATATATAGGTTAATTGTCGTAACATACCTGGTTTTAGTATACAGTTAAAGTATGGGGTTGAGGGATATAGCAAGTTTCTGGTTTCCCGAGACTTATCTATTTCCCGAGGCGGAGCCGAGGGAAATAGGCAAGTTCGAGGGAAACCGGAAACTTGATATATTATCAATCCCATACTTTAACTGTTTTTAATGTACCGATACATACAAAAGCTATAATTAGACTAAAAATATATTTCTCTCACAAGCTATATTCCTGTCTCGTAATACTGTCGCATAATACTAAATTTCCGAGACGTTAACCACTTACAGGTAGCCTAAATATATACATAACAACTGTACGTACATGTAGACATATAAAAGGTATTATCCTCTGACTCCATAGCATTTTTCACAAGCCACTCACTTAACAAGATAAACATGACGACGTGTTCGGTAACAGTTTCCGATCGATACTTACGTCGTCTGAGTACGTCAACGGAGATGGCGTGATCGGAAACTAGCTCCGCCAAATTGTTACGTCACCTAGCAACTAATGGCGTGATCGGAAACAAGTCCCGCCCACATCGAATCTGATTGGTTAAACGGAAATTGCCGAGTCCGGGTGTGTGCTAGATTCCAGGGGTGTGCTAGTTCGAAGACTAACACACAGCTGACCGAGGGTTTTGGAAAAAGTAGGGGGCTAGCCAATTTAACCAAGTAACTTTTATATAGCGTAAAAAAGTAAGGTTTTAGTTATTAAAACAGGGCCCATACATCTCAAAGTTTTCGTAAGTTAAGCCTAGTACTATTCAGGAAATTAATTATTTTGTATATTTTAAACATTGTGATACTGCTAAGGATATGCTTGATTGATTAATGAAGTGATCTGTTACAGGAATCATGTTCTAGCTCGTTTAGAGTGCAATGTTAATACCCTCAATGATTCTGAAACAAAATTACGTTAGGGGAAGCCGTTTTACTCCTATATATGCACTGAATATGAATATTCTATGACCTATATCGCATTTATTAGGTCACCTGAGACGAAGTCTCAAGTGACCTATTCTAATCGCCTTTTGTCCGTCGTCCGTCGTGCGTCGTATGTCCGTAAACAATTTACATTTTCGACTTCTTCTCCAAAACTGCTGAAGCAATTTCAATGAAATTTTGCACAAAGCTTCTAAGGCATAAGGCCAATCAAAATTGTGATTTTTATGGTCCCCACCCCCCAGGGGGCTGTGGGATTTCAAAAATCTTCTTCTCTACTTACAGATGTGGTAGAATCAAATACTCTTCATAGATAGAAAGGTCTCAAGGCCCTCTACAAAAAGTGTGAATTATATGACCCTGGGGTCTCAGATTTCCCCCTGGGGAAGGGGTTAAGTTTACTATAGTTTGCATTGGGAAAACACATTTTTGATCATTATTTGGTCATTTGTAATAGGAGATGAGTCAAATGTTGTCAGAATTATCGGTATGAGATGGCCATTTAATCCTATTAACAAATTTTCCTCATGACTGACCCACAGGGGCCTTAGGGGCGGGGTCAAATGGGGTCAAATAGGCTAAAACTTCAAAAATCTTCTTCTGAAATTCTGGAAATGGTAGAATGAAATACTTTTCATAAATAGAAAGTTCTTAAGGTCCTTTACAAAAATTGTGAATTATATGACCCTGACCCTGGGGTCTCACGTTTCCCCCTGGGGAGGGGGTCAAGTTTACTATAGTTTATATAGGTAAAACGCATTTATGAACATTTTTTGCTCAAAAAGGAAATGAGTCAAACTTGGTTAGAATTATTAGCCTGAGATAGAATTTTAATATCATATCCACATTGGTCCTGGCCGACCCCCTGGGGCAGAGGGGCGGGGCTAAAAAATTGTCAAATAGGCTAAAGCGTCAAAAATCTGGAAATAGTAGAATCAAATAATTATAGATGGAAAGGTCTTAAGGTGTTTTATAAAAATTGTGAATCATATGACCTTGGGGTCTCACGTTACCCGCTGGGGAGGGGTCGAGTTAACCATAAGTTTATATAGGAAAACACATATTTGTGAACATTATTTTCCCAATTTTCATAGGAAATTAGTCAAACTTGATTAGAATTATTAGCCTAAGATATAGCATTTTAACGTCCATATACGTCCTCGATGACCCCTTGGGGCCAGAGGGGCAGGACCAAACAGGGTCAAAATGATTAAAATTTCAAAAAACACCTCTAAGTTCACAGGTTTGATGGAAGCAAATACTCTTCATAGTCTAAAAAGTCAAATTTAATAATCACTGACCAACTTCAAGGCCCAGCATACAGTGTATTTATGTCTTTAATTTGTTTCATTATATATTCTAACTCAGGTGACCGTTAATGCCCACAGGCAGATAAGATACGCAGATATTTTAATGATGCCTTTGGTTCTAAAAGATACTCGAAATCTTCTAATTATTTCTGTAATTCCTATGTTCTTTCTAATTCCTTCTGCACGATTGCATATCAACATAATTACTTGACATTTAATTAATTAAGAGAAAAATCAAAATTGTCGGCTCATGACACAAGCTTTAGGATATTCGTCTGTATCTCTCGTTAAACAAATGTGATAATGTGGACAAGTTTGAAATATTACTTTAATCATCGTACTGATTATACAACCGATTTAATGACCGCCATTTTCCTTAATAACGAAGACCGATCTGCAGGTGACATCTGTAAACCATTTGCAAGAATATTTTGAATTCAACAATTATGTGTTAACTTGCATTATCTGTCGTAATGTAGGGATTGTTATAACTATTTCAGCTCATCTAGCTCAAACGATCTCAAAAATTCATCAACGTTAAAAGATTTCTGATAGTAATAAGCTGTATACATTATACATTACTTCCCGGGTTTGAAGTTTGCGGAAAATAATTTAACGGTGAATAAACTCAACTATTCAATAAACTAAGTCTATAAAGACATATAGAGGTCACCTTCCTCATATCCAGTACTTTGAACTGATATTAAGTATCGTTTGATCCGTTTTATTGTTAGGTGCTTCAGCTAGGTATTCACCAGTAAGGTAGAAATATGAAGTAACCAAATATAATAAGGCCAGCAATATCCTTACCATCGATGCATTTCAAAACCGAGATTCTGTCTCTTATGGTCAAATACAAATCAACAAGAAATTATTGGAATCATCTTTGATCATTTCAGAATGCCAATGTCCTCTACGGTGTCTCATTACCCTAAGACAGTGCTTGATCAGTGGAATGTGTCGTCTGTGTTCCCTCCCTAACTACGGCAAACGACAGGTAAACATCGCATCAGACGGTTTTAGCGTAAAATTTCCTGTAGGTCAATTTATATATGATTAAATATGTGTTGTTTAAAATCTTTTATTTAAGGATCTGGCTTAATTTAAAGAAAATGAGAGTATTGTTATCAATGCAAATACTGTAATAAAGTGTGATATATTGGTATTATGTGCAAAATGTATTAAAACGGTTATTTACAGCATTGGCTTAACCAATCATAAATAGATAACAAAATTGAATCTTTGCGTTATTTGAAAGTCTTCTTAACGACATATGTTCCAAGTTAGATGATATTCTTAAATGATATATACGAAATTAATTGATGGATTGATGGATTCAATTTTATCTTTGCCAGGTGAACGACAAAAGTCTGCACTTCAAACATCCTGAAGACGATCAGTCCTCCACGATGTTTGGTATGTGACTCTTCCAGTAAGGACGCACTCCTTTATCAATAAATGATCAGTTGACGTTCTATGGCAGACTCTTCAATAATGGCCTTTCTCTGTTACACTTTGTGTCAGCGGTACAATAATGTTATGTTATATTTGTTTAATGTGATGTCTCTGGTATAAAAAAGGAAATATTACGCACGTGTTGTTTTGTTGTATTTTCATTTATTATCATTATTATTGTATGTTTTTTTTTCTTGTATTTTCTATTTGTATTTTATAATCGCGAACCTATATGTCTAATGACCATAAAAGTACGAAAATATATCATTTTGCGAAATGAGTACTTCATTCCATATAGGAATGGACTTTTATCGCAATGCAAATAATTATGTTTGATATTTTTACACAAAGAAAAATTTGTAACCGCGGATTTCCTACATGGTTCCGGAACCTATTATGTTACTTTTTTAGGTTTGAAGCTATTACCCACCTTACAATCTGGTGTTATTTATTTGTTTTATATTTTTTCTTTTTTAGCCATGGCATTAAACCAAAAAAGAGGTGGGGGGGGGGGTAATACGTTCTTGAAGTCAAAACTAAAATCAAAGTCAGCACAATTTACGCAAACATCGTGTAAAAATAGTAAATGGAATAAACCATTCAATAGGATATATCACGTTTTATACGTTATCGACAACCTCCAAAAAGTTTAAATTAAGTTACAAAGATAAAAAATAGTAAAGACTTTTGATATCTCAAAGGAATGTATGTATGAGATTTCAAAACTGACTTTGATGTTAACCGTTATTTTTTTCTAATTTCCATCAATTCTGATATATCGCGATCCTGTGTTTTTGGTGGTTTTTTTTTTTACAATTTGCCGACAATAATAGGCAGGGAAGTAATGAAATAGTCAAGTCCTAACTATAAATGTAAAATCAAAGGTTGCAAAAGAAGAGATGTTATTATTTAAAAACAGAAAATTAAATATCACACAATAAGGCTGCTATATACTGCATTCCATGGGATTATGAATGTCAACAGGAATATAAAGCTGAAAAGGTTACAAATTGTTTAATTTCTTGGCAGGAGAATGAAGAAGAATGCTTCTACAGTACCAAACTGAGAAGTCTTGTTAATGAAGACTTTCTGTTTACGATTTTAAGCCATTACAAAAAAAGCCGCCTGAACCCTTATGCTTTTTATTTTACTAGAAGTCCTCGAAGTCATACACGGTCAAAAATAACTCAAAATATTATACAAGTTTTCTACAATATTATTAGTTGAAATACTGTGGAATAGCCTGTCATGATACCTGACTGACGCTGATAAAGAAGAAATGCTTAACTCTTTCGGTGCCACGGGATGTTTTTCCTACTTTCTATAAAAGGGATATTGGTCTATAGTTAGAAGGATTGTCCATTGTATCTATCATAATCTTGTCTAGCGGTAACGTTAGCAATTTTCCACGTATCTGCATGCATTTTTATATATTACCCAAAGGTTTTTGTGATTTTTAAAGATATAAAAAAAATCAAATTGTAGCAAGATGCCACATAGAAAATATAACACAACCGCGGCAATTTTGAAAAGGATAATATCACAATTTGTAGAGAGGTGTTTCATATTTTTGACTCATAGGTGGGGTTGCAAAATCCGCCCATGCTCCGATTTATTTTTTTCAAATCTCGCAGTGTTAAAGGTCTAGGTACATAATTTCTTTATTTGTCCTTTTAACTATTTTTTTTTAAAAAAGGCATAAAGGGTCTAAAGTGATGTTTTCTAACAATACTTTAGCTATGCGGCAAGGGGACATCCTGTGCCTACCTCTTGAAACTATTTTTTATGTTAATAAAAGCTTTTTAGTACCCATTTATAATGATATTTACTTATATTTTTACTAAAAATTGATTTTTCAAGAAAAGAAATTCAAATCTTTACCAGGGTAAAAACTGAGGATTTTGGGTTTGCTTGAAGTATGTCGCATGTTTTCGATTTTGTCCACACTTTTAAACCATTTTTAAAAACATGCAATATGTATTATTCTATACTACATACTTTTTCAAAACATTGAAATCTGAAAAAATTTATTAGATAAAATGTAGCCAGGAGAATATTCTAAAAATCTATATTTGCCCTAGATGAGTATTGATTTAAAATTGGTCATATATAACATAATGAAACAATCATTAGTGATACAATTTTGTAAACTAACATATATACTATAAAAATCAGTGCATTTTATTTTTGCTTTTTCCCTAATAGTACAAAAATTCTAGCTACTAGATATGCTCTTTGGTAAAACAAATAGGTTTTTTTAATATCAGAAATCAAATAATTATTGTGAAGAAAGATATTTTCGCCAGCAACTCAAACTCAAAAGATACAAACTAAGATTATCGATCCCAATTATGTAGATAAAAACTATTTTAAATTGAATTGAAAATTATCTAAGAGGGAAATATAGTTACATATGATTTTCAAAATAAAATTTGTTTAATCTGCAAATAATACCAGCAGCATGAATAAATGAGTTTTGTGACCGCCATATTGAGTGAGTGTTATTCATCGAACGTCACACCATCAAGACTGTAAAATGTGCTTTCGTAATGATGCTGATTTCTACACTGACACTGGAGGAGGTTTTTCTATAGCTAATTGATATCATATAAGGCACATCAACTGGCAACGCAGTTAACACCAAAACATTCTACTCCATACTTAATGTTAGTCCCGATGCATAGAAACTTTTTATCAACTTACACTTAAGAAGTGTTACCAATATAAAGGCATACAGTTCAAAATCTCAGTAGTTTAGAAATTATCTAAAACCTTGAATAATTACTATTAACAATAACAATTTCAATTTCAATAGGTGTGTCGAATTTACTCATTAGAACTCTTTTGAAATAAATTCATCACATTTGGTAAACACTGATTTATCCTGAATATCTTCAGGTGTGCGTGCTTACTTTGTGAATTGTTGATTGGCCAACGTCCTATATATTGAATAATTGGAAAGTATGAAAGGGACATAACTCTGGCAGCAGACTTCACTCTCAGGATTAATAAATGACTATCTTTCACAATGAAGGTCGTCTATTATTTATGCTAATAGCCACTAGTATTGTTAATTTCTGTTAGAACATTTGTACCTGTGCATTAATATCATATTGGAGATCGCTATTTTTTCCCGTGAAATTAAAACATCTATTCAGTATATAATGCGTTCCTGCACTCGTGAACTACGTACGGGTCAGTTCATCCTTCTGACATAAGTACACCTTGCATCCTAAACAGGCTGGTTTAACCTTTTCAGTCAATTTTACAACTAATCGTGTAACGAAAATGTTGATGAAGTTACAAGATCATTTGAGCGTAATGAGCTATATTCTCTATATTGAACCTGGCATTGTATGGGAAATGTTTGCGTTGAGATAAGAAAAACAATAATGCTTTCAAGTGGTTCGCAGATGGTTTCTAAGGAAGTTTTGTTGCCATTTTATCCATAGCGATATTTTACGTTTCATGATACCGCACTTCCAATTCCAATATTTCACAGCTTATTCACATTATTATAATGTTTATAGCAGTTCGCAACAACACACGTTTTTCGAAGCAAACTGGTAAATAACGTTGTGACTTTGATATCCCCTTACGACTTCGATTTTTAAATATAATGTTACTATTACGGAGACCATAATAAAAAGAAGTCGAACTAATTTGCTAAACTAATAATTAGAATCTAAAATCGTTCGAATATATTTTAGCGACTACAGACATCATTCACATGTTTACATTTATCAAATAATCCATCTGATATCCAGTTATTTCGGCCGTGAAACTTTTTTTCCTGCAATTTCCCCACATACTGACGAATGAATACTGCTGGATAAACCGGCCAATGCGAAATACTTAATTCGTCAATACGATGTTAATTTGTTCCACATTTGACAGATCTTTTTCTTACTTGACTCCTGAATTTAACTTTCTGGTTATTTAATAATGTAAGATACTTAAACATCTATATTGCATGTGTCACTGGTGGAATGTGACCTGGAGCGATTTTTTTCATTGGTTGGAAATTCATTGAGACGTCAAGATAGAAACAATAATATTACGTCAGGAAAAATGATGTGACGTTATGATTTCGAGGACGGCGGGACGAAATGGCGGCCATCGCTGGATTTTCGCAATACATTTTGACGTAGCATTCTTCGAAATAATGGTTGTTGTAGCTATGCAATAAAAAGTATATTAAATTTGTATTCATTTAAGATCCTATAGATCTTAATGTGGCATGTCCTATAACTGGGCTAACTAGTTTCAACACAGAATCTATACATCCTAATAGCTCTTGTCCTTTTATGCCTTATGTACGATGGCCCATATCAGCCGACATGGCAACTGCTTTACTAAACTGTAGTTGTACACACATTTGTGGTGATTGTCATGGCAACTGCTTTAGTAAAAAGCACTTGCCAACGTGTTTTGTCATTTTACTAGTTTGGCAACCGCTTTACTAGAGTAACTGTTTTGTCATCCTTACGCGTGGCCCATATCAGCCGTATTGGCGAGTGTCTGGCTTTTGAGACAATTAACATTCCACGCCGATATCTAACCGAGTTTGACGCTGTACACGTGTACTGATTAAATGACCTTTGAAACCAAAGCGATATTTTACGACACTTTTCTTGGTAGAATCATTGGTATGTAACGCAATCTGTGGCTAATGTTGACGTTTGAATGAAAATAGACTTTCAGTGAAGTAACTCAATATATTATAAAATTTCATACTCATGTTTATTCATCTTTAATAATATCAGGTATTATGTAAAAATATGGGTTTTCCCTAGGTAGGGGCATATAATGAGAGATTTAGATGAGTTGAATAGACCCCGTTGAAAAGTGACCCCATAAGAACTCGTTTTTACACAACAACATAACACCACGAAACCACACAGTATCACACAGCACATCAACACAACAACACTACAAAACACAAAATCACACAACACAACAAAACAACAAAATAACACAACATCACATTTCACAACATCACACAACACAAGACAACATTACACAACAAGACACAACATCACAACAAAACATCACACAACACACACCACAACACACAACCACGCAACAACAACATCCAACAACAACACAACAACACTACACAACAAAACATCACACAACAGCACATCACACAACTAACACAACAACACATAACACAAACACGCAACAATAACACAACAACATAACACGCCATACAACACAGCACAACATAACAACAAAACATCACACAACAACACATAACACAACACACAACCACGCAACAACAATACAACACCACCCAATGATAACACACAACAACACAACACACGACAACATCGCACAACACAACATAACATAACACAAAATCACACACCAAAACATCACACAACAACACATCACACAACACAACAACAATACAACACCACCTAACAATAACCACACAACAATACACAATAACACAACATCACACAACATAACGCAACAACATATCATTAAAACATCACACAACACATTACACAAGCACGGAACAACAACACAACAGACAACAACACAACACAAAACACAGCCACACAGCATACAACTACACACAACACAATAACACACAACACAATAACATTACACAACCACACATAATAACACAACAACACACAACATAAAACACAACAATACAACAACAACACACAAACACACAACCACAACACAACAACACAACCATACGCAGAACACAACATAACTGATCCATACGCAGATATATAATACATGTATTCTTGTATTGCAGGGAATAAATATATATTAACAATTACTGAATACCTGACAAACGTAAAATCGTCGATGATATAATCATAAGAAAATCATTAGTACAAACTTTTCAAAAGACCATCCGTTGATAGTTTGTCAAGGTCATTTTTCAACGGTCATTTTTCAACAGACCTGCCGTTGAGAATTGACCCTAGCCACTGTCAATTTTCAACGGCATGTTCAATTTTCAACGGCGTACGGGGTCTGTTTTCAACGTTGAAAACTGACCCGAGGTCAATTTGCAACGGAAGTCCGTTTTCAACGTTACACCTGCATTATATTAGCTTCCCTCCTGGACTGGCAACCAGTCCCTAGTATATTGGGAAAAATCACTGAAATTTGGCTCGATTTTTTTGTCTCTACTAAGTATACATGTCTGATTAGGTTCCAAACTAAGGAGAAATAATCTAGCTATCATTTGGTTGTCCCCCTCCTAGGGCTGTAACCTCTCCCCATCCGGCTCTCAAAATTATTTACCGTTACTAACCGTACAATAACTTGTTACCACCTGTGGCTATGTTATTTGTATATAACTTTAATCGCCTTTGTCTTGTGTCGTAAAGTATCGTTTTGGTTTCGAAGGTCATTTAATCAGCACACCTGTACGGCATCAAACTAGGCTTGATATCGGCGTGGAATGTTAATTGTCTAAAAAGCCAGACACTCGCCAATACGGCTGATATGGGCCATGCGTAAGGATGACAAAATAGCTAATCTAGTAAAGCAGTTGCGAACGAGTAAAATGACAAAACATGTTGGCAAGTGCTTTTTACTAAAGCAGTTGCCATGACAATCACCACAAATGTGTGTACAACTACAGTTTAGTAAAGCAGTTGCCATGTCGGCTGATATGGGCCATCGTACTTATGTATGTTTAGATGAAAATATATTTGATGAACGCTGTAAATAGTAGACCAGAACTTGGCTTCTTGGGGGATCGTGTATACTTATTTCACTGCACTGTTAACGTAACTAACAGCCGTATTGCCTAAGTTAATTTTCATTCAATTTAAACCTATCCATTGTAAGTATTGTAATTCTCAAATTATTGGTAACTTTTGGCGGTGAAAAACATATTGTAAGCACTTCTTGATTCGCGAGTATGAAATTAAGGAAACACATAAATTTAATACATTTTCATATGTTCATAAAATCTAACCATTAAATGTTTTCTTTAACGGATTCACTTAATCTATTTTTAAACGATAATTTATAGCATTTATTTTCTTAATGATACTAGGACAAAGAATTGTGTTTTGATTTAGCATTGAAGTCACTATTGCTTATAATTAATTTTCTAGGCTACTTTATAAAATTTAATACGTTTACACGTACGATTCCATTGATTTTTTCCAAGGGATTATTTTTCCACATCAATACGATACGTCAATGTTTCTATTGTGACGTCACGATAACGTCGGGTTTCCGCGCCAATCTCGGATTTTTTTTCATTGTGGAATGAAAAAAAAATGAATAGGACAATCAAAAAGTCAGAAAAAGATAGAAAAATAATTATCATTTGTTTAATTGATCTAATAAGAGTTTTTATTTAAATTCTAAAAATATTTGTGGGAGCATTTTTAGATTTAAAGAAGTTTTAATAACAGCTAGAACAGAAAATGTTCAGCCTATAAACCGAGGATTAGCATTGCTATACGAGTTTGCCTATAAATCATAATACCGAAATAAATAGGTGGTACTACATATAGTAGAAGGAGTCTTATGTTGAGTGTTGACATTAAAGGCAACACGCGATATTTTTATTTGAGTTATGTCCCTTTTAACATAAGAAATTTGAAATGTTATTTTGATCTATTCCAAATGTATTTGAGAGGTTCGTGTATACACTTTTATACCCATAAAATATACGACTATTTTACCTTACATTGTTATAGTGTTATAATCTGCCATTATAAAAATTAAAGACTAAAATTAGAGAATTTAACTTTCCATACGATATTGAATATTTTCGCTAGTCAAGGGTATTCAGCTCGATACTGGAGAGTATAAACCAGTTGAATTTTATCATCGAAATACATCGTTAACATCGATAGATTTGAATTTGATTATCCTCTCCATTTTTGCACATACTCAAAATATTATTATTTTCAAACCATCCCTATTTTAATTACAAATAAATGAAACCACTTCATTAAGACAATTTAAAACTGATACCTAATACCAGTTATTTTAATATTTACTTAATATTTAACTGGCACGTCCTTACATGACCATGGCTGTTAATCGGATGTAGAAATAAATAAACAAAACAATACCAATATGTGACAAAGCGTTTCTCAGACATTGACATTCTTCTCCCACGGATTATGTTCTAGTAATTCTACATAGTTTCTGTGTTCGTTGGCCCCAACATATGTTTCGCAATTATCTCAAATTCGAAAAGTTACAATAACTTGATCAATATGAGTATCGACATATTATAAGTTAAGGCAAAAAACATTTTTCGTTTAAATGTTTCCGTATTGAAAAAATATCCCATTAAACTCTTTCTACATCTTGAAACCACATTGTTTACTTCGATAATTATTTGAGGTTACTGGCCTCCTACTGTAAAGATATAGCTTTGACATGCTGAATAATGTGTGAAGTGATGAGTCAAACAATTCTACAAATGCACATGTGTGGGTGAACTTTCTATCTTTGCGACCACGCATATTTTCTTACCTTCCTGAACCTCTACGCTGCTGTTTATAGTGAAATATAAGGAATTGTTGTTAGAAAAGAGAGATAGACACGGTGAATATATTGTTATATAAAATGGACATGTACCATGTATATACTTACCATAATATGTTGTCAAACATTTCATATACTAACATATATTGTCTCCTCATACTTTGCGTATAGATAACATAAAGTGTGTGAAGCATGGTATTTATGATAAGTTATAGTTAAATTTCATATGGAGTAGATATTTCCTTAATTAGTAAATTTTAATTAAAACGTGTACAACACGTGGACATCTTATGCTTTGTGTCATAAATTGTACATATTGGAAACATTCTACAACACATATCAATGGTTTTGTGAGTTTGGTTGTTGTTTTTGCTTTTGGCTTGGGTCCGAAATAAGCCTGAACATAAAACCTCGTATATAAATCGTGAAAATGTTTAAAACAGGACTGATTAGCTTATACTATAATGTTATATATCAATGATCTAATTTAAATATAATTAGTGAAAATATACGAAAGTGATATTCATTATTGTCTTCATCTCACAGATATCACTCACCACTGCAACAGTTGTATTATACCGTAACAATGCAATTGAGTGCAACAACATGTAAATAATTATTATCAAAATGAAAAAAAAATCATTTTGTTTGATATGATTAATTGATTTATTTATTTGCTAAAAGCACCAACTAATCACAATGCTTCCTATTGACAACGTAATTGGTATGTGATGCATAACTAGGTAAGGATGCCAATCACATGCGTATCACGTTTAAAGTTAAGTACAAATTGTTATTCATGTCTCAGTATTGAATTCATTATTCACAACTTACTAAAATCAAATCGGGTTCTTAGTGCTTTGTGTTGGGGTATCGATATCGATCAATATTATGGCTGCATTTCCTGTCATTTGAACGAGTACTCATTTGAATTTTCATTTTCATATGGTTAAAACGTTCAAGGCACTTTTTTGTACATTTCATTTTAATTTTCAATTCCGATGTCAGCTATAGCTGTAGTTAGAAACAATTATGTGTTGGATATCTATGCATATACAGTATGTAACAACTACTGTTAATAATTAACAAGTGACAATTGTCAATTAACTTGTACCAATGTAAATATAAGTAACATTTTGGTATTTTGTTTGATAATTATATTAGGACAAATGAGAAATAACTCTAAATTGTTTATATTGCATACAAACTGAAGTTGTTTTGGATTTACCTCCCTTATACCCTGTTTGCAATTAATGTTTCAACAAATTTTATTGACATGATGTTGCAGTCAAAAGGATTGAATAACAGGCAAAGCCTATATATATTCTTTGCTTGGGTGGATAATGAGTTAAAATATTTGAAATGAATAATTACATAACAACAACACATAGAAAAGGTAAATTATTAGGTCATATTACATAAACTATATATGTATTACATACATTCACACGCACACCATTACACACACATAAATTATAAACTTAATACAGATATTTTTAAACTAAGTTATACATATGAAATATACAATGTCTGATTTTAATGTGTATTATTTTATTTATATTTACTAATTAACTGTATTAAGTTTGTAATGTATGGGTTTGTAATGGTGCGCGTGTGAAGGTATGTATTCATGTAATATTTATTAATAAGTTTGAATTATATTAAAGATGCTCCACCGCTGACAAATGGTATTTTTTCACTATCAAAAGCAGGATCAGACGATTTGGTATTTTTCTTCAGTTACAAAAGTTACTTACTTTACACCATTACCACCATTGGAAAGTTTGAGCTTCTAATTTTACTTTAAGATAAAAATATTAGAAATAATTAATTGCATCCCGAAAAAATTCCGTGCCACTATGTTCTATATAGAATGAAGTTCTGACTGCGCATGCACCAAAAGCAAAATAAATTATTTTATATTATTGTTTGTGTTAATCAGACATATATATACACGATTAAACACCAATTATTGTTCAAATGATGAGTATCATTTATGGTCTGTTGGCGGTGGAGCATCTTTAAAGTTGAAAGAATCACAAACTAATTGTTTGAAAATTGGTTTATTAACACACAAACACAGAATTATTGTTCAACTGGGTCCCCTCAGAATAAAAGATTATACTATATTCGTAAGTATATCCTACGGTCAGTACAGAAACTTTGATTTTATAAATATTAAATCGTTTAGATTTTCTACTTGAATGATGAATATCATTAAGCATTTGTCTATTTATCATATTAACATCACAATTATAACATCCATATAGAAATGTATCAACACTAATGTAATTATATGTATTATTGTATCTACTGAGGTTTTAGAATGATTCATTGAAAATTAATGTAGAGTTGGCATTTAAGAAAATAATGAGAACTACATGATGGGTTTTCAGTTAGATGATCAGGGTGTAAATTAGATTTTAAATCACTAGAACTATTTCTGAGTTGGGTAAGTATGATATTTGCCCTTCTTTCCCCTTAAAAAGTAAAAAGATTTTAAAGTATCTACAGATACATGTATCATATCGGTAACTTTATTTGTATTTGATAGATGTCTGAAACTTGCAAAAGAAGGATAGTTAAAATGTTTATCATTTGAGGTATTGAATGTGCGGCAAATGAAAGGAAAGAAGCTAACTTAGAAATTGTTGGTCCTACAAATTGGGAAATTAAACTGTCTTGTGTGACGATGAGATTAGTATTAGTGATTATTATTAGGATTATTAACAAAAGGTAGTAGAGTATCTTGTAAATACTGAGAGGATATATTTTGCACTAATTTATACATCATGGTTGTTGAGTACAGTTATCACAAATAATGTCAGCATATTCTAAAATTGGTATAATAAATGCTGTATATAGAGAAATTAATGTTTTTCGACTCACTTAAGTGTTTATATGACGAAGAATATCTTTTTGTAACCTTTTGTACATATGTTTTGGATATGTTGATTCCATGTTACAAGTAAGTAAGTGTTAGCCCTAAATGTGTATTAGGTGAAGTGTCAATAACTTCACTATTTTGGAAAGTTATTGTGGGGTAATTTGCGTTTCGCAGAACAAAATTTCTACCTTTTTGACACGGTATGCGCTTGCAAATAATGGACATGATTATATCACTGAAAACTGGAAAACATCATCTGTGGTCACTGCTTAAACCCCGAATTCCATCAAATCTCGTCTGAACACAGCTTGGAAAAAACTTCATTCTACAAAACAGGAACTAAAATATCATACCGATACATTGTACATGTACAACACGTCATAGAAAATTATGCGTCAATATGTAATAATAGTCTCCGACTACTGGTATGACGACAACAAAGGTAAATTAACGGTGCGTTATGTATGACATCGAGCCATTGTTTTCGTCTCACACTGAAAACGAAATTTGCATCACCAATAGTATTTTTCTTAGCAAACAGATGAGGCCGTCGACCTTAAAAAAACTGTGACTTCAGTAAGATAAGTCAATCACAAAAAACATGTCTTGTTATAAGGTCATTTGAAAAAAAAAAGACAATTTCAAAATGAATACGGCTTTGGAATTAACACTGAGCGTGAAGAGATGTTACTATTTAGAAGCTGAACAATACTATAATACATCAAGGATTTTTGTCTACATTTTACTGACCCAAGTACATTGATATATGTATAATGATGGCAATATCTAATGAAAAGGCGTTGGTTCTCGTTTTAGTTAAGTTATTACAGCAATCTATTAAATAGTCAATCTCAAAGATGCAACACCGGTTACAAATGCTATTTTCTCTGTCAAAAACAGAAGCAGGGGAAAAAGTAATTTTCTTCAGTTACAAAAGTTACTTACTTTACACTATTCCCACCCCTGAAAAGTTTGCGCTTCTTATTTTACTTCTAAATATATTAAGATGATTAACTGCGTCCTTAAAAACTCATGGCACTTCATGTATGTCATATATAAAAATAATAAGGAACTGATTGCACAGACAATAAAGGCAGAATAAATTATTTCATATGTGTTTTTGTTATAATTAATAATTAGATATATATATATACATATGTATACGATTAAAAACTAATTATTATTTTAATGACTACTGCATCACCATCATTCATTATCGTCATCGTTACACCATATTGATGTACCCTTGACGCATAAGTGTTATATATATACATCTCTAGTTGGAGTCTTACACATGTACCGTACAGCAATACAACAATATAATACTCTGTAACATGCTATTCATATATATATATATATGTATATTCATGCTTGATGTAATATTTCGTAGTTTATGGGTTGGTAGAAGTATACGGAGACACCCGATGACACAATAATTGTAATGAAACATCCTTTATTTAAACCACGAAAATTTTTGCCTAATGAAAATCCCATGTTTTACTATACTCCCAAAAAACCTCTAACAATTGACGAGATTTTAGTTTATTTATGGGGAAATTTTAGGTGCCGTAGCTGATCATTTTAATTGCCCATTTACATGAACAACTCCATAATGAGAAGAAGTTTAATGTGAGTGTTGACATTAAAGGTTACACGCGAAATATGAGTTATGCCCCTTCTAACATGAGAAATCTAAAATGTTATATTGGTACATGATCTATTTCAAATATATTTGAAACGTTCATATATTTTAATATATACTTTAGTGATTTGGGAAAGTACGCATTGTACAGATGAAACTAGATAAATTAAGCACTTAAAACATAACAAAACTAACAAAAGAAAGGTAACATAGTTGTGATAACAATGGGGACAACCTACGTCATCGGAAGGGATATCGGGCACACAAAAACAATGAAAAAACGCCCGCTTCAAGATGAAAAGCGGCTGAAATTATCACATAAAAGCAATGCATCTTCTAAATCTATCGTGCGTCAAAGACAGTGTGTTGTTAGAGACTCTGTGAAACTATTAGAAATCGTCAAACTAGCTCAAATAATGCAAACACCTCGACACAATATTTTTCGACAGCAGGGATATCGGTCACATTTTTTTCACAAACACGTTATAAGTTGTAAATAAACAAATTTTGCTGTCACAAAACTGTCCCGTTTACTAAAGTGTAATATATGAATGTTGAAAGAAAATATTTCAATCGTTATATCTGCTAGTGGAGAAACATAGACGGTGCTTTATTAGAAATTATAAAAGGGATATTGGTCACACTTAGAACTTTAGGGGTAACGGTCACATCCAAAGTAACTAAAACTGAATATAACAGCATTGTACATGTAGTCGTTATTTAAGCAGCATGCGACTCCAAAAAATACCTTTATTGAATTTATCTGATCTTGAAAGACGACTTTTAACCCACTATCAGCAAATGGTTGGCGAGCTATTGAAATCGCCTTTCGTCCATTGCTCGGCATCCGTCCGTTTTTTGTTTTGACAGCGTGGCTATCGGTCACAATTTATTCACTGAAAATATGTCAAGTGTAAATTTCGTAACTTTATTGTTATTTACTGATATAAATTACCTTATATTTCAAGTAGTAACTATAGTTCATTTTTATCCGCTTCAAAAGTGACGTACCTGTATAATTGGCGTTTTGTTGTTTTTGAAAAGAATGTCGTTCACATGGTAACGGTCAAATCCAAAGTTTTTGAAATGGTTTGTCGCTTCGTAAAGATTGCTGAAATATTGCAGCTTGGTTTTCCTTATCTAATCATTCAAGAGGAAATACTACCGAGATACATGAAACATCATTAAATATTATCGTAACTATTTTTTTGCTGAATACTTTGGTTATTCGTACACTGTATATTGTTTTGTTTTTGTCTATACATGTATTTGTACATACCCATTTGTTCTTGCATTGTCTTTGCGTGGAATGCTTGCTGAAGCAAAGTGGAACTGTGGCAACCCTTACCAGACAAATTACATCTCCATGTAGTACCATTGTACTATTTTGAAGCACGTTTCTGTGTTAAAGTAATTATAATTTAAAAACTTCGCAGTGACAATATATAAGAAACTACATAAAACTTAAAGATGTAAAGGCATCCGATGTAAACAAAAGGAAAACCACACTGATCTATAAGCAACGGAAATACGTGAATACATGATAGACAGGATCACTGAGGGTTTTTAGCTGATAGCGTTTGTACAGTTCTTCATGACAGTTCACTGATAGTTTCTCCAAAGATTTTCAACTCAATAATTTGCTTTATACAAATAAACACACTATAACGGTTGAAAAGGTAAATAGAATATATCTTAACAACAATATCACAAATGATCATACGCAAACAAATTATAAAAGCAAATCAGTCGATAACAAGAGGCCCAGGAAACATCGTGACGTCTACCATTGGATTTGCAAATTAGTCAATTTGATATGTGGGACCAATATCTTTAGCGCTTCATGTTGAATTAGCCGATGTCCAGTTGGCATTCATGCTCCCCTAATTGTCAACTGGACGCATTTTCATTTGATAACAATTGTATGATAACATTTAAAGATATCTAAGGAAAAAAGCAATATCGTCAAGGACGAAACAACTATAGTTTATGTGATCGATGGCACAAAAATTATGACGTTACATGAAAATAGGCGGATAGCAGATCATGCACCCCTGAATGTCAAATGCACTTGGTAAGTATAAATAGTGGGGTTGCAGTGAAAAAGTAAATATATCTACATGTATATGAATGCTATTAAGCACCGTGGTAGTCAAAAATTTCCAAGATAGCCAAATATTCATTATTTTGTAATATTATCTGTCCCAAAAATGAGCATTAATAAATACAACCCTATGACATAAATGAATATCAAAATATCTATATCAAACAAGATATTTGATAATTGTATATCTACATGGCAACGAACTTCAAGTTGTCGACTACCGTGCTTTAATTTGTGCATTATGCACAACAATGGTAAAGAGAGATATAGTACTTATAAAATTCCAGAAAGGTCCATTAAGTACATAAATATGGGTAATAACTCCTATATGAAAACCAAAGATGACTACCAGTTGGCCATTGTGTCAATGGATCGGTCCCAATATGAAATATGCATAACTATGCTCACATGTGGAATTTGAACCATAGCAGCAAGTTCAACTATTAGAATCAAGAAAGATGACTTTCTAAACATGGAATTTAAAATAGATCCTTAATACTCTCTGGCAAATACATGTATTTGTATCGAAACAAATGATGTTTTCTTGTTTCCCATCTCGATTTCTGATTGATCCCGAAATATTTTATACATAACTGGATCTACATATGAAACCCCTCCAGTACTTTCAGAGAAATAACAGAAACAAAAGACGGATGGATGACAATGGGGGAAAGGTTTTTTATAGCTCGCCAACCATTTGCTGATAATCGGTTAAAAAGTCATCTTTCAAGATCAGATAAATTCAATAAAAGTGTATTAGCGCTTTTCCACTGGAGTTGCATGAATGCGTAAATAACGACTACATGTACAATGCTGTAATATTCAGTTTTCGTAATTTTGGATGTGACCGTTACCCCTAAAGTTCTAAGTGTGACCGATATCACTTTCATAATTTACAATTAAGCACCGTCTATGTTTCTCCACTAGAAGATATAATGAATGAAATATTTTCTTTCAATAGTCATATATTACATATTAGTAAATGGGACGGTTTTGTGGCAGCAAAATTTATTTTTTTTACAACTTGTTACGTTTTATTGAATAAAATGTGACCGATATCCCTGCTGTCGAAAAATATTGTGTCGAGGTGTTTGCATTATCTGAGCTAGTTTGACGATATCTTATAGTTTCACAGAGTCTCTAACAATACACTGTCTTTGACGCGCGATAGGTTTAGAAGATGCATTGCTTTTATGTCATAATTTCAGCCGATTTTCATCTTGAAGCGGGCGTTTTTTCATTATTTTTGTGTGCCCGATATCCCTTCCGATGACGTAGGTTGTCCCCATTAAGGTATTGTGTAACGTCAATCAGCTGCAAAAAAAACACTCGGGCCTTTCCGGCAAGCTCGGGAAAACTTCTATGTTACCGGAAAGACCCGAGTGGTTCCCGATTAATGTACCTGGGGTATACCTGTGTGAGTGGCTGCCTAGTCAGCAGTTCTATATATAAACATTACGGGAAGTCTGATTTACTGTATTTTACATGTTCAGACGGGTCGCTGTGACGTACATGTACGTATAGATAACTCGCTCTATATATAAGCAGATATACTTCCCAGTCAAATAATACTAACACGGCCAAACCTCGCTAGATCAACATAGATGATATTACATAGGAGATAGGAGAACGGTTGTCATATATAAGTCAACGTTATAAAATGAGGGCCAAACAGGTAAATATGTGCAAATATATTTGTTTTCATATTACTAAAATTATTTTCTGATATGAATGTTACTTTGATATACTGATGTATACAGTATACAGAGACATGATGTAAACATTTCATCGCGTAATGAAAGGTTTGCAAACGTTTTTAATCTCTATGATGGATTCTTCCGGTCTGCAAAGTTAACATTTTTTTCATAACCCGATCAAATTAAAAAATAAATAAAAAAAGTAGTGATATCAATGATTCTATTTATTTTATCATACGAGCTGAAGGTAGAAAATCCGTTTAATTAACAAGGGAATTTTTCTTCAAAAAATTATACGCAATCTTATAATTATAACGTCCCATTACAAGTAACCTCGTTTTTGCGTCATTATCGGACGTTTTATAGAGGTATGTATCAATAATTGACCAATCAGATTTAGTATGAAAACAATAACAAAATTATCACATTTGAATGTTTCAGAAAAAGTCATCACAAAAGATCACGAAACAAGTCTCTAGATACAACTTTCGAGAATATCGGCAAACAAACTGGGAGGGATACTTTGATAACACGTATGATCAGATGATGGCTAAAAGCCGCCCCACTGTACCTTACGGGCTGAAAGTTCACAATTTCAAGAGAATCATTGGACGAAAACTTTCAAAGGTAAAAACATTAAATCCGCATTGTTAGTGTTATTACAGCATATGTACTATCAATTAGAATTTTCATTATCTTATATCTGATGTACACCAAAATATTACTTATTCCCCTATATTGTTTCAAATACAGTACTTTGAACACACGAAATCTCAAGAGAAAACAAAAGCAATTTACTGTGATCATGACCATGCCATTTAACTTATTTCATAACCATTATGCCTTTTTTATATATTTTTTATATAATCCGCCTGATATCAAATGACTTCGCTCGTGAATTATGTTTCATATTTTCTCATATAAAATGAACATTTATTTAAAATCCGATATTTATTATTCACCTTTTGTGTATTTTCATAAAACAAGACTCAAACGATGTACATGTATCTTATGGAATGGGAAAACTACGAGCTCGCCGAGTCTACATGGGAACCTCAGTCAATATTGCCAAAAAATATCGAAACCTTGTTCTCCTACCCCGAAGTAAGTTATGAGGAACTCGCACTTGTGGCACGTCAGTTCGAATCTGCTGTTCAGCGCTCTCTGGCACGAAGTATCAAGTACAAGTCTGGAGACATTCCACCATTTCGTGTACCTTTTCCCTTAGACATATTTCGCTATGTGTTTGGGGGATATGGCTACAACCGGACTGTTAACAACATCAACGGTTTAAGTAAGCTTCCAATGAGCACTGGCTGGTGGTACTATATCGATAGGGCTTATAACCGGAGTCAGCTACAATTCCCTGTGACTATTGAAGCTAAGCTAACGATGCGGAAAGTTTTCAAAGACATCAAAGGTAAATTTGAGTGGAGACAACTGCCAGAAGAGAAAGTTATAGTAAGACTCGGCTGTAAACTTGACAAGTATTCAAAGGAAGCAGAAATACCCAGCACGACTCAGAAACTCACAGAAAAAGAAGATACATTCAGTTAATAAGATATATGAAAATCCATCATATATTCCTAACAATAAGCACTTGTCAAATGAAACAATACCAATATTTGCGGTGACCGAGTGGTTAAGACATTCCGATGTTTTATCACAAGCCCTCAAACTCTCAGTCGCGAGTTCATGGGGCAGTTGCTAGGTACTGACCGCTTCTCGATGGGTTTTCTCCGGGTACTCCGGTTTTTCCTCCATCATCAAACCTGGAACGTCCTCACATGACCATGGCTGTAAATAGGACGTAAACCTAAACAAACCAAACAATACCAATATGTGACAGTGTTTCTCAGACATTGACATTCTTTTCTATTTCTCATTGATTTATGTACCAGTAATTTAACGTCGTTCCTGTACTCGTTGGCCCCAACCTATGTTTCGAAATCGTCTCAAATTCGAAAACAATAAAGTGATCACTTTAAAATTTGACAGATTGACAGTTCAAGGGAAAAAACATAGACATTTATGTTTAGATTTTCCCCATTGCATAAATATCCCATTAAACTCTTTCTACATCTTGAAAGCACATGGTATAATTTCGTTCAGTTTTGTAATAGGTGCGATATATATTTGAGGTTATTGGCCTCCTACTGTTTGACTATAGCTTACATACTCTGAATAATGTGTGAAGTTATGAGTCTTGACATCCTACAAATAAATATGTGTGGGTGAGTTTTCTATCCTTGCGATCCCGCATATTTTCTTACCTTTCTTAACGTCTGGCCTGCTATTTATCATGCAATATAAGGAATACTTGGGAGAGAAGAGAGAATGAAATTATGAACGTAATGTAATATGAAATGGACAAGTATACGTACCATATATATACACTAATCATGATATATTGTCAAACATTACATTTAATAACATATATTGTTTCCTCATATTAGATAACAACTTTGCGTAAAAAGGATTAAAGAACATATAGGTTTGTGAAGCAGGGAATTTTTGACGATTTATAATTATGTGTGGTGTGGAGTAGATATCTCCTTAATTAATAAATGTAAATTAAAACGTGTACAGCATGTGAACATCTGATGTTTGGTTTAATAAATTGTACATATAAGAAACATTATGTAACACATATTAATGGTTTTGTGAGTGTGATTTTTGTTTTGTATGACGTTAGCCTGAATCTAAAACCTCGTAAATGTAACATGGAAATGTTTTAAACAGTATTGATTACCATATACTGTAATGTTATATATCAATTATCTGAGTTTAAGATTAACAACAAGAGCACTCACAAGTATTTTCACAGATATTTAATTTCTGATTTAATAATCACAATTTCACTACAGTGCAGCCATTCTTATGCAGTAATTATTCAATGAAAACATACAAAAGTCATATTCATTATTGTCTTTATCTTACAGATATCACTCATCACCAATCATATGTACAGTTGTATAATACCAATGGTGCTGGGGCCGCGGTGGCCGAGTGGTTAAGATGTCCCGACATATTACCACAAGCCCTCCACCTCTGGGATGCGGGTTCGAATCCCATGTGGGGCAGTTGCCAGGTACTGACCGCTGGCCGGTGGTTTTTCTCCGGGTACTCCGGCTTTCCTCCACCAACAAACCTGGCACGTCCTTACATGACCCTGGCTGTTAATAGGACGTAAAACTAAACAAACCAAAAAAAACAAAACAATGGTGCTATGTATTTTAGTGCAACAACTTGAAAATAATAGGTGAAAATGAAATAAAGCTAACTTTTGTTGGTTAATTGATTTATTTATCTGCTACGAACGTAAGCTAATTACAATGTTTCCTATTGTAAACGTGATGGTTATATGGTGCACAGCTAGGTAAGGATGCCAATTACATAGTATCAGTTCTAAAATTAAGTACAAATTATTCATGTCTCATTGTTTGTTTCGTTAATCATTTCCTTTTAAACCCGGTTACTATTGCTTAGTTTTGGAAAATTCACATCTATCGGTATTCTGGCTGCATTTCCTATTGTTCCATCGAGTATTCAATTATTTAAATTTTTTTTGTTACAAATGCTCAAGGCAATTTTTTGTATTACCATTCCATTGTCAGAAATAGTTGTTGTTAGAAATAAATATGGGTTTGATTATATACATATACGGCGTTAAACAATTGCCGTTAATGATAAACAGATGACAATTCTTAATACACCGGTGATAATTGTCAATAAAGAGGTGAACATTTTCATTTAACTGGTCATAACTTTAATAAGTTACGTCGAATATTTATGACATTCTATTATATTTGTTATTATAATCATGAAAAGACAAAAGGGAAATAACTCTGGAATATTTAGATCTCATACAAAATAAAGTAGATTTTGATTTACCTCCCTTATACCCTGTTTGCAATCAATGCTTTATAGCCGATTTTATTGACAAACATCCGTGTACGCAATTAACGATATGATAAAACATATCCCAAACAGTCAGATAGACCAATGCAGCGTCCATTCTCTGAAAATTATGAAACATTCGGAAATATCGTGTTTTGTTTGACAATCAGTTATACTCATGATAAAACGATAGTGATAGAGGAATATCCATAACATATTCTCTGATAATAAGAATTAGTCATATAGAACAATTCCAATTATGATAAAAGTGCTGTCAACTTCTCAGAAATAGATAAAAGAAATAGATTAGCTTTAGAAATAGGTGTCCATTGGATTATCTACCAGCAATTACACGTCGTTCCTGTGTTCGTTGGCCTATTTTTGCAATCGTCTCAAATTCGATTCGAAATGGGATATTTTTTCTAGTTATGTTGTAGAGATTACGATAACGTGATCACTTTGAGTTTTGACAGATTGGTAATTCAGGCCAAAAAAGAGAGATTCCGTAAAAATCCGATTTAGCTCTTGCTACATGTTAAATCTTGGAAACACATTGTACCATATTGTTTATTTTATTGTAGTTGATACGAAAACAATAACGTGATCACTTTGAGTTTTGACAGATTGAAAGTTAAGGCGAATAACATAGACATTTGTGTTTAGCCTTTCCCCATTGCATAAATATCCCATTAAACTCTTTCTACTTCTTCAAAGTACATTGTATAATTCCGTTCAATTTCGTAATAGGTAGGATACATATTTGAGGTTATTGATCTCCTACTATTGAAATACTCGGAATAATGTATTACTGATCTTTCAATCCTTGCGGCCCCGCACATGATCATTTGCTGACCTTTCTGACCCCGTTCATTTGCTGACCTTCTTGAACATCTGGCCAACTGTTTACAGTGCATTATATACGAAATGCTTGAGAGAGAACTTGGTAATGGACAAGTATAATATTTCTATGATATGTTGTCAAACATTTCAGATAATAAAGTAATTTTTATTCTCATGTATCTTATGGCAATTTTGCTTATATGATTAAATACCATATAGTTGGTGAATCAGGGTATCTAAAATGATTTATACCTATATTTCATGTGGAGTAGATATTGTGTTAATTAAAATGTTAATTGAAATATGTTCAGCAAGTGAACATCTGATGCTTTGTGTCATAAACTGTACATATTTTAGAAACATTCTATAACACATATCAATTGTTGTGTGAGCGGTGTTTTTTTTTTGTTTTTTTTTGTGTGTTTTTTTTTCGTTTGACATAAGCCAGAATGTGAAAATTCGCCATGTAACATCAATATGTTTAAAACACGAGTGTGAATTCACGCTGTTGTTACATTATATTTTAATGAATTAATTTAAATTTAAGAACAAACAAGAACACTCACCTCTTTATTTAATTATCTCAATATCACTTCCGTGAAGCCATTATTATATAATATTAGTATTCAATGAAAACTTTTTCATGATTGTCTTTATCACAGATGTCACTCGTCACCATTACAGTTGTATACTATCGTAACAATGCAATGGTGCTATGTTTTTAATTGCAACAACACGCAAATGTTTATTACGAAAATGAAATAAAACTACTTTGTGTTGGATATCATTACTACGCCTCATATCATTACTACGCCTCATATCAAGCAGTCGGATAGACTAATACAGAGTCTGTCCTCTGAGAATTATGTAGCATTCTGAAATATCCAATTGTGTTATTTTGTTTTACAGATTACTATAAACCAGCTATTTTTCGCGGCTACTGAATCGTCGATTTTAGTTTCAAAAACTTTTCACATAGATTAATTTTTGCAGATTTAAAATTGAATTCAGATATCTTATATCTTAATATTGCAAGAAATTAACTTTCGCGAACGTACCTAGATCACAAAATTCGCAAAAATAAATCGCACACGAAAGAAGGATTGTTTACAGTAACTTCGGATACGATATCATTTTTCACAATGATTCGCATAGTAAATTAGTAGATTTATTTTGAAGGTGCATGTAATGCGAATAGTAAAATAACGTGTATTCCATGTGATTACCTGAACATGTTGCTATTACAACTCCTCTCATTCTGATAGAAGTAATATATCATACCACTACCCATTAAAGTTCGTTATACTTTCAAGGTTTCATTGCGATGTTCCTTGACTTTTCCTGAAATACATTTGTACCTACTATTTCAGCTTAATGTTTTTAATAAGATCGCATTTTAATGTCCATTTAATGACCAATGCAAAGTATAAAGTATAAATTTGTTTACAATAATACGTGAAATGGGAGCGGAAACTATTTCGTAACGCCTGGTCCCTATACCTCTATAATTTACTGGCTTGTCAAACTACGAACCTCGAGTTTACTTTAACGTCAGTAACGCTTAATTGGCTGTTCGTCATCAAGGATCTTAGAACAATTCCATGTATTTCTAAGAACAGCGAAATGTACTGAATGACATAACAGTGCACTATATATCAACAGTTTATCTTATCTGTAGACACCATATGGAACAGTAATATACCTATAATTACGTGATTAACTTCCACCCTTTGTTACCGGATAACATTGTCCTCAATCAAATACATCGTCTATTGTGAAGACCAATCGTTGGTCCATTAAAGAACTTGATAACTTGATAAGAGTACAGATTGTGGTCTACAAGGTTATCAGGTAATGGATAATTAATAAAGCGAACAACAGCAAATAAAACATTTAAAGGATCTTGATTACCCGTGTGATATATAGCCACTGATGTTCTACCTATAAAGATATACATTCTGATCTGATAAATACCAATGGAACATCCGATCTCGTTATGGGGGCCGTTAATAACGTAACATTTGGCAACGCGATTAATTCGAGTAACCTGGTATATATATAGAAACAGTTTGTATAATTTAAATTATACCTCTTTGTGATTAAGTGTTTGAAATACACTATCCAAAATAACATAATAGATATGTATAATTGTATCTCCATCTGTTTCTCCCGGATTATTATCATAGAGCGATAATTCCCCTTACATCGCTGCAACAGCTGACAAAACAATTGTAGCCTAGTATTGGGTGACAATAACACTGTATTAACTAATCGATTGTCGGCTATTGCGGGTTATTTGATTATCATAAACACAATTATAATGTATGTAGTATTAATATTTATCCTCGAACAAATCGGTGTAAATTTACAGTGCCGACTTATAAATTCTCAGCGTGAATCTATCTCCGATATTACACACCGCCTACATCTATACCTGGATTGGACGAGCACTGGAGGTAACACGTGTGGTAGAACATAGAAACACCGTCAATAGATGTAATCAGGCGCTGTCATCAAAAGAAACACAGATACACAAACTTTTGTCAAGATTAGTTTGTAGTGGGCCATTATAGACTCGTGTTGCGAAGGTCCATAACGTGATGTAAGGTGAAAAAAGATCAATATATTTTATCGACAAGCCAATGTACTTTGTAAATTATGAACATTAAAGTAAATAAGATTAATTTTATTATACCGCTGACCTTACAAATATTATTTAGATTGTAAAATTATACGATGAAGGAAAACCTTTAAAACATTTTTTTGTTCAATAATGATGCATTGTATAACTCACACTGAAAATCATTGCGATGCCTTTTCTAATGCATATATTACAATTGGTATTATTTGTCCGCAAAGAAAAGTTTTCGTAAAAGTGGTTGACCATTTTTCTTTTCAAATTGTGTTGAGCTTGCGACAAATTCAAATAATACACTAACAATATTTTTTCAAAGCAGCTTTTATCTTTTAGCAGAAATTCAGTAATTCAATAAAATAGCAACATATTAGTCTTAATCACAGAAACATCGCAAAATGCTGAAAAGGTTCAAATGGTTCATGAAGATCTGCATCCCTTGTTATGATTGTCAAAATAAAATAGAAAGTTAATCAGGTTCTCAAATTAGAATCGTATCCAAATATATCACGACATTGAGTGTAAAATTTACATCTTTATTCTATTATAGCCATACCTAAAAGTAAAACAAGATTGTGTGAACTTCGATTTCCTTTCCAACTCTAATAGACTACAGACCATTTGTTCAGTACTTTATCTGTCGACTAAAATGTTCAATTTAGTTTTAGTTTTATTTAATTCTAAGATTACAATTAGTATTGGGCAATAGGTAATAGCTATATTAGACCTTTCCTTCAATTAAAATTATAGAGAGGCATTCAGTAACCAACCCTAACCAAGAAATTGTTGAGATTTATAAGTATATTTCCATGGTCAATATGATAAGATGATTAAAATAAATCCATAAAGTATCCTTACTCCATCTACAGCTACATGTAAATGGAAGTAAAGACAAGATCTAAAGCGTTTAAATACCAATGATTTTTAATAGACTCTCTTTCCATAGCTCATTGATCCTATCGCCACTATCGTTCCCATGAGAAACAATCATTTGATTATAAAATTCCGAAATAGCAAATGAAAATAACCTGAAGATATGTGAGATAAGATTGACTTTTATTCAAATGTTTCTTTGAGAAATTTAAAGTTAATAGCTGTTATTTAATAGCAAACATCGTAAGATCCTCTTTACATAGCAGTAGGTCAATGTGTACTGGGTTTATTTAGTCAATTATGTGTCTAATAGAACTACTTAAGGTAGAGATGTGTATGGTCAGTGAATGGTCAGTGAATGTCCAGACAACAAAACCACCAGGGATTAGAACCTAGATTGGGTGGCTTTTAATGTTTATTTGTTTAAGTGCCACGGACCCTTTGTGGGCAGGAATGCAATACACTGTAATCGTCATTGGATTAAATCAAAACCATTTACCAAATGACTTGAGTGATTGACCCTGAGGGATACGCCACATTCCTTATGTAGGTAAAGTTCTCAGGAGTAAAATACTACTATGTTTTTATGTCAATCTTCCAGTTATATGTGCCGTAACTGATCGTACATTTTGTTATACTATTCTGTCTCCAGTAGTCTAGTGTTATCCATAAAGTGTGATGAATAAAGCTGTGAAAAAATATATGATGGCCTATAAGCATTAGTTCTAGCACATATTTTTTGCACCATATAAGTTCTTGTTTTACGCTTTATGCATATTTAAGTGAAAACATATCTGCATATGTCATTTTACATTTACTAATAACACTATGTAAATGTTTTTGTTATTCTCAACATGTTGGTAACTTTTTGTTGTGAATGGCATATGAAAAGCTCTTCTTGATACGTGAGTATGAAAATACGGAACATATAACTTTAAGAAACAACTTCAAATCATAATCACACTAAGAAAGTAAAACGCTCTACTTCCGTAGCATGCATTGAATTTACATTTTATATTTTAATGTGCATTATCAAAAGTTGCTATTCATTATGTACTTAAGTCACAACGGGTTTAATTCGTAGGAACGTTAGATATTCGATATTACAAAGGAAATGTTAGATAACACGTTATATTAGATAAACATCGATTTTCCGCCACTCTCATAGGCTGATACACTGTCATGTGGAGGGTGATATTTAGCATATCGACTCGATGTTTCCATTTTTAGAAAGCGTATTGACTCGATGTTTCCACTTTAAGAACCACAAAGTCAGTCTTCCCTATTGTGACGTCACCCCCAAGTCGATATTGCAATTGTGACGTCACAATATATACTCCGAGGTCGAGTTCTTCGGGAAGATGTATTCGAGTCATTTTCCATGCGTTTCAATATTACCTTGCACGAAGCAAACAATTAAAATAATTATCAGATATAATTTAAAAAATTAAGGACCTTAGATTCGTTCCATATAGTGTTATATCACCCTTGAAAAATTTTAAATAATTACCTCATTTTTTAGTCTACTCGGGTGATATAACACCATATGGACCTCAACAAAGGTCCATAATTGATATTTATAACATAATCCGCTTGATATCCAGTGATTTCGTCCGTGCAACTTTTTTGCGTATTTCACTAGTGTAATATGACCTGGAGCGATTTTCATTTGCTAGCAAATTCATTGTGACGTCGTTTAGAAACAAATTAACGTCAGGGAAAGATTAATGGCGTCTGGATTACGAGGACAGCGGGAGAAAATGGCGTCCTTCGCTGGATTTTCGGAAGATGTTTTGACGTGAAATTCTTTGTTTTGTAGGTTTTTGTTTTGATGGAACGTAACTTAAATTTGAGTTCATTTCATATGAGATTTTATGAAACTCGCTTCGAAGTTTTAAGTTTTACGAGCGTTAACAAAAACTTCTTATACTCGTTTCATGAAATCTTTTTTAAATGTACACTCATGTAAGATCCTATATCAACGTTACCGTACCGCTTATCTATTCGTATTACATGTACTTATACTAGACAATTATTTTACTAAACCTGTGTTAATAGCTTGAAAATTTTAACCTTCCTAGTCATTTAGCGGCAGGGTAAGTTTAAACAGTACTTATTAGTTTTCTAAGGTACTCAAATATATATAATACATCGTGCATATTACACGTTCTTCTTCAGACGTTTATGGTTAAGAGTCCACAGTGTTCTAATGCGTCTTAGTTCTACAGTTAAAATGTGTACTTATATATTGTTCCTCACAGTATGCTTCTTGATTTAAAGGGATGCATTAGGCACCTGTCAGTTACTGATCATAGGTCGATGCATTTGCTTCCACTTACTGCGACTGTCTTTCACCTCTTCAACGAAGCACGTCTTCAAATTGTCCTAACTTTTAATACATTCGTAGGAAACAAAACAAACTTTTGTTTGTTTTGGGTTATATGTCTTCACACGAAATTTGGTATAATTTTCGGGAACCTTGGTTGTCTTGTTCAAACAAAATCTGAACGGATTTGATTTAATCATAGCTAGAAAAAAACTAGTAAATCCTATAAATGATAGATACAAATTAAATACTTCTCCACTGCATACTCCTTACCTCATCAACATTGATTAACATATACATGCATTACTCGCATATAGCACCTTGTATAATGGCTGATGTCACATGTCAATTTTGATATACAAGACAGAGAAGTGGGATATACTAAATTCTGGTAAAAATGCAGCAGTAAGTCCGCCACAATGTATCATTATTTTGTCTATTTAAGTACAATCAAACCTGTCTATAAAGGACACCAAAAGGACATAACAAAGGTATCCTTTATAGACAAGTTTCCTTACAGAGGTACATAAATTACACTTAATCAGGTTGACGAGTCTATCTTTTATAGACAAGTGTCTTTAATATAGAGGTGTTCTTTATTTAAGCATTAAACTATCTCACTATGGCCTCTACATGGTGTACAATTATACAACTGTAGATGCCAGAGCTCTGCAGACAATCTTCATAATGCGCGCTAGCTATTAACTCATCTAGAGGTCTCTGCATTAACATTGTTTAAGTTAAATCAGGAAAAATGTTTATCAACGACGATTTTATCCCAAAGATGGAACAGCTATTTTTAAGGTGATCAGTTGACGTAATCATGACAACATTAGTGACGTCATAATGGTCACCTTTTGGGTGTCAGTTATATCCCCATACACTTAATTTTACCTAGGCTAGTGTATGTAGTAGTATTGGCAAGTGAATTTACCTATTACTACAGTTTTGTGTATGATATACAGATACAGTGGCCAATTGGTATGGTCATACCACTAATTAGAATGAAAGAATACGTGTTGAAGTCTAGTTCAGCGATTCATTCATTGTAGAAAAGTAGTTGGTCCACATCTGAATGATTTCTTCGCTGTTCTTATATTACACCTTTTTGTGTTGAATTACGTTATACTGCAGGGCTGTTTGATTTCGCAGAGAGAAAAAATCTGATCTTTGATACTAATTCCCACGTAGAGATGTTTATCAAATTTTGAACAGTTTAAATCTTTACAAGTTATTTTAATAATCATTTTTGTTTTTATTTTATTCGTGACTGTTTTTAATTATCGAGTAAAGAGAACCATAATTATCTGCGAAAGTGTTGCTATTACTTCTTGGAAAGACCGTCGGAAGAGTGTAGATTATAACATATTTTCTCACCACATGTAAACCGGGTTAGATTTATACTACACGCAATCTGTTCAATATTATACTTCCAAAACTAACCGTATTGAGAACTTGTGAAGTAGTTTTACTATGCTGGTGGTAAGGAAGGAGATGAATAAAATGCTTATATTGAGAGAAATACGATTGAAAGTGAAGTGTTCTCCTAGACTCCTTAACATGCCACTTTAGTAAAATGTATGACACTGATTGTAAAATAAATCACTCATTTTCTTTGTTTATATCTGTAAGTGGGGTAGATATTTAATCAAAAATGAATTTGATAGCATTCAACCAATGCTAAAAATAACTATGATTGACATCATTCGGGCAAGGTTTTAAGGGATAGCACTATCCAAGTATGGATTGTGACATCACAGGGATGCGATGAAATAAGGTGTTGTAACTCATTTAAATCAATTTTTAAGCAAGAATCATATGTTTTATTTTTGTTGGGATATCGATGTTATATGTATTAGATTGATATTTTAAGCAGTTTTACTACAATAAAATAGTAAAACCTCGTATCAATCAATCAGTTTATAATGAAATGTCGGGATGTGTTTTAGGGATCAAATAACAAATAAAATTTGCTTGATTAATTCCATCTGAATTATATTACATGTATTTATACGTTATTGTTTCAGAAAATTTTCTGTATGTCTGGTATCTAGTTCAATAAAATGAAATTCACAGAAGTTATTCCTCGACTCTGTTTTTTTTTTCCCCTTAAAATTCCACGCGCTCTGTGCAAATAAAGTTCGTATCAAATGTATAATTTAAACCAATAATAAATCGGGTTTTAAAACATTTGCACCAAATAAATATATCAAACATGATTTTGGGCTCCATATGTTTTTTAGTAATTAAATGCTATTGAAAACGACCAATTATTTCTTTTATAACTAGGGATTTTATCTTTTATTAAAACTGGACCTAAGATATATTGAAATCGTTCCCTCAAGTCATTTTTATAAAATTTCAAATGACTATTCATCTTATGAAAACATTCTGAGTTTAGAGTCCTGCCTCTTTATAAAACAAATATACAAATTATTTGCATTTTCATTCATGTGTTGTTTTCTATAGCAAAAACCCTTCTCCAAACAAGTTATAGATTGTGGAAGTTTTTATTAGGGATTGGTACCTGATTATATTATCTTAATCTGAAGTCCCTGTTGATACCCTGTTGAATAAATCCTGGTTGTATTAAGGACTTTTTAACGAATTGATGGTAAAACGATCCTACCTCTTCTGAAAGCATTGACTTTAATGACCGTAATATAATGAGATAAAGCATTTACACAAACGCCTGCGGTTACAGCTTATATTTAAACAAGATTTTATATGGAAGGGATACAAAAGTTTAAACGTTATAGATGGGTTTATTATAAATTTGCATGGGCCAAAATGGGAAAACTTCAGTATAACTTTTGCCCCTGATAACTTATCCATTTGCCATGGTTTTAACTTTATCTATCTTAAAATAATTGTCACTATATGTCTTTCACTTGCATGTTGGTCCAATTTTAAGTTCTAGTTATAGGTAAGTATTTATTGAAGTTTACACCGAACATTTACACCAAACTTCATCATGTGATTAGTCGGCCTTATACAAATATTAAGTCGCCGCAAGTTTACAATATTGATTAAATGAAAACTTTTTTTGTTTTGTTTTTAAAAGTACAGGTACGATTGTGTTTGGACATCTCTTTTAAATCCTAATTTTAAACAGAAACAAAGCTGTTGACTGTGTATCAAATAAGGCCGTTAAAATGCTTTGTACTTAAAGTGATTTTGTTTTGCCGAGACGGCAATATTGGCGGGAGATGAAATGACATGACGACAGTATTGGTGGGTGCTGAAATGACGTGAGGACAGTATTGGTGGTGATGAGATGACGTGACGACAGTATTGGTGGTGATGAGATGACGTGACGGCAGTATTGTTGGGTGATGAAATGACGTGACGGCAGTATTGGTGGGTGATGAAATGACGTGACGGCAATATTGGCGGGAGATGAAATGACATGACGACAGTATTGGTGGGTGATGAAATGACGTGACGACAGTATTGGTGGGTGATGAAATGACGTGACGACAGTATTGGTGGTGATGAGATGACGTGACGGCAGTATTGTTGGGTGATGAAATGACGTGACGGCAGTATTGGTGGGTGATGAAATGACGTGACGGCAGTATTGGTGGGTGATGAAATGACGTGACGGCAGTATTGGTGGGTGATGAAATGACGTGACGGCAGTATTGGTGGGTGATGAAATGACGTGACGTCAGTATTGGTGGGTGATGAAATGACGTGACGTCAGTATTGGTGGGTGATGAAATGACGTGACGGCAGTATTGGTGGGTGATGAAATGACGTGACGGCAGTATTGGTGGGTGATGAAATGACGTGACGGCAGTATTGGTGGGTGATGAAATGACATGACGGCAGTATTGTTGGGTGATGAAATGACGTGACGGCAGTATTGGTGGGTGATGAAATGACGTGACGGCAGTATTGGTGGGTGATGAAATGACGTGACGGCAGTATTGGTGGGTGATGAAATGACGTGACGGCAGTATTGGCGGGAGATGAAATGACATGACGGCAGTATTGTTGGGTGATGAAATGACGTGACGGCAGTATTGGTGGGTGATGAAATGACGTGACGGCAGTATTGTTGGGTGATGAAATGACGTGACGGCAGTATTGGCGGGTGATGAAATGACGTAATGTCAATATCGGCGGCAATGAATCGTTGCAGCAGAACAACCCGGTCTCCAGATGGTTTATTGCAATTGAACCAGCTGTGAAATCTAAGTAGTTGGCTATGACGGTATGCGGAGAAGGCAATTATTCTATAGAATATAAAGAAATCAGAGACTTAACTTACACAGAAATTCTGTAAATAAAAGATACCACTTTTGATTTTGTTAAAGTTATAAGGAGATAATTACAATTGTGCACATGTGAATTATGTAATCTCAGTTTCTTTTGTGTTAAACGGTTTCCTCGGGATTACATAATTTATTCAGTTATTATAATCCACACAACCTTAAAGAAATCAAAAGTTTCTAGTTATATTTTTCTCAATTGTCAATAGAAACTAGATTCTCCGGTATTTAACCTCGCAATATCGTTCAGCTAACGGAAAAATGGAGTTTTATCACGTGGAATTTAAATTATGTTAAGGAGAGCAAAGAGGGGGACTTTAATTAGCTACTCGAATAACACCAAATTGTAGTATATTTCCGAAAGTACATTTACAAGTACAGGTACTGTGTATCTAAACTTCGCGTTTTGATCGGATTTGTCAACATCATTTATGGTCACCTCCCGTTTTTAAATCAAAGGTACACTAACACTTTATTTGCGTATATCTTCATTTATGGTCACCTCCCGTTTTTAAATCAAAGGTACACTAACACTTTATTTGCGTATATCTTCATTGACTTTAAACGCCATTCTAAATATTCGTATCGCCTTTAAATGTATTGCTTTTTATGTCTTTAAACGAGAATGAACAAATACTTAAAGCAACTATTGATAGAAGGGGTTATCATTTCGCCAGAGGGGGAACTTTATACTAGCTATTGTATTCAATCAAAGCACCTGTGTGTGTGATTTTAAAGGCATCGTAAACACCCCTTACGTTTAACGTACTCGCGTATCTATACAGAAGAAAAAATGAAAAATAACAGTTCTAAGCGAAAATAAAGACAAAGCGTCATTCGATCACTTTCAATGAACGAAAATGATACATTTGCATAGGGTTATTGTGTATGTGATATTATTTGTGTAAAATACAATTGAATTAAAATTGCGTGACGCCGCTATGACTATTATTTGTGTAAAATACAATTGAATTAAAATTGCGTGACGCCGCTATGACTATCGGAACACCTCGGCTAATTCCAGACGTCATAGAGAGATCCTGAATCAGGCGATGTGTTCCGACTGGTAAAGATGACGGATGATTCAACATTCGACAAAATGACTTGGACACTGTACGTATTTATGATGATAATTTACTTCAAAATAGTTTTCCTCTGACTCGTACGGAACGTTATCTAATTTCAATATTTGTCTATGCGTTTGGAAAAAAATATAGCAGGCATTTTATTATTTTTACTCAAAAATAATAACATACATAATCAGATTCAATAATGTAGTTCTATCATTAACTAATTAATGAATTAATCATTTCATCTTGTTATCAATTCAACTTCGGTTAATGTATGTATATCGCTAAATGTTGGATGTTTTTCATGTTTACAATATACATCCAGAGTCGAAACGATAGTCTAGTGATATTTCCCCTTTATATGAATTGTATGGTTCAACATCTTATATTTTATTGATCAAGAAAGTAGTAGAAAATATCATTTATAAACAGTCAAAAATTGGCAACACAACAGATACAGTGTAATATACCCTAAAGTACGTGCCCCTGGGATACCTTTGATATAAGAACAAAAACAAATCCATTTGATTTAATAAGAATTTAATCATATTTCTGACGTCAAAATGCACCATCGTTATCCCGGCCTTGACGTTTGACAAAAAACATATTATGAATACAACATTATAAGGAGGAAATTTACATTAAAGAACTTTACAGTGTGTATTTTAATCATAAATAAGTCATATATATTATCCAAAATGCGAAACATCCCGACACGAATGTTGATGCAGCATTATTTCTAAGACTGGACAAATCCTTTCAATAAAATTATACAGTATGTGCCTTGATACCATCAAAGACAAATTGGGTATATATGTATGGAATCAATATCTAGAAAAGTAAAGAAAATCACATGTATTTATCAAAATACCATTTATCTTTCTTTCTTTATTCAGCTAGCACTTTTATCACATACTAACCCTACATATTACCGGTAATCATAATTCCACGGTTACACCGCTGAAAGTGTCGACGACAGATCCTTTGTTTGGACTAAATTTAAGTTCGATTGGCCTTGTTTATTTTAAGTATTGTTTACAATTATTATTAAATTACATACATGTGCAGAATCAAATACAGCTTAATGCATCAGCACCGTATGAGCACGCTGTATCTAATCTAAGATTGCCCGCAAAACTATTTTACCACCAAGTGTATAGTTCCGTTAGAATTATGTATATTAACCTTTCGGTATAAATACTCGTTTCCATGCTTATTAAGCGTTTGACTACTTAATGACGCTATATTAATACATTTCCTATTTATAACAGTGTTGTCGTAACCTCAAACGATGTACAACAGGTGTGTTCGCCAACGAAATTAGAAACTTTAAACTAATTAACCTCATAAACTGCTATTGATCTTCGGTCAATTAGTTATTACTATAAGAATTAATATATTACAAATTACTGAAAATAAATTTGTGAGTTTCAATTAAATTATAGAATTTTTGTTACCGCATCAATGTTAATTATTTATAGAATGTTCATTAATTTTCAGTCTGGCTATATGAGTATCAAATATTTTTTTTGAAAAATTAAAAGAAAATGAAAAGAGTTTCTCAGCACTAATTTTAAAAACTAAAGATGGAACAAAAGCGGTAAAGCGCACATACAAATCCTGTAAGTCAATGTCACTTTAAACGATTTACTTTCGCCGAACAGACGTACATGTAAGTCGTTTGAATTATTTTTTTTTTCCATAATACAATGTACCGGTTGTTTCTTCGGACCGAAAGTTAAGATAAAAATTGCAAATCAAAATTTCGCGAATTAGTTTCATGGGTTTATATAAGCCAAGTCATTCTTAATATCAAAATTTTGCAATCCCGGAATGGTGAAAATATGACCCCTGATAAAATAACCGACTGTACGGTAATAGACCTACATTTGTATTCCGTGCCATGCGTTTATTTCCACTAGCCAGAACATGTAATATTATCACATTATTTGTTTTCATGCTTAAGATTTTTAATATAATTAACAAGCAAAAGTAGGGGAGGCGTAATTATCATAGCAATACTACAATAATTTAGTACATTCGACGGCTACATTATCCAGCTACCTTTGGGGGACCTCAGATAGCGGTATCTCAATGTCAATTGAAGACGTTATTGTACAAAGGTAAGCTTACAGACCATACATAATGTAGTAGCACCGATACAGCGGGGTACAACAGAGATCAATAAACACTAGATTATTATTACAAAATGATGATGGTCACTATGTTATATTTAAAGCATGTGTTAACGTGACGCTTTAGTAAACTTAATTCAAAATGCGAATTATACTGTACAATACTTTAGTAACTGAAGTTGCATTATGTGTTACGTCACATAATTTTATTTATATTTTAATTGGGTTACGATAAATAAAGTGTATTCATTCATCATTAATTATGCAATTCTATTTAAGACTACTTGTGTAACAACTATGGAATTTATTATTTTTCCATGGTAATACATGTACCACGATAGCAAATAAATCTAGATAAATATCATTCTTTTAAGTGATTATCTTATTTCGCCATTATGATATTAAAAACTAGCAGTTCGTATTTAATTCCCGGTATTTATCAAATCAATAAGTGTGTTATATCAAGAGAAAACTATCACAAATACCGGGTTGTGTACCTAAGAATGCGCATATTAATTGACTACTGTAATATAAACAAAAACCAGAGCATTTGTATTGTATCATGATAACTTTGTTGCCGTACTTCGTTCACAATACAAATGTTATTATTTCACAGTTTGCAACACGGTATGTACTGTACGTATATATAGTTCTGTTACCAAAGACAAATTAAACTCATTCACACCTGTATAGTCACACGTGTAAATAACAAATACCTGGTCCATCTTTATCAGTTACATAACAACGATTACATTTCATCACAATTTACGATGTCAATAAATAGTAACGGGACTCTTGGTTCCCCAATCACGTCGAATGTCTGAAGAAATTCAGTTCATTTGATCATGTATATTTGAATTGGACTAGTATTATAGCATTATAACATCAGTACGATGATCACGTATCCTCATTACACACATTGTTAGGACACATCGATCAAATCATCGTCATCGTCTGACGAATCTGCCAGGTCACTTTCGTCCTCTCGTTTTGGAATGTCTGACGATAAGTCTAGAACATCATTGCTGTTGGCGTTAAGAGAATCATGCACGTGCTCTTCCTCGCCGTCCTTAGAGGGCTGGTCGTACTGGGAGTTTGTCTCCTCCTTTGTACTAAGTGCAGAGTCCCGTGATCCTCCCGACGACAACAGTTCCCGTTCCTTGGAATTCCTCCATTTCATTCGCCTGTTTTGAAACCATATCTTCACCTACAAGATTGGAAAACAATTCTATTGTTATGCAGAAATTACTGTCAAACACAAACATTTTGTCTTTATTTGAATGCAGTGATCAAATAAGTAGCAAATTATTTACATACATTAACTGCATATAATTGTCATTAGTATTAGATGTATTCGTGAATCGATTTGAATGACTGATATGCACAATTCATTTACTGTGTATAAATACAATCACATCTTGATCTTAACGGATACGTTCTGATCAGTGATTCCTTTTCTTGATTCTTCACAGTTTGCTTTATTTATGCGTTGATTTATAAAGCTACTGATGTTCGCATATCGAACATGAATCGCCGCGAACATGTTTCAAATAAAACAAAAGAAGAAATGAAGAGTGCTCGGTCCCGAAGTTGAAAACGTCCTGAAGAAACATGAAAAAACGCGAAGAAAAGTAGTCGCGTATATAAGCTAGTTTACAGTCGTTATTCATTTTTTTCACCTTTCATTTTATTTAAAACTAAAACATAAAGAAAATTCATTATCATAAAGTCAAACTGATGTGACACAAAATCTGCAAAATTAAACAAACTTTATATAACATTTTCATTTTGTAGAGAAGTATAAGAGGGTGTATAAAACCGTATGTTTCGCCTTGTGCTGATACTGTATCATATTGTTATTACATTGTAAAACCTGATCGATCACCTCCCCATATAATCCAACATATTTTTATAAGAAACCACATAATGCACAAGATGTTCTATGAAAGGGATGCGAGATATATCAGAGAGAAATGGCCGTCCCCGACACATTCTATTGAACTGTGTCTCTTTAACAGTCATATCGACGGATATATCACTGCTTAAGATGAACACAGTCGCCGCATTGATAATAGGACCGAGTCTCCATTACAGAGCGATTTTCATTATCCAAGTATTTAATTTGCTTTCTTATTACTCGCTATCTCTTTTGGCATGTCAACCACAGCTGTTCCGAGACCGAGGACGGCCTGCCCCGCAAGATATATTCACCATCGATTTTATTCTCCATCGCTTACGAATTCGCCGTTTGGTTAAATAGTTCTAATCCTACTCCCGCAAATGACATCTCAATGTATTAGTCCGTCTCGAGTCTCACAGGGAAATACGCCAAACTGCGAAACAATATTTGCAAGAGCATTCGATCGAAAAGAGGAATTATTCTATTTAACTGAAAGGCACTTATAGGCCAATATCTAACGTCTGTCGCTGACACTATATTACACACGTACCGAAGTAACGGCGCCAAAATGAGTATTAATTAACGGTTTTGATTTCATAAACCTCACAGCAAATGTGGCTGCATGTGACATAAATGTTATTGCTTATTGTTGTCGCCACATTCCGTACTAGTGGGGCACCGGGACCGGTGGGTATGGGTTGTCTGACAGGGGATAATACGGGAGTAGAACAATTGTACTCATCATTTATATCTAAAGTATTATAAGAAATAAACGCAAATAAAATAATATTACCCCTAATAAACCCCATCGGTTATTTTTTGAATTTGATTACAAACATTATTTGTCTTCGTCTGAATGAATATCGAATGTGTTTTAAGAAAATTAGCATTTCCCTCAATGTTGCAAACCTTTTTTCGTTTTCATATCAGCTTTCTCTCGTTTCCTTTAAATCGCAAAACTTTGATAATGAATGATTAAAATATTATTTTGCTGTTGTTTTTTTCCTGTGTTCTCAAGACTTCCATTTCAAGAGTGCAACAGAACTATGATAATCAATTAATTGATTTTTACTTTTTTTACCTTATTCAGAAATATTCAGTGTGAAATATATGAATATAATTCTTCTTGATGATAGTCATTTATTGAAAGTGAATTATTTTCTATTTAAACTTAACTTAAACATTATGTTTATCTATTGGAGAACTAACAAGTGTTATTTGTGTCAAAATACAATGCCAAATTTCTACTTTCTTCATATTTCTGATTAAAAAAATCATAATTACTATTTCACAAGTTGTCTCTTTTCATTTTTACCTGTGAATCTTTAAGTCCAAGCTTTGCAGCTAACTTTTTCCTGTCTGGTTTGCTGATATACTTCTGTTTCTGGAACATTTTCTCTAGTCCTTTTCGCTGCATATCTGAGAATACAGCCCTTCTTAGCATCCCCCTGCGTGGTTTCCCTCGCATATTCGTCAGGAAAGAAAAGGCGTTGGGCACAGGTAAGAGAGGTGGGGCTAAAACAACAATAGGTTAAAGATATTTAATGTTTAGTTCATTATAATACAATGGACGCTACCTGTGGGTAGAAATAGTCAGCAAATAATAGGATATTTTAGAAGAACTGTTCGATAAGATAACTTAGATTTTTCGTACTTTATGATAATATTTACTGTCATTATAAATTGTTTGTGGCGAAAACTGAATTAATTATATTTCTGTTTAGAAAATATTATCTGCTTTTTAAATTAACCTGGCTACATTATTTATTTTAAATATGACATGCTCTATCATTGCATCCCATCAATTGTATCATTTTACCTGCCAGCTATGTTTTTTAAAAATAATTTGCAACGCATGTTTTAAAATATGTAATACTGCTTTAAGCAAGAATTGAATTTTACATTATAACACACGACTGGGTTTATGTAAATCTGTCCTTTTACACACAAGACAGTCAAACGTTAAGAAAATACGTACGTATAAACACCTCAAAGTGGATCATAATTATTACTAGGGTACATGAACTCAAATTTTTACTGATATCTTTGAAAGTATACAAATGACCAAAAGAGATTTATTTATCATTTTACTTGCTAAAACTTTGTGACATAAATTAGTGTATTGTCGTGGTCGGATACATATGTTTCTGTCTTTAGCAATGATATAAAATTCTGAAAGGCCAATATACTCCCAAACGGATCCTGGACCTATCTTCAATTTAAATATGATTAAATTGAAAAAAAAAACCCAATAAATATTTTTATAAGCCACTATGATGAACTATCATAGTCCGTGTGTAACAGGTGTTACCTTATTACATTGTTATTTCATTGTCACAGCATTAGTTAATTTATCTCATACCCCAAGGTTACAATCTAATTAATATCGTCAATTCTAGATAGTATTAACTTGTTTGCGTATTAAAATTGTTTTAATGACACAACAGCAAATTTAATACAGATGTTGATCGATTGGTTGTGCCTGGTGGTCACACATATTTTCATCAATATTTGTATTTAATTAATTTTTTGTTTGTTAAACAGATAATATTGGAAACATTTCGGTGTTGTTATTTCCATCATCACATTCCACTTTAATAATTAATATTATACAAATTATAAAAATGCTGTTTGAATTTATTACCTATTGTTCAATTTCATTTTACTTTAAAATTATCAGACGCAGTATGATTATTTTACTGACAGTTTTTTTTTATTATTGAGAAATTACTTTGTGCGCTTTACAGACAGTGTATTTTTGGAGGCTGCGGTATGTTCACAGTAGTCTCCTTATAGGCTGTACGAAGATGTTTTCGCTTTAAAACATAGTATTGGGGATACTGAAATAGACTGTCCACGATATCCAGCCACAACCCTACTACGTTGTACAAATGAAGTGTCACTGAAACATGATTTCTGTTGTCCAACTAGAGAATATAAGGAAGTACAGTTCTAGAGGCACTGTATACAAACATACAATAGTTCATATGCAAGTATGCTTTGTTTAAATTAATTATTGTTTAATTATACCTAACATTTTGTGTGTATTTATTGTTCTTGTCATTACTTGTAACACGACTCAGACGAAGATAGAAATACAGAATCCACTAAAGAAAAATATTAATTCTTTGTAGTGTTCCCATCAAGTATTAGTAAATACATCTATTTCCTAATAAACGCTGTATAATATATCAAACTTCACAGTTAGTTTGTAGAATAGGATGTTATACCATATCCAGTATTTCTCACGACAATTATCGAAATATGAAATGAATATAATGCGATATTCATATCATCGTCAAGGAGATATGGAGATAGGTTATAAACTGGTTGATAGCATGCAATTAAATACAATAAATAAGTTTAATTTGAACAGTTGTTTTTTAAGATATTCAATTTCCATTGTAGGTTTACAAATCATAAGCAAGGTAGAAGCATTTTTATGATGTATATTGTAAGTTTTTGCATAGTAAACAATAAAAAAACGTTATTTTTACCTTCAAGTTGTTCTTTGAAATTGTTTTTGTTCTTTGATCTATTGGTATGAACGTTTTTAATTGTTTGCTTGATGGCTTGCTCTGATATCAGATACGGGAGTCTTAGTCTAAGTCTCTGGTTAGTTCAAATGTTGAAAAAGCAATGCGATGATCTCATACGATTGTTAGTAATTTATTGTCGCAATGACCTACATAAAGCACACAGCACTGTGGGGTACATTAGTATATCAATACGTGCGATAGCAGTAAAATGGTGGGTTATAGCTTCTTAGCATAATAGTGATTCACAAGAATCTCAATTAGGCTTTAATTTGGAAGGATTGATCATCCTGAAGGCAGAGGGACCTGCGGGTGAGAGTGGGCGGGGCACTCATAAGCCTAATACGTGTGTAAACAACGCTTGGTGCCACGCCCCTTTTGTTTGAAGTTTAAATGTCGGAGAAGTAATGAAAGAGGACATGAATGAAATGTAGACCTGAACGAGTGATTTGCATTTAATAGATATGCAATATAAATAGGTACACTGAGACATATCGAGATACTGATACCCTACAGATTTAAACCAAATGGTGTCCATCTTGTTCATCATGAAAAGTTTTAACAAGAAATCTGTCAATGACTTGTGATTAAGTGCCATAGCAAGTGTTAAACGGCCAACTGTTTGATTCCTAACAAGGGTATACGTGTTTTATTTATTCAGTACGTATACATATAATCTAAAGGTGTGAGAAATAAAATAGTATCAGAAATGAACGCGATACGCGGAAGTAATGTGTGTGTGTGTATGCAATTCTTCTGCGAGAGAAAAACTATTTTTTTAGCTGTTGATTATTTTTTCATTTTACCTTTATTATTCTTACTTTGTTTCTAAAATATTGTTGTAAATGTCATTTTTGTATCTATGTTTGTATTATATCTTACTTTGTTGTCGCATTGTTTCCTTCTGAATATTTGTTGAAATCGCAAATATGTGAACAACATGTCTTCAAATGACAATTTGTGGACATTTGCTGACCACAAACTTAATCACTTAGTATACGAAGCATATAACAGACAGGTCAGAGGTTACATCTAATATTTGGTTTAATGTTTATTTATATTGATTTTGTTTATAAATCTTCTTTGAAAATACGCCGAAGTCGCAAAAGGTGAAGGGACGCAACCCGTGCGCGAAAATCGCGTTTGCATTGTTAGCTTGTTCCTGCTATCGATTTGTTTTATCTGACATTGAATAAAAAAAAGTCTGCAAGATGACTATACGGATATAACACACACCTAACACTAGTTAAACACGGCGTTAATGGTTATGACAAGACGTGTAGCGGGATGGGAATTAAATACCCAGTAAGATGTTACCTTGTCATTTACATAATCAAATATACCTTTGCGGAAATATACTATCGAGTCAGGGCTATGAATTAATTATACGATTATTAATAATTGTTCGTTGCCGACACAGCCATTTATTGAATTTCTCATTTAAACACGAAATGAGATAGATCATCGTACCGATTTACATGTGAAACAGCTGTTGGTCGACATGGGAGATAACTCACTCTGGTATGTATGCAATGCAATGCTGGTACAGCATATATTGGCCCATTTCGACACACAATTGTAAAGGGGGCCGTTTTCAAAATCCAGAAATAAAATTTAAAATGTGGGGTCTCTGAATACATATGTTGTACATCTGACATATAATAGAGCGTATTTGGAAAAAAAACCTAGTTTATCAATTGCAGTAGATAATTCATCAAATGACCGTAGAGTTACCATTTACGATTGTTTTTAGTTTTCCCGTAAATCCTTCTATTTCATAGTTGTTAACAGACGATCAACTTCTACTATAGGTCATTTTATTCGGTGTAGTAATTTAAACTTTAAACTTATTCCTAAAATGAGATAATGTGGCGTATTTTCAGTGTGCGCGGCCTAGGTTGTGACAGGCGGAAAATAGCCCTTTTTTCGATAGTCCTTACTTCTCGCGGGATATTATCGGTCATGCTACTGATATTTGACCTATTGAAATCATCGCATCCCATTTGATTAGAGACTACGTGTATGAGTGAGTCTGTTGGATGTTTTATGCAATATTTACTCAAACAAACCAATGAATGACATTGTGATAATATTTACTAGTGTATATACTAACATGTTACTAGTGTATATACTAACATGTTAAAATAAAACACAGACTATTTCCTCTGATTGACGAAAACCCCGCACAATGGGGTATTTTTAATTCACGCAATGACTTTAAACCACATCCTCTATCCACAGGGGTTACTATCACTGCCGTTACATCTAAGTGATATTATTTCCTAAAGATTGAGGATGTTTATAACAGTTTTTGTTTAAAACTTTGAAATGATATCTACAAACCGCAAGGACCTTTACCTTAGTGTACTGGATCTGAGGAAATGACGAGTATGGTACGTGGTTTAACAGCGTTTAGAGAAGTTTCTAGAAACACATTCGTATGATGATTACACCTACATTACAATGTCATTAACATCAACGAATGTGGTGAGAGGCATGAAACACCTGGATCAAAAAGTAGAAAATCTGCACCTTCTCTTCTATTAAATGTTTACACATGCGTTATTTGAAAATTATCGCCCCCTCCCTCGGCACACGCCCCCTCCTTGAGGCACCGGTATAGTATTATATCTCTTATTATAAACGATTTACAATAGAAAGATGCAGTTATTATCTTTTTAACTCACCGGCGAGGTATGGATGTCGCATAAATCCGGAGAAGTGGTTGTCATATACAGAGGGGTGACGAACAGTGCATCCCTGACAGCCCAAGTGTTGCCCGCCGAACCCGGAACTTTTCACACACGTTGAGGGGGGCGTTGTAGACGCAGAACTCCCCATTACAGGGGTAAGTGGCGTTTTATCACCTGTCAAATTAAAATCAAGGTTATTAAATTTCACACCTGACCTGACCGGTATGATGTTTAGCAACAGAATCAACGATATCTGGCTAAATATTGGTTAGAAAATGCTTCATGTAGTATCTCAACACACACATTAGTACTATACCTACCTACATGTACCATGGTTTCATTTGGGTTTTTTTTTGTCCGTATGATAAGATTGTATATATGTTATCGTAAAATTTGGGATAAAAGAAAGAAAGAAGGAAAAAGAAAGAAAGAAAGAAAGAAAGAGAGAAAGAAAGAGAAAAAGGAAAGAAAGAAAGAAAGAAAGAAAGAAAGAAAGAAAGAAAGAAAGAAAGAAAGAAAGAAAGAAAGAAAGAAAGAAAGAAAAGAAAGAAAGAAAGAAAGGCGAGAGTTTTAGTCTCGGTCTATTTATAGCTAAAATATGTACATATTGTGTCTCTATTGAGATACAGAAATAATAAAGAAATTATGTAAGAAAACCCAACGCTAACTTGTTTAATTCGATGGGAAATAAAATGATCACGAGAGGATCAATATCAACTAAGATTCAAGTAGTTTTCATGCTTTTAATAAATATTTCATTATAATTGAAATGTCTCCATTGTACATTATTTCGACGCAGCCTAAAAGTCGAAATCACCGTTACAGTCCTTCCATGTTGAATAAGGAGAATTGTCCTCAATTAAATGTTTCCTGTGTACGAGTAAGCCTGTCTCTGGATATGGTTTGAAGTAACTGGTCGTTACCATCTTGGTGATTGTAATTTGATTCAATGTTACATCAACGACACTGGTTTGTTGCTCAATAATATTTGTCTAAATGTTTTGGTCGATAATATTTGTCTAAATGTTTTGGTCGATAATATTTGTCTAAATGTTTAACTCGTCAGTTTACCAATACATAAAATGCTTTTCCGTTCCACAGGTTACAGAATATTGTAGGATGTAATAGATCATAGATGTAATGTAATCACAGCATTGATATACAGACAATATGGGTATATTGTTTTATCCAATAAATTAATGGGGCTGTTTCATCTATAGCACTCAAATTCCTAGTTTAATTCTTCATATTGCTTATTTAGCTAAATGTGATAATGTTCATGAATGAATAAAAACTAAATTTTAATATTCAGAGATTACGGTTTCACTTTAGTATGTGCTGATGATTCAAATCCTGAATTTTATCTGATGGTAAGACCTCAGGTAGCATAACGCAAAATAAAATCACATTATTTACCAACTGAAGGTTGGCAGTCCCTTCATTGATTACTTTAATTATCATTAAGATTTCATCTATAATAATGCATATATGAGGCTATACTTTCACTTCTTCAAGTTAGACCAGATCGTCGAAGTCTACCATTAGAAAGATAACAAATAAAGTATACGTACATTGTATAATTCTGGTAAGTCATTGATAAATGGAACATATGCGTAAAGTTACCGGGTTGAATATGTACCGAATATTACAGAATCGGTTATCTTAAGGATTTATCAAATTTTATTCGTTAACTTAACGGTAATTGACACTAATAGTATTGAAGGATATATACATATAATGTGTAATTAATCGACCTCACGACCATTTTCACAACAACAAAAATTAATTGATATTCGACTTTAAGTATGCAAATTCAAAAAGGAAAAAAATAATAATGGTAACTTCTAATTGATACAAAATATACAGTGTACTGATTAAGCAACAAAAACTAATGAATTAATTTATAAGCAAAATAATGATTAAGATATTTATTCATATGGAAATTGATTCAGTAAACTTACCGATTTTTGACGATTGGTCTGCCCCAGCACCAAGTATAGCATTCACACCAAACTTGAGATATGGGGCCGGGTTCTGTCCACTGATGGATGAAGTGGCGATATGTTCTTCTGGATTCTGACCTGCTCCGGGGTGGGGAACCATCCCCGTACCCCCGGGCCTTGATAATAAGGCATGTCCCCTGTCTCTTAAAAGGTTTTCCACAAGAAATGAGGCTGATGTTGCATTTCCATTTGGCTGTCCCGCTAAATGTGCTGTCCGGAAAAAGGTATGGTAGAGAGGGGACGGACTGATCATATTGGGGAACATCTTCTGTGTAAGAGTCTTTCTGGTAAACTTCGGATATCCCGGAATGAAATTGACGCAAGATGAAAAATAAAAACAATCTGTTATAGCACTTCACAAGTTGAGATTGTCATTCTTATTGATACTGTGATAAACACGGAAAGCGTTCAACGTCTGTCATTCCTTCTTAAATAAATGTCCTATAAATACTGGGATAATACGGAAAGTGTCCAGGGTCAGATATTCCTTGTTAAATAGATGTCATATAAATACTGCGATAAATATGGAAAGTGTTCAGCGTCAGAATTATTCCAGTTACATAAATGTCCTATGGATGCTTATTCTCAGAACTTAATCCCGACGTATGATAAAGTTGTCCACCGTAGATCCATGCTTTGATAATATGAAGTAATAGAATAAATCTTATCACATCAAATAATCGTCAGCACCCTTTAAAGAAATTATTGAAAGTGTTGACTTTTGGGGACACGGCAGGCAATTATAACCGATCATGAATATAAAAGCTATCTTTCTGTCCATTTACGGCTGTATATCCGAGTGTCGGACATAAAGTGATAAAACAGATACGTCACATGACTAAATTAGCCAATTGAATATCAATAAATAGGCAAAGGGATTAGTAAAGAAATCGATAGCCACAGTACAGCGGCTAGAAAGCTGTGTTCCCTACTATAGCTCTCCGCCCGCCCTCATATTGGCTCCGCCCATTTTAGGCTGTGACCACGCCCACCTACACACTCAAGCTGCCAGTGATATATGCGACAGGCCGACCACATAGAGCTCTAATTGGTGTTTTAAACGCACTATGTTCGATGATCGATGATCGTTAAAGGGATAATAGAGCTTTAAATGTAGCTAATCACAGGAACTAAAAGGTTAAATGATAACGAATACTCACACAATTACATTTATATATATATAGTCCTTTACGACTGATGGAGCTATATCAGACATCAAGTATCTCTAGATCTGTACATTCGCTATAAAAGCATATATTTGTCGCATATGTTTTTATTACATTTATTAGTGAAATAAAAGAAGCATGTTCAAGTCAGAGAATGGTGTTGGTAAATGCTTATTGACTCGTCATTTTAATTTATGTTTTGCTGGGCCTTATACAGTGATTATCTTATTAATCTCAGTGTTTGGTTAGTTTCAAAAACTTCTTTTTTTGGTGATTACAAATGAGAACGATCTTTTAAGAATCGGGCCTAATCAGACAACAACTTCATCTTTATTACATTTTAAAATGCTATGAGAAAACTCAAAACAATGGAAATCATGACGTTCTTTGTTATCAAAAAATTGTAAAGAGAGGTCATTTTGCTATTGTTTGAGTACTTGAAAAACATATGATAACAACGCGTTCGTTAAATGGTGTTTAATCACTAAAGTATTGATACTTAATAGTAATTTAAGAGTTAAGCAGTTCCCTGACATTAATGTTATATGTATTTGTATGGTGTGAGAATGTAAAGATACGTTGTGAAGTTATACTAGTGTCAGAAAAGCAGGTGTTGGTAGTGATACAAATATACCCGTGGTTTAATCCTAGTATATCACATAAAGAATTACATCAACGTCGACCATGAAATGGACGTCTTAGACTTGACACTTTACCTATTATCGGCTAGGCTGACAGCGTTATGTTTCTTCCACGTATTAGTCAGTCGATCACACCCAAAGGAGGGCATGATCACATAGCACCCCATCCCCGGGGTCGAGAGGGATCGCTATATATATATATCCGGAGGTGTTGCGTCAATCCCACGAGTAAAAAAAATTAATCACATGATTATATTTAGAATGTGGCAGGTGTTAATCAATAAGTTAAAATAAGTATTGGGTCATAGACTGGTTCTAATGATCAACGAATTAAGTTACATGTAATGTACAATTATCGCTTTGGTGTCTGTTTTTTTCCAGTCACAGACTTGTTGCATCCCTCCCCTCTTAACATCACGATTCAGTATACTAAATAGACCGAAGTTTAGTTAGTTAGTGCTGTTTTGCCTTCATGACTTCGCCTGTTACAAAATGACAATATTCAGAATATAATGGCAAATTCGGAATGTAACGATAAAAATGAAATATGGCACCAATACTCGAGATATGCATTGCAACCATAGCGGTAACAACACAATAAGCATTTTTTTGCAATTATGTGTATCACAAGTATTGTCATTACATCCCAAATATTGCCGTTATATCGGGAACATGTCCTTATATGATATCCTGAACATTGTCTTTATATCCCGAATATTGTCATATCCTGAATATTGTCGTTATATCTTGAACATTGACGTATATATCCCGAATATTGTCGTTATATCGGGAACATGTCCTTATATGATATCCTGAACATTGTCTTTATATCCCGAATATTGTCATATCCTGAATATTGTCGTTATATCTTGAACATTGACGTATATATCCCGAATATTGTCGTTATATTCTGAACATTGTCGTATATATCCCGAATAATGCCGATATTCCGAATATTGTCGTTACATACGTATATCCAGAATAACATCATTATATCCAGAATATTGTCGTTGACGTTAATACTGGACTAGTATCGTTACATTGATATCCCGAACACTGCAGGGTTATCTCGATTATTACATTATGAACATTGCAGGGTTATCTCGATTCTAACATCACGAACATTGCATGATTATCTCAATTATTTCATCCCGAACATTGCATGGTTATTTCGATTACTGATGTTATATTCGAACTATTATCGTTACATCCCGAACATTGTAGGCTTATCTCGATTATTACATCCCAAACATTGCATGGTTATCTCGATTACTGATGTTATATTCGAACTATTATCGTTACATCCCGAACATTGTAGGGTTATCTCGATTATTACATCCCAAACATTGCATGGTTATCTCGATTACTGATGTTATATCCGGACTATAATCATTACATCCTGAACATTGCAGGGCTATCTCGATTATTACATCCCGAAAATTGCATGGTTATCTCGATTACTGATGGCATATCCGGACTATTATCGTTACATCCCGAACATTGTAGGGTTATTATCTCTATTATTTCATCCCGAACATTGCATGGTTATCTCGATTACTGATGTTTTATCCGGACTATTATCATTACATCCCGAAAATTGTAGGGTTATCTCGAGTATTGATGTTTTATCCGACTTCAGTGTTATATGTCAGTGTTTTTATCAAGGGAGGCCGTCGGTAACATACAAGGGAGATGACGAGTTTGACTAAGAACGATTCTCATCAATTGTGATCCTGTTTTGATGGCGGAGAAAAAATAAACGCGCAAATATGTGTGAAAACAATCCCCTTTGTGAAAAACTAGGAAAAGAAAAATTGAAAAAAAAATGTTGTTTTCGCTTCGAAGCTATAGTAATCGCTTCAAAGCTATAGTAATCTCCATCAATTTGATTATGTACGTAATCGTTTATATGTACCGATAAATAAATAGCAAGTTCATGTATAAAATGAGAGAAAACATAAACGGAAACAGACGCCCTACAATTTAGCATTTACAATTAAAGCTTAAATTCATATCATTTGGTCTCTAGATACTCAATTGTTGAAAAATCTGGATTTTTCGATGTAATAGAAAATTTGAACCAATTTGTTGTACATCAATTTCGGATAACTGTTATTAGAATAACGCAATATAAAAATCAATCATGGTTTATTTTCAGTAATTTACAACTGTTGCGTGTTAGACTTATATACAGACCATACTATTCAGCTGGCTTTAAACAGAAAGAATAAAAGGTAACGAGGGGCACGCTCATTTAGACTAGAATCTATGAAGATGACACTTAATTTGCAGAAGACATAGTGTCAAATGCAGCAGATTACAGCTTAATACTTCATTTCTGTGCTCGAAACGTCTCCTGCATTTTGACCTATGACCTCTTCTAAGGACACATGCCTCCGACGCTCCAAAGTTAGCCATTAACACATGTATCATCCTTAATCACGTGTTTCTATATAATAACATTATTATTTTACAAGTCGATTTCCAATCTGATTCCATGTAAAAACAAAGTGACCACTTCACTCGCGAGCTGATGACACTTAAATCCAGCCCGACACCCTAGTAATACAGCCTAGGCTTTATCGGTAAGTTACTCTGTACAATGACATGATCCGGACAATCGGACGGGAAGTGGACGGTTACCGGACATTGGGCTAACCCTGAGCCTCTGTCCACTAGGACTACAATACCGGTCATTGATAGACAATGGCCAGAGTGGTCGTCATTGAACAAAGCTTAAGAGTACTCGCTTTGTTGACTCTCTGTATCGGCCTAATCCACTCATTTGTACGCATAAGGGTTGTTCGCAAACACCTCCACGAAACACTTAAATTACACTACAGTTATTGCTAACGATTTTACTACAATAAAATAATCATTCCTCATTATTTCCCAATTAAGCTCCAATTTGTCTGAAGACAGAGTTCGCTAGATATATCATACAATAGTCAACTTCTCTGCAGCAGAGATCCGGTCATTTTGGACATAAATTTGCAGATACAATTTGGCCAAGCAAGACCAACTGCCATCAGATGACCACAGTTGACCTCTATATAGAATATTGGCGATGACCTTATTAATTGACTCTGACCTTAACAAAGGCGCATGCTCGGACAAAGGTGTCGCTGTATGGTGATAAACAAGCGTAAAAGTTGACCACTACGGCCGGCCAGACAATCCGGCCAAATGTAACATTGTAGGAGGAGTTTAGGGTCCCGGCATCCATATGGGTCAGGTGATATCAGGGGGATTAAATTTCACGCAAACATTGATGGGTATTCCCTTGTCTGGTCAAACTGTTCATTACATTCTTTAAGATTTTACTTTGATGAGTTGGCAGCGACATTAATGGCGCAAACATGGCGCCTGGTCAGTCGCACGTGTATTGCGAGGTTTTGCGAAGAATACGTGACAGTCTTTGTACGTAAATCTATCTCGAATTTACCGTGACAGATAATGTCTAATGTAAGGTGGAGTCACCAAAACCACTTGGTGTTGTTAATATCATGCATCTCAGAGAAACGATTATTCCTTAGTTTTGTATTTTATCTGCACTTACTATGACAGATCACAGAAACTGCTTTGTGTTGACAGTACCCTTCACATGCTGAAAACTGCATTTATATTTATTTTTTGTCTCTCTCTCGAATTTAGTGTGACGGTATGGTATAAAAGGTATTAATGTCTAGTGTTAGCTAGGATCTCACTATTAGAACATTCGTTTCCAAAGAAACTTTGTTCATTATATTTCGGATCTTCAATTTGAAAATGTTCAATGTAGACTTTCTTTTTACTATTTTAAAACTATGTATTTAGATGAGAGGTATAACGTGCGACAATGTAAAACAGAAGGAAAATGTACGCAATATGTTTCAAGCAGTGTCAATTAGTGAGCTAGCTTTGATGAAAGGTCGCAAAAAGAACAGGTGATGGGTGGGTGTAGTGGGAGCCTCCCTCCTCCCCTAACTTCCTGTTCGGATATGGAATTTCATATCGCCATATATCGAGCACTTTCAGAAGGAGACAAACACTAATGAATTTCGGAAAAAATGTTTATCCCTAAGAGTAAAATAGCGCAGTATGCTCTGTTACACTGGTGGGGCGAAGGTTGTGGCTACATTTGTACGTGTTAGTCCGACTGTCACAGCAGTGTGTCCAGGCGTGGTCAAGTACCAGGAATACTTCGGCCTCACTGACCACATAAAATACAGAATATTACAGCAATTTTCTGGCGTTGCGGATTTCGCCGATAAACGTCCACGACAGATGGATATGTTTTGTAAGTGTTGGTGTCCATGTGACTCGGATAACTTTGATATTTATATGAAACTATTATACTGGATTTTCATTGATAATGATGGTTTTATTAATTCAATAATTAAACGCAAAATGAGAGCAGTTTGTTGAGACGATTCATCGTAAGATGTCATACCATTACAATATTCCAGGTTTTTAATCATGTTTGTGTTTATAAGGACCAGCAATCAAAACAGTAAACAAATACTTATGATTTAGTATGATATAAATCCCTTTTTACATAACACATCCTTTTTACCAAAACAGCAGTTTATGTATTTAGCTATAGCAGTATTTTTTATCTCTCTCTAATGAGCAACATTGTCCATGAATTATAATTTATTCAATATCACATTTACAGCTAGTCGACTATTATTGGAGGTGTCAGATTTTTTGATAGCATGATGTTGAAGTAATCAGGAAAAAACTACACAGTCATACCTATGAATTACTCCACGTGGCTCTGTCACTTATCACGCCGAGCAGGAGTGTTCATGGTAGATGTCAGCAACCGCAATCAATCCAGCCATCAATACTCGAAGGCTGACGGTCGGCAGTAGAACATCTCAATCATTTGGTCACTATGACGTAGAGGTAGAGGGTCAATGGTAAAATATCTCAATCATTTGTTCACTATGATCAAGAGGTAGAGGGCCAAAGGTAGAACATCTCAATCATTTGGTCACTATGATCAAGAGGTAGAGGGCCAAGAGTAGAACATCTCAATCATTTGGTAACTATGATGCAGGGTAGAGGGTCAATGATAGAATATCTCAATTATTTGGTCACTATGACGCAGAGGTAGAGGGTCAATGGTAGAACATCTCCAATGATTTGGTCACTATGACGCAGAGGTAGAGTGTCAGGGGTAGAACATCTTAATCATTTGTTCACTATGACGCAGAGGTAGAGGTCCAATGGTAGAACATCTCAATCATTTGGTCACTATGACGCAGAGGTAGAGGGCCAATGGTAGAACATCTCAATCATTTTGTCACTATGATGCAGAGGTAGAGGTCCAATGGTAGACTACATGAACATCTCAATCATTTTCACTATGACGCAGAGGTAGAGGAATTTTGGCATACTATACTATACTTCAAACATGATGTCAATATTCCTCTGAGATAGAGGACTAATGGTAGAATATCTCAGTTCAGAATGTATCAGTCATTTTGCTGCTATGACCCCTGCTATGACCCTGAAATTGAGGAATAATTGTAGAACAACTCAGCCATTTGGTGACTATAACACAGAGGTAATGTGCTTATTGTAGAGATTCCATGCTTCTGCTTAATTAGACCTAGAAGATCGGAATGCGATCTGAGCTCAGCAACATGTCATTAACAGGTAAGGATGTCATCTGAGAGTGTAACTCGGTATTTACTGGTATTCTGAAACTCGACATCCAAGGCAGAAATACATACACAAAAAAAATAAACGGAATTTTTTCCTAAAACATTTGAGGAGTCCATATTAATACAGGGTATACGTCCTATTTCATGTTATCTTATTACAATTTATCAATTATAAAAAAGTATGTATGTAAAAAGTTCATTGTATGTGCATGTAGTACAATAGATTAGTGTGTATTGTATGCATTTGTTATAAGTCAGTTTAGAAAAAAAGAAAATTTGCTTAACATACAATGTAGACCGTCGTTAACTTACAAGGGTGTCCGTCGTTAACATACAAGGGAGGCCGTCGTTATCATACAAGGGAGGCCGTCGTTATCATACAAGGGAGGCCACCGGTATCATACAAGGGAGACCGTCGTTAACATACAAGGGAGGCCGTCGTTATCATACAAGGGAGGCCGTCGTTAACATACAAGGGAGACCGTCGTTAACATACAAGGGAGGCCGTCGTTAACATACAAGGGAGGCCGTCGTTAACATACAAGGGAGGCCGTCGTTAACATACAAGGGAGGCCGTCGTTAACATACAAGGGAGGCCGTCGTTAACATACAAGGGAGACCGTCGTTAACATACAAGGGAGGTCGTCGTTAACATACAAGGGAGGCCGTCGTTAACATACAAGGGAGGTCGTCGTTAACATACAAGGGAGGCCGTCGTTATCATACAAGGGAGGCCGTCGTTATCATACAAGGGAGGCCGTCGTTATCATACAAGGGAGACCGTCGTTAACATACAAGGGAGGCCGTCGTTATCATACAAGGGAGACCGTCGTTAACATACAAGGGAGGCCGTCGTTAACATACAAGGGAGGCCGTCGTTAACATACAAGGGAGGCCGTCGTTAACATAGAAGGGAGACCGTCGTTATCATACAAGGGAGGCCGTCGTTAAAATAGAAGGGAGACCGTCGTTAACATACAAGGGAGGCCGTCGTTAACATACAAGGGAGACCGTCGTTAACATACAAGGGAGGCCGTCGTTAACATACAAGGGAGGCCGTCGTTAACATACAAGGGAGGCCGTCGTTATCATACAAGGGAGGCCGTCGTTAACATAGAAGGGAGACCGTCGTTATCATACAAGTGAGGCCGTCGTTAACATACAAGGGAGGCGTCGTTACATCCAAGGGAGACCGTCGTTATCATAGAAGGGAGACCGTCGTTATCATACAAGGGAGGCCGTCGTTATCATACAAGGGAGACCGTCGTTAACATACAAGGGAGACTGTCGTTATCATACAAATGAGGCCGTCGTTAACATACAAGAGAGGGCGTCGTTAACAAACAAGGGAGACCGTCGTTATCATACAAAGGAGGCCGTCGTTAACATACAAGGGAGACCGTCGTCAACATACAAGTGAGGCCGTCGTTATCATACAATGGAGGGCGTCATAAACATAGAAGGGAGACCGTCGTCAACATACAAAGGAGGCCGTCGTTAACATAAAAGGGAGGCCGTCGTTAACATAGAAGGGAGGCCGTCGTTAACATACAAGGGAGGTCGTCGTTAACATACAAGGGAGGCCGTCGTCAACATACAAGGGAGGCCGTCGTTATCATACAAGTGAGGCCGTCGTTAACATAGAAAGGAGGCCGTCGTTATCATACAAGTGAGGCCGTCGTTCTCATACAATGTAGACCGTCGTTAACTTAAAGGGAGACGGTCGTTAACATACAATGTAGACAGTCGTTAACTTACAAGGGTGTCCGTCATTAACATACAATGGAGGTCGTCGCTAACATAGAAGGGAGGCCGTCGTTATCATACAAGGGAGGCCACCGGTATCATACAAGGGAGACCGTCGTTAACATACAAGGGAGGCCGTCGTTATCATACAAGGGAGGCCGTCGTTAACATACAAGGAAGTCGTCGTTAACATACAAGGGAGACCGTCGTTAACATAGATGAGAGACCGTCGTTAACATACAAGGGAGGCCGTCGTTAACATACAAGGGAGGCCGTCGTCGTTAACATACAAGGGAGGCCGTCGTTAACATAGAAGGGAGGCCGTCGTTATCATACAAGGGAGGCCGTCGTTAACATACAAGGGAGACCGTCGTTAACATACAAGGGAGGCCGTCGTTAACATACAAGGGAGGCCGTCGTTAACATACAAGGGAGGCCGTCGTTAACATACAAGGGAGGCCGTCGTTATCATACAAGGGAGGCCGTCGTTAACATAGAAAGGAGGCCGTCGTTAACATACAAGGGAGACCGTCGTTAACATACAAGGGAGGCCGTCGTTAACATACAAGGGAGGCCGTCGTTAACATACAAGGGAGGCCGTCGTTAACATACAAGGGAGGCCGTCGTTAACATACAAGGGAGGCCGTCGTTATCATACAAGGGAGGCCGTCGTTATCATACAAGGGAGGCCGTCGTTATCATACAAGGGAGGCCGTCGTTAACATACAAGGGAGACCGTCGTTATCATACAAGGGAGGCCGTCGTTAACATACAAGGGAGACCGTCGTTAACATACAAGGGAGGCCGTCGTTAACATACAAGGGAGACCGTCGTTAACATACAAGGGAGGCCGTCGTCAACATACAAGGGAGGCCGTCATTAACATACAAGGGTGCCGTCGTTAACATACAAGGGAGGCCGTCGTTAACATACAAGGGAGGCCGTCGTTATCATACAAGGGAGGCCGTCGTTAACATACAAGGGAGGCCGTCGTTAACATACAAGGGAGGCCGTCGTTAACATACAAGGGAGGCCGTCGTTAACATACAAGGGAGGCCGTCGTTAACATACAAGGGAGGCCGTCGTTAACATACAAGGGAGGCCGTCGTTAACATAGAAGGGAGGCCGTCGTTAACATACAAGGGAGGCCGTCGTTAACATACAAGGGAGGCCGTCGTTAACATACAAGGGAGGCCGTCGTTAACATACAAGGGAGGCCGTCGTTATCATACAAGTGAGGCCGTCGTTAACATACAAAGGAGGCCGTCGTTAACATACAAGGGAGACCGTCGTTAACATACAAGGGAGGCCGTCGTTAACATACAAGGGAGACCGTCGTTAACATACAAGGGAGGCCGTCGTTAACATACAAGGGAGGCCGTCGTTAACATACAAGGGAGGCCGTCGTTAACATACAAGGGAGGCCGTCGTTAACATACAAGGGAGGCCGTCGTTAACATACAAGGGAGGCCGTCGTTATCATACAAGTGAGGCCGTCGTTAACATACAAGGGAGACCGTCGTTAACATACAAGGGAGACCGTCGTTAACATACAAGGGAGGCCGTCGTTAACATACAAGGGAGGGCGTCGTTAACATACAAGGGAGGCCGTCGTTAACATACAAGGGAGGCCGTCGTTAACATACAAGGGAGGCCGTCGTTAACATACAAGGGAGACCGTCGTTAACATACAAGGGAGGCCGTCGTTAACATACAAGGGAGGCCGTCGTTAACATACAAGGGAGGCCGTCGTTAACATACAAGGGAGGCCGTCGTTAACATACAAGGGAGGCCGTCGTTATCATACAAGGGAGGCCGTCGTTAACATAGAAGGGAGACCGTCGTTATCATACAAGGGAGGCCGTCGTTAACATACAAGGGAGGCCGTCGTCAACATACAAGGGAGGCCGTCGTTAACATAGAAGGGAGACCGTCGTTATCATACAAGGGAGGCCGTCGTTAACATACAAGGGAGGCCGTCGTTATCATACAAGGGAGGCCGTCGTTAACATACAAGGGAGGCCGTCGTTAACATACAAGGGAGGCCGTCGTTATCATACAAGGGAGGCCGTCGTTATCATACAATGTAGACCGTCGTTAACTTAAAGGGAGGCCGTCGTTATCATACAAGGGAGGCCGTCGTTAACATACAAGGGAGGCCGTCGTTAACATACAAGGGAGGCCGTCGTTAACATACAAGGGAGGCCGTCGTTAACATACAAGGGAGGCCGTCGTTATCATACAAGGGAGGCCGTCGTTAACATACAAGGGAGGCCGTCGTTAACATACAAGGGAGACCGTCGTTAACATACAAGGGAGACCGTCGTTAACATACAAGGGAGACCGTCGTTAACATACAAGGGAGGCCGTCGTTATCATACAAGGGAGGCCGTCGTTATCATACAAGGGAGGCCGTCGTTATCATACAAGGGAGACCGTCGTTAACATACAAGGGAGGCCGTCGTTATCATACAAGGGAGGCCGTCGTTAACATACAAGGGAGGCCGTCGTTAACATACAAGGGAGGCCGTCGTTAACATACAAGGGAGACCGTCGTTAACATACAAGGGAGGCCGTCGTTAACATACAAGGGAGGCCGTCGTTAACATACAAGGGAGACCGTCGTTAACATACAAGGGAGGCCGTCGTTAACATACAAGGGAGGCCGTCGTTAACATACAAGGGAGACCGTCGTTAACATACAAGGGAGGCCGTCGTTAACATACAAGGGAGGCCGTCGTTAACATACAAGGGAGGCCGTCGTTAACATACAAGGGAGGCCGTCGTTATCATACAAGGGAGGCCGTCGTTAACATACAAGGGAGGCCGTCGTTATCATACAAGGGAGGCCGTCGTTAACATACAAGTGAGGCCGTCGTTATCATACAATGTAGACCGTCGTTAACTGAAAGGGAGACCGTCGTTAACTTAAAAGGGAGGTCGTCGTTAACTTACAAGGGAGGCCGTCGTTATCATACAAGGGAGGCCGTCGTTAACATACAAGGGAGGCCGTCGTTAACATACAAGGGAGACCGTCGTTAACATACAAGGGAGGCCGTCGTTATCATACAAGGGAGGCCGTCGTTAACATACAAGGGAGGCCGTCGTTAACATACAAGGGAGGCCGTCGTTAACATACAAGGGAGACCGTCGTTAACATACAAGGGAGGCCGTCGTTAACATACAAGGGAGGCCGTCATTAACATACAAGGGAGGCCGTCATTAACATACAAGGGAGACCGTCGTTAACATACAAGGGAGGCCGTCGTTAACATACAAGGGAGGCCGTCGTTAACATACAAGGGAGGCCGTCGTTAACATACAAGGGAGGCCGTCGTTATCATACAAGGGAGGCCGTCGTTAACATACAAGGAGGCCGTCGTTAACATACAAGGAAGGCCGTCGTTAACATACAAGGGAGAGGCCGTCGTTAACATACAAGGGAGGCCGTCGTTAACATACAAGGGAGGCCGTCGTTAACATACAAGGGAGGCCGTCGTTAACATACAAGGGAGGCCGTCGTTATCATACAAGGGAGGCCGTCGTTATCATACAAGGGAGACCGTCGTTAACATACAAGGGAGGCCGTCGTTATCATACAAGGGAGGCCGTCGTTAACATACAAGGGAGGCCGTCGTTAACATACAAGGGAGGCCGTCGTTAACATACAAGGGAGGCCGTCGTTAACATACAAGGGAGGCCGTCGTTAACATAGAAGGGAGACCGTCGTTAATCATACAAGGGAGGCCGTCGTTAACATACAAGGGAGGCCGTCGTCGTTAACATACAAGGGAGGCCGTCGTTAACATACAAGGGAGGCCGTCGTTAACATACAAGGGAGGCCGTCGTTAACATACAAGGGAGGCCGTCGTTAACATACAAGGGAGGCCGTCGTTAACATACAAGGGAGGCCGTCGTTAACATACAAGGGAGGCCGTCGTTAACATACAAGGGAGACCGTCGTTAACATACAAGGGAGGCCGTCGTTAACATACAAGGGAGGCCGTCGTTAACATATACAAGGGAGACCGTCGTTAACATACAAGGGAGGCCGTCGTTAACATACAAGGGAGGCCGTCGTTAACATACAAGGGAGGCCGTCGTTAACATACAAGGGAGGCCGTCGTTAACATACAAGGGAGGCCGTCGTTAACATACAAGGGAGGCGTCGTTATCATAGAAGGGAGGCCGTCGTTAACATACAAGGGAGACCGTCGTTAACATACAAGGGAGGCCGTCGTTAACATACAAGGGAGGCCGTCGTTAACATACAAGGGAGGCCGTCGTTAACATACAAGGGAGGCCGTCGTTAACATACAAGGGAGGCCGTCGTTAACATACAAGGGAGACCGTCGTTAACATACAAGGGAGGCCGTCGTTAACATACAAGGGAGGCCGTCGTTAACATACAAGGGAGGCCGTCGTTAACATACAAGGGAGGCCGTCGTTAACATACAAGGGAGGCCGTCGTTAACATACAAGGGAGGCCGTCGTTAACATACAAGGGAGGCCGTCGTTAACATACAAGGGAGGGGCCGTCGTTAACATACAAGGGAGGCCGTCGTTAACATACAAGGGAGGCCGTCGTTAACATACAAGGGAGACCGTCGTTAACATACAAGGGAGGCCGTCGTTAACATACAAGGGAGGCCGTCGTTAACATACAAGGGAGGCCGTCGTTATCATACAAGGGAGGCCGTCGTTATCATACAAGGGAGGCCGTCGTTAACATACAAGGGAGGCCGTCGTTATCATACAAGGGAGGCCGTCGTTAACATACAAGGGAGACCGTCGTTAACATACAAGGGAGGCCGTCGTTAACATACAAGGGAGGCCGTCGTTAACATACAAGGGAGGCCGTCGTTAACATACAAGGGAGGCCGTCGTTAACATACAAGGGAGACCGTCGTTAACATACAAGGGAGGCCGTCGTTAACATACAAGGGAGGCCGTCGTTAACATAAGGAGACCGTCGTTAACATACAAGGGAGGCCGTCGTTAACATAAAGGGAGGCCGTCGTTAACATACAAGGGAGGCCGTCGTTAACATACAAGGGAGACCGTCGTTAACATACAAGGGAGGCCGTCGTTAACATACAAGGGAGACCGTCGTTAACATACAAGGGAGGCCGTCGTTATCATACAAGGGAGGCCGTCGTTATCATACAAGGGAGGCCGTCGTTAACATACAAGGGAGACCGTCGTTAACATACAAGGGAGGCCGTCGTTAACATACAAGGGAGGCCGTCGTTAACATACAAGGGAGGCCGTCGTTAACATACAAGGGAGGCCGTCGTTAACATACAAGGGAGGCCGTCGTTAACATACAAGGGAGGCCGTCGTTAACATACAAGGGAGGCCGTCGTTAACATACAAGGGAGACCGTCGTTAACATACAAGGGAGGCCGTCGTTAACATACAAGGGAGGCCGTCGTTAACATACAAGGGAGGCCGTCGTTAACATAAAGCCGTCGTTAACATACAAGGGAGGTCCGTCGTTAACATACAAGGGAGGCCGTCGTTAACATACAAGGGAGGCCGTCGTTATCATACAAGGGAGACCGTCGTTAACATACAAGGGAGACCGTCGTTAACATACAAGGGAGGCCGTCGTTAACATACAAGGGAGGCCGTCGTTAACATACAAGGGAGGCCGTCGTTAACATACAAGGGAGGCCGTCGTTATCATACAAGGGAGGCCGTCGTTAACATACAAGGGAGACTGTCGTTATCATACAAATGAGGCCGTCGTTAACATACAAGAGAGGGCGTCGTTAACAAACAAGGGAGACCGTCGTTATCATACAAAGGAGGCCGTCGTTAACATACAAGGGAGACCGTCGTTAACATACAAGTGAGGCCGTCGTTATCATACAAGGGAGGCCGTCGTTAACATAGAAGGGAGACCGTCGTTATCATACAAGGGAGGCCGTCGTTAACATACAAGGGAGGCCGTCGTTAACATACAAGGGAGGCCGTCGTTAACATAGAAGGGAGGCCGTCGTTAACATACAAGGGAGGCCGTCGTTAACATACAAGGGAGGCCGTCGTTAACATACAAGGGAGGCCGTCGTTAACATACAAGGGAGGCTCGTACATAAGGCCGTCGTTAACATACAAGGGAGGTCGTCGTTAACATACAAGGGAGGCCGTCGTTAACATACAAGGGAGGCCGTCGTTATCATACAAGGGAGGCCGTCGTTAACATATAAGGGAGGCCGTCGTTAACATACAAGGGAGGCCGTCGTTAACATACAAGGGAGGCCGTCGTTAACATAGAAGGGAGACCGTCGTTAACATACAAGGAGCCGTCGTTATCATACAAGGGAGGCCGTCGTCAACATACAAGGGAGGCCGTCGTTATCATACAAGTGAGGCCGTCGTTAACATAGAAAGGAGGCCGTCGTTATTATACAAGGGAGGCCGTCGTTAACATAGAAGGGAGACCGTCGTTATCATACAAGTGGGCCGTCGTTAACATACAAGGGAGGCCGTCGTTATCATACAAGGGAGGCCGTCGTTAACATACAAGGGAGGCCGTCGTTACATACAAGGAGGCCGTCGTTATCATACAAAAGGCCGTCGTTAACATAGAAGGGAGACGTCGTTATCATACAAGGGAGGCCGTCGTTATCATACAAGGGAGACCGTCGTTAACATACAAGGGAGACTGTCGTTATCATACAAATGAGGCCGTCGTTAACATACAAGAGAGGGCGTCGTTAACAAACAAGGCAGACCGTCGTTATCATACAAAGGAGGCCGTCGTTAACATACAAGGGAGACCGTCGTCAACATACAAGTGAGGCCGTCGTTATCATACAATGGAGGGCGTCATAAACATAGAAGGTAGACCGTCGTCAACATACAAAGGAGGCCTTCGTTAACATAAAAGGGAGGCCGTCGTTAACATAGAAGGGAGGCCGTCGTTAACATACAAGGGAGGTCGTCGTTAACATACAAAGGAGGCCGTCGTCAACATACAAGGGAGGCCGTCGTTATCATACAAGTGAGGCCGTCGTTAACATAGAAAGGAGGCCGTCGTTATCATACAAGGGAGACCGTCGTTATCATACAAGTGAGGCCGTCGTTATCAAACAATGTAGACCGTCGTTAACTTAAAGGGAGACGGCCGTTAACATACAATGTAGACCGTCGTTAACTTACAAGGGTGTCCGTCATTAACATACAAGGGAGGTCGTCGTTAACATAGAAGGGAGGCCGTCGTTATCATACAAGGGAGGCCACCGGTATCATACAAGGGAGACCGTCGTTAACACACAAGGGAGGCCGTCGTTATCATACAAGGGAGGCCGTCGTCAACATACAAGGGAGGCCGTCGTTAACATACAAGGAAGTTGTCGTTAACATACAAGGGAGACCGTCGTTAACATAGAAGAGAGACCGTCGTTAACATAGAAGGGAGGCCGTCGTTAACATACAAGGGAGGCCGTCGTCAACATAGAAGGGAGACCGTCGTTAACATACAAGGGAGGCCGTCGTTATCATACAAGGGAGGCCGTCGTTAACATAGAAGGGAGACCGTCGTTATCATACAAGGGAGGCCGTCGTTAACATACAAGGGAGGCCGTCGTCAACATACAAGGGAGGCCGTCGTTAACATAGAAGGGAGACCGTCGTTATCATACAAGGGAGGCCGTCGTTAACATACATGGGAGGGCGTTGTTAACATGAAGGGAGGCCGTCATTAACATACAAGGCAGACCGTCGTCAACATACATGGGAGGCCGTCGTTAACATACAAGGGAGGCCGTCGTTAACATAATAGGGAGGTCGTCGTTAACATACAAGGGAGGGCGTTGTTAACATAAAGGGAGGCCGTCGTTAACATACAAGGGAGGCCATCGTCAACATACATGGGAGGCCGTCGTTAACATACAAGGGAGGTCGTTGTTAACATACAAGGGAGACCGTCGTTAACATAGAAGGGAGGCCGTCGTTAACATACAAGGGAGTCCGTCGTCAACATGCAAGTGAGGCCGTCGTTAACATACAATGGAGGGCGTCATTAACATAGAAGAGAGACCGTCGTAAACATACACGGGAGACCGTCGTCAACATACAAGTGAGGCCGTCGTTAACATACAATGGAGGGCGTCATTAACATAGAAGAAAGACCGTCGTCAACATACAACGGAAGCCGTCGTTAACATCAAAGGGAGACTGTCGTTAACATAAAAGGGAGGCCGTCGTTATCATACAAGGGAGGCCGTCGTTAACATACAAGGGAGGCCGCCGTTAACATAGAAGGGGGGGGGGGGCTTTGTTATCATAGAAGGGATTCCGTCGTTAACATACAAGGGAGACCGTCGTAAACATACAAGGGAGGTCGTCGTTAACATACAAGGGAGGCCGTCGTTAACATAAAGGGAGGCCGTCGTTAACATACAAGGGAGGCCCTCGTTAACATACATGGGAGGCCGTCGTTAACATACAAGGGAGGTCGTTGTTAACAAGGGAGGGTTAACAAGGGATGCCGTCGTTAACATACAAGGGAGGCCGTCGTTAACATACAAGGGAGGCCGTCGTTAACATACAAGGGAGTCGCCGTTAACATTAAGGGAGCCATCGTTAACATAAGGGAGTCCGTCGTTAACATTACAAGGGAGGCCGTCGTTAACATAAAAGGGAGGCCGTCGTTAACATAGAAGGGAGGCCGTCGTTAACATACAAGGGAGGTCGTCGTTAACATACAAGGGAGGCCGTCGTCAACATACAAGGGAGGCCGTCGTTATCATACAAGTGAGGCCGTCGTTAACATAGAAAGGAGGCCGTCGTTATCATACAAGGGAGGCCGTCGTTAACATACAAGGGAGGCCGTCGTTAACATACAAGGAAGTCGTCGTTAACATACAAGGGAGACCGTCGTTAACATAAAAGGGAGACCGTCGTTAACATACAAGGGAGACCGTCGTTAACATACAAGGGAGGCCGTCGTTAACATCAAGGGAGGCCGTCGTTAACATACAAGGGAGGCCGTCGTTAACATACAAGGGAGGTCGTCGTCAACATACAAGGGAGGCCGTCGTTAACATACAAGGGAGGGCGTTGTTAACATAAAGGGAGGCCGTCGTTAACATACAAGGGAGGCCCTCGTCAACATACATGGGAGGCCGTCGTTAACATACAAGGGAGGTCGTTGTTAACAGACAAGGGAGGCCGTCGTTAACATACAAGGGAAACCGTCGTTAACATAGAAGGGAGGCCGTCTTTAACATACAAGGAAGTCGCCGTTAACATACAAGGGAGACCATCGTTAACATTCAAGGAAGTCGTCGTTAACATTAAAGGGAGGCCGTCGTTATCATACAAGGGAGGCCGTCGTTATCATACAAGGGAGGCCGTCGTTAACATAGAAGGGAGACCGTCGTTAACATACAAGGGAGACCGTCGTTATCATACAAGGGAGGCCGTCGTTAACATAGAAGGGAGACCGTCGTCAACATACAAGGAAGTCGTCGTTAACATTAAAGGGAGGCCGTCGTTATCATACAAGGGAAGCCGTCGTTAACATCGAAGGGAGACCGTCGTTAACATCGAAGGGAGACCGTCGTTAACATAAAAGCGAGGCCGTCGTTATCATACAAGGGAGGCCATCGTTAACAAACAAGGGAGACCGTCGTCAACATACAAGGGAGATCGTCGTTAACATACAAGGGAGGCCATCGTTAACATTCAAGGAATTCGTCGTTAACATAGAAGGGAGACCGTCGTTAACATAAAAGGGAGACTGTCGTCAACATAAATGGGAGGCCATCGTTATCATACAAGGGAGACCGTCGTCAACATACAAGGGAGGCCGCCGTTAACATAGAAGGGGGGGGGGGCTTTGTTAACATACAAAGGAGGCCGTCGTTAACATACAAGGGAGGCTCTCGTCAACATACATGGGAGGCCGTCGTTAACATACAAGGGAGGTCGTTGTTAACATACAAGGGAGGCCATCGTTAACATACAAGGGAACCCATCGTTGATAAAACAAGGGAGGGGCCGTCGTTAACATACATTTGAGGGCGTCGTTAACATACAAGGGAGGCAGTCGTTAACAAACATATGAGGGCGTTGTTGACATACAAGGGAGGCAGTCGTTAACATACATGTGAGGCCGTCGTTATCACACAAGTGAGGCCGTCGTTAACATAGAACGGAGACCGTCGTTAACATACAAGTGAGACCGTCGTTAACATAGAAGGGAGGCTGTCATTATCATACAAGGGAGGCCGTCGTTATCATACAAAGGAGGCCGTCGTGAACATAAAAGGGAGGCCGTCGTTAACATAGAAGGGAGGTCGTCGTTATCATACAAGGGAGGCCGTCGTTATCATACAAGGAAGGCCGTCGTTAACATAAAAGGGAGGCCGTCGTTATCATAAAAGGGAGGCCGTCGTTAACATAGAAGGGAGACAGTCGTTAACATACAAGTGAGACCGTCATTAACATAAAAGGGAGGCCGTCGTTATCATACAAGGGAGGCCGTCGTTATCATTCAAGGAAGACCGTTGTTAACATACAAGGGAGGTCCTCGTTAACATACAAGGGAGACCGTCGTTAACATACAAGGTAGGCCGTCGTTAACATACAAGGTAGGCCGTCGTTATCATACAAGGGAGGCCGTCGTTATCATACATGGGAGGTCGTCGTTAACATAGAAGGGAGACCGTCGTTAACATAGAAGGGAGGCCGTCGTTATCAAACAAGGGTGGCCGTCGTTATCATACAAGGGAGACCGTCGTTAACATACAAGGGAGACCGTCGTTAACATACAAGGGAGGCCGTCGTTAACATACAAGGGAGACCGTCGTTAACATACAAGGGAGACCGTCGTTAACATACAAGGAAGGCCGTCGTTAACATACAAGGGTGGCCGTCGTTAACATACAAGGGAGGCCGTCGTTATCATACAAGGGAGGCCGTCGTTAACATTCAAGGGAGACCGTCGTTATCATACAAGGGGGCCGTCGTTAATATTCAAGGGAGACCGTCGTTAACATACATGTGAGGCCGTCGTTATCATACAAGGGAGACCGTCGTTATCATACAAGGGAACCCGTCGTTAATAAAACAAGGGGTCCGTCGTTAACATACAAGTAGACAGGGGCATGCACATAATATGGTAATCACACTACTGTAAAAGCGATTTGAGTAGTTCTAGACACAAAAATTCTGTACTCGACTAGCAAGAGTCAGAGTTCTGGCATACAAGACGTCCGACCACAGTGTCTAATGGCGGACAACAAGCGAAATTAAACAATTCACACACATTTTACCACAGTGGGTTTTACTTGCATATTACACTAAAACCAGGTAATCTCACTTTCATTAGAACAATTCCAATGTACTCTTAGACTGAAATGTCCCTTTAATTTGTCAATACATGTAAAATTACAAGTACATGTAACTTAAAGTGAACAGTCGGGCAAGGATGGCTAAAGTCGGTAAAAATGGTGTGAATGTATCCAGAATAATTTCTTATGGAATAGAAAAATAAACTTTCTCGTCAAAATCTGTCTGCGCACGTAGAAATTAATTTAAAGTATAGGAATCCTAAGACGTCCTCCCGGCTGACTATGCCCGTGGTTACATTTCCACGCAGCCTCGCTTTCAATGTTTTCACCTTTTCTTTCTTTTAATGGTCAGAACTGGGAAACGTAAGCAGACCTTGACCGTCGCATTAATATGTGAGAACTTTTGGAAGGCCAATGAACGCATTTAGACTGGTTTTCTTTGCCCGACTATTCACTTTAATATATATTATAGTATCAAGGGTATGAACTCAGCGGTCGAGAAAAACGGACTTATATTTTTAAAACCGTCATTTTTTTTTAAATAAACGGGCTCCAAACTCCATTGACGCATATCTTACATTACAGAGAAATACTTTATCTTTCCAATGAGTGCTTGATGAATAAAATTGGCCAAGTATTGACAAAGTTATGGCCTGATGAATTGGGAAGTACATATATATATATGTATACTTTTGGTTAAAAATTTCGTGCTAGGTCCCTGTGGTTCCACAGCAACTTAAACTCTTAAGTCAAAGCCGCGAAATATGTAAACAGGATGAACTCAATATTTCTTTTTTACATAAGTATGACGTACAAGCGTTGATGTACAGTATGTTTAGCGCGTGGTAATTGGCTGCAATACACGATATAATTTGGCCGAGTGTTCATCTTATCGTAACATTATTCTAGCTATGGTGAAACGTTTCTTGTTCGGCTCCTTATTGGATGAAAGCTGATGATACAAGTATGTAATTTTTGAAAAGTGAATTGATCTTTGTGCCAACTGAGGCTAGACCATCGTGTGTATAATGATACACATTTGTACATATTTAATAGCATTCATTTTCAACGTAATGCATAAAGTTTTTGTCGCAATAATAGCTCTACAAAGCTAATGCTTTGCTACTCAATATGCGACGTGAAATAAAAATTCTTGTATCTTGTTAAGTTAATTCTGAATTCATGTTGATTGTAATGTTCAAATCCGATATTGCGTCTCACCCGATCTTGATTTATATTGAACATCATTAACTCGCCATTATCATTCAAAAGTCTATATGTCTTACCATTGCCTATTTTTCATTCATTTCTTTATTCCTCCAAATTGAATAGTTATGTAAATAATAATGAACAAGATAAAGAAGAACAAAACAAAAGTAAATGCGAAAGGTAAATATGCAAGGAAAACAAAAAAGAAAAAAAGATGTACATGTATAAGCATTAGTTCACATTCAGAAAAAGTGGAATGCATATAACCCTGTAACGTAACAATAGGTTGAATTAACTATGAACAAAAACTCAAGGCTACATATTGAAAACAAAAAAAAATATTATCGAAATGTTAAAGCTGAGGCCTTGTCAGCAAAAAAAACAGACGGTCACGTATGAAAGACCGAATTTTCTCTCATACCTTCATGTGTAATACTGCCTGGTCCAGGGCAATACACCCATGTCGCCTGAAGCTGTATTGCATGGCTACCCATCAATAAAGCCTCGTGACGTCACAGCGTAACAAAATTACTATTTTCTAGGCACAATCATAAAATTTCTTTTTTGAAATTAAGCTTAATTTACTTGAAAAGATACAAACAACGGGATCTGCGTCACGCAATTTTCTATGTATGGAGATTTGACTTGCAGTCGCGTTTTTTCGAATTTATTTATAGCGGAAATTATTAGAAATAAAATTGGAAGAAAACGTCGAGGTATGAGAGAAAATACTCTTTCATACGTGGATATGAAGGATAGGGTTATTCTACCCGCGGGATCACAAAATGTTGTAAAACCCTCGGAAAGTCTCGGGTTTTACAACATTTTGTGACCCTCAGGTAGAATATCCCTATCCTTCATTTCCACGTATGAAAGAGTCTTATAATATTGCCATCACCATGAGCGAGAGCAATGTCGTCTGAAGGACGACCTAGTATGGTATTAATTTGATCTTCTCTTTCTGCTTGGTCTAAAGTTACATATACATGAACTGGGTAAGCATTTACTATATTTGTATAGAAACTATCTCTAGATGAGGTTACTTCAGGACTGTTGCAGTCTAAAAGACAGTGGGCGACAGCATCTGAGGCAAATATGAATTAACTTAAATCTGTACATGTCACTATATAGACTCAGACGCTGTTCCCATTGTCCGCTTTCTTTTGCAAACAGAACATGTTTTACGATATGCTTCCACATTAATTTACTTGGGATACAGATAGATTGTAAGTTACCATAAAAGTATGACTATATCGTATTTATGGAATAAATACCATATATCGGGTATATACCCTCTTTTGGACTTGTAAATACTGAAATACATATGAAATAAACGTATTAAAACAACTGCTTTACAGTACATTGAGACTTTACGTTACATAAGGCAGCAAAAAAGCGTAATTTGCATTGTTCAATATATAATATGAAATCGAAGTCAGACCTAACATACCCAAAACGATATCAGATCTAGTACGAATAGGGAAGTTTTGCATTAGTTTAGCGCAAAGATGGCGGGTAGTCTCTAAACGAAGTGAATCGTTAGAGGACAACGAGAACCAGAGCTCACAGCCAACTAAAGCTACCAGGTGGTACATGTATATGTATAAGCCACTGGTGTACGTAGGGCTGGTTATTAAAATGCATGTTACTATTGTTGTGACCTCAATACATGCAAGTAAACATCTCGAACATGCTATTTGTCGATGCGTTATCTGCTGCTCTTGTAACCCCTGTTTTTCCTCACGTACTTACAGGACGAATATACGGTAAAGTTCTATCATCTGAAACCTAGAATATACGGTTAGAATTAAAATGAAAGTTCTATCATCTGAAACCTAGAATATACTGTTAGAATTAACATCAAACTTCTATCATCTGAAACCTAGAATTTATACGTTTAGAATTAAAATGAAGGTTCTATCATCTGAAACCTAGAATATACGGTTAGAATTAACATCAAACTTCTATCATACTAACATGATAAATAAAATTATCTATTGGTCCAAATCTTATGTGCTTTTATATTAGTGTATATTGCGTTAATACATCGGGTTATTATATTTCAATATTTCCATTTGAATGTATGCAATTGTGTTATAACGAACGTTATTTTGCATCATTACTTAGTCAACTAATTTTAAAAAGTATAAACAATGAATTTACATGACTTTTTCTGCAATTTTAATGCAAATCAGTAACGGCAAATACTGAAATAGAATGCAAATTCAAATAATATATGCAATAAACTTTAAATTAATGGTTTCAAAGCAAAATATACTGTTGTATATCAAATATATTCTAGATCAAGAAGGTTAACAGAAGCCACTTTAAATGACCAATTACAAAGAATATGAAATTGCAGACTGCGACATTTGAAATAGCCAATGGTGAACCGTTGATAATTCGTTCGAACGCAATAATATTTCCTTCCCACGCAATATTTCGTTCGAATGCAATAATATTTCCTTCCCACGAAATAATATTTCGTTCGAACGCAATAATATTTCCTTCCCACACAATAATATTTCCTTCCCACGCAATAATATTACGTTCGAACGCAATAATATTTCGTTCGAACACAAAAATATTTCGTTCCCATGCAATAATATTTCGTTCGAACACAAAAATATTTCGTTCCCATGCAATAATATGTCGTTAGAACGCAATGGTTTTGTTTATTTCATGTCATAATTATCATTATGTCCCAATCATTCTGAAGCGTGGACAGGTGAAGTGGAGTCTTTCGGGTCTGTTGATGTTTTGACCAGCTGTGAAGAGCATCTCACCTACAAAGGTCTTTTAAAGATGCTTCAACGCTGACAAATGGATTTTTTCTCTATCAAAAATAGGAGCAGACGATTTAGTATATTTCTTCAGTTACAAAAGTTTCTTACTTTACATCATTACAACCGTTGAAAAGTTTGAGATTCTAATTTTTCTTTATGTTACAAATATTAAAAAAAAATAATTAATTGCACCCCGAAAAAATTCCGTGTCACTATATCCTATATGGAATAAAGTACTGATTGCGCATCCACCAAAGGCAAAATAAATTGTTTTATATTATTGTTTGTCTTATTTAGACATAACATGCATGATTAAACACCAATGATTGTTCAAATGATGAATATTATTTATGCTCTGTAGGCGTTGGAGCATCTTTAAATAAAATGGGATATCTCAACTCCAGTAAGAGAATAGTTTGCTAGCTAGTTAGCACAAGGTTTACTAAGTGTTACCCTTTAGGTGAGATTCCTACATGTACATGTAACATATCAAACAATCGGAAACTCTTGTTATCGACTGCTTAAAATCATATTCCTCGAATTATTCTGTGTCATTCTCAATAGTGTGAATGGTTCGTAAAACCTTTTCGCTCACTGATGTGTTTACTGACATTGAAAAAATACAACGGAGACTTCATTATTGAAATTATTTTGGCTTGGCGATAACACAGTATTGCCATAACGTCATGCTATTATTGTCATACAATTGTTTTTCGGGGGCCACGGTGGCCGAGTGGTTAAGATGTCTCGACATATTACCAAAGTCCCTCCACCTCTAGGTTGCGAGTTCGAATCCCATGTGGGGCAGTTGCCAGGTACTGACGAGTGGTCGGTGGGTTTTTCCGGATACTCCCGCTTTCCTCCACAACTGTTGGGTAAGATATTTGTGCTAACTTTACTCTCACTGGAAGTCTCTCACTGGAAGTGTGGAGTCGTTCATCCTTGTTGAGGTTGGACATAGGTAACCTGTGTGATAAGATTCTTAAATTATAAGTTGTTGAACACGTGGCTTGCCAATCAGTACGTTGGTGAGTACCAATACCGAAGGAAACTGTTAAAGATGACTATAACTATTTTGATGTGCAACTTGTGCCAGGAAAGTATAATAACAACAAACTTAACATCTTTATAATCAAAGATCAATACATTTAACAACAAGAAGCGATAAGACATCATACAGCCACTTAAGATTTCAAACAAACAACAGGACAACATTCATTCTGCAACATTCGCAGTTCATCATATGCCATGTCAACAGCTCTACAAAAAACCTTTTTTATATAACTAGAGGAAACAGTAATACAGTATTCAGTCAACATTGGTTATAATCAAATAACGAAGAATAAGTACATTGGGGTCAGCAAAATAGTACATACTGATTATATTTCTGGGGTCAAAAGGTAAGAAACTACCTTTTCTTTTGTTTAGAATTGCACAAGTTCAATGTTAATATAAACATAATAGCTTTGCAGACTCTTCCAAGATGTATGCCTTCTGTATTTCAGTAACGAAACAGGTACATTGTATAAGAGGACAATGTAGGCTACAGTGACTTAGTTGAGCCAATATAAGATATTTCTCTGCTTATGTATAATACTAGCTCCTTCAGTAAATCAAATAATATATCAATTGAACCAAGGATATCAAGAATTAGATATGTATACCCGCACAGTGATTTGACACATAATCTTGATAAGATATTGAATCCCTTCTTCAGGCTTGTACAGATTAATAGAAAAACACATGGGTCTGTCAAGAGGACAGGACATCTTAACCCGAGTGAAAGATTTTGGCTTGTCAACCCGAGGCTTGCCGACGGTTGACCGCCAAAATCTTTCTCGAGGGTTGAGATATCCCTGTCCACTTGACAGACCCATGTTTGATTCTTTTTCTCCCATACTAAGTAGAAAAAAATGATGAAATTCCAGGTGGTTTGCAGCTTTTTCATCGCGCCATTATCACAGGAGCGTCGTTATGCGTCAATATTGATGACGCCATCTACAATGCACGCCGTAGTTACGCCGCATAAATTGATGACGTCACGTTATTGTCTAGCGCGTGTGAGCTGTCTTACACCCCCTGTGTAAGATAGAGTTATCTTTTCCCCAGCAACCGCGGGATATCCCTGTAAAGTATGGGAGAAAAGTATCTTCCACTATCATATATTGCATAACTGCTGCTAACAAAATAATGATTTATTACAGACACACATAACAATTAGTACTGACCGCTGATCGGTGGTTTTTCTCCGGATACTCCGACTTTCCTTCACCAACAAACCTGGCACGTCCTTTCATGACCCTGACTATTAATAAGACATTAACTCAAGCCCTTCTTCCATTAAAAGCTATTGTAATCAGATTCTTTATCATACACGGACAATTCATGTAAAATGTCGGTCAGATGTACTTAAAAGTTGTCAATTAAGATACTTGTATTTTTTTCCAGGTCATTTTGATGAAAATTATTTAAGGAATAGATGTTTATTTTGTTGAGGTTATGAGGAAGACCATATAACGATGTCTAAGTGAGACTATATAACTGTATCTAAGTGAGATCATATAAGTATATCTAAGTGAGACCATATAACTATTATAAGTGATACTATATAACTGTAAGTGAGACTATATAAGTATATCTAAGTGAGACCATATAACTATATCTAAGTGAGACCATATAACTAAATCTAAGTGAGACCATATAACTATATCTAAGTGAGACTATATAACTATATCTAAGTGATACCATATAACTATATCTAAGTGAGACTATATAACTGTATCTAAGTGAGACCATATGACTATATCTAAGTGATACCATATAACTATATCTAAGTGAGACCATATAACTATATCTAAGTGAGACCATATAACTATATCTAAGTGAGACCATATAACTATATCTAAGTGAGACTATATAACTGTATCTAAGTGAGACCATATGACTATATCTAAGTGATACTATATAACTATATCTAAGTGAGACCATATAACTATATCTAAGTGAGACCATATAACTATATCTAAGTGATACTTTATAACTATATCTAAGTGAGACTATATAACTATATCTAAGTGAGACCATATAACTATATCTACGTGATACTTTATAACTATAACTAAGTGAGACCATATAACTATGTCTAAGTGAGACCATATAACTATATCTAAGTGAGACCATATAACTATATCTAAGTGAGACCATATAACTATAACTAAGTGAGACCATATAACTATATCTAAGTGAGACCATATAACTATATCTAAGTGAGACCATATAACTATATCTAAGTGAGACCATATAAGTATATCTAAGTGAGACTATATAACTATATATAAGTGAGACCATATAACTATATCTAAGTGAGACCATATAAGTATATCTAAGTGAGACTATATAACTGTATCTAAGTGAGACCATATAAGTATATCTAAGTGAGACCTTATAACTATAACTAAGTGAGACCATATAGCTATATCTAAGTGAGACCATATAATTATATCTAATTGAGACCATATAAGTATATCTAAGTGAGACCATATAACTATATCTAAGTGAGACAATATAACTATATCTAAGTGAGACCATATAACTATGCCTAAATGGAACCATATAAGTATATCTAAATGAGACCATATAACTATATCTAAGTGAGACCATATAACTATGTCTAAGTGATACCATATAAGTATATCTAAGTGAGACCATATAAGTATATCTAAGTGATACTTTATAACTATAACTAAGTGATACTTTATAACTATAACTAAGTGCGACCATATAACTGTATCTAAGTGAGACCATATAACTATATCTAAGTGATACTTTATAACTATATCTAAGTGAGACCATATAACTATATCTAAGTGAGACCATATAACTATATCTACGTGATACTTTATAACTATATCTAAGTGAGACTATATAACTATATCTAAGTGAGACCATATAACTATGTCTAAGTGAGACCATATAAGTGTATCTAAGTGAGACCATATAAGTATATCTAAGTGAGACCTTATAAGTATATCTAAGTGAGACTATATTAGTATATATTAGTGAGACTAAATAACTGTATCTAAGTGATACCATATAAGTATATCTAAGTGAGACTATATTAGTATATATTAGTGAGACTAAATAACTGTATCTAAGTGATACCGTATAAGTATATCTAAGTGAGACCATATAACTTTATATAAGTGAGACTATATAAGTATATCTAAGTGAGACTATATAACTATATCTAAGTGAGACCATATAAGTATATCTAAGTGAGACTATATAACTATATCTAAGTGAGACCATATAGCTGTCAATGTTAGACCTTATAACTATTATGTCGTAGTGAAGTAATGTCAGTGAGGCCGCCTGAGTTTGCCCAAAAGAAATCCCATTGTTATAATGAGTTGAGACCACTTAAATCTACCCACATTATACCACTTCTCTATGTCAAAGGGAGACAAGCTGTGTCCATGTGAGAACAATCTGATACTTTTTTCAGCAAACATTTTCATCGGAATCCAATATTTCTGAAAACTTACTCTACAGAAAGTTAAGAAACATTATTTACAAAGTAGTATACCATAAAAACTTATTGAAAACATAACAAAACAATCTTGACATCTTAGTATGACCTCCATGAAACCAAAGCTTTAAGAAGTTGTGTACTAGTATACATTCAAGTATATACATAATTCACATTTTTCTAATAATCGCGTGAATACATAGACGTTGTGGTTAACGTATGTTAATGGTGGCTAATGGCAATTTTGATGTCATATTATTGGCAATGAAGTGACAGCAGAAATTGAAAACACTGGAGTATAGTAACTGGATTTAATGATCTAGACATTTTCCAGTGTAGTCTTTATTGTAATGAAATGTATGTTAAGATCATATGAAATGATATGAAACCTGTTATGAGGTTTTCGATTTTCTAAAACAATGAAAATAAAAAAATATCATTCTTGTCATAGTATTCTGTGAAAGCATCACAAAAACATGTGGAACTGTGAATTACCGAAGTCTACTTAGAATGACTAAGTTAAAGTAAATGATTATGGTAAGTCAAAATACTTTTCCTACGAAAACACAACAGTGCTCTATATATTGGCTACTTGGGCTAGTTGGTTGTGACATGGGCTGGGTGATAAATCTAATATGCAAATGGGGTCGAAGTGTCACCCGCGGGGCAGCGTGTGTCTCCTTGTCGCTGGGGTCGCTAATTGACCTTCTCGCCCCGACCACGCCCCCTTTAGAGGTACGGCCGTAACTCGGAGGACAATGAAATCGTCCATTGATGATGATGTTGTATTTTGTATTAAAGACCAATCCACGATTTAATAGTGTTGATTTCCGCTGTTTATGACTACATTTGGACGTTGGCTGAAAGGTGTGATACTTTGTTTTGTTGTTTTATGTATAAAATTCGTGTAAAACACTAGCCAACGTTTAATACTAGGTCATGACAGTTGTGACCAAACAATACGTAGTGAAACTACACAGAGGCACCAAGACCAATGTCAGTCTTCATCCATTCCACAAACACCTGCAACTTGACTCGTCCTAACTGTGTCAGGATAGCCCTATACTTTTTATGTTTAATGGGACTGTTGTTTCGGTGTTAGTAGTTAGTGCCTGATGACAGACACAGGTCACGTGCGCTGAAGGTGCTGTACAAATTAAGCTATGCCCAATCTACCAAGTGTTATGTAAAACACTACTTTCATGTCGCCTCTCGATATGAGATAGGGACAGAAGAAGCGTTGGTGCGCTCCTTAAATGATTTTATATTGACTAATGAATCATATTAAGTCCATTTGCAAGGTCTGATTGAATCAGTTCCTTTTTGTTTTCATTTTAGTGACTTTCTAGTGCATTATCAGTTATGCTTGGCTGTGCCATTACATGACGCCATTAGCTATGTCGCATGTTATCTAGAAATGTCCGTGTTAATTATATTAAGTTTATCACATGTTAATGAATTAAGCTTTTTACAGCAATATATAGTCATAATTCATATCACTGTAAGATGATACAACTCAAACATAAACATTGTGAATAAATGATATTTGCAAAATGTTTTGCAAAACCTAGCTTTATATAACCAGATAACAAATACTTTAAACGTTGTTTTGTAAAGTTTCAGACAAGTTCTGACGAATTTGAAAAATAATTTTTCAGTTTTAATAAAGTTTTAAACAAAATTTTAAAAGTTTTTGAAAGTTTACGTTGGTAAGTTTAAGTTTAAAACTTCTAAACATGAGATACGCTCTCTGAAAGGAAAAAGCAAACATGAATCCTATACAAATGTATTCATCTTTTCGATTTGTGATAAAGAAAACTTCTGCCAAAATGTTCTGGTAAACGCTCATCGCAAAAAGTTCGGACAAAGTTTGCAGATGTCGAATTTGGACGTCAGTATTGTACCGTGGAGCATGTTCCTGAAGAAAGGATAACTACCGTTAATCAGAAGCATTGCTGCTGTTACTCTTTATTGGAATAATAATGAAATTTTATCATCGCCTTCTAAAACTTTCATATGTAAATTGAAACCAAACTTCTTGTCAAAATATGCAATCTTGTGCAAAGGTTTGGTTGCCAAAAAGCAATCCCGCACTTTTCATGGAATTAAAGTACGGGTTGCGTTGCGTTTTTATGAACATTTACTCATTTTGATTAGCAGTATTGGTGCTGAACATTTGTCAGACTTTGATAGATGAATGCGTTTCTTAGTAATGCATTCAAATTTGCTATTTCAAAAGTTCTGTGTCTTCAATTCATGGAGAAATTGTTCTGGCAAACCAACACTGTATAAGGGCTTTCAGCACCTGCCTAAAACATAAATATGGACCCTGCTCAACACTTTAAATTAGGCAGATCTTTTCCTGGAAAGATTTGTGACAAAAGCCTACTTATTTTGCATTTCAATTTCTTAACCACTCGTAATTAAGGTCTTTTAATGCGGTACTTCTCTGATAAAATCGGCGGAACTTAGAGTTACGAAACACGCGCTAAGAGAGTGTGCAGCTAGTGCCGGTCGCCTCTCGGAGACGTGGTGGGAGCCCTTCTGCCAGATAGGCACAATAACGTTTCATAAGGGGTTATTTATCTATTTTAAACGCTTTTTCCTTTATGGCCGACAGCTGTGATTGGCCTATAGACGAAAACAGAAGTCTCTAAATTTAAAGATTTACCATGCACATGGGGAAACGAATTGAGTAACGGGACAAGCAGACAGCTGCAGAAACTACTACATAAAAGAAATGACATGAAGAAAACTCCATCCTGCCTAACGCTATAAAGCATCGATAGAGATTTTGAAGAGATAATACGCTTACATCATAGCCGTTCAAACAAATCTGCAAAAAATATAACTGCGCGCACTTGCAATCGCCTCTTATGGCAGCTGGAAGCAAATGACATAGGTTGCCAAATTTCATAAAGAATGAAAATTTAATTTCGATTTCTCTTTGTGCAGAACAAGGCAATCTATAATCATTTAAAATTTTATTTGAGTTAACTGCCTTTATCATTGATGTCAGGCCATACGCGATCAACAACAAACCGCGCGGAAAGTTTTTCCGCAACAGGCAAGTTTGTAAGCGTGGTTACAGGAGCTGTAAGGCCGGGACTAGCTTCTCTGCACTTACAAACACTTCTTAATGGATCTTTTATATACGATTCATTGCATTTAAAACGATTGCATAAGCGCGACTTAACTTTTAAAACTTTTAGAAAGTTAAAATCCGCGCTCTTTCTCTGAGTAAACTTTCGTTTTTAGCGCCACATGCTTTGCGCAGACTCACTGTGTCACGTCACTACAGTGGTACAATGAGTAGAAGGGCTGCTATTGTTACGGGCCGCCTAGCCGTTCCTGTAGCGTTGGTATTGTGTGTTAATAGGGAGAAGGGTACGTCAAGTGAAGGGTATTTCTTAATCAAAATACATCCAAAATACTAATTTTAACACCAGTAACACCTTATAAGTCGATATTTAACAGGGTAATGTATTATTTACAATGTAGTAAAGAGCTTTTTATACATAAGATTGACGGCAATATTTCAACAGAGCAATCAGATAACGGAGCGGCACATCTTTTTTCTTAACCCTCTTTTTTCTTATCAGGTCAATCTTGTGATCGTTTTAAAGACATTTTCTCGCTTATAATCAACATATGTCTTCTATGCATGTGTAAACTGAACGAAATGAAGCTAGGATTGTGACTTTGTATGGCCGAGTTTATATACACTGGATAGGAAAAAAAATTCTGATGTAACGCTAATCGTAAAAGATTAATGTCCGCTTCCTATTGGTGAATGTCGCCACCTGTTACTGTGTGTGGTCTCTCCTCAATTGATCTTCATTTCACTCATTTTATGAAAATAACAAATTTATTTATCGAATATAATTTCGTAAAGAGAAAACAGCGGGGATACATTTACATTATAAATCTAATTGATCCCGCATTTAAAAAAAAGAAAGAGAACACGCGAAAACTTTATTCCGGTTTTCATATAAAAACAAATAGTGAATCAAATCATAAAGATATTTCGTCCATGAAATAAAATTAAGAAAGCACACAAGTTAAAATATCGCAACAAGTCATAAAGTACGGCCCCGTGCATAGTCTTTGGATGATATCTGGATTAAGTATGGTGGCTATGAATATGAGGGTAATAAGTCGAGGTTGTCTGTCCGCTCGGTGGGAGGGACCCTATTACTGTATACAGGGCTTCATAACGGTAACCACGCATGGATTTTAGGGGGCTATAAGCAGATGAGTTGAAAAATGCTAATTTTGTTCACTCAGACAGGCGTCTGGTGTTCATAGTTAATGAATTAAGCTGTCATTTTAGCAGATAATATATGATTCATTTTCCCGACTCTATTGATTTATGATTATTGCATTTTTAAAGCATAATGCATAATTCATACCACAAAAATGTATTAAATGCGTGTAGTATTGAATATTTAAAAAATGCTGCAAATTTAATTTGTAAGTTGAAAAATAATAACCAAGAAAAAATATAAATGGACATTCGATATAAACAAACGTTTAACAAAGAATAACAAATATTAATACTAAAACAATACTAAAATAGAAAACGCTTAATCTATAGTTTGGTCATTGCATGATTGTGAAATTAAGAATTAGACTCGTCGGTGATACTAGTTGTGACTTGTAAGCTATAGTTTATTGATAATCGTCGCAAGCCATGATTCCATCATTAGATTTGGTCGGTCGCGTGTCCAAAACAATGGCGGGCGACTCCGAGCGTTTGTCATGTTGAACCAGAGGCGGAGGGAGCATAGGACCCTGGGGGCTGGTGATTGGGTAATGTTACCTCACAGCCAGGCGACACTACACCGGTCCTCAGTACTATACCTGCCTATTCAACTTAATTCACACAAAAATGCATTATATCCCCATATTTTTTTAATTTACGTGCGGAAAAGTAAAATAACCTCTCCGACCCAGACATGTCTGGGCCTTAAAACCAAGTGATGGTGTAATCTTATTAAATTTTACAAAATGGATGTCAAAATTATTCACGACAGTTAAAGGTGTTATCGTTCTACTAGAGACTCCACTCCCGTACTAACCCGGTAGCGGTGTACCGGGGACAACATTACAAGGATCCTACCCTTGCTTGTCATCGTAGCGACTTATTTGTCAATATTCATTGTCGTACAAAATGACGTACAATTGGCCTGTAATGGTAGGCTACTATATAGTGTTGACACTGTTACAAATCACTTGTGTTGTAATGCATGGTATGGGCCCCGATAATACCTACATTGTCGACTGACTTCCCGCTGGTTCTGAATTACACCGCACACAAGAACGGTAGAGCAATCCTTCTCACCAAAAAATTCATGTAATACGAGGGTTAAACGCCATCCAACTAAATTACTCTGTCGCTTAGAAAAACATAAAATAACAATATGGACGTGCATTAAGATTACACAACAGCTGAAAACTACTGAAAGTAATAGTCTTTTGATTGAATCCAATAATAGATATATTTTGGAAAAATATTAAATGCAAGCCAAAAACCCAGATAGTTCATAAATCCCCAAAATGTTAAGGTATGATATTCATACACAAATGATACCAAAAGACATAATAACACTAATTATAAGTGTAACTGTTATTTAAAACATTCAATGACAATAGAGTATGATGATCATTTTCTTAAACAAAATTAAACAAAAATGATAATAAAATCACACGTTTGAGTTTAAATGTTGGAGATTTAGGGCCCACAAATAACGTTATAGAGAAAAATTACAAAGACAGCGTCTGAATAAAAATTAAAACAATTAGTAAAATCAGTTACGGTTAATATCATACATGTAACCTATGATGTCCAGGTGTTTTATACAAATATTAGCTAACACCTGTACCGTTACACACCGGCTCTTGATTTAAACCGATGACTTGCCACATCCCAAAGAAACCAAATAGGGGATACATTTAACTACTTCTTTACGGCTATACTAGACGTCATCCAAACTGTAATAAAAGACTTTCCAGGTGTATTAGTATTTACCTGTGTCGGCGTGAGAGGCTATTCTAGCTGTACTGTTGGACATCATGACAGCTACACACTAGGTTTGGGCCTATGCTATAAGAGGTGGGTAAGATCTTTCCCTCAACTTCTCCTCGCCTGTTTAATAGGAAAAGATAACTTTATAGTATCAACTATGATAACGTAATAACCCGCATGCCGATCTAATAGTTCTAGGTTCGTGCTTGTCGGCTTATTATTTTAGTCATTTAGCATTTAACTCGGGACGATAAGGAACAATATAGGGAAATTTATTGCTGTCTTCGAAAGAAAAAAACTTGGTTCACGGACCGGCCTAATTTTGGCTATTTTCAGAAGTGTAAAGATGAGGTAATTGAATGAATTCTGAATCCAACACAGTCCTGTGTAACGGTCTGCGGCTACAAAATACCGTACAAGGCAAGAGCGCTTTGTAAAATTTCCTTTTGTAAAGCAGATGGCAATCGTGATGAAAAGCCTCTGTTTAGCTTATAAATACAAAAATCTGAACAGTTATTATCAATATGGTTTCATGGCCTGAATACTTCCCCTGTATTGGCCATTATAGTGCATGTTACCGGCAAAAGCACCTTGAGTAAAAGGGGCGAATTGTGTTGCTGATGCATGTAGCAGCGCTGGACTAACACCAACATATACCATAGCCTGTCAAACATTCGCTTTAATAGCCTCTTCTGGTCTTTTTCTTCGCTAAAATTACAAACAAAAAAATAACGATAACGATTAATTAAATTGATAACGATAATAATTTTACAAAGAGGTTAAACATTTGACTATTTATATGTGTTTTGAGTCATGTTACGTGAAGGAGAAAACATGCATGTAAATGAATTTATAAGATAACGATTGACTGACAGACTAACTGAGTTGGTAAATGAATGAAAGTACGAAATAACGAACGAACAAATGAATGAATGATCTTACGATTACGTTTTACGACTTCATTTCACATTCCATGTATTAAAGTATTCAATGTTTTGTCTAGTTCATGTCATCAACAACGACAGGTTGAAACATTATCCAAGATATGTCAAGTACCTAATGGTGTTGATTCGCTCTGTAAATATGTCTTTGTTGGGCCCATACAGCTTCGGCGGTATCCGCTGTGAATCCATTAAAATCAGTTGAACCCAAGGTAATGAATGACGATGAGCTAATATACTATTGAAATACATACGATCTCCCCAGTGTATAGGGCCATATCTATAAGCCGGGCGAGCGAAATTTCAGGGATAAATTTAAGGTTCACTGCATCTAATTACTTGTAAAAAATATGATATAGAATATCGGTTTTTAACAATTGTGCGTTGTGGTGTTAGGGATTTGCTTCACGAGATGTAAATTACGTGAGGTTGTTTGCTTGATGCCTACTTTCACAACTTGTCACGTCCCCCACCGCACACAAAGAGCATGTGTATATGCATCATGTAGGAGCGCTAGTGTAGCGCTGGTACACTGACTCGACACCTCAACCATGACAAATTTCTCGAGACCGGCACGTGTCCGGGGAAGGTACAACACCTCGTAAGGCTGGTGACGCGAGCTGATCATATTTGATTTACAACCATATCCGAAATTCCCTACGTCAAGTGGTCGGATGGGTACATTTAACACTTTAGATAGCGATTTTGGGGCTAATATGGATTTTACAGAGGGAGAACGATTTATAACTAATAAATGTTAAATTATCACATTGTAAAGGGAAACATGTATTTACATCTACACATAATATTAGAAGAATCGTGTGAGTAATAAAATAATAAGAATTAAAAAAAAATTCGCTCAACCATAATGTACATTACAAAAATGACACATAAGATAAAACTTGTATTAGCTCATCACTTATTGAACAAAGAAAAAAATCAACTTTAAATTTGAAAATACGAAAACAAATTCTGCACAAAGTAGTGTTTATAATAATACCTTTAAATGTTACCCACTTATTCCAATTAATAAAATGTCCTTGATCGAAGTTAAATTTGCCTCAAAAATATAAATTAATTAATAAATATTTAAAAACAAAATCAGGATATTGTAAGAGGAGTTTATCATCCAACTATGGATATTTTTAATGTATGATCTTTGATTATTTCTACCACATTAAATATTATGAACCTGTTTGCTCCTGAACATTTTCCAACATTCAATTGACTTTTTTTTTAAGTTTAATTAATCGTTCTATCGTAAAACAAATATTACTTTGCCATACTGAGATTTAGTTGTATTCCTCCAGTACTTTCTCAATATTTCACATTATTGCTTATTCTTTTGGAAAACGTTTGAATTCCCGTTCCGCTGTCACGAATCAATGAATCTTTTTCTTGATCTTTCTTAAAAAGATAATGCATTAGGAAAAAAACAAAGTTGTCATATGAAAACAGTTTCAGTGAAGAAAAAAACAACCTAATTAACAAACTTAATGACTTTATGTTTAGCGGTCCAAACATATCTGAAAACGATAATGCTGTTATTTAATTATACATGTACTCAAAAATGTATCCTTGATATAAAAGTATTCTCCCCCTTTCGTCACCCCGCCCCCTCTCTATATATCTCTGTAACCTCTTCCTTCTCTCTTACAATGCCTTACTCTATTAAACCATAAAAATAAACATGTTCTAATAGTATTTTTGTGTTTTGTCATCTTAATGTTGGTGATAAATGGTGACTGCAATGTGTAGTTGAAGAGGGCTTCACATAAGTTGAATAATTTGTGCCAATTTTATGGCATTATTTAAGGTCCACTACCTTTCCGAACCGGCTTTTAATTATGAAACGAAATTGATAATTTTGAGCCACAAAAGTTATTAACTTACCGTTAATGCTACACGTATCATCAACTTCGGAACAATTTGATTACAATAAATAAAATCATAGTATTCATAACGTTAGTCGTCTTATGTTTCCCGCCATCGTCATAAGTACCGCGCGGTAGTATCACTGCGCCAGACGGCAAAACCACGAAATTTTTCTCCACTGTTATCATTTGTTACACAGAAAATTATTACACAGAAAATCTGTTTTTGTTTGGTGTTGTAACCTCATCTTAGGCCATCGGTATATATTTTCTGATGTTATTAATGATTTTTTCAGAAACTTCTATGCTTTGCTCCGGAAAGGTAGTGGGCCTTTAACAAAATATGTGAACTAATTGTGTAAGTTAAAATACTCATATAAAGAATACAAAATACCACAATAATGGTTCACTTATTTAGCATACAGTAAGCCTTAGCCTGTATATTTAAATAACTATTCCTGGTTTATGTATTTTCTCAACTGCGCTTTGATGGCATATACATGTGTATTGCCAAAACATCGATTAAGCTTTATATCACCAAGTATATCGATACTGAGTAACCTTTATATGAACTACAATGTATATGCCTTCTGAGATAGCAGTAGGTCTTCCCGTCAGTCGAAATACAAAATAAAAACAATAAGGAGATGCACGGTACACACCTGTGATAGTTTCTACACTAATTAGACTGATTACTGGTGCTACTAAACGATTAACATGATAAAAACGAAACCATGTTTAACCTCAGACAAAACATGTAAAACTATTCACTTTGAGGTGTTAGTTTTATCGTTATTTTACTTAAAGGGACGAAACACTAAAAATGTCAATAAAATAATGTTTTTTTACCTTTTATTGATAACTCCCTTGTAACGATAACATTCATCTCACGGTTAAGGTGCCATAACCTGAGAGTACGAGTTTTATGTAAGGTAGCATCACATTGTGGATTAATACATCACCGATTAAAATACGCTGCCAATAGAACGCATCATATCCGAGTATTTTTTCAAAGCACTTCCGGAATAAAAAAAAATCTTGTTTTTGATCCTTGTTCATTCACTATATCGTCACGCCTCATTTGGCAGGCTTTATACGTATTCATCACAGTCATGAGTGAATGGATAATTAGATAATTAGGATAAAAATAAGGAAATAATTAATAACATCAACATGTAGTATTAGCCACGCTTATCTTGGATAATTACCCCATTATATTACTAATCGTTTCGTAAATAAAACAGTTATAACAGTCGGCTAACGCTGTCATAGAAATATGCAATTTCCTTATGCAATTTTTTTAAACTTTTTATTGGTAGTTGATCATAAAAAGATGAGTTGTGATGAATTTGAAAGTAGGTGAAATTTACTAGGTGTATATTTACCGCGCTAATTCCGGGAGATTACTACGTCCTTTAATGGCCCTTGCTGTTGAACTGTGAAACAAAACAAATAAAACATTAAATATATAGATATATAAGTGAGATTTCATTATGGCCCCTTCCCCACCTTAGATGCATTGTCATCGCTTGTGGGATTCGGGAGGTACCGAGACCTGACAAAGGTACTTGGACCCGTCATATTTTATTATATATGATGTATTTTGATCAATTATCACGACTTCATTTTCATCAAATTTTACTTAAACGTGGGAACGTTAAAACCAATGTCCAAATTCCGAAATCCGTAGGAAAAAAATGAAGTTACAAAGAACAAATTGACGATTAAGTTTTCTTACACTTCATGTTATCGTCTATTTTACAAAACAAAATATTTCAAACACATCTGAAGGTAGAGCAAGTCGGTTTTTACAAACTTTTGAGATTTTAAGAAATCTTTTTAAAAACAAAATCATGATAGTGAATTAAAAATTTGTCAAAATGCTTAAAATATATGGTAAACATATGACATGTCAAAGCACTTTTGTGTTCCAGTACAAAAAATGTGTTATCTGCGAATGGTACAGCATCATCGCATTCACTATCTTTTATTAACATAAAACGGAAATAATTCGCTAACATGGTATGCTATTCATGTAATGTCTTTATTATCATAATAATTTTCCCAAAATGGATAGTAATATACCTGCAACCTGTGGTGATTTGATAGCACTATTCTTATTATTTTGTGGCACATATAATGTAATGACTGGTAAGTGGGGAATCGCACAAGATTAAAACTTAACAAGCTGAGGATTATTGCATGAAATGTAAATTTACAAATGCATATTTTGTATTTATTGGTCTTTGTTATGTTCTTTTCTGTCATTTTTTTCTTTGTTTTAATTTAATCGTCACAAAAAGGCTTATACTTCGGTCCAATGAGACGGTAAGATATGTTACAAATAGCGCAAACGCTCAATATCAATACTGTGTTTAGTTTTGAAATATTTGCTGAAAACCACGAATTTAACAGCTATTCAACTAAATGACGACTGCTATACGATATTATGTAATCTACTGGAAGATATCGTTGGTACATGTAGGTTACGAAGATCAAATTTAAAGTTGCATTCTAAAATCGATATTCAAGCACCTAACAGCGGCACTTTGTTAACATTTGCATCTGTTCGATAATTGCAATGCGCATAAAATGATATCAAATTATCACCTTTACCAGGTGTGGAAATCTCCCTACATCTCACCTGAGTTGTTTGTCTCTCTTCGGGCTGAAATTACTTTTACAACAAATGCTAAATATATTTCTCCGCATTGTGTTTTAATAGTACAGTAATGTGAGTGTTGATATTTTTTTAAACGAAATTTAAAGGAAACCCATTCTGTTCCGTGATAATGGAGATGTCATTATATTAATGTACTTTGTGTCGATCCAATATATACGTAGCTGAAAATAATTAACGCTGACATAAACAGATATTTTATCGAAGAATTGAAATGTCATTTTTAATCATTTTAGAACAATTAAGAATACTGATTCTCAGAAAACAAAACGTAAATAATATAGATACACACTTAAAAACAAACATAACTGAAGTCTTTAAACGTTAACTAAAGATAAACGATTTTATTAAACGCAAAAATCGTTGTAATATTGTTAATTTTAGATGTTTTTTTCCCCAATTGTGTTTGGGTTTTTTCCCTTCCTTACTTGTTTTATTCTTCCTAAGGTCTCCCTTGACATCGCCTTACTTTTGACATTAGTTCAACGCTCAGTAAACAAGGAATGGGGCGACTGGTTAGGCCCTTGTCAGTGTGGTATGACCGGGTGGGGTGTGCTGTTTGGTGTCACGATTATATCACAGCTTCCGATACACAGAGGAGGTCGTTCTTGAATGACATGAGCTGTTAATGTGATATCAAACCCAACCAATCACCCAGCATTATCGGTTTATATCAAATTATTTCATTTGCTACATTATGAGCCTCTCCGCATATCTGTGAAGGTATTTTATAAATTTCTGTTTCTCATGTAACGCACATTATTGTTTGATAAAAGTACATAGCATGCGTAAAACGTATTTAAGTAATAATGAATAAAAGTCGATTTTATATTATGATAGGTCAACTTATTATGTTATTTTAGTGTGATAGATAGTACAATAGTGGCAGTAATATACATCCATAGTATCAATAATTATAATAAAAACCAATTACATGTATAATCATACATACGATACGGTCAAAGAATACTAACGTTCGAATTAAAACAAAATCTACATGAGTTTTTTCTTCAAATAAGTCTGCCATGTCTGTCAAAATACATCTAATTTAACATGTATGCCCATAATAAACGTTCAATTTAAGACAGATAAGCGCATAGAGAGGTCACCAGGCTCGTTTGACCCCTGTCACCTTAGGGATAATCCATATCAACTGCATGTTTCATTGTTGTTTACTTGTAATTTATGCAACATCTGGACCATTGTAGGATAGAATACAAGTTCATAGAATTATGAATATTTGTTGTGACGAATTAGCGAATAATGTCACTTAAAACCTAGTTGACCGAGCAAACACATGGATTTTCTTTTGACATGTTATGCAAATATAAACGATGTGACAGATATGGCCAGCGACATCTTAACATACAGCTACTTTTTTCCATATAATGTCGCTGGTAATATGTCCACTTCCTAAAGGCATAAATGCCCTAATGGCTCAAACAGCCCTCATAGAGAACAATGGCAGTGAGATAAACCGCCTATAAAATCTCTTCATTTAGCCATAAGTTTAACAAAGTAAAATCAGAATCTCGTAAGGCTTGATTTTACCGGCATGTCTATTCAAGGCGTGTAAAAAATGTTGACCTGGCCATTATTTGCTACGAGAGGCTAACTGATAGCTTTACTCCCCTTTACACATTAGACCATAATAGGTCAGGACTCTCGAGTTAGACCTCTTAACGCATCGGGTATCATCTAACAAAACATATCATTGACGAACTGTCCATTTCTTTATCCATCCCCCGCTTACTTCCCAAATAGATCTGGCTACTTCTATGGAGAAGCGTTTGCCGCGCTGTCAGTCGCGTGCTGGGTGACCATTATATATTATACAATACCGGACACCTGTCGTCAACGAAACCGGAATCAGAAATGAAAATGAAAAAACAAAAGGAAACATACATTAATTTGATGTTGTTCTCATTAATTTATGGAGTGTAAGGTACCTTTGAAAAGTTAAACATATGTCTTAATTATTGTGATGATGTTACACGTTTTGTATATGTTTACTTACTTATTTGATTAAATTGTTAATACAAGTAGAGACAGTGGTAAGACAGCTCGGGCAGTGTTGATGTGTAGTATCTCCATCCTGTGATGGCCAGACAATACAGAAATCTCACTGTTGTTAACACACCCTTCAACTTGTGGAATCAATAACTAAGACGAGATTATTATAATTAACTCTCTCACATTAACTTCTCCTTCATCTTATCTTTGTCCCCCCGTGTCATCCCCACTTTCTCCCATCGCCCCCGTTTTTCTTTCTTCTAATGCATATTTATGAATCTGAATACGGCGATAATTCAGTGCAATTGTAGAATTACACAAATATTTCATTTCCGACAGGGGATGTGGAGTAGGATGATGTTTGGATAATGCCATTGTGACCATATTAGTCACACTCGAACAATAGGTCAACTGTTACCAAACATTGTAGCAACAATTCCTGGTTTTTGTTGATAGAGTAACAATATGTTTACTGTACCCTGTTAACAGGGTTGTACAGTCACATGCATCAAATCCATAAATAATGGAACTTTAAACATAGTTTTATTGCAACATGAATGGTTGGTTTTATTTTGTGTTTTAATTTGACTCGGATATCACATTGGGTCATTTATTTAAGTGTTTCAAAATAAATAAACTCCAGTTCTTAAACGCCAAAATGTAATTTAGAAAAAAATTATGATTGGATGTCAAATTTAAGTGTATGAAAGGTTACTTCAATACTTAACTAGGTTAAAGTGATTATACAGGAAGGTAGCATTTAAAAACTTCTATTTAAAATACTTTGTTTTGCCTTTTATGTCTGGAGGTAAAATGTTTGGCTAATATCTCAAACCCTGCTGTATTAAGGCCTTTCCTATTTTATCCTATAATACATCAAGACAAATTAATAATGTAGATAACATTTCACAAAATATAATCTGCAAAAGTCGCGCAACCGTATTGCATCCCCAAAAAATTATTATCATCCATGTTATTTTTTTTCTCTTTTTTTTTCTTTTTTTTTTTTACTTTTTTCGTCTAAAATTAACTATAATCATCACAAGTTCAGAGACAAATATTTTCGAAAACAAGAAAAAAAACAATTAAATGAAATACGGTACACATTTCTCTTTAACACCATTATCGCACAAGATATTTTGAAGTTTGTTAAGGGCAGAATTAATTACTTAATTGTAAAACAAAAAATAAAAGATGAAATAAAGACGATATGCTAGAGAGCCAATGTTTCCGCTACAACAGCTTAACGATATTAATAGACGTTTCCGGGGACATTTCCTTGATAGCCTTATAATAAGCACACAATTTGTAGACACAGTATTCAATTAGATAAATCGAATACGGATGAAAAGTCATAGCAAGTCATTTTGTCAGCAACCGTCAGCGCGGAGTCGTCAGAATGTATTACCAATCTTATTTATTTGCGCAATATGAGAAAACCGGCAGAAGCCCCCATCTTAGATTGGACCCGAACTGCTTTAATAACTCCCGATTTACATATTTAGTTGTTAATTTTATCCTGGGCTGTCAAATGATGCTGTATTGATACAATATTGTCCGCAGAAAAATTTCATTATAAACAAATGACATTTCATTTTTATAGTAAAGCGGCGGGAACCATCACCTCGTGGGCATGTGCTATCGGACACGGTATTAGTTTTTGATATAATCGAGCGATCGATTCGATAATGGCGGTCTTACAAATGTCAAGTACCCGTCGCATCTCCAGCCAATAACTCTTAAATAATGACCACAACACGTGCACCGTTTTACACACAGCTTAGACGATTTCCAAAGCAATTACGCCTAAAAATGAAATATTATCTGTGTTACAAAATAGCATTCGGTATCTTAGGGAGTACCTTCACCCAGAACATAACGCATGCGTGGCGGCCGTTCCGCTTGTCCTGTCAACCATTAAATGGCGGCCATGTGGTGGATAGGAACAGGTGATTGGCCAGGTAAAGCCATAAAGGCCCCTCCCTGTGGTTTCTGTAACTGACAACTCTGTTAATCAATTATGTTGTAGAGTGTGGATACCAATAAAATCGACAATTCCCCAGTTATGGCATTTATGTGTTTAAGTTGTATGGCACAGTCAAACAGTTTGATTCCAGCGGATTGAATCGACACAATAAATATCATTTTAGGGAATATGATAATAATATAATCTTTATAACATTGTAATATCATGTAGTTTAACGGATGAGTTCGTAAACATGAGGTGTTTAATAAGTTCTGTCATAGTCTAGTAAATAACTTCCAAGTGTGAAAACTGTAACGCATTAGTGTTTCATACAATGTAAACGCATTTCGGATTATAATGTTATTACGACAACCAATTAAGTAATATTATAATTAGTCAAACTTATTTGATATACCAGTATAAGATGTTTTGTTAGAAGAGTAACATAAATAATATAATACAGCACATATTGATTTCTTTATAGACTAATGAATAATTTTGACATAAGATATGATTGACTTGTTCCTATTACATACTGAAAGCCACTTCTTTTCGCGAGATACAACTTTTCAATTTTTTAATTTAGCGAGAGAGATCGAACACGAATACAAATTTTCGCAAATATTGTAAAAAACGTATATATGAATATCCGATTATAATAAAAGCAATTTATTGCGAATTCATATATTCGCGAATATGTTGAATTTAACGAAGATGCAAAATATTGTATACATGAAAAACAAGTAATGTGGTTTACAGTGGTATTGAATCGACACAATTGACATGTTTATGTTATTGGATTTATATTTTGTATTGAAAACGATCATAATTAATTTAGGTTATCAACTTAAGGCTTTGTTTTATTAAATTAAAGTGCTTTTACTGTGAGAGATATACAAAAAGGAAGAAAAAATATTTTAACCTATGTGTTTACTGTTTAGCAATCATATGAAAATAGGGCACATCATCGAACCTGCCTAAAAGAAACGTTTGAACATTAAAAGCAAAATAATAAAACAATTCTATTTTGACCTGTGACTACGTGGAATTATTAGTCAGGGCCGACTCATGTGTAAGAAATTTGAACTGACGGTCAATAAAATAAAACCTCAATATAAATAGGAGCTGTAGTCAGTTTTCCGATAATAGGAAATACAACACGCACATTAAATTTAGGAAAATCTTTAATAATCAATCATTGAAGAATCACCATAAATTATCATGTTAATCTTTTGTATCTGTTTATATTATCATTGAAGTGCTAGACGACAATTGTTTAGTTATTACGAATGATCAGATAAATCTACATTAAGACTCGTACTTCAAAACTGCTAGAGGATCTTTTTATTCTTTTCTTTCAGAATTTACCAAACAACATATAAAACAAGTCATTTTGATATTGATAGAAGAGACCAAGGATAACCCATTTTGATAGTCATATTTATTCAGGTCACATGGTGATATGCAATCTGACTTAAGTAAATTATTTCCACCGCCAACAGTTCTACATGCACAATAATAAGTAAAACTTGCAGTGATTTTTACTTTGGTCTAAACTTCACTTCATCTTTTATCAGCCCACAGAGGAAAAACTATTGTTGCCGTTTTAACAAAGCTTCTGATTGTCTTAATCAACGACGTATATATTTCATAGAAAAAGAGTCCCTCAATAAATTTGAAAAGATGCATTTAAAGTATATTGAGTTATATAAAGACTAATTCTAATATTTTTCAATGTTATGGAGATATAACACAAAACTCTTACTCTAAATGAAATGCTTAGATTTTCAGATTTTGATGTTATATCTTCGTCACAAAATTATGTCACATGTATTCAAGTTAATCGTTGAATAGCTTGGTTTATTTTGGTTTTATGATTAACGTCATATTAGAACAGCCACCTTCATTTGAGGACAGCCTCCCTTGTGTGTAATGTGTTGCGGTGTGTGGATGTCTGTATGTTTTGGGAGGCTGCGGTATTATAATAGTATATTAATTACTATATTTGAGTTTTTCTTTGTAACAATAAAACTCTTTTTTGTAGTGCTTTATTACTGAAGCATGCCACTGGAGACACCAAATAACACACCCACCCAGTCACACTATAATGATTTAGTATAATGACAACGGGTAAAATATTGAAACAGTAGATCGAAGAAGACCCTTGCATGCACCTTTCTCAATTAAAGTTTTGATAGTGTTGGTGAAACACACTTTGTAATAATTGCCGGAAATAATATACATATATAAGTATACAATATCTGACAAGACTTTATAAACTTAACATCAATACATTTGCACTTTCTATTTTTTCACTAGGTGTCTCTCCTTTCAGTACATGTAAATGTATTAAGCATAGTCTTCAGATTTTTATAATTTATGACAAAATTCTTCTACATCAACAACTACTGGAATATTTCTCCTTTGTTTTCAATAAAAATATTAAGTACTTGTACTCTAAAGCGCTTTGAATTTCGCAGTTTCCTATTCGGGACATAGTCACGGAGGTTGGATTTATGGTTCATCTATTTCTACAAATCTTGAACAAACATCGAATGCTGGTGTCGGGAATTCGCGGATTACAATGTAAACGCGATATAAGAGAAAACAAACTAAAAACAATCCACCAGGTTTAACACCTACACAGTGTATCGGTACAATAATTTTACATTGTTTCTTAACTTACTCTTGAAGCCAATAATAAAGGATACTGGGTGTGGATGTAATGCTCTATAATAACTATCTTAGTATTACTTTTACATCATCTAATTTCTAATGACATACAGAACAGCCAACTTGACATTATTCCTAAAATTATGTTAACTTATTCCTTTGTCATCAATGTATCCCGAATCTACCACAGTACATTTCATATTTTTTCGAAACATTTTATTTAAATCTTAATATGCCACATTAACACTTTTTTAAATGGACAAAGATTGACTTGGGTAGTAGTGATTATATATGAAAATAATCCAGGGACTCCTTTGTTACAAAAGATGGAGCGATAGAGTAAAATAAATGTGTAAAAATAAAATAAAAACAATTTCTACAAAGTAAACAGTGTTTTGTGAAGACATGTTAGTAACATTCCAAAATTCGTATTTTACATTGTTTACTTTATGGATTCTATAATATAATGTATGCCGTTCAAATGCTCAGTAGTCACAGACAACATTGAAAAGGTAGCTTATTTTATTGACTTGAAATATTTCCGAATATTGTGACAAATATGTCTTTTAAAACGATTTGTCCTCAGTGACAAGTTTATGTACGAGGATATCAATACGAATCCCTCTCCCCAGGGGACCACTGTAAGTGACTATTTAGAGCGGAAAAGGCAGTTCTGTTTTGTCGATACATCATCCTTCCCCTTGACGTACGCTTTCGTTCCTTCCAGTCCCTGACAAGCATTGTGACCTCTGTTGACACCCATGATCTAATGGCCGGACTTAGGCTGACAAATCTATCGCCGACATTCATAATAAACACCTTTGGATCCGCCTTGTGGCGAGCATACATCTTCGATATTACCTTTATTCTTCACGAGTGCTCTTTCCTTTCTCTCCCCACTATAGCCTACAATTATAATGATAAAACGAGTGGGGTCATCCTGCCAAGAGGTATAGCTCTCACATCCTTGTCCATCATACTGACCATGTCCGTGCATCCCTATAAAGCCGTACTTCACGCGCTCTATGCAAACCCTTGAACCTGATAGGTTAATTCTATGCTAGCAACACCTTTACCTAAAGATGTTTTTAATGTATCTAAGTCCAGTCATTTTCAAGGCATGTAATTTCCCCTTAGAAAAAAGTAAATTGCTCGGATTAAGTTTCGTATGGCCGAAGTGATTAGTGTCCAGTCAGATCCTATGGACACCCACTGACCAGGTCATGAATGATTAAAACATAATGTGGACATGTTTTTCATCCGACTCCTAAACTGCACTTTTAACACTTTTTAATAAATAGACACGTGTATAGAATGAGATATTAAGACATCCTATCTGCACGTCCTCGGGTTTACACGTGCATTTCCTATGGACAAGCTGCCTGGAGTAGAGTGTCGATTTTAATGGTCTGTCACTATTGTTTTCTACCCTGGACATCGACGTCTGCATTACACGATGACCATAAGGGCTACATAATGCGGTGTCCAGTTTGCCATAGTGAAGCCTCTTACGATGATACAACTTAGGCTTCAAACATATTTGTCCTTGCAAATCCCAACAAAAGTCACAGTTTGTCTGTCCGGCAAAATGTCACTCGATTTACCGTTGACATTAAACCTTAGATAGAGTAAGACATCTCAGTACACTTAAGATAAAGTAAGACACCTCAGTTAACCTAAGATAAAGTAAGACACTTCAATCAACCTAAGACAAAGTAAGACACTTCAGTAAACCTTAGATAAAGTAAGACACCTCAGTAAACCTAAGATAAAGTAAGACACCTCAGTAAACCTAAGATAAAGTAAGACACCTCAGTAAACCTAAGATAAAGTAGGACACCTCAGTAAACCTAAAATAAAGTAAGACACCTCAGTAAACCTAAGATAAAGTAAGACACCTCAGTAAACTTAAGATAAAGTAAGACACCTCAGTAAACCTAAGATAAAGTAAGACACTTCAGTAAACCTTAGATAAAGTAAGAGACCTCAGTAAACCAAAGATAAAGTACGACACCTCAGTAAACCTCTGATAAAGTAAGACACCTCACTAAACCAAAGATAAAGTACGACACCTCAGTAAACCTAAGAAAAGTAAGACACCCAGTAAACCTAAGATAAAGTAAGACACCTCAGTAAACCTAAGATAAAGTAAGACACCTCAGTAAACAAGATAAAGACACCTCAGTAAACCTAAGATAAAGTAAGACACCTCAGTAAACCTAAGATAAAGTAAGACACCTCAGTAAACCTAAGATAAAGTAAGACGCCTCAGTAAACCTAAGATAAAGTAAGACACCTCAGTAAACCTAAGAAAAGTAAGACACCTCAGTAAACCTAAGATAAAGTAAGACACCTCAGTAAACCTAAGATAAAGTAAGACACCTCAGTAAACCTAAGATAAAGTAAAAGAAAAGTAAGACGCCTCAGTAAACCTAAGATAAAGTACGACACCTCAGTAAACCTAAGAAAAGTAAGACACTTCAGTAAACCTAAGATAAAGTAAGACACCTCAGTAAACCTAAGATAAAGTAAGACACTTCAGTAAACCTAAGATAAAGTAAGACACCTCAGTAAACCTAAGATAAAGTAAGACACCTCAGTAAACCTAAGATAAAGTAAGACACCTCAGTAAACCTAAGATAAAGTAAGACACCTCAGTAAACCTAAGATAAAGTAAGACACCTCAGTAAACCTAAGATAAAGTAAGACACCTCAGTAAACCTAAGATAAAGTAAGACACCTCAGTAAACCTAAAATAAAGTAAGACACCTCAGTAAACCTAAGATAAAGTAAGACACCTCAGTAAACCTAAGAAAAGTAAGACACCTCAGTAAACCTAAGATAAAGTAAGACACCTCAGTAAACCTAAGAAAAGTAAGACGCCTCAGTAAACCTAAGATAAAGTACGACACCTCAGTAAACCTAAGAAAAGTAAGACACCTCACTAAACCTAAGATAAAGTAAGACACCTCAGTAAACCTAAGATAAAGTACGACACCTCAGTAAACCTAAGATAAAGTAAGACACCTCACTAAACCTAAGAAAAGTAAGACACCTCAGTAAACTTAAGATAAAGTACGACACCTCAGTAGACCTGAGAAAAGTAAGACGCCTCAGTAAACCTAATATAAAGTACGACACCTCAGTAAACATAAGAAAAGTAGGACACCTCAGTAAACCTAAGATAAAGTACGACACCTCAGTAAACCTAAGAAAAGTAGGACACTTCAGTAAACCTTAAAGTAAACCTAAGAAAAGTAGGACACCTCAGTAAACCTAAGATAAAGTAAGACACCTCAGTAAACCTAAGATAAAGTAAGACACCTCAGTAAACCTAAGATAAAGTAAGACACCTCAGTAAACCTAAGATAAAGTAAGACACCTCAGTAAACCTAAGATAAAGTACGACACTTCAGTAAACCAAAGATAAAGTACGACACCTCAGTAAACCTAAGAAAAGTAAGACACCTCAGTAAATCAAAGATAAAGTAAGACACCTCAATAAACCTAAGATAAAGTACGACACTTCAGTAAACCAAAGATAAAGTACGACACCTCAGTAAACCGAAGATAAAGTAAGACACCTCAGTAAACCAAAGATAAAGTACGAAACCTCAGTAAACCTAAGAAAAAAGTAAGACGCCTCAGTAAAGCTAAGAAAAGTAAGACACCTCAGTAAACCTAAGATAAAGTAAGACACCTCACTAAACCTAAGAAAAGTAAGACGCCTCAGTAAACCTAAGATAAAGTAAGACACCTCAGTAAACCTAAGATAAAGTAAGACACCTCAGTAAAGCTAAGAAAAGTAAGACACCTCAGTAAACCTAAGATAAAGTAAGACACCTCAGTAAACCTAAGAAAAGTAAGACGCCTCAGTAAACCTAAGATAAAGTAAGACACCTCAGTAAACCTAAGATAAAGTAAGACACCTCAGTAAACCTAAGAAAAGTAAGACACCTCAGTAAACCTAAGATAAAGTAAGACACCTCAGTAAACCTAAGATAAAGTAAGACACCTCAGTAAACCTAAGATAAAGTAAGACACCTCAGTAAACCTAAGATAAAGTAAGACACCTCAGTAAACCTAAGATAAAGTAAGACACCTCAGTAAACCTAAGATAAAGTAAGACACCTCAGTAAACCTAAGATAAAGTAAGACACCTCAGTAAACCTAAGATAAAGTAAGACACCTCAGTAAAACAAAGATAAAAAACGACACCTCAGTAAACCTAAGATAAAGTAAGACACCTCAGTAAACCTAAGATAAAGTACGACACCTCAGTAAACCTAAGAATAGTAAGACACCTCACTAAACCTAAGAAAAGTAAGACACCTCAGTAAACCTAAGATAAAGTACGACACCTCAGTAAACCTAAGAAAAGTAAGACACCTCAGTAAACCTAAGATAAAGTAAGATACCTCAGTAAACCTAAGATAAAAGTAAGACGCCTCAGTAAACCTAAGATAAAGTAAGACACCTCAGTAAACCTAAGATAAAGTAAGACACCTCACTAAACCTAAGAAAAGTAAGACACCTCAGTAAACCTAAGATAAAGTACGACACCTCAGTAAACCTAAGAAAAGTAAGACACCTCAGTAAACCTAAGATAAAGTACGACACCTCAGTAAACCTAAGAAAAGTAAGACACCTCAGTAAACCTAAGATAAAGTAAGACACCTCAGTAAACCTAAGATAAAGTAAGACACTTCAGTAAACCTAAGATAAAGTAAGACACCTCAGTAAACCTAAGATAAAGTAAGACACCTCAGTAAACCTAAGATAAAGTAAGACACCTCAGTAAACCTAAGATAAAGTAAGACACCTCAGTAAACCTAAGATAAAGTAAGACACCTCAGTAAACCTAAGATAAAGTACGACACCTCAGTAAACCTAAGAAAAGTAAGACGCCTCAGTAAACCTAAGATAAAGTACGACACCTCAGTAAACCTAAGATAAAGTAACACACTCATAAACCTAAGATAAAGTAAGACACCTCAGTAAACCTAAGATAAAGTAAGACACCTCAGTAAACCTAAGATAAAGTAAGACACCTCAGTAAACCTAAGATAAAGTAAGACACCTCAGTAAACCTAAGATAAAGTAAGACACCTCAGTAAACCTAAGATAAAGTAAGACACCTCAGTAAACCTAAGATAAAGTAAGACACCTCATAAACCTAAGATAAAGTAAGACACCTCAGTAAACCTAAGATAAAGTAAGACACTTCAGTAAACCTTAGATAAAGTAAGACACCTCAGTAAACCTAAGATAAAAAACGACACCTCAGTAAACCTAAGATAAAGTACGACACCTCAGTAAACCAAAGATAAAGTACGACACCTCAGTAAACCTAAGATAAAGTAAGACACCTCAGTAAACCTAAGATAAAGTAAGACACCTCAGTAAACCTAAGATAAAGTAAGACACCTCAGTAAACCTAAGATAAAGTAAGACACCTCAGTAAACCTAAGATAAAAGTAAGACACCTCAGTAAACCTAAGATAAAGTAAGACACCTCAGTAAACTAAGATAAAGTAGACACTAAACCTAAGAAAAGTACAGACACCTCAGTAAACCTAAGATAAAGTACGACACCTCAGTAAACCTAAGATAAAGTAAGACACCTCAGTAAACCTAAGATAAAGTAAGACACCTCAGTAAACCTAAGATAAAGTAAGACACCTCAGTAAACCTAAGATAAAGTACGACACCTCAGTAAACCTAAGATAAAGTAAGACACCTCAGTAAACCTAAGAAAAGTAAGACACCTCAGTAAACCAAAGATAAAGTAAGACACCTCATAACCTAAGATAAATAAGACACCTCAGTAAACCAAAGATAAAGTACGACACCTCATAAACCAAGATAAAGTAAACCAGAAACCAAAGAAGGACACCTCATAAACCAAGATAAAGTACAGACACCTCAGTAAACCAAAGATAAAGTACGACCTCAGTAAACCTAAGAAAAGTAAGACACCTCAGTAACCAAGAAAAGTAAGACACCTCAGTAAACCTAAGAAAAGTAAGACACCTCAGTAAACCTAAGATAAAGTAAGACACCTCATTACATCTGTATACCACATCTCTACTCCAGAAATCTATATACACATCCTCTACTCTGACATCTATATACCACATCCTCTGCTCCCGACATCTATATACCACATCCTATCCCGAAATCTATATACCAATCCTTCGTTAACATCTATATACCACACCTCTCCGAATCTATATACCACATCAACATTAATACTCCCACACATCTATATACCACATCCTCTACTCCCGACATCTATATACCACATCCTCTACTCCCGACATCTATATACCACATCCTCTACTCCCGACATCTATATACCACATCCTCTACTCCCGACATCTATATACCACATCCTCTACTCCCGACATCTATATACCACATCCTCTACTCCCGACATCTATATACCACATCCTCTACTCCCGACATCTATATACCACATCCTCTACTCCCGACATCTATATACCACATCCTCTACTCCGACATCTATATACCACATCCTCTACTCCCGACATCTATATACCACATCCTCTACTCCCGACATCTATATACCACATCCTCTACTCCCGACATCTATATACCACATCCTCTACTCCCGACATCTATATACCACATCCTCTACTCCCGACATCTATATACCACATCCTCTACTCCCGACATCTATATACCACATCCTCTCACTCCCGACATCTATAATACCACATCCTCTACTCCCGACATCTATATACCACATCCTCTACTCCCGACATCTATATACCACATCCTCTACTCCCGACATCTATATACCACATCCTCTACTCCCGACATCTATATACCACATCCTCTACTCCCGACATCTATATACCACATCCTCTACTCCCGACATCTATATACCACATCCTCTACTCCCGACATCTATATACCACATCCTCTACTCCCGACATCTATATACCACACATCCATCTTACTCCCCGACATCTATATACCACATCCTCTACTCCCATCATCTATATACCACATCCTCTACTCCCGACATCTATATACCACATCCTCTACTCCCGACATCTATATACCACATCCTCTACTCCCGACATCTATATACCACATCCTCTACTCCCGACATCTATATACCACATCCTCTACTCCCGACATCTATATACCACATCCTCTACTCCCGACATCTATATACCACATCCTCTACTCCCGACATCTATATACCACATCCTCTACTCCCGACATCTATATACCACATCCTCTACTCCCGACATCTATATACCATATCCTCTACTCCCGACATCTATATACCACATCCTCTACTCCCGACATCTATATACCACATCCTCTACTCCCGACATCTATATACCACATCCTCTACTCCCGACATCTATATACCACATCCTCTACTCCCGACATCTATATACCACATCCTCTACTCCCGACATCTATATATACCACATCCTCTACTCCCGACATCTATATACCACATCCTCTACTCCCGACATCTATATACCACATCCTCTACTCCGACAACTATCTATATACCACATCCTCTACTCCCGACATCTATATACCACATCCTCTACTCCCGACATCTATATACCACATCCTCTACTCCCGACATCTATATACCACATCCTCTACTCCCGACATCTATATACCACATCCTCTACTCCCGACATCTATATACCACATCCTCTACTCCCGACATCTATATACCACATCCTCTACTCCCGACATCTATATATACCACATCCTCTACTCCCGACATCTATATACCACATCCTCTACTCCAGACATCTATATACCACATCCTCTACTCCCGACATCTATATACCACATCCTCTACTCCCGACATCTATATACCACATCCTCTACTCCCGACATCTATATACCACATCCTCTACTCCCGACATCTATATACCACATCCTCTACTCCCGACATCTATATACCACATCCTCTACTCCTGACATCTATATACCACATCCTCTACTCCCGACATCTATATACCACATCCTCTACTCACGACATCTATATACCATATCCTCTACTCCCGACATCTATATACCACATCCTCTACTCCCGACATCTATATACCACATCCTCTACTCCCGACATATATATACCACATCCTCTACTCCCGACATCTATATACCACATCCTCTACTCCCGACATCTATATACCACATCCTCTACTCCCGACATCTATATACCACATCCTCTACTCCCGACATCTATATACCACATCCTCTACTCCCGACATCTATATACCACATCCTCTACTCCCGACATCTATATACCACATCCTCTACTCCCGACATCTATATACCACATCCTCTACTCCCGACATCTATATACCACATCCTCTACTCCTGACATCTATATACCACATCCTCTACTCCCGACATCTATATACCACATCCTCTACTCCCGACATCTATATACCACATCCTCTACTCCCGACATCTATATACCACATCCTCTACTCCCGACATCTATATACCACATCCTCTACTCCCGACATCTATATACCACATCCTCTACTCCCGACATCTATATACCACATCCTCTACTCCCGACATCTATATACCACATCCTCTACTCCCGACATCTATATACCACATCCTCTACTCCCGACATCTATATACCACATCCTCTACTCCCGACATCTATATACCACATCCTCTACTCCCGACATCTATATACCACATCCTCTACTCCTGACATCTATATACCACATCCTCTACTCCTGACATCTATATACCACATCCTCTACTCCCGACATCTATATACCACATCCTCTACTCCCGACATCTATATACCACATCCTCTACTCCCGACATCTATATACCACATCCTCTACTCCCGACATCTATATACCACATCCTCTACTCCCGACATCTATATACCACATCCTCTACTCCCGACATCTATATACCACATCCTCTACTCCCGACATCTATATACCACATCTTCTAGATCTACTCTCAACATCTATATACCACATCCTCTACTCCCGACATCTATATACCACATCCTCTACTCCCGACATCTATATACCACATCCTCTACTCCCGACATCTATATACCACATCCTCTACTCACGACATCTATGCTATGTACCACATCCTCTACTCCCGACATCTATATACCACATCCTCTACTCCCGACATCTATATACCACATCCTCTACTCCCGACATCTATATACCACATCTTCTACTCCCGACATCTATATACACATCCTCTACTCCCGACATCTATATACCACATCCTCTACTCCCGACATCTATATACCACATCCTCTACTCCCGACATCTATATACCATATCCTCTACTCCCGACATCTATATACCACATCCTCTACTCCCGACATCTATATACCACATCCTCTACTCCCGACATCTATATACCACATCCTCTACTCCCGACATCTATATACCACATCCTCTACTCCCGACATCTATATACCACATCCTCTACTCCCGACATCTATATACCACATCCTCTACTCCCGACATCTATATACCACATCCTCTACTCCCGACATCTATATACCACATCCTCTACTCCCGACATCTATATACCACATCCTCTACTCCCGACATCTATATACCACATCCTCTACTCCCGACATCTATATACCACATCCTCTACTCCCGACATCTATATACCACATCCTCTACTCCCGACATCTATATACCACATCCTCTACTCCCGACATCTATATACCACATCCTCTACTCCTGACATCTATATACCACATCCTCTACTCCCGACATCTATATACCACATCCTCTACTCCCGACATCTATACCACATCCTCATACCCCCGACATCTATATACCACACATCCTCTACTCCCGACATCTATATACCACATCCTCTACTCCGACATCTATATACCACATCCTCTACTCCCGACATCTATATACCACATCTTCTACTCTACGACCTCTCTATATACCACATCCTCTACTCCCGACATCTATATACCACATCCTCTACTCCCGACATCTATATACCACATCCTCTACTCCCGACATCTATATACCACATCCTCTACTCCCGACATCTATATACCACATCCTCTACTCCCGACATCTATATACCACATCCTCTACTCCCAACATCTATATACCACATCCTCTACTCCTGACATCTATATACCACATCCTCTACTCCCGACATCTATATACCACATCCTCTACTCCCGACATCTATATACCACATCCTCTACTCCCGACATCTATATACCACATCCTCTACTCCCGACATCTATATACCACATCCTCTACTCCCGACATCTATATACCACATCCTCTACTCCCGACATCTATATACCACATCCTCTACTCTCCCGACATCTATATACCACATCCTCTACTCCCGACATCTATATACCACATCCTCTACTCCGACATCTATTACCACATCCTCACCCGACATCTATATACCACATCCTCTACTCCCGACATCTATATACCACATCCTCTACTCCCGACATCTATATACCACATCCTCTACTCCCGACATCTATATACCACATCCTCTACTCCCGACATCTATATACCACATCCTCTACTACCGACATCTATACCACATCCTCTACTCCCGACATCTATATACCACATCCTCTACTCCTGACATCTATATACCACATCCTCTACTCCCGACATCTATATACCACATCCTCTACTCCCGACATCTATATACCACATCCTCTACTCCCGACATCTATATACCACATCCTCTACTCCCGACATCTATATACCACATCCTCTACTCCCGACATCTATATACCACATCCTCTACTCCCGACATCTATATACCACATCTCTACTCCCGACATCTATATACCACATCCTTTACTCCCGACATCTATATACCACATCCTCTACTCCCGACATCTATATACCACATCCTCTACTCCCGACATCTATATACCACATCTCTACTCCCGACATCTCTACTCCCTCTCTCCGACATCTATATACCACATCCTCTACTCCCGACATCTATATACCACATCCTCTACTCCCGACATCTATATACCACATCCTCTACTCCCGACATCTATATACCACATCCTCTACTCCCGACATCTATATACCACATCCTCTACTCCCGACATCTATATACCACATTCTCTACTCCCGACATCTATATACCACATCCTCTACTCCCGACATCTATATACCACATCCTCTACTCCCGACATCTATATACCACATCCTCTACTCCCGACATCTATATATACCACATCCTCTACTCCCGACATCTATATACCACATCCTCTACTCCCGACATCTATATACCACATCCTCTACTCCCGACATCTATATACCACATCCTCTACTCCCGACATCTATACCACATCCTCTACTCCCGACATCTATATACCACATCCTCTACTCCCGACATCTATATACCACATCCTCTACTCACGACATCTGTGTACCACATCCTCTACTCCCGACATCTATATACCACATCCTCTACTCCCGACATCTATATACCACATCCTCTACTCCCGACATCTATATATACCACATCCTCTACTCCCGACATCTCTCTATACCACATCCTCTACTCCCGACATCTATATACCACATCCTCTACTCCCGACATCTATATACCACATCCTCTACTCCCGACATCTATATACCACATCCTCTACTCCCGACATCTATATACCACATCCTCTACTCCCGACATCTATATACCACATCCTCTACTCCCGACATCTATATACCACATCCTCTACTCCCGACATCTATATACCACATCCTCTACTCCCGACATCTATATACCACATCCTCTACTCCCGACATCTATATATACCACATCCTCTACTCCCGACATCTATATACCACATCCTCTACTCCTGACATCTATATACCACATCCTCTACTCCCGACATCTATATACCACATCCTCTACTCCCGGACATCTATATACCACATCCTCTACTCCCGACATCTATATACCACATCCTCTACTCCCGACATCTATATACCACATCCTCTACTCCCGACATCTATATACCACATCCTCTACTCCCGACATCTATATACCACATCCTCTACTCCCGACATCTATATACCACATCCTCTTACTCCCGACATCTATATACCACATCCTCTACTCCGACATCTATATACCACATCCTCTACTCCCGACATCTATATACCACATCCTCTACTCCCGAAATCTATATACCACATCCTCTACTTCCGACACCTATATACCACATCTTCTACTCCCGACACCTATATATCACATCCTCTACTCCGACATCTATATACCACATCCTCTACTCCCACATCCTATACACATCCTCTACTCGACATCTATATACCACATCCTCTACTCCCGACATCTATATACCACATCCTCTACTCTCGACATCTATATACCACATCCTCTACTCCCGACATCTATATACCACATCCTCTACTCCCGACATCTATATACCACATCCTCTACTCCCGACATCTATGTACCACATCCTCTACTCCCGACATCTATATACCACATCCTCTACTCCCGACATCTATATATACACATCCTCTACTCCCGACATCTATATACCCATCCTCTACTCTCCCGACATCTATATACCACATCCTCATCCGACATCTATATACACATCTCTACTCCGACATCTATATACCACATCCTCTACTCCCGACATCTATATACCACATCCTCTACTCCCGACATCTATATACCATCATCCTCTACTCACGACATCTATATACCACATCCTCTACTCCCGACATCTATATACCACATCCTCTACTCCCGACATCTATATACCACATCCTCTACTCCCGACATCTATATACCACATACTCTACTCCCGACATCTATATACCACATCCTCTACTCCCGACATCTATATACCACATCCTCTACTCCCGACATCTATATACCACATCCTCTTACTCCCGACATCTATATACCACATCCTCTACTCCCGACATCTATATACCCACATCCTCTACTCCCGACATCTATATACCACATCCTCTACTCCCGACATCTATATACCACATCCTCTACTCCCGACATCTATATACCACATCCTCTACTCCCGACATCTATATACCACATCCTCTACTCCCGACATCTATATACCACATCCTCTACTCCCGACATCTATATACCACATCCTCTACTCCCGACATCTATATACCACATCCTCTACTCCCGACATCTATATACCACATCCTCTACTCCCGACATCTATATACCACATCCTCTACTCCCGACATCTATATACCACATCCTCTACTCCCGACATCTATATACCACATCCTCTACTCCCGACATCTATATACCACATCCTCTACTCCCGACATCTATATACCACATCCTCTACTCCCGACATCTATATACCACATCTTCTACTCTACTCTCAACATCTATATACCACATCCTCTACTCCCGACATCTATATACCACATCCTCTACTCCCGACATCTATATACCACATCCTCTACTCCCGACATCTATATACCACATCCTCTACTCCCGACCTCTCTCTATACCACATCCTCTACTCACGACATCTATATACCACATCCTCTACTCCTGACATCTATATACCACATCCTCTACTCCCGACATCTATATACCACATCCTCTACTCCCGACATCTATATACCACATCCTCTACTCCCGACATCTATATACCACATCCTCTACTCCCGACATCTATATACCACATCCTCTACTCCCGACATCTATATACCACATCCTCTACTCCCGACATCTATATACCACATCCTCTACTCCCGACATCTATATACCACATCCTTCTACTCCCGACATCTATATACCACATCCTCTACTCCCGACATCTATATACCACATCCTCTACTCCCGACATCTATATACCACATCCTCTACTCCTGACAATCTATATACCAACATCCTCTACTCCCCGACATCTATATACCACATCCTCTACTCCTGACATCTAAATTACCACATCCTCTACTCCCGACATCTATATACCACATCCTCTACTCCCGACATCTATATACCACATCCTCTACTCCCGACATCTATATACCACATCCTCTACTCCTGACATCTATATACCACATCCTCTACTCCCGACATCTATATACCACATCCTCTACTCCCGACATCTATATACCACATCCTCTACTCCCGACATCTATATACCACATCCTCTACTCCCGACATCTATATACCACATCCTCTACTCCCGAACATCTATATACCACATCCTCTACTCCCGACATCTATATACCACATCCTCTACTCCCGACATCTATATACCACATCCTCTACTCCCGACATCTATATACCACATCCTCTACTCCCGACATCTATATACCACATCCTCTACTCCCGACATCTATATACCACATCCTCTACTCCCGACATCTATATACCACATCCTCTACTCCCGACATCTATATACCACATCCTCTACTCCTGACATCTATATACCACATCCTCTACTCCTACATCTATATACCACATACTCTACTCCCGACATCTATATACCACTCCTCTACTCCCGACATCTATATACCACATCCTCTACTCCCGACATCTATACATCCTCTACTCCCGACATCTATATACCACATCCTCTACTCCCGACATCTATATACCACATCCTCTACTCCCGACATCTATATACCACATCCTCTACTCCCGACATCTATATACCACATCCTCTACTCCCGACATCTATATACCACATCCTCTACTCCTGCCATCTATATACCACATCCTCTACTCCAGACATCTATATACCACATCCTCTACTCCCGACATCTATATACCACATCCTTTACTCCCGACATCTATATACCACATCCTCTACTCCCGACATCTATATACCACATCCTCTACTCCCGACATCATCTATATACCACATCCTCTACTCCCGACATCTATATACCACATCTCTACTCCTGACATCTATATACCACATCCTCTACTCCCGACATCTATATACCACATCCTCTACTCCCGACATATATATACCACTGAAAGTCATCCTCTACTCCTCTTATCTATAATATACCCACATCCTCTACTCCCGACATCTATATACCACATCCTCTACTCCCGACACATCTATATACCACATCTCTACTCCCGACATCTATATACCACATTCCTCTACTCCCGACATCTATATACCACATCCTCTACTCCCGACATCTATATACCACATCCTCTACTCACGACATCTATGCTATGTACCTCATCCCCTCCTCCTGACATCTAAATACCACATCCTCTACTCCCGACATCTATATACCACATCCTCTACTCCCGACATCTATATACCACATCCTCTACTCCCGACATCTATATACCACATCCTCTACTCCCGACATCTATATACCACATCCTCTACTCCCGACATCTATATACCACATCCTCTACTCCCGACATCTATATACCACATCCTCTACTCCCGACATCTATATACCACATCCTCTACTCCCGACATCTATATACCACATCCTCTACTCCCGACATCTATATACCACATCTTCTAGATCTACTCTCAACATCTATATACTACATCTTCTACTCCTGACATCTATATACCACATCCTCTACTCCCGACATCTATATACCACATCCTCTACTCCCGACATCTATATACCACACATCTCTACTCCCGACATCTATATACCACATCCTCTACTCCCGAACATCTATATACCACATCCTCTACTCCCGACATCTATATACCACATCCTCTACTCCCGACATCTATATACGACATCCTCTACTCCCGACATCTATATACCACATCCTCTACTCCCGACATCTATATACCACATCCTCTACTCCTGACATCTATATACCACATCCTCTACTCCCGACATCTATATACCACATCCTCTACTCCCGACATCTATATACCACATCTTCTACTCCCGACATCTATATACCACATCCTCTACTCCCGACCTCTCTCTATACCACATCCTCTACTCACGACATCTATGTACCTCATCCCCTCCTCCTGACATCTATATACCACATCCTCTACTCCCAACATCTATATACCACATCCTCTACTCCCGACATTTATATACCACATCCTCTACTCCCGACATCTATATACCACATCCTCTACTCCCGACATCTATATACCACATCCTCTACTCCCGACATCTATATACCACATCCTCTACTCCCGACATCTATATACCACATCCTCTACTCCCGACATCTATATACCACATCCTCTACTCCCGACATCTATATACCACATCCTCTACTCTCGACATCTATATACCACATCCTCTACTCCCGACATCTATATACCACATCCTCTACTCCTGACACCTATATACCACATCCTCTACTCCACATCTATATACCACATCCTCTACTCCCGACATCTATATACCACATCCTCTACTACTCCAGACATCTATATACCACATCCTCTACTCCCGACATCTATATACCACATCCTCTACTCCCGACATCTATATACCACATCCTCTACTCCCGACATCTATATACCACATCCTCTACTCCCGACATCTATATATCCACATCCTCTACTCCCCGACATCTATATACCACATCCTCTACTCCCGACATCTATATACCACATCCTCTACTCCCGACATCTATATACCACATCCTCTACTTCCCGACATCTATATACCACATCCTCTACTCCCGACATCTATATACCACATCCTCTACTCCCGACATCTATATACCACATCCTCTACTCCCGACATCTATATACCACATCCTCTACTCCCGACATCTATATACCACATCCTCTACTCCCGACATCTATATACCACATCCTCTACTCCCGACATCTATATACCACATCCTCTACTCCCGACATCTATATACCACATCCTCTACTCACGACATCTATGCTATGTACCACATCCTCTAATCCCGACATCTATATACCACATCCTCTACTCCCGACATCTATATATACCACATCCTCTACTACTCCCGACATCTATATACGACATCCTCTACTCCCGACATCTATATACCACATCCTCTACTCCCGACATCTATATACCACATCCTCTACTCCCGACATCTATATACCACATCCTCTACTCCCGACATCTATATACCACATCCTCTACTCCCGACATCTATATACCACATCCTCTACTCCCGACATCTATATACCACATCCTCTACTCCCGACATCTATATACCACATCCTCTACTCCCGACATCTATATACCACATCCTCTACTCCCGACATCTATATACCACATCCTCTACTCCCGACATCTATATACCACATCCTCTACTCCCGACATCTATATACCACATCCTCTACTCCCGACATCTATATACCACATCCTCTACTCCCGACATCTATATACCACACCTCTACTCCCGACATCTATATACCACATCCTCTACTCCCGACATCTATATACCACATCCTCTACTCCTGACATCTATATACCACATCCTCTACTCCCGACATCTATATACCACATCCTCTACTACTCCCGACATCTATATTACCACATCCTCTACTCTCCCGACATCTATATACCCACATCCTCTACTCCCGACATCTATATACCACATCCTCTACTCCCGACATCTATATACCACCACATCCTCTACTCCCGACATCTATATACCACATCCTCTACTCCCGACATCTATATACCACACACTCTACTCCACATCCTCTACTCCCGACATCTATATACCACATCCTCTACTCCCGACATCTATATACCACATCCTCTACTCCCGACATCTATATACCACATCCTCTACTCCCGACATCTATATACCACATCCTCTACTCCCGACATCTATATACCACATCCTCTACTCCCGACATCTATATACCACATCCTCTACTCCAGACATCTATATACCACATCCTCTACTCCCGACATCTGTGAACAACATTCTCTACTCCCGACATCTATATACCACATCCTCTACTCCCGACATCTATATACCACATCCTCTACTCCCGACATCTATATACCACATCCTCTACTCCCGACATCTATATACCACATCCTCTACTCCCGACATCTATATACCACATCCTCTACTCCCGACATCTATATACCACATCCTCTTACTCCCGACATCTATATACCACATCCTCTACTCCCGACATCTATATACCACATCCTCTACTCCCGACATCTATATACCACATCCTCTACTCCCGACATCTATATACCACATCCTCTACTCCCGACATCTATATACCACATCCTCTACTCCCGACATCTATATACCACATCCTCTACTCCCGACATCTATATACCACATCCTCTACTCCCGACATCTATATACCACATCCTCTACTCCCGACATCTATATACCACATCCTCTACTCCCGACATCTATATACCACATCCTCTACTCCCGACATCTATATACCACATCCTCTACTCCCGACATCTATATACCACATCCTCTACTCCCGACATCTATATACCACATCCTCTACTCCCGACATCTATATACCACATCCTCTACTCCCGACATCTATATACCACATCCTCTACTCCCGACATCTATATACCACATCCTCTACTCCCGACATCTATATACCACATCCTCTACTCCCGACATCTATATACCACATCCTCTACTCCCGACATCTATATACCACATCCTCTACTCCCGACATCTATATACCACATCCTCTACTCCCGACATCTATATACCACATCCTCTACTCCCGACATCTATATACCACATCCTCTACTCCCGACATCTATATACCACATCCTCTACTCCCGACATCTATATACCACATCCTTTACTCCCGACATCTATATACCATATCCTCTACTCCCGACATCTATATACCACATCCTCTACTCCCGACATCTATATACCACATCCTCTACTCCCGACATCTATATACCACATCCTCTACTCCCGACATCTATATACCACATCCCTTACTCCCGACATCTATATACCACATCCTCTACTCCCGACATCTATATACCACATCCTCTACTCCCGACATCTATATACAACATCCTCTACTCCCGACATCTATATACCACATCCTCTACTCACGACATCTATATACCACATCCTCTACTCCCGACATCTATATACCACATCCTCTACTCCCGACATCTATATACCACATCCTCTACTCCCGACATCTATATACCACATCCTCTACTCCCGACATCTATATACCACATCCTCTACTCCCGACATCTATATACCACATCCTCTACTCACGACATCTATGCTATGTACCTCATCCCCTCCTCCTGACATCTATATACCACATCCTCTACTCCCGACATCATCTATATACCACATCCTCTACTCCTGACAACATCTATATACCACATCCTCTACTCCCGACATCTATATACCACATCCTCTACTCCCGACATCTATATACCAGATCCTCTACTCCCGACATCTATATACCACATCCTCTACTCCCGACATCTATATACCACATCCTCTACTCCTATGTACTCATCTATATACCACATCCTCTACTCCCGACATCTATATATACCACATCCTCTACTACTCCACGACATCTATATACCACATCCTCTACTCCCGACATCTATATACCACATCCCACTTACTCCCGACATCTATATACCACATCCTCTACTCTCCGACATCTATATACCACATCCTCTACTCCTGACATCTATATACCACATCCTCTACTCCTGACATCTATATACCACATCCTCTACTCCCGACATCTATATACCACATCCTCTACTCCCGACATCTATATACCACATCCTCTACTCCCGACATCTATATACCACATCCTCTACTCCCGACATCTATATACCACATCCTCTACTCCCGACATCTATATACCACATCCTCTACTCCCGACATCTATATACCACATCCTCTATGATCTACTCTCAACATCTATATACCACATCCTCTACTCCCGACATCTATATACCACATCCTCTACTCCCGACATCTATATACCACATCCTCTACTCCCGACATCTATATACCACATCCTCTACTCCCGACATCTATATACCACATCCTCTACTCCCGACATCTATATACCACATCCTCTACTCCCGACATCTATATACCACATCCTCTACTCTCCGACATCTATATACCCCATCCTCTACTCCCGACATCTATATACCCACATCCTCTACTCCCGACATCTATATACCACATCCTCTACTCCCGACATCTATATACCACATCCTCTACTCCCGACATCTATATACCACATCTTCTACTCCCGACATCTATATATACCACATCCTCTACTCCCGACATCTATATACCACATCCTCTACTCCTAACATCTATATACCACATCCTCTACTCCCGGACATCTATATATACCACATCCTCTACTCCCGACATCTATATACCACATCCTCTACTCCCTTCATCTATATACCACATCCTCTACTCCCGACATCTATATACCACATCCTCTACTCCCGACATTTATATGAACCACATCCTACTACTCCTACACATCTATATACCACATCCTCTACTCCCGACATCTATATACCACATCCTCTACTCCCGACATCTATATACCACATCCTCTACTCCCGACATCTATATACCACATCCTCTACTCCCGACATCTATATACCACATCTTCTACTCCTGACATCTATATATACCACATCCTCTACTCCGACATCTATATACCACATCCTCTACTCCTGAACATCTATATACCACATCCTCTACTCCCGACATCTATATACCAGATCCGCTACTCCTGACATCAATATACCACACCCTCTACTCCCGACATATATATACCACATCCTCTACTCCCGACATCTATATACCACATCCTCTACTCCTGACATCTATATACCACATCCTCTACTCCCGACATCTATATACCACATCCTCTACTCCCGACATCTATATACCACATCCTCTACTCCCGACATCTATATACCACATCCTCTACTCCTGACATCTATATACCACATCCTCTACTCCCAGACATCTATATACCACATCCTCTACTCCCCAGACATCTATATACCACATCCTCTACTCCCGACATCTATATACCACATCCTCTACTCCCGACATCTATATACCACATCCTCTACTCCGACATCTATATACCACATCCTCTACTCCCGACATCTATATACCACATCCTCTACTCCCGACATCTCTATGTACCACATCCTCTACTCCTGACATCTATATACCACATCCTCTACTCCCGACATCTATATACCACATCCTCTACTCCCGACATCTATATACCACATCCTCTACTCCCGACATCTATATACCACATCTTCTACTACTCTCAACATCTATATACTACATCTCTACTCCTGACATCTATATACGACATCCTCTACTCCTTCCTCCCGACATCTATATACCACATCTCATCTACTCCCGACATCTATATACCACATCCTCTACTCCCGACATCTATATACCACACTCTTCTACTCTCGACATCTATATACCACATCCTCTACTCCTGACATCTATATACCACATCCTCTACTCCTGACATTATATATACCACATCCTCTACTCCCGACATCTATATACCACATCCCCCTCTACTCCCGACATCTATATACCACATCCTCTACTCCCGACATCTATATACCACATCCTCTACTCCCGACATCTATATACCACATCCTCTACTCCCGACATCTATGTACCACATCCTCTACTCCCGACATCTATATACCACATCCTCTACCCCCGACATCTATGTACCACATCCTCTACTCCCGACATCTATATACCACATCCTCTACTCCCGACATCTATATACCACATCCTCTACTCCCGACATCTATATACCACATCCTCTACTCCCGACATCTATATACCACATCCTCTACTCCCGACATCTATATACCACATCCTCTACTCCAGACATCTATATACCACATCCTCTACTCCCGACATCTATATACCACATCCTCTACTCCCGACATCTATATACCACATCCTCTACTCCCGACATCTATATACCACATCCTCTACTCCAGACATCTATATACCACATCCTCTACTCCCGACATCCTCTACTCCCGACATCTATATACCACATCCTCTACTCCCGACATCTATATACCACATCCTCTACTCCCGACATCTATATACCATATCCTCTACTCCCGACATCTATATACCACATCCTCTACTCCCGACATCTATATACCACATCCTCTACTCCCGACATCTATATACCACATCCTCTACTCCCGACATCTATATACCACATCCTCTACTCCCGACATCTATATACCACATCCTCTACTCCCGACATCTATATACCACATCCTCTACTCTCCTGACATCTATATACCACATCCTCTACTCCCGACATCTATATACCACATCCTCTACTCCCGACATCTATATACCACATCCTCTACTCTCGACATCTATATACCACATCCTCTACTCCGACATCTATATACCACATCCTCTACTCCTCGACATCTATATACCACATCCTCTACTCCCGACATCTATATACCACATCCTCTACTCCCGACATCTATATACCACATCCTCTACTCCAGACATCTATATACCACATCCTCTAATCCCGACATCTATATTCCTCATCCTTTTCTCCCGACATCTATATACCACATCCTCTACTCCCGACATCTATATACCACATCCTCTACTCCCGACATCTATATACCACATATTCTACTCCCGACATCTATATACCACATCCTCCTCTACTCCAGATCATATATATACCACATCCTCTATACCACTATATACCACATCTCTACTCCCGACATCTATATACCCACATCCTCTACTCCGACATCTATATACCACATCCTCTACTCCCCGACATCTATATACCACATCCTCTACTCCCGACATCTATATACAACATCCTCTACTCCCGACATCTATATACCACATCCTCTACTCCCGACATCTATATACCACATCCTCTACTCCCGACATCTATATACCACATCCTCTACTCCCGACATCTATATACCACATCCTCTACTCCCGACATCTATATACCACATCCTCTACTCCCGACATCTATATACCACATCCTCTACTCCCGACATCTATATACCATACCACATCCTCTACTCCCGACATCTATATACCACATCCTCTACTCCCGACATCTATATACCACATCCTCTACTCCCGACATCTATATACCACATCCTCTACTCCCGATATCTATGTACCACATACTCTACTCCCGACATCTATACCACATCCTCTACCCCCGACATCTATATACCACATCCTCTACTCCCGACATCTATATACCACATCCTCTACTCCCGACATCTATATACCACATCCTCTACTCCCGACATCTATATACCACATCCTCTACTCCCGACATCTATATACCACATCCTCTACTCCCGACATCTATATACCACATCCTCTACTCCCGACATCTATATACCACACACTCTACTCCACATCCTCTACTCCCGACATCTATATACCACATCCTCTACTCCCGACATCTATATACCACATCCTCTACTCCCGACATCTATATACCACATCCTCTACTCCCGACATCTATATACCACATCCTCTACTCCCGACATCTATATACCACATCCTCTACTCCCGACATCTATATACCACATCCTCTACTCCCGACATCTATATACCACATCCTCTACTCCCAGACATCTATATACCACATCCTCTACTCCCGACATCTATATACCACATCCTCTACTCCCGACATCTATATACCACATCCTCTACTCCCGACATCTATATACCACATCCTCTACTCCCGACATCTATATACCACATCCTCTACTCCTGACATCTATATACCACATCCTCTACTCACGACATCTGGTATACCACATCCTCTACTCCCGACATCTATATACCACATCCTCTACTCCACATCCTCTACTCCCGACATCTATATACCACAACATCCTCTACTCCCGACATCTATATACCACATCCTCTACTCCCGACATCTATATACCACATCCTCTACTCCCGACATCTATATACCACATCCTCTACTCCCGACATACTCTATATATACCACATCCTCTACTCCCGACATCTATATACCACATCCTCTACTCCCGACATCTATATACCACATCCTCTACTCCGACATTCTATATACCACATCCTCTACTCCCGACATCTATATACCACATCCTCTACTCCAACATCTATATACCACATCCTCTACTCCCGACATATATATACCACATCCTCTACTCCCGACATCTATATACCACATCCTCTACTCCTGACATCTATATACCACATCCTCTACTCTCGACATCTATATACCACATCCTCTACTCCCGACATCTATATACCACATCCTCTACTCCTGACATCTATATACCACATCCTCTACTCCTACGACATATATACCACATATATCCTCTACTCCCGACATCTATATACCACATCCTCTACTCACGACATCTATGCTATGTACCTCTTCTCTACTCCCGACATCTATATACCACATCCTCTACTCCCGACATCTATATACCACATCCTCTACTCCCGACATCTATATACCACATCCTCTACTCCCGACATCTATATACCACATCCTCTACTCCCGACATCTATATACCACATCCTCTACTCCCGACATCTATATACCACATCCTCTACTCCCGACATCTATATACCACATCCTCTACTCCCGACATCTATATACCACATCCTCTACTCACGACATCTATATACCACATCATCCTCTCCTACTCCCGACATCTATATACCACATCCTCTACTCCTGACATCTATATACCACATCCTCTACTCCCGACATTTATATACCACATCCTCTACTCCCGACATCTATATACCACATCCTCTACTCCCGACATCTATATACCACATCCTCTACTCCCGACATCTATATACCACATCCTCTACTCCCGAACATCTATATACCACATCCTTCTACTCCCGACATCTATATACCACATCCTCTACTCCCGACATCTATATACCACATCCTCTACTCCCGACATCTATATACCACATCCTCTACTCCCGACATCTATATACCACACATCCTCTACTCCCGACATCTATATACCACATCCTCTACTCCCGACATCTATATACCACATCCTCTACTCCCGACATCTATATACCACATCCTCTACTCCCGACATCTATATACCTCATCCCCTCCTCCTGACATCTATATACCACATCATCTACTCCCGACATCTATATACCACATCCTCTACTCCCGACATCTATGCTATGTACCACATCCTCTACTCCCGACATCTATATACCACATCCTCTACTCCCGACATCTATATACCACATCCTCTACTCCCGACATCTATATACCACATCCTCTACTCCCGACATCTATATACCACATCCTCTACTCCCGACATCTATATACCACATCCTCTACTCCCGACATCTATATACCACATACTCTACTCCCGACATCTATATACCACATCCTCTACTCCCGACATCTATATACCACATCCTCTACTCCCGACATCTATATACCACATCCTCTACTCCCGACATCTATATACCACATCCTCTAGATCTTCCGACATCTATATACCACATCCTCTACTCCCGACATCTATATACCACATCCTCTACTCCCGACATCTATATACCACATCTTCTACTCCCGACATCTATATACCACATCCTCTACTCACGACATCTATATACCACATCCTCTACTCCCGACATCTATATACCACATCCTCTACTCCCGACATCTATATACCACATCCTCTACTCCCGACATCTATATACCACATCCTCTACTCCCGACATCTATATACCACATCCTCTACTCCCGACATCTATATACCACATCCTCTACTCCCGACATCTATATACCACATCCTCTACTCCCGACATCTATATACCACATCCTCTACTCCCGACATCTATATACCACATCCTCTACTCCCGACATCTATATACCACATCCTCTACTCCCGACATCTATATACCACATCCTCTACTCCCGACATCTATATACCACATCCTCTACTCCCGACATCTATATACCACATCCTCTACTCCTGACATCTATATACCACATCCTCTACTCCCGACATCTATATACCACATCCTCTACTCCGACATCTATATACCACATCTCTACTCCCGACATCTATATACCACATCCTCTACTCCGACATCTATATACCACATCCTCTACTCCCGACATCTATATACCACATCCTCTACTCCCGACATCTATATACCACATCCTCTACTCCCGACATCTATATACCACATCCTCTACTCCCGACATCTATATATACCACATCCTCTACTCCCGACATCTATATACCACATCCTCTACTCCCGACATCTATATACCACATCCTCTACTCCGACATCTATATACCACATCCTCTACTCCCGACATCTATATACACATCCTCTACTCCGACATCTATATACCACATCCTCTACTCCCGACATCTATATACCACATCCTCTACTCCCAACATCTATATACCACATCCTCTACTCCCGACATCTATATACCACATCCTCTACTCCCGACATCTATATACCACATCCTCTACTCCCGACATCTATATACCACATCCTCTACTCCTGACATCTATATACCACATCCTCTACTCCCGACATCTATATACCACATCCTCTACTCCCGACATCTATATACCACATCCTCTACACTCCCGACATCTATATACCACATCCTCTACTCCCGACATCTATATACCACATCCTCTACTCCCGACATCTATATACCACATCCTCTACTCCTGACATCTATATACCACATCCTCTACTCCCGACATCTATATACCACATCCTCTACTCCCGACATCTATATACCACATCCTCTACTCCTGACATCTATATACCACATCCTCTACTCCCGACATCTATATACCACATCCTCTACTCCGACATCTATATACCACATCCTCTACTCCCGACATCTATATACCACATCCTACTCATCCTCGACATCTATATACATTTTACCACATCCTCTACTCCCGACATCTATATACCACATCCTCTACTCCCGACATCTATATACCACATCCTCTACTCCAGACATCTATATACCACATCCTCTACTCCCGACATCTATATACCACATCCTCTACTCCCGACATCTATATACCACATCCTCTACTCCCGACATCTATATACCACATCCTCTACTCACGACATCTATGCTATGTACCTCATCCTCTACTCCCGACATCTATATACCACATCCTCTACTCCCGACATCTATATACCACATCCTCTACTCCCGACATCTATATACCACATCCTCTACTCCCGACATCTATATACCACATCCTCTACTCCAGACATCTATATACCACATCCTCTACTCCCGACATCTATATACCACATCCTCTACTCCAGACATCTATATACCACATCTTCTTGATCTACTCTCAACATCTATATACCACATCCTCTACTCCCGACATCTATATACCACATCCTCTACTCCCGACATCTATATACCACATCCTCTACTCCCGACATCTATATACCACATCCTCTACTCCCGACATCTATATACCACATCCTCTACTCCCGACATCTATATACCACATCCTCTACTCCCGACATCTATATACCACATCCTCTACTCCCGACATCTATATACCACATCCTCTACTTCCGACACCTATATACCACATCCTCTACTCCCGACATCTATATACCACATCCTCTACTCCCGACATCTATATACCACATCCTCTACTCCCGACATCTATATACAACATTCTCTACTCCAGACATCTATATACCATCTCCTCTACTCCCGACATCTATATACCACATCCTCTACTCCCGACATCTATATACCACATCCTCTACTCCCGACATCTATATACCACATCCTCTACTCCCGACATCTATATACCACATCCTCTATTCCCGACATCTATATACCACATCCTCTACTCCCGACATCTATATATACCACATCCTCTACTCCCGACATCTATATACCACATCCTCTACTCCCGACATCTATATACCACATCCTCTACTCCCGACATCTATATACCACATCCTCTACTCCCGACATCTATATACCACATCTTCTAGATCTACTCCAACATCTATATACCACATCCTCTACTCCCGACATCTATATACCACATCCTCTACTCCCGACATCTATATACCACATCCTCTACTCCCGACATCTATATACCACATCCTCTACTCCCGACATCTATATACCACATCCTCTACTCCCGACATCTATATATACCACATCCTCTACTCCCGACATCTATATACCACATCCTCTACTCCCGACATCTATATACCACATCCTCTACTCCGACATCTATATACCACATCCTCTACTCCGACATCTATATACCACATCCTCTACTCCGACATCTATATACCATCCTCTACTACCACCACACTCTACTCCCGACATCTATATACCACATCCTCTACCCCGACATTTGTGTACCACATCCTCTACTCCCGACATCTATATACCACATCCTCTACCCCCGACATCTGTGTACCACATCCTCTACTCCCGACATCTATATACCACATCCTCTACCCCCGACATCTATGTACCACATCCTCTACTCCCGACATCTATATACCACATCCTCTACTCCTGACATCTATATACCACATCCTCTACTACCGACATCTATATACCACATCCTCACCCCTGACATTATATACCACATCCTCTACTCCCGACATCTATATACCACATCCTCTACTCCGACATCTATATACCACATCCTTACTACCCGACATCTATATACCACATCCTCTACTCCCGACATCTATATACCACATCTCTTACTCCCGACATCTATATACCACATCCTCTACTCCTGACATCTATATACCACATCCTCTACTCCCGACATCTATATACCACATCATCTTCTCCCGCCATCTATATACCACTTCACTACTCCCGACATCTATATACGACATCCTCTACTCCCGACATCTATACCACATCCTCTACTCCCGACATCTATATACCACATCCTCTACTCCCGACATCTATATACCACATCCTCTACTCCCGACATCTATATACCACATCCTCTACTCCTGACATCTATATACCACATCCTCTACTCCCGACATCTATATACCACATCCTCTACTCCCGACATCTATATACCACATCCTCTACTCCCGACATCTATATACCACATCTTCTAGATCTACTCTCAACATCTATATACTACATCTTCTACTCCTGACATCTATATACCACATCCTCTACTCCCGACATCTGTATACCACATCCTCTACTCCCGACATCTATATACCACATCCTCTACTCCTGACATCTATATACCACATCCTCTACTCCCGACATCTATATACCACATCCTCTACTCCCGACATCTATATACCACATCCTCTACTCCCGACATCTATATACCACATCCTCTACTCCCGACATCTATATACCACATCCTCTACTCCCGACATCTATATACCACATCCTCTACTCCCGACATCTATATACCACATCCTCTACTCCCGACATCTATATACCACATCCTCTACTCCCGACATCTATATACCACATCCTCTACTCCCGACATCTATATACCACATCCTCTACTCCCGACATCTATATACCACATCACTACTCCCGACATCTATATACCACATCCTCTACTCCCGACATCTATATACCACATCACTACTCCCGACATCTATATACCACATCCTCTACTCCTGACATCTATATACCACATCACTACTCCCGACATCTATATACCACATCCTCTACTCCTGACATCTATATACCACATCACTACTCCCGACATCTATATACCACATCCTCTACTCCCGACATGTATATACCACATCCTACTCCCGACATCTATATACCACATCCTTACTCGACATCTATATACCACATCCTCTACTCGCGACATCTATATACCACATCACTACTCCCGACATCTATATACCACATCCTCTACTCCTGACATCTATATACCACATCCTCTACTCCAGACATCTGTGAACCACATCCTCTTCATCTTATATATATAAAACATGTAGTAATGTACAGTATTACATTTCATGCTTCGACATCTATAATAATGACACTTCATTGATTGTTTTTGATACCACTCTCTGCAAAATGCATATTAAAAGACCGCTTTTATCAAAAAGTTTAGAGGTTAAAAGAGGATATTATGCTTAAAGCATATCTTTGAAGCCCAAATTACAATTTTATCTGTAGTTCCAAATTATTCGTATGCGATTTGATATTTGTTGTAATTGAAGGGAGGTAATTCAATTTACTTTCGATACTTCATTGTATAATTAGATCGCCTCTGGAAGAGATGCCAGAATACCCACTTATATAGTGTGTGTATTGAAACAAAGTTGTTGCTTGAGGTTGGAAATTTAAAAAAAAAATATCAAATACAGTAGAAAATATATAAGATTATACTAAATTGTAAATACCTACACATCAAAAGTAATCAATATGCAAAAGCTTCTATTGTAAAAATTTAAAAATATCAGGGTTTTTTAAGCAGAAAATTTAATGTAAGCCTTAATGCGCCACATGACAGCAAAATTAAGTTAATCAAAAGAACAAACATTACAATTACTGTTCGTGCCATCCCACTTACGAAGCAGCCACTTGCGCAAGTTATTTGGGAGGCTGTTCCATGTGCGGGATGCCTCGTACCTGAAGGAGATTTTCCCATATCTGGTGGTGTTTACCCTTGGTACATGAGCCGTATTTCCTGACCTGAAATTACACTTTATTTATTATTTCATTTGTATTGATAATATCACAAATATAAATCGGAGCAGCATTGTTTAAAAAATCTTTAAAGCTTCATAAGTCATGAGTTCATCCTGTAACATGGAGAAATTTCATCATCATCATCATCATCATCAACAACAGCACTGAAGGAAAATTTAAAAGATGGACCAATAAGATTGTTTTAAAACAACAATTACATATGGACTAGTTATTACAGTTAGTCAAACCAAATGATGTCTGTGACATCTTTATCTTCTGTCTGAAGCTGCTGCATGAAATCAACTCCCACAAGCTTAAGTGACATACAATTCACTGCATCAGTAAACTGCTTCCAGTTTAGAAGATGGAGAACCATGGTCGTAGCAGGGACTTACAAACCTATCTAATTCAGAAGTTCACGGGTACTGCAGTCAAAGCCTTGAGGAAAGATGCACGTCAAACATCCACAAACATGCTATCCCGTGTCATACACCGATATCTTTACAGTATCGTTACAAAGACTGGATGACTGGCATCCTTTACATATTATGCATTTATGTCCCTGGTGGCTGTGTGATATTGAGGTTTATTTACTCAAAGGTGTAATACAGCTGTATTTCCCGAGGGCTTGCCCTTAGTGGTAGTGTGATATTGAGGTTTATTTACTCAAAGGTGTAATACAGCTGTATTTCCCGAGGGCTTGCCCTTGGTGGTAGTGTGATATTGAGGTTTATTTACTCAAAGGTGTAATACAGCTGTATTTCCCGAGGGCTTGCCCTTGGTGGTAGTGTGATATTGAGGTTTATTTACCCAAAGGTGTAATACAGCTGTATTTCCCGAGGGCTTGCCTTTGGTGGTAGTGTGATATTGAGGTTTATTTACCCAAAGGTGTAATACAGCTGTATTTCCCGAGGGCTTGCCCTTGGTGGTAGTGTGATATGGAGGTCTATTTACCCAAAGGTGTAATACAGCTGTATTTCCCGAGGGCTTGCCCCTGGTGGCTATGTGATATGGAGGTCTATTTACCCAAAGGTGAAATACAGCTGAATTTCCCGAGGGCTTGCCCCTAGTGGCTATGTGATATGGAGGTCTATTTACTCAAAGGTGTAATACAGCTGTATTTCCCGAGGGCTTGCCTTTGGTGGTAGTGTGATATTGAGGTTTATTTACCCAAAGGTGTAATACAGCTGTATTTCCCGAGGGCATGCCTTTGGTGGTAGTGTGATATTGAGGTTTATTTACCCAAAGGTGTAATACAGCTGTATTTCCCGAGGGCTTGCCCCTGGTGGCTATGTGATATTGAGGTTTATTTACTCAAAGGTGTAATACAGCTGTATTTCCCGAGGGCTTGCCTTTGGTGGTAGTGTGATATTGAGGTTTATTCACCCAAAGGTGTAATACAGCTGTATTTCCCGAGGGCTTGCCCTTGGTGGTAGTGTGATATGGAGGTCTATTTACCCAAAGGTGTAATACAGCTGTATTTCCCGAGGGCTTGCCCCTGGTGGCTATGTGATATGGAGGTCTATTTACCCAAAGGTGAAATACAGCTGAATTTCCCGAGGGCTTGCCCCTGGTGGCTATGTGATATGGAGGTCTATTTACCCAAAGGTGTAATACAGCTGTATTTCCCGAGGGCTTGCCTTTGGTGACTGTGTGATATTGAGGTTTATTTACCCAAAGGTGTAATACAGCTGTATTTCCCGAGGGCTTGCCTTTGGTGGTAGTGTGATATTGAGGTTTATTTGCCCAAAGGTGTAATACAGCTGCATTTCCCGAGGGCTTGCCTTTGGTGGTAGTGTGATATTGAGGTTTATTTACCCAAAGGTGTAATACAGCTGCATTTCCCGAGGGCTTGCCCCTGGTGGCTGTGTGATATGGAGGTTTATTTACTCAAAGGTGTAATACAGCTGTATTTCCCGAGGGCTTGCCCTTGGTGGTAGTGTGATATTGAGGTTTATTTACCCAAAGGTGTAATACAGCTGTATTTCCCGAGGGCTTGCCTTTGGTGGTAGTGTGATATTGAGGTTTATTTACCCAAAGGTGTAATACAGCTGCATTTCCCGAGGGCTTGCCCTCGGTGGTAGTGTGATATTGAGGTTTCTTTCATACCTACACGTGTAATACTGACTGGTCTAGGGCAATACACTCATGTCGCCTGAGGCTGTATTGCATGGCTACCCATGCAATAAAGCCTCGTGACGTCACGGCGTCAACAAAATCTCTATTTCCTCGGTAAAATTTTAACATTTTTTTCACAGAATTGACTGGTTTTACTATAAAAGATGCAAGCAACGGAATTTGTGTTGAAAATATCACGTAATTTTTCATGTATGGAAATTGACTTCAAGCCGTGGATTTCTTCGAATTTATTTCAAAATGGCGGCATATTATAGTTGTAAAATTGCAATAAAACGTCGTGGTATGAAAGAAAAATACTCTTTCATAAGTGGATATGAAGGATAGGGATATCCTACCCTCGGGATCACAAAATGTTGCAAAACCCTCGGCAAGCCTCGGGTTTTACTACATTTTGTGACCCTCGGGTAGAATATCCCTATCCTTCATATCCACATATGAAAGAGTCTTATATTATTTACCCAAAGGTGTAATACAGCTGCATTTCCCGAGGGCTTGCCCTTGGTGGTAGTGTGATATCGAGGTTCATTTACCCAAAGGAGTAATACAGCTGTATTTCCCGAGGGCTTGCCCTTGGTGGTAGTGTGATATCGAGGTTTATTTACCCAAAGGTGTAATACAGCTGTATTTCCCGAGGGTTTGCCCTTGGTGGTAGTGTGATATGAAGGTTTATTCACCCTAATGCATACTTATTCTAATACCTATATGTACACGTGTAATACTGGCTGGTCTAGGGCAATACACTCATATGTCACCTGAGGCTGGATTGCATGGCTACTCGTGCAATAAAGCACCGTGACGTCACAGCATCAACAAAATTACTACTTTCTCGGCACAATTTTAACATTTTTTTCAGAAACTAGGCTGGATTTACTTATACCCATTTTGAGAAAGTATTATATTATAACGCAACAGTTGATAATATACTTGTATAACTCATTTGCTCTTCAGGGTGGCGTCCTATGGCCATCGGGTTTTTTTTTTATTTTTTTATTTTTAATTGAAAACACATCAGATACACAGGCTCTTGCAGATCATATATATAAAGTTGCTGTAAAAAGTATAACGGTATGGGACTACTGATTAACTGTTTGTAGCCCTATACCGTTATACTTTTTACAACAACTTTACATATATGATCTGCAAGCGCCTGTGATCAGATAGTCCTTTGACATTCGATTATATGTTTGTTTATAACCTTATATATCTAATATAAAAATAGGACTTTTCACTCGGATATGGTATAACGTCACCTTAGCAGAATTTAAAATAATGACCTCGATTATTATTTTTTTATTTTTTTTTTTATTTATTATTTATCTCAATAAATGAAACATATTAGATAAACATGTTTATTGAAATGTACATGTCTTTGTTATAAATAATGGTTATAATGTACACCAATCTGAATCTCTGATATACATCTAGATAAATGTACGTGTTGGTTAAGAAGAGGTCGCGTGCAGGCTGGTGATTTTAAAATCATTAAAAAGACATGAAAATATATGAATTCTTATTTTATATACTATGACATTGATTTCCTACTTTTTATCATTGTATAGTATAATTATCAAGTAGTATGAAAAAGTTCATAATGACCACTTCTTCATGCTTAATGGTGCATTTCTAGATATGCCGGAATAACAAATAACTCGAAGAATAGGTTATTTAGAAGTATATATGTACATGTACATAGTATATCTCCGGCTTTACAATTTAAACCACTGATTACTACAAAACTAAATAATAAATGGTTGATTACTTATACTGAAACTCAATTAGAAATACAGAAGATGAAATTGAGAATAAAATGTATATTGGAGTAAAATACGAAAATGGTGAAAACATATTGGGGGAACCCATATTTCGTATGTATATTACATGTATGTTATGCAAATACAAGAGTGTCTCAGAAATATATATAAAAAAAGTTAGGAGATTATATAATTAATTACTTTTTTATTTTATTTTCATAACATAACATTTCAATGATGCCAATCCATGTCTGAGATTATTATAAGAACATCAAATTTACCAACGTTATGAAATATAGGAGATTTATAGCTATATAAATTACATGCATGGTGGATGTGTATATGGTATAGGGGAGGTAACTCCTACAACACCTTCCTAAAGTGACGGAAAGACCCGAAGATTATCGAGATCTATTTATAACTTACGGGAAAAATGATAAATTCCCCCTTTTTTACTTTCACTTTGGAAAAGATGGATTGTAAAGCCAAGATCAAAGCGAAATATGACTGACTAAGTATACAGGTATATGCATTTGGTAATTTTAAAGTAACGAATACACACAGATGGATTTAGAGAGTCATTTTAAGATCAAACTTAGCTAATTATAATGCAGTCGTCAGTTTTGTTGTCTACAACAAAATACACAAACCACGATCATGTACAGTACACAGCTGGTAATGCGTATATTGTAGTGTATTACCAGTTTTAGTGTAGTGCACTCCTGGGTTACCTCACACTCAAAAACTTTATCATGTTAGTTACATGTACTTTTGTTCAATTTTAACAGATCTACAGTAGAAAGTGATTTATACATCTGTGTAGGCATTAAAATATTTCTAGATTTCAACTGATAATACATGTACAGTACATGTACATCGAACCTTAAATAATTCTGTAGCATGTATTATCCATGCAATAAGTTTGCATGTAAGCAATGATATTGATTGTAATCCATTATCTCAGACCAGCTCTGTGAAATAAATGCATGCAGTACAAGTACATGTACATATATCTTTCAGATGATATTTCACAATAAGTACCATGCATTGATGTTGTATGCATTTAGTTGCAGTCGAATGCAGAGCTAATACCTTAGCATGGAAGCCAAACATATAGAGGAGTTGCGACGAAAGTTTCGGTTCATTGTAAACAACATTGGGGATACTGAAGAGCTATGTGATCAACTGTTATCCCTCGGAGTGTTCGATGAAAACTATGTGGAGAAAATATTGGTACTACATAGTCTTATAATCATTGGTTATTTTTTCAGCTGTTTTCTGGATATGGTGTACATTCCAAAATGTATAGACGGAAGTTAAAATGTTCATGGTTGTCTCAATATATTATACATTCTGGTGATATATGCTTGAAAATGAAGCACAAAAAACCTATAGCCAAAGCAGTGAAGACAAAATATTTGTATTGTCTTTATACACTTGTATTTTTTTACATTCATAAAGGTTTTGGCTGAAAACTGTTATTTTTAGAACTTATTCTCAAAAAATTCAGTAAACATACCAGATTATTACGAAATATTACGCAACATACAAACAAATGTATGATGTTCAAATTTTACAACATACCAATGTTCATTATTTATGGAAAATGTTATGTATTATAGTATATAAGATTTTTGTTATGTTCTAGTTGAAAAAGCCAGCACCTAAAGAGCAGACAAAGGAGCTCCTTTACCTGTTAAAATTTAGAGGCCCACTGGCTTACAGCAGATTTATATCTGCTCTGCAGAATAGTGGTAACAAACATGTGGCTGATGAGCTGATGGAACCGGACAAAAGACCCAAGATGGCAAGTCCAACCCAAGTCCAACCAACGCAGGTCCAACCAACCAAAGTCCAACCATCTCAAGCCCAACCATCTCAAGTCCAACCATCTGATCAAACACCATCAGTAGCTCAACCATCAGATAATGAGGATACTTGTAAGCACATTATATATTCTCGAAGAGTCAGGATGACCTATAATCACTGTGTTTCATCTCTGTCACATTCAAATATTAAAGTCATGTGCATTGTAAAAGCTTGCAGGATTTGGCAGGGGACATATATTGATTCAGCAATAATACTCAGATTGTTTATTCAAACATTGTTTATGCAATATGGTGCGCGTCTGACATCTGCTAGCAAAAATAACTGTATTTACCAGTGATAATCCGGTTAAATCCTAGTTAAAATAAACTTTTCATTCATTTACCATTCATTTCAAGGTTTTCTCTCTTCAAATTTATTCACACCAGTCTTATGTGTACAGTTGTTTTTACTGCTGAAAATTTCCATTCAAAATGCAGTTTTTAGATAACTGATTTCACTGTATCAAAATACCAGTTATTTCAGTTTTATTCTGAAGCAGGTCTTGTAAATAACCTTTCTGATATCTGCTCTAGCTGTTACCAATTAGGCCAAAAAATATATATGTCTGTTTAGGGTTACCCCCAACTGCAGGTTTTTTTTTCTCACTTTTCTACGAAAAAAAAAAATAAAATAAAAGTAACCCCGGTAGGGATTTCAATCTCAAACTCCGGTTCCAGCCATTATGTTAGAGTGAAAGACACTTAAAATAAAAAATCCTGACCTAATTATAACGACCCTATTTTTTTTTTTGCCAATGTAACCCTAAACAGACATTTTTTTTTTTGGCCTTATCAAATGGTAGCATCAACAGTACTATTGTACATAACCATAGGACAGATCAAGATATTTGGTACTAGCTTTCACTTTGGGATTTACTTTTCAATTGATGCTGTTGTTTATTTGTTTGTACAATATGATATATCATGGTTGATTATGAGGCCCTAACATATCTTATATTAAAGTAGTATATAACCTGTGAAACAGTTATGATATAGGCTATAAATATCCCATCATAATATAAAAAGGAATCATATGAAATTTGAATTTTTAGATATAATGATGTTTGGTATCTCTTTAGTTCACATGACCTCTAGATATTGTACTTAATTCTTGGACCTCAAAGTTGACATGATTGTAACCAAATTTGGCCAGGAAAATCCTCAGGGGAAAGGGGAATAGACTTTTTTCTGATCCCTCTAGGACAGCAAAGACATTGAATTACATTATATAGAAGAAGTGAAGTATACAATAAGTCTTAAAGAGATTGTACATGTAGCCTATCCAACCCCTGCAACATTAAATGAAAGTCAAGGTCATTCTTGTCCTAGCTTGAATGAAAGTCATTAATGCATTCTTTTGCATGATTACACTTGGTATCATTGCATGCTACATGCCCAATATCGGGTCTCTAGAGCTCTTTGTTATTGACGAGAAGTTGTTTAATGATTTTAGCCTTTTTGACCCCTGTGACCTTGAATGAAAGTCAAGGTTATTTATTTGAAAAACAAAATGGTAGTCCTTCATCTAAGCATACTACACCTTAGGCCTTTCAGTTATTGAGAAGAAGTAATTTGAATGAAAAGTTTATACACATGGCACGCCGACGGATGAAGCATGATGACTATTTAGGTCTTTCTAACTCATTTGGTCAGATTTAACTCACAACTCATACACAGATTATCTTCAAAAACCCTCTGGACATACTTTTCTGGATTTACATATATTCTAACTAACTGGCACTAAATTCATAAGGTAGCCAGAAGTGGCCATGCTCATGCTGAATCTTTGATTTCCTCCTATGAAACATAATTAATTTTGAATGACTAATTTAAAAATTGATTTCATTAAAATATTATCCAGGGATTAAGTCTTTGTTGTAAGATAATGGCAAATACTCTATTTGTAGTTAAAAGCTGGCCGTATCAAGGAAAGGAATCTGTAAAGAAAAGAAAATGTACAGAGGAAGACCAAAGGATCATCTTATCATCCAGTGGAATGGTAGACATGTTTGTTTTGTTATTTTTGTCATAATTTTAAATTAAAATGTAAATTATATGGATTTATAGATTTATATGTGGTTTATATGTACTGTATGTTAAATAATGCTATAGATTAAGTAGTAATGTGGTCATGCAAACATATCAAAGTCTTTAAGGAAACATTTTCAAAAACAGTATTTCATGATCTATATACTTAAAGTTCAAATTAAGTACATGTATGCATACAAGAAATGAATAACTAATTAATATTTGTATTAAAGTTAGTTTTCAGTATAATTTTTATGCTGCTATTTTTTGTTATATTGAGACTATGAAAGGGGATATTAATGTTATGATATTCATTCCATTTAGTTATTAGGTATACAATATTTATTTTTGTAGATTTACAATATTACACCATTTACACAAAAAGGCTTTGTTCTTCGCTCAAAATGCCAGCAAGCTACAAAAAATAGAAATGCAAACGACGTGAGCATTGGCCATTATATGGATGTGTGCAACACAGACCTAGATACAATGATGAAATTTTTGGATTCACGGATTCATCCTAAATGTTCTTCAAAGCTTGTGAACAATACTGCTGAGGTTAGTAATAGGACAGTGCTGCTCTGTAGTTTTGATGTATGCTCAAAAATATATATACTTATATTATAAATATATTAGCAAAAATTCTACCATTTTTATGTTAGATAAATTTACTCCTGAATGTTCCTAGAGAATTTTGGTCATCTGACCCATAGGATCACCATGACTTAAAGCCATCACGCTTCATCTGTCATCTACTGTGTGTAAACTTTTGCCAACCATTCTCAGATGGTGGGCTATTCAAATCGCCTTTGTAGGTTCCCCTAACTTGGGCCCAAGTAGTGTCATCTTAATTTTTGGATTGATCGGAAAAACAATATGGCCGCCAGTCAGCCATCTTGGATTTTGGCAGTTGATGTTAGTTACAGCTATTTCTCAAAAAGTACTGAATGGATCCGTCTCAAATTTCATTTGTAAGTTCCCCTAGGGATATCAGAGATCATGGTGATTTTCAGACTGATTGGAAAAATAATATGGCCACCAGGCAACCATCTTGGATTTTGGAAGGAAATGTTTGTTACTCCTATTTCTCAGAAAGTACTGAAGGGATCTATTTTTTTCATATATATAAGTTTCCAAAGGGCCTTAGGTGTGTCATGCTGATTTTTACAGTGATCGAAAAAACAACATGTCCATGACAGCCATCTAGAATTTTGGTATTTGATGTTTGTTACCGCTAAAGTACTGAAGGGATCTGTCTCAAAATTCATATGTAGGTATCCCTTAGGCCATAGTTGTGCATATGCAGTTTGGGACTGATCAATTAACAATATATTCTTTAGAATGGCTGAGATGAGTTTTATCAATATATTTTGATGATTTTGCGAGCGCCCGAATGCGCGAGATTTTTTGTGTTTGAGGGGTTCATGGGTCTTCCCCGGGAAAAAATATTACGATTTAGAATGGCTAAGATGAGTTTTACGATGCATTTTGATGAATTTGCGAGCGACTGAAGGCTCAAGATTCTTGTGTTTGGGGGGTCCGGGGGACTCCCCCGGTAAAAAAATACGATTTAGAATGGCTAAGATGAGTTTTACGATGTATTTTTGATGCTGTGAAACAGCATTCTTAGGTACGCTCGGAGAGCCTGTGCACAACTAAGTAATAAAACCACTCCACGATGAAAATTTAATGTTGTTTTGTTCATTTTATATATTACTTGATAGTATGAATAAATCGAACCTCAGTATTCAAAAACACAAACATTGAATTTGTACATACATATGCTCCATAGACGGTATGTTTTAGAGCCTGTGCACAACTAAGTAATAAAACCACTCCACGATGAAAATTTAATGTTGTTTTGTTCATTTTACATATTACTTGATAGTATGAATAAATCGAACCTCAGTATTCAAAAACACAAACATTGAATTTGTACATACATATGCTCCATAGACGGTATGTTTTAAGTGTTTCAGTAGGACTCATATGATTTATGATATACCTCCACGCGTCCATGTATCGGTCCCAATATTCACGAACAACGCCTTTCTCGATGTCTTCCTACGCGGCAGACTTTCGGTGGATTTTGGATTGTGTATGTTTTTTTTCAATTTTACGTAATTCATGCTACTGATCGATTAATGTAATGAAATGTTAGGAAGATAATTGCAAAAGAAAGTTCTTATAACGGTTATAGAGGTTTTTGTTTCGGTTACATTGACGAACTATATCTCATGGTATTATTGCGCAGTAAAAGTTGATAGTTATGTGGCTCCTCCCATATTCTGTCACTGGGAGCTAGTTATGCCTTTTGTTTATTGACAACTGCGTTATTTTGAAAGAGAAAAAGGTACAAAATTTATCAACATAAACTTACAAAATATAATGATAATATATATATATATATATATATACGAGCTTATACGAGCTACTACGTAAGAGTGACAAATGCATTTATATTGGCGTGTAATGTACGGTAGCCTTACGAAGACTTGCTAAAGTCCGATGCTCTTGACGTTATCGTTCTTATTAATTCAAAAGAAATTTGAGTGTTATAAGTAACCAAATAATGTACCTTTAATTGGGCAAAAATATCTGGCCATGATTTATTATTATTCAAAAAGTCGGCAAAGCAAAAATCACGACAATATGTTCTTCACGATAATATGTCGCCAACCAGTACAGTAACTATATTTATACTGAGAGTCTTACGAAGACATTACATGAAGTTTTTTGATGTTACCGACTAGCGTTCATGTGAATTTAAAATAAATCTGAGTTTTGTACGTAACGAAAGCTCTGGCCTTGATTTAGAAGTCAAGTCGTCAAAGCAACCCATGTTAGTTTGTTAGTTTTCTAAAAAGGAAACCAAAACCAGAGATTTAAATATAATTTAAATCTCTGCCAAAACATATGCGGAAATCGTAATATTTCTAACGTTATATTTTTCCGAAAATATTCTTAAATGTTAAGTGGATATGAAGATACGGCTATGTGAACTTATGATTTTTTGTCTTTGAAGAGAAATTGATGAAATTGATAATTTTAGTAATTAATAAAGAATTATAAAAAATGAAACTCGGATTCTGACCAGTTTTATTGGTGTTGAAATCGTTATTTCAGAAATAATTTAAATATAAAATTTATTTCAAAGGAAAATGCATTATTCAACTTTTTGTTCTTGAAAAAACTTTAAAATATCACAAAAACAAATACGTATACTGTTACTATATTTTGTTAAACTCCAAATTCTTTATTCCTTTGTTTGAGTCCTTCATTCACAGCATCAATGAGTGGCCTTGGCACTTTGATAAGGATTTTAGAGCGTTCTTACCGTGATAATTTTTTTCGATTTAAAGTAACCTGCATTTATGAATGATAATTGTGATAATTGTACATGTGTCGTCATATCCTTGTGCAACCCTGCTCGATCTGAACAAACCGGCTTCACATCATCAGCACATTGTTTTGTAAATCAAAATAATAATGAATTAAATTGTCTTGCTAAGACATATAAACAAACTAATCTTTTAAGAGACATTTTTTGAAATACAAATGTAGTACGTAGAATCCCTTAATTGACAATTTAGTGTAGATCATGTGTATTGAATTTCTACTATTAAAGTATGGTATAATTAGTATTATATAGGAATCTTTAATTATTATTTATTAAAATCTTCAAAACTTAATGTACGGTATTTGAGACATACTCGTGTTGTGTCTCCAGGGCAAATATCTACTTGTCAGCGACGTAACAATCTGGTGTATAGAAAAGTTCCTTGTTGTTATATAATTTTATGTTGTACTAACATGAGTAACTTGTCATTTGTACACGTATGCGATATCTGATCAGTATATAATGGTGCTGGCCAGTGATACATACAGATATATATATATATACAGAGTAGAGGGACGTATAGCGGACACAGCCCGTGTCTGATCCCATTTTGGGGGCCAACCACAGCATTACTCTGTAACCATGCTTACACGTATATTGTAAGTTAAAATGTACCACACGAAATAAAACGTCCACACAACATTGCAGTCCTTCTTCAATTACAACACAAAATCGACATGAACCTCACGAGCCATGGAACCAACAAAAGCTACATCCCACTTCTGACACAAACGAGAAAATAATCATTTTATTATAAAAGGTTTGAACATTATGTGCTTGAACGTTTTAGGAAATGCGCTGCGCAGCGGAAATTTTTTAGAATGAAGTACAAAAAATATGCAGGAGGACCCTTTTTTCTTTAAAATATGCATTTTTAGAACATTTCAGTCGGCGAAAATGGGGGGGGGGGGGCAAAAAGACATGTTTGCCCCTCACCCCGTCCTGGGGAACGGGGGGGGGGGGGGATGAGTGGCCCCCCGCTTCCTACGCCCCTGAATCTTCAATATGGCTGACTGGCCAACATCTTGCTTTTAATTGGATTTTGAAAGTAAAGTTTGAAAAGCAGAGAAATGATCCCTCTATCAATTGTTAGACATAGATCATTCTTTGGTGGTCGCCAATATCCCTCTGGGATGTCTTGTAACGTTTTAGAGTTCTTCGCAAATTCCAACACTTGAATTTAGCTAAAACTTGCCTTTAATGATCCTGACATAGTCCCGACCAAGTGTTGTTCATCTCTGGGTCAATCCGAAATCCATGATGGCTGCAATGGCAACCATCTTCAAAACACATTTTGAACAGTTCAACAAGTGCAACTTGCCCGGAATGATCCAAACAGGGTCCTGGAAAAAGGCTGTTATTTGTCTGGTTGATTCAAAATCCCATTTAAAAATTCTTCAACAGTTACTGATGCTCAAACATTTGTATTCATTGAAAGGAAAGACAGTCCAAATTATTTTTAGACCACATGCCTTAGCATTTTCCTGTTGGAAAAAGTCATTGTATTGAATTCAAATAAATTCAGGAAAATGTACAGCAATTCTACAGATTGTGGAATTGATGTCCTGTAAGATAGATATAATTAATGATTGTTATATTTGTTTGTTTTGACTGGTAAGCTTACATGTATATTGATAAAAGAATATGCACTTTGATTGTATGATTAAAAAAAACAGGTAAAATTTTATTTTTGAAACATCTACATAGAATACACAAACGGATATCGTATATTGTGATGTTTGAACTATATTCCGTCTTTGCATATTACTGTTATTTGCCATTTTCACTTTTAATGTTCCAGAAAATAATGTTATCTTTTTTATTTTCTTCAAAAGGAGTATCAAAAGAAATTTGAGGAAATAATCCGAACGAATGATGATGATCTTCGTAATGCTGGCTATTTTATGATGTTTTGTCTCTCCTGTGGAATCCCAGGATCGGGATATGGCCGGATGCTTGACACAAACCAGCAGTGTGTAGATGTAGACAATATAATAAAGCCTTTAATGGTTTGTGAAGCATTAAAGGGCAAACCCAAGGTCATTGTGGTCATCACCATTCCAGATGAAAACTTGAAAGGTAAAGACCATTTTCATGTTTTAGCTCACTGTCGTCAGATGAGGAATATCTAAAGTATTTTTAGATTGTGAAACAAATATCGACAACTGAAATCATATTTTGTATCTGCATTTTCTATGAATCATTTTCACAATTCTGTAAAAAGTCTTATACTGAAAAAATTGTAAAGCTAAACTTAAATTGTAAATATAGAATCTTAAAATTGGTAGCATTTTACTTGACAATCCCAATATTTCCAGAACCAGAAGCAGACAGAACAGAGACAGATGCTGGGGTAGACCATTCCTCAATTAACGAGGATGATTTGTTTGTGTTTCACGTACATCATGGTGAGTAGGGTTTATAAAACAATTTGTCATTTATTCCCAGAGCAAAGTTGATGTAAATATCATGGATTGATATTTAAATATATGGGTTTTGTATTAATTATTGTTAAGGTTATCTGACTCGACACTGAGTACTTCAGGGCATTGTCATTTGGTCATGCCTCTTGATATTAGTGTACTTATAATTATTACACTGCAATGACATATGGGGGTAAGGACGACTCCATCAGCAATTATACTTCTTTCATGCTGAAATCAGAAAAAAAGTTTTTTAGCTCACCTGGCCCGCGGGCCGTGAGCTTATGTCATGGCGCGGCGTCCGTCGTCGTCGTCCGTCCGTCCGTCAACATTTCCTTTAAATCGCTACTAGTCATAGAGTTCTGCATGAATTGTAACCAAATTTGACCACAAACATCCTTGGGGGAGGGGGAACAGAACTTGTATAAATTTTGGCTCTGGTCCCCCAGGGGCAGGAGGGGCGGGGCCCAATAGGGGTAGTAGAGGTAAATCCTTTAAATCGCTACTAGTCATAGAGTTCTGAATGGAATGTAACCAAATTTGGCCACAGACATCCTTGGGGGAAGGGGAACAGAACCTGTATAAATTTTGGCTCTGACCCCCCGGGGGCAGGAGGGGCGGGGCCCAATAGGGGAAATAGAGGTAAATCGTTTAAATCGCTACTAGTCATAGAGTTCTGCATGGTTTGTAACCAAATTTGACCACAAACATCCTTGGGGGAGGGGGAACAGAACTTGTATAAATTTTGGCTCTGGTCCCCCTGGGGCAGGAGGGGCGGGGCCCAATAGGGGTAATAGAGGTAAATCCTTTAAATCGCTACTTGTCCTAGAGTTCTGCATGGATTGTAACCAAAATTAGCCACAAACATCCTTGGGGGAAGGGGAACAGAACTTGTATAAATTTTGGCTCTGATCCCCCCGGGGGCAGGAGGGGCGGAGCCTAATAGGGGAAATAGAGGTAAATCCTTTAAATCGCTAAAGTCATAGAGTTCTGAATGGAATGTAACCAAATTTGGCCACAAACATCCTTGGGGGAAGTGGAACAGAACTAGTATAAATTTTGGCTCTGACCCCCCCGGGGGCAGGAGGGGCGGGGCCCAATAGGGGTTATAGAGGTAAATCCTTTAAATCTCTACTTGTCCTAGAGCTCTACATGAATTGTAACCAAATTTGGCCACAAATATCCTTGGGGGAAGGGGAACAGAATTTGTATAAATTTTGGCTCTGATCCCCCAGGGGCAGGAGGGGCGGGGCCCAATAGGGAAAATAGAGATAAATCCTTTAAATCACTACTTGTCAAAGAGTTCTGAATGGAATGTAACCAAATTTGGCCACAAACATCCTTTGGGAAGGGGAACAGAACTTGTATAAATTTTGGCTCTGGTCCCCGGGGGCAGGAGGGGCGGGGCCCAATTAGGGGTAGTAGAGGTAAATCCTTTAAATCGCTACTAGTCATAGAGTTCTGAATGGAATGTAAACCAAAGTTGGCCACAGACATCCTTGGGGGAAGGGGAACAGAACCTGTATAAATTTTGGCTCTGGTCCCCGGGGGCAGGAGGGGCGGGGCCCAATAGGGGAAATAGAGGTAAATCCTTTAAATCGTTACTAGTCATAGAGTTCTGCATGGTTTGTAACCAAAATTTGGCAGCAAACATCCTTGGGGGAAGGGGAACAGAACTCGTATAAATTTTGACTCTGGCCCCCCCGAGGGCAGGACGGGTGGGGCCCAATAGGGGAAATAGAGGTAAATCCTATAAATCACTTCTTGTCCTAGAGTTTTGTTTGGATTGTGACCAAATTTGGCCATAAACATCCTTGGAAGAAGGGGAACAGAACTTGTATGAATTTTGGCTCTGACCCCCTGGGGGCGGGAGGGGTGGGGCCCAATAGGGGATTTAGAGGTTAATATTAAAATTCCTTCAGAAAAGAAACAATGAACCTGTATTCAGAACATTGCTTGGCATTACAAACCAGGTGAGCGATACAGGCCCTCTGGGCCTCTTGTTTAATTAGCTGTTATAAGTATATATCTACATTTACTTGTCACTTCTACTATATAAATTAACCAAGGCAAAGTGAAGTATATGAGCGTATAACTGATACCCAAAAAGTGTGACCATTATGACGTTTAATCTCGTGGATTAAATCGTTGTTGATAAAGGGTTTTCGTGGTCTACCTTAAACAATTTGTTAATGCAGAGACCAAAAAAATGAGTTGATAATGTAAATATACGTATTAAACTATCTACCTATGGTATCTATTGTCTATATAAATGTCAGAGCTTTGCAGACAATCATCTCATAATGCGCTAGCACGCATTATGAAGATTGTCTGCAAAGCTCTGGCATCCATATAGACCATAGATGCCATAGGAAGACAGTTTAATGCTTCGATTTCGATATATTTTATCCCATTTTCAGGTGAAAGAGGTCCTTGGATACCTGGAACAGATCAGATGTGGTTCATGCAGGCCTTTCGCTATATTATTTATACACGAAGCTACAATCAGCACCTTTTGGACCTTATTGATGAGGTAGGTATTGGACGGAATGTGTGGTACAATGCCATTATCACAATCGTATACATGTTAAAGTATTGTTATTTGTATGTGCATGTAATGGAATAATTTTGTCGGTAAATGGATGGATCACCAGCTGTCATTTAAATCGCTTATTGTATTTGCATTTTTTATATTGTATGCTATGACGTTTATTCAAGCCTTGAGGGACCGGTTCCACTGGCGTTTAGGGACGATTTGCAAACGGATTGCTAACGATAATTTGCTCATATTCGCTGAACATCCGCAATATTCGTAAATCGTACTTGTGTCGTTCGCCAAACATGTCCGCAGTTGTCCGCAAAGGCATGTTTTTCCTTTTCCAAGGATTTTTGAACTGCAAAAAAAATTTGATTGCGGAAATCATTCGCATTAGATACTCAACACATGCTTATTATATCCGCTGTTACTAGTTGATGTTCGTAATTTGTAGTGAATGCATATTGAGTTAGGCGTTTCTATTATGTCTGTTTTGCAATTTTTTAGAGCAATTTGCGAATGCATAACAATCGTGTTACGTATACCAAAATTACTGTATAAAATATGGCAGAAATCGACATATCTGTCTATTATTTCCAGTCCGTCGAGAAGTACAGATGAGTAGTGGGTCCTCGGCAACATACCAATGTAGCATAACAATGACAACAAAGCCATGCAATTGTTTCAACGACAGAGATGAAAACGTTGTCTGCTTTGATTTGAGTTTTAAAATAGACTGGACCGTATTTGTATCTGGAGGAGGCAGAATGGGCATGCAGCCTGCTCATCTTTGTTGTAGTCGTGATGTTGTGTAAAGCGATACCGAAAGACTCGAGCGCGCTTGTTGTACCACTGCAATTCAGGAGCCCAACATGCGCAACACAAATGTTCTTCCGCTACACTTGTGCCTTGCATTATCAATAGATCCGTAATGTTGCCGTAACCCTCGTAATGCTTCCAATCTGTTTCCTCAATATACGCATTATATATTCATAATTGTTTGTTACATATCCGCTTTAGCGAACGATTTTACCGATTGGACCCCTCACGGGAGAAAACCTGTTATCGTATTCGCTTTTATTCGTGAAATATCCGCACTTTGTTTATCATAAATGTTGCATTACGTTATAATGCGTTTATTAATTACTAGAATATCCTGTAATTATTACTTGGAAAGTTATTTTTATTCAGCTTTGTTGCGGATGACAACGAACGGCTGAAATTTGTAAACTAAAATCCATCCGTATTAATAGCTAATTAATAGGACCGGGCCTTCATGGCTTAAGACCCTGTTTAAACTAGTGAATTTTCGAATGACTATATATCACTTCGTAGGTGTACTTAAACATAACGTAGTTGATACAAAGTGTCTAAGTATATGTCCTAACCTTAGATATTACTGTTGACTCGTAGATTGCAGTGATGTTTGTAAATTTTGGCAAAATATGCGAAAGAATTGTACGCTTTTTTGCTGCAAGTCCACAGAGTTCACCATGACATTATATTTACACTTGCTAGACTTGGTCACTATACGCTAATACTAGCCGATTTTGTTTACCATAACTGCATGGTAACATTGAACTTTGAACTTGCCTAAGGAAATGTTCTGTGCAACGTAAAAGGACTACTTTTTTTTTAAAAGAAACACATGGCTTTGTTTACATTTTGACGCAACATTACGTGTATATTGTTGTTTTTCATAGAATTTTGGAAAAATGTAAACAATATATACATGTTTTATATTTATATATGATTTAAACAATTTTTAAATCAACAATTGTATAAAGAAACGGAAAAATATCCCGACCGGGGCGACGTGCTTTCATTTTTGTTAAAAATGATGGGTGTCAAATGTAAACATTACCTCTGTGCCTATGTTCGTCCTACGATCGAGCCTTTGGGGTGGACGGGTGTGAGACCCTCTGATAGAGGTCAGTTATAAACATATCCTCTTGTCTTTGTTCTTTGAGTATTTAATCATGTGTATTATAAAACATGCACCGCTAATAATCCACGTGTTGACAGTTCCGCGTCACCACAAATACATTGTATCCATCGAACACAAGTGAATTTGTTTCATCTATCGATGGCGATATGGATCTAAGCGTAGATTATATAATCACATGGCTCCCAAGGATGTAATATCCGTCAAGTCAGACGACATCTCAAACACATTGAGCTACTTGAAAATCGGTGTTTTGCCAACTTCGGCAAACTAAAGTGTGTAAGCGTGCGTCAGCTTCGCCTCGCTGCACAATAACGGTCACCGAGTTCACACATGTGGCCGTGTACAAATTCTTTATGTTATTACGCTATATATTAACTTTTAGCAAAATTGAATATATATTTAAAGTTCTGATCTGATTAAATAAAATTATCTCTGAAATTTACTTTGTTTGTCATGTTTATTTTACACTAAAATATTGAACTTTTTTGTCGTCGCGGATGAATAATTCTACCTTACGTGAAGCGTCACCATTCGCTGTTCAAATGAGTAAGCTCCTCCCACTTTTGACCGACTTTTATTGAATAATTACGTCACTTTCAAATGACGATTTTATTGCATAAAATATAAATAAAAAGTCGTGTGAGTGTAAATATAGGGATTGGATTTTGTTTTTATGTTAACCATGCTTGTATGGAGCAATTCCTCTAAGAATATATTCAATATGGCTAACGCGCCCCATAGAATATATTCTTAGAGGAATTGCTCCATACAAGCATGGTTAACATAAAAACGAAATCCAATCCCTATATGTTTACTATTGTTTATAGTATCTGTACGGCTGTAGATTATATAATGGACAATACTATTTCTATATAGTAAAGGGCATTTTCATTCATCTCATATAACGTCTATTGTATACGTATTTGTTATTTTCTCCAAATAACAATGTCATTATATTTTACTGATGATTTTTCGTCATGTGGTAGGAGCGATGATTTGACCGGATACGAGACTCATTACACACGAGTCCTTTTTGACCTTGTCAGGAAAATGGAAGAAGTGATATCTAAGCATACAAAAAATCCTTATATAGATACACCTGCGTTTGCGTTTTATGACAAGAACAGGATATTACGTTTACTTCAGTTATTTACTGTATATGATAATTATCTGTATAAGGTTATGGTCTAATGGTCACAAAAAGTCGTATTTCACACAGTAATGGTGATTTTACAATACTCAGTCATCAGAAGCTACAAGATTGCAAACAATAGATACTAATACAGCGAGATAAGCCTGTGTGCTAATGGAGCTGTTTTGATTGTAGGCTTATTTTTCTGTTGTATCTTTTCTGGTGCACAACTCCATAAGAACGGTCTTGAAAGGACTGACGATGACATGTAAAGCGGAAATGAAGAACTGCTTACTACATGTACCTTTCTGTCAACTGTTTAACTCTTTAAGCGTTGGCTTTGTTATGATCTGTTGTTGCATGCTATGCATGTACGACTGGATATTATAAGAATTTAAAGCGATAACAAGACTAAAACCTAATGTTGAACAGAGCAGTAGTAATTCATCAAGTATAGTCTCGTTCCAAATTCATAAACAAGAATGGTAGGACCCATCACTTACATGACTGACTTTCTCTTTTACAAAGATATTGCCAATCTTCATTGAGTCCCAAAGTTTTGATACATATTATATAAAGTGCATTTATGGGAGCATCGCTGACGCTAATAATTTGAGCCATCCGAGATTCCAAGTGCAAAGTCTTCGTAGTTAAAAAATGGTACTTACTCTACGAAAACTGGCAGATAATCCAGATGTTACGGACATGTCGACAGGGGTTACAACATGTATTGACGAACATGATGCTTCCATCCAACGTCACGAATTGTGTTTTCCAGCTGAATGTGGCAACAACCGTATATTGCTACACCTTTTGTTTTCTTACTCAAAATTAAAATTATCTATGCTCAGCTTAATAAAGGATGAATAATTGATTCATCTTTGGTCGATGCAGCGTACCTTTTGGGGTCCAGATATATTGGTAGATTGTTAAAAACATTAAACGTTGGGAGGTAGTTTTGGGAACGGACATGAAAAATATTGCGTGGCTACGATACAGTTTTAACGCAATAATAATTCGTTCAAACGCAATGATTTTATTTCTTTCATGTCCGTTCGCAGCCTCTGTAGGCAAACATGAGAGGGTTTTTTTCAGATATATAATGAGTGATAACAAAAATGTTTATTGCAAGCTAATGACCTTGTGAGATATTCTTTTTTGCATTCATTTCAGGTGAATGAACTGATGAGAAATGCTCTAATAAGCAAAGAAAATAAAACCCGAGGACATGTTGGAGAGGTCAAAGTTATACAAAAGGACACCCGGAAAAAACTCTACTTCTTTCCCGGTCTAATCAGTACTGTACCTAGTCAAGCATCGAACTGAAAAAAGTGGTATAGACATTTACACACACGCTCTGCTTTATAGTAAAGATGGAGATTCTCTCTCGGAGATCCGAATATCAAACGAAATACTCTCATCTGCATTCCTTGGAGATGTAAGGCTCATGTATACAGTAAATCTGGTGGTATTGTATAACGTGATCAATCCAATATCATTGTACAAGTATGTTCTATGGGTAACTGTGTGTCTTGTTGTCAGCATGCGTATTTTACAGATCAGTGTAGATGTTTTGTACTAAATACAGAAGTTGAATATGTATTTTGACAATAACTCATATAATGACTAAAGTTCCTATAGTCTCTATTAAGAGAATATTGTAAACGCTTCATTGTATAAACCAATAGATTTACAGCCCAAATTTTCATTTCAAACGTTGAATAAATTAATTAACATTTGTGTTTATACAATGTACCATCTAGAGAAACAAATGGTAGGATGTTACAGTTTATAGTGTCAATGATGTTTTGTCTGTTTGATGCAATATATATAATTTACATTGACCTTGAAACTTACACATTTTCGCACTTTACAAAAATCGAAAGAAATCTTTCTTTCAACTGCAGTTTGCTATGATGAACTGATAAGGTAATTAATTCATTTCACTTATAGTAATTCATAGACATCTGGATTTGCTAATCATTCTTAGGCCTAACATGAATATACCGCATTTATGTACAAATTTCGACTTTTTGCAAGTTTTCAAACAATCATATTGTTTTTTACTGAAATACAGAAAACCAAACACCAAAAACACAATGATTTATTGACTAGCACATACTACAATGTAAAAATCAAACATACAACAAATAAAAATATATTAAATGATAACCTTATGAACATATTACTTGATCAGAACAAAGACAACTGTATTGACTAAGCCTGTTGTTTAATCATTTTTAATATTTTTATGAAGTCAAATTTGTTGAAATTTAATTATAACAGCCATGTATTATTGGAAGAATTAGCAATGAACTATTTCTCAATTTTAGCAACTGAATTATTGGAAATCTCAAAGTCATGATAGATGTTAACACGACTACTTAATTTTATGCCAAACACGTTATATTATAAGACTGAAAAGAAAAAAGATACAACTAAATGGTGTACATCTAAAATGTTTCATAAACAAAATGGATCTTGTTAACAGTCATGCATATTCAGATTAAAACATGCAAAACCATGAATGTGGAAACTAAATTATTCTTCAAAAGAATTGAAAATACAAGGATGGACAAAGTATCAATCAGATCATCAACAAGTTGGATGGTATTTACTACAGACTAGAAGTCTCCTGAATTAAACCCAAGTCTTACACATGTAGATAAAGTTCCTCCATTGTTATCATTTCACCTACTTATTGACATCATAATAAACAGCAAATGGTGTAATCACTATGGTTATTTTCAAGTTTCCTCAAATCACCAAGTTTATTGGAAAATATGTTTTTGTGTTAAATTGCTAACCATGGAAAGACAATGTAGCAGTTAAAAAAGAATTTTATGTCTTTTGTTTATTGTTATTTGAAATGACAGGTGGCGACAAATGTTTAAATCACTGAAGTATGCAGATTTGTTGGATTTATATTTACTTCTAATATGACATTCTTAAATATGTCCTTAATTATCTTCCTCGATACTATTAATTATGGTGGGTGTTATTTTTTTTTGTGTTACAGTGAAAAACTACTAGTTGTTATTTTTTGCGCGTTAAGGCGTCAATGGTTCTTAATATACTAAGAGTGGTTTTGAGTCAATTATATTATATTCGATATTTGAATGAACGTCATTAATGTTTCATAATTGGTTATCGAATAACGGCTTATTTCCGCGAAGGCGCGAGAATAGCAAAAAATAGTCGCCGATAATGAATTTTGTGTAAGACATTTTCCCCCATCTAAATCATTGATTAAATGCTAAAACTACGCACAAGCCTACAATTGTATAAAAATGATGGTTTTTATATGAAACTGCTTATGAAACATCATATTTGTATAAGGAAATTGTAAATAAAAAATAATGAAATATAAAAATGCATGGCATTGCATTGGTGTTGTTTCGAAATGAGGCTATACAAACTACATGTATATTATAACGATAATTTATTCAACAAACTGTTATTGATTGAAATGTTTGGTATACCTATAGCTATGCAAGAGAAATAAACTTACGGACGAAGCACAAATACTAAAAATATGATGAACGCTGGAATTCGCTCTCACACAAACTAATTAGTTCAATGTCGTGATACAAAGGTCATAAAACATGTTGAACAACAACAGTGGCAGTAAAAATCCGTAAAAGATAGAATTATCTCTGTCAGTTTTATACATAATGTAACATTCGCTACAATGTTAAATAAAGTGAAACATTGGATACATTTCGTCGCGTTAAATATTCATCTGTTTCCTGGAAGATGTGGCCATGTTCGCCGACAGAACACTGACTTTAGTGGGCCATACAAATCCTAGTAATAGACAGAGTCGTGTAGGCGTTAAGCCAGTAACTAACTAAACAAATGTTCTGTTTCACGTTTAATGTTACATTCATCTTTTTTAGTTTCTGGTTCTTGCAACCTTGACATCTAAACATATTACCCATAATTCATGAACACAGTTTTAGATGGGCAGATACATAAGTATTGCAGCGTTGCCCAAGTTATTGGTAGTCCATCTAGCAGACCTTTGTAAAATCGGGTATTTGCAGATAAATTCTTGGAATAATGAATGTTTTTGATTCAATGGAGACTACACAGACAGGTGAATGGAAATCCATGATTAGTCGATGAAAGTTTGCTGCTTTTATCTGTAAGATGAGTATTATTTTGGGCCGATTTAAGACCACCCAGGAATTAACAAAATGTGTTGCATAAAAGTACCTCGGGGTCAGCTACATATTGTATATGCTATTAAGAACAACCTACTTTTCTGGGCTCTTGGTAATTTCAAAGGTCAAAATTACCATAATTATTGTTATATGTGAAGCATGAAACTTTCACTTAGATAATATTAGCAGCTCAATTATGACCAAAACAATAAGTATTTTTAACGTAAACAATGACAATCACAGTCCATTAAGGACTTGTTCATCCTTCTGAATTCTGCTTTAGTACTTTACCCTTATATATATATTATTACCAGACTTTTATGTTTAATGTCCGAAATTGACCCCCTTACAACGATATATTTTGTATCATTTAATTTTGGTATAGGTGAAATATTTCGCTGTACAGAATTATCAGTTAAAAGTTTTAAAAGAATGAACGCACTGACCGTTAACGTCCGTAAAGGAAAGATAACTGATTCATTCTTCTGGATTCTCGTTCAGTTTTGCGCAGAACACAGCATTCGTTATGACGATCAATAAAGTGAAAAATAAGATACAGAAATTATCGAAATCATTTGCTTCCTTTTTTCACGTTAAGATATCCTCTGCTTCCTGGTGAATTTGATCATGTTCTGGGACATTTCTGTTATCACATTCATCCTTGCCAGATTTCGGTTCAACAACAAAAATTTACTTTCTTCTCTTACAACATTGACATTCATAAATATTCCCCATGGTTCGTGAAAACAGTTTTAGATAAACAGGTATTGTCCTTTGCGGGTTTGTCCAATAGATTCGTAGTCCTACTATATTGAATACCATCATGAAGATAATCAACAACAGCTGTGGAAACATGGAGTAGCAGAGAACAGCGATCTGGGGTCGGGAATTGTCATGAACACAGCAACAGATAACAGCAAAGTTATGGAAAATCCGATTCTCTCTCCTGACTCGACCGGAAGGAAGAACACAAAGATGTTGATAACGCAGAGGAAACAGACCGGGAGTATCATATTAATGACTACATACTCTGGAAATGAGTCCCAGGTAATCATCTGCATGTCACAGGTTTGTTTATCTAGAGGGTAATAAAAGGTACGTGACCTCTGTATTTAAATACAGGTCGTTTCTGTCTCAAGTAAACATCACCATCGCGCCATTGTGAAACACACGGATACTGAACTCATTCCTGTTTAGAAACTGGATGCCACCGTAGGAATAAGTTATGGCTATGTCTGGTTTCCACAGAAGGTCCGCAGGGATGAGTGTATTTGTAGTTCCGCCATATTCATTTGGGTTCCATATCAGACGATCATCGTGCCAAAAGATCGCAAAAGTAGCAGTGTATGATACATTACTGTCGATTACCTTGAATCCATTGAAAGTCGCGTGTGTGAACCGGCATTGATCGGAAGTCGGAATGCTAAAGTTTTTCCCGGGCCGAACGTTCTTTTCGTAGTTTGAGAGCAGATTTGTGTGAAGTTTGGTGCTCATAGTTGAATTATTGGCTGAGACAAGTCTTAGTATGACAATGGCGATCAGACCAGGTACGTAAACATACATAATTGAGTGATGAGATAAGTTACTCTTCCTTACTGCAGGTTTGCTACTCTTCTCTAAAGATGTCAAATCGGTCACTAAATTCATATGTTTAGCGTAACGTGAAGAAAGTACTAGTTCTGTCTTCCACCAAGAGAAGTTTTCAGCAAAACTGATCGAAATATCAATGACTGGTTTACTTAGGAACGTTAGTTGTTGCTATTTTTTTACTATTAGTTTAGACCAGGTTTTAATGTATGTAAAGTATTGATCATGTGATTGCATATTTTATAGCTACACTTAACGATCCGATTGATTTTTAAACAGAAAATACCATTTAACAATTACTTGATGATTTCCAATGAAATTGCATTACAGTGATATGTATATCAACTTTCCTTCTGATATCGTCGACAAACATTGACGTTATTGATTGGTTTAATAACTAATTCCAACAATGTCAAATTCGTTGTATACTGGACACAGTCTGTGACAAACCTTGCATGTCAATAACGTTTTAAGTATTGTTTTCCAGCATTTAAAAAATATATAAGGGTGATTTTCAATCGTAATGTTTATAAAATATGTATTGTATTAAAATGCACGTTGTGAAATGCTGAAAATTGCTAGAGTCTGTTACAACCTTGCATGTCAATAACGTGTTGAGTATTGTTTTCCAGCATTTAAAATATATATAAGAGTGATTTTCAATCGTAATGTTTATGAAATATGTATTTTATTAAAATGTACGTTGTGAAATGCTGAAAATTGCCACAGTCTGTGAATATTTTGCATGTCAATAACATTTTGAGTATTGTTTCCTAGCATTTTAAATATTTATAATGGCGATTTTCGATCCTAATGTTAATAAACGTGTTTTTTTTTCTAAAATGCACGTTTTGAAATGCTAATGAGAATTCGAAGTATAAATGCGGCATATCGAATGTCTAGTTAGCGATCTACGTGATAAGGTACAGTGCAGCATATTGATTAAAATTCGCCAATTCGCTGATGATTAAATAATTCAAAAATAATGCATAAGCACTGTAAAAATTGCTAATCAAAATATCATTTGAAAGGCACTAATGTAAGAGAAAACGATGCTTACAGAAACCTTGAAAGTTAAATGACCCAATTCGTTAAAAAAACAAATATACGTAACGCATTAATTGAAAATAACATTGATTTGTTTCATATGGATGAGCTTTGTCCTTTCAACCTTAACGTAAACTAAAACATTAAATAGGCTAGCATGCGTAGGATTGAAACTCAGAACCGATAACATACCGAAAAACGTAACTGAATAACATCTAGCTACCGATGTCCGATATAAACAGATGTCCGATATAAACAGATGTCCGATATAAATATCCAATGAATTGAGGCGTCCTTAGTTTTTATCACCGGCATTTCACCACTCAAACATTGTCGAGATGGTGGTGCTAATATTTGACTTCGCATTTTGACCGCTTTAGGCAAGCTTTTATACCATAATTAATTTTATATGTGAAGCATGCAAATTTCACTTAGATAATATTAGCAGCTCACATTATGACCAAAACAACAAGAAAATGTGGTTAACGTAAACGGTGACAATAGGACAGTCCACTAAGGACTAATTCTTCCTTCTGAATTCCCCTAAGTAATTTACCAGTAAATATATAATTACCAAGCTTTTATGTTTAATGTCCGAAATTGACCCCCTTACAGCGATATGTTTTGTATCATTTATTGTTCGTATAGGTGAAATATTTCACTGAACAGAATTATCAGTTAAAAGTTTTGAAAGAATGAACACACTCTGACCGTTAAAGGAAGGTTTCGCCCAACCAAATAAATATTTTTTTGTAAAATCCAATAAACGGAAGAAAAGATGAAAAAACATTTTAAAAATACCTCAATTTAATTTCTTTATACGTTTGTTTTTGAACAAATGTGTCTTGAATACAAAATTGAAGGAAATCCTTGATTTATTACGGTGTCCTTCAGACAAAATAGTATGCAAATGAACCTGCGATGGATTGTGTAGTCGAAGTTTCGCGCATGCGCATTGTTACGCACTAATAGTAAACAAAATGGCTGAACGAGAGTGTGTGAGATAAAAAAATATCGGCAACAAAGTGGAGGAAATTATAATGGAATCGGTAGCACCCTAGGATATCTATAGGGATTTATATTCAGAGATTGCATGTAGCAATAGAAGAAACAGAAGCCACATCCCAAGCGGAACTTGCTCGGATCTGTTGGGACTCGTGTAACGGCGTTGCACGTGGTGAGTTAAATTTCAACACATATGCCAGCGCACATACAGCCGCAGACTAACTACATGTATGTTTGGTGTACTAAGCTAGCGAGCGTATGTAAGTAACATGAAATGTTTTAGATTATATGATATGTATAAACAGTTCATCGCACTTCAATTTGTTGTTGTATTTTTAACTAAACATGCCGTGGCAAACTGTCACTGCCATGTCACAATGCATCTGACTTTTTGTTGCACGCTTCCGTTTGTTGCTGCGGCCTCGTTTTGGAAAAAAAATACGTCATGTTCTATGTAAAGCTTGACTTCGCTCTATTTTTAGAGGAGTATTTTCCTGGTCAAGCTAGGCAACTGACCACCCATATTGTTCGCTGTATGCATTGAAAATGATCTGAAGATTATATCTATGTATTGGATAAATTTCAATTTCGTAGTCTTTATATTTCATTGGGCGAAACCTACCTTTAACGTTTGTGAAGAAAAGATAACTTATTTAGCCTTCTTGATTCCCATTCAGTTTTGCACAGAACACAACATCCGTTATAATGATCAATAAAGTAAACAATAAGATACAGAAATTATCGAAATCATTTGCTACCTTTTGCCACGTTAAAACATTATCGGCTTCCTGGTGAATTTGATTATGTTCTGGGACATTTCTTTCGTCATATTCATCTTTGGCAGTTTCTCGTTCAACAACGGAGGTGATCTTTCTTTTCTTACAGCATTGGCATTCATGAATATTCTCCATGATTCGTGAAAACAGTTTTAGATAGACAGGTATTGGCCTTTCCTGGTTTGTCCAATAGATTCGTAGTCCAACTATAGTGAATACCATCATACAGATACTCTCCAGCAGCTGTGAAAACATGAAGTAGCAGAGAACAGCGATCTGGGGTCGGGATGATTGTGGTAATGAGTCTGATAAAATTGTCATGAACACAGCAACAGATAACAGCAAAGTTATGGAAAATCCGATTCTCTCTCCTGACTCGACCGGAATGAAGAACACAAAGATGTTGATAACGCAAAGGAAACATACCGGGAGTATCATATTAATGACTACATACTCTGGAAGTCGCTTTAATTTTATCCTGACCGTCAGCTTTGTTAACTGAATGTTAACCCGATTGAACATTTTTACTTCTGTGACATCCCAAGTAGGATCACTTGTAGTTGCATTGTGTAAGGAATCGGCGTCGACCCCATAAAACGTAACTTCATTGGGAAATGAGCCCCACGTCATCATCTGCATGTCACAGGTTTGTTTATCTAGTGGGTAAAACGTGATATCTGCATTACAATATAGGTCATAATTGTCTCCAGTATACATTACCATGGTCCCGTTGTGAAGCACACGGATACTGAACTCATTCCTATATAAAAACTGGATGCCACCGTAGGAATTAGTTATGGCTATGTCTGGTTTCCACAGAAGGTCTGCAGGAATGAGTGTTCTTGTAGTTCCGCCATATTCATTTGTGTTCCATGTCAGGCGATTATCGTGCCAAAAGATCGCAAAAGTAGCAATGATTGATACCTTACTGTCAATTTCTTTGAATCCATTGAAAGCTATAAGTGTGAACTCGCGTTGAACAAAGGTCGGAATGCTAAAGTTAATACCGGGCCGAACATTCTTTTCGTAGTTTGAGAGCAGATCTGTTTAAAGTTTGGTACTCATAGTTGAATTATAAGCTATGACAAGTCTTAGTAAGACAAGGGCGACCAGGCCAGGTACGTAAAAATACATAATTGAGTGATGAGATAAGTTACTCTTACTTACTGCAGGTTTGCTACTCCCTTCTCTAAAGATGTCAAATCGGTCACTGTTGAATTAATGTGTTTAGCGTAACGTGAAGGTAGTACTAGTTCTGTCTTCCACCAAGGGAGGCTTTTAGGAAACTGATCGAAATATCAATGATTAGTGTATTTAGGAACTGTTGCTATTTTATTGGCTATTGCTTTCGATCAGGTGTTTATGTATGTGTATTATTGATCATGTGATTAAATATTTCATAGCTACACTTTTTTTGACGAACCGATTGATTTATATACAGAAAATACCACTAAACAATTTCCAATTAAATTACAGCACAATGAAAAGTATATCAACTCTCCTTCTGATATCGCCGACAAATTCAACATTGACGTTATTATTATTCTTTTTATTTCCTCCCAAAATGTGAAGATTTCATAAACAGAATGAGTAACATAAATAATGAAATCAAAGATGTATGCTAATTCGTACAAATAGTGGGTGAATATATTACATGTAGAAAAAGTTATATTTAAGATTTACATCTTGTATATATATTTACGAAAATAGTGAAATAAACAATCTACTTCATATGGATATTTTAAATCCTTTAACAGTTGGCATGTCATTAGCTATTGATTGTATAATTTTGACATTTTTTCCACAGCTAATAATGTAAAAATTCTGAGTTTGTCCATATCTATATCATTTTAATCATACTTAACCGGACCACCAATTAAAATTCAAAATGTATTCAATAAATCTTCTTCCGGGAGAGAGTGAAAATACACATTTAACATACCAATATCATTGATACATGCAATCTGACACCATAACTTATCACGTATATTACTGTTATAGCTACAATTTAACAAAATGTGAAGTAGAATATCGATGTAAAATTTGCCGCATTTGTGGCATAACTATATACAATTAATGGACAAAATAGGTACATTATATTCATATCATATAAAACAGATTTTCTGCAATGTAGATATTTTATTGAAATATGCCATAATGTATGTGATTCTAATTGCTTATGAATAACTTTAAATCTATCTAATTGGCTATCGCTTTGCATTCTCTATCCACTCTTTTTCTTCTTTCGACATTACTGAATTCTTTACTATTTCTTCCATTGCGACTTAGACAGGAAAGTACTTGTAACAATTAATATTCTAATACATGTACACCAGTCAGTTCATATTTATTTATAACTCAAGTACTTTCAACAGTTACACTCATAACATATGCATAAAATTTTCTTGAAAATATTCTAGAAAACATTCATGCTAAATTAAAATATCGCAAGAGCAGCAATGATTGATACCTTACTGTCAATGTATTTGAATTCATTAAAAGCTACAAGTGTGAACTGATATTGAACAAAGGTCGGAATGCTGAAGTACACTATTGTATACAATAGGGAAAAATCTAAATTAATACCGGGCAATCTTCTCGTAGTTTGAGAGTAGATCTGTGTAAAGTTTGGTACTCACAGATGAATTATTGGTTGTGGCAAGTCTTAGTAAGACAAGACAAGTACAGGTACGTAAAAATACATGATTGACGGATGAGATACAAGATTCTTCCTAACTGAAGGTTTGCTGACCCTATCTTTTCTTGAAATGTCAAATCTGTCACTGTTGAATATTTATTTGTGCTTAAAACATCGCTCATAACACATGAGCGTAACATGAAGGTCGCAATGGTCCTATCCTGTCTTCCACCAAGAGATGTTTGAGAAAACTGTTAAAAATGGCCAATGTTTGGCGTATCTAGGAACGTAAGTTTTTGTTATTTTATCGATTATTGCTTTAGATCAGATGTGGTTGATTGTAGATTAGTGATCATGTGATTAAATACTTTATAACTACACTTTGTTTAACAACACGATTGATTTTTATACAGAAACTACTACTACATTGTACGCAATCACTTGATGATTACCAATAAATATATAAACTTTCCTTCTCATATTGCCGATAAATATTGATGTTATTGATTTTTCTATTAAATATACAGTATCCAACACTGTCAAATGGTTAAGGTCTTTTTATCAGTCATTCCACCGCCGAAACATAGTCGCCAAATGGTGGCCTTCCAATTCTCAAACGTATATGCCAAGTGACGAATACATCTTATATTTTACTAAGAGCTATACCTTTGAATCCCATTCGTCAGGTAATAAATGTTTCCAACATTCTGTTTAGTATCTATCATTTTCCCGTCTCTAGTTCTAAGACGTTTGTCTTATAATCCATCCAACTGCCTATTCATTATTGTTTATAATGACACAGCAGTATAAAGAAAAGACGTTCGAATTTCTACTTGTTACAACGATAGGTTTTATATCATTTATTTCCAGGTAAGAATTAGCAATTAAAAAGAGCATTGACCGTTAAAGTTTGTAAAGATAAGATAACTTGTTCATCCTTCTGGATTTTCATTCAGTTTTGCACAAAATACAGCATTAGATATAATGATACATAGAGTGAAAAATACGATACAGAAATTATCGAAATCATTTGCTACCTTTTGCCACGTTAAAAGCTCTGCTGCTACCTGGTGGGTTTGATAATGTTCTGGGACACGTTTCTTGTCACATTCATCTTTGCTAGGTTCCGGTTCAACAACGGATATCAACTTTCTTTCCTTGCAACATTGGCATCCATAAATGTTCCCCATGGCCCGTGAAAATAGTTTTAGGTACGCAGGTAATGGCCTTTCCTGGTTTGCCCAATAGATTCGTAGTCCAACTATAGTGAATACCATCATGAAGATACTCAACAGCAGCTGTGAAAACATGAAGTAACAGAGAACAGCGATCTGGGGTCGGGATGATTGTGGTAAAGAGTCTGATAAAATTGTCATGAACACAGCAACAGATAACAGCAAAGTTATGGAAAATCCGATTCTCTCTCCTGACTCGACCGGAAGGAAGAACACAAAGATGTTGATAACGCAGAGGAAACAGACCGGGAGTATCATATTAATGACTACATACTCAGGAAGTCGCTTTAATTTTATCCTGACCATTAAAAATGTTATCTGAAGGCTTACATCAATCCGTGTAAACATTTTTACTTCTGTGATATCCCAGGAAGGATCACTCGAAGTTACATTGTGTAAGGGATCGGCTTCTACTTCATAAAACGTAACTTCATTAGGAAATGAGCTCCAAGTCATCATCTGCATGTCGCAAGTTTGTATATCTAGTGGGTAATACGTGACATCTGCATTACAATAAAGGTGATATTTGTCTCCTGTTACCATCGTCATGGTCCCGTTGTGATGCACGCGGATACTGAACTCATTCCTGTAGAGAAACTGGAGATCATCGTAGGAATTAGTTATGGCTATGTCTGGTTTCCATAGTAGTTCCGTAGGAATAAGCGTGCTTGTGATTCCGCCATATGCATTTGGGTTCCACGTCAGACGATCATCGTGCCAAAAGATCGCGAAACCAGCAGTAAACGATACCTTACTGTCGATTTCTTTTAATCCATTGAAAGCTACGAGTGTGAACTGACATTGAACAAAAGTCGGAATGCTGTAGTTTACCCCTGGCCGAACATTCTTCTCGTAGTTTGACAGCAGATCTGTATACAGTTTGGTGCTTATAGTTGAATTATTGGCTGTGACAAGTCTCAGTACGACAATGGCGACCAGGTCAGGTACGTAAATACGCATGACTGACGGATGGGATACGAGACTCTTCCTTACTTGAGATTTGCTGTTTCTTTTTTCTTGAAATCTCAATGCGGTCGCTGTTGAATAATATGTTTTAAGCGTAACGTTTAGGTGGCAATAATCCTGTCTTTCACCAAAAGAGGTCGTAAGAGATCTGATCAAATCGGCCAGTGATTAGCATATATAGGAACGTTATTAGTTATTTATTGACTATCGATTTAGATCAGGTGTGGTTTTACTGTATGTACATTATTGATCATGTTATTACATTTTTCAATGGCTATAATTTGTTTAACGACCCGATTGATTTTGATACAGAAAATGCCACTTAATTATGCCCAATTAAGTTCCAGTACGGCGATATGTATAATATAAATCGTCCTTCTGATATCGCCGACATACTTTGATGTAATTGATTTATCTATTAACTTTTTCCAAATGGTTAAGAAATTCTTTTACCATTGGCATTCCATCTCCCAAACATTGTCGCTAAATAATGGCCTTCTACCTCTCTCTCAAATATATTCGTCTATATATATTCACGTTACTGGTGAAAGAAGTAATATTAACATTTTTTTAAAATTTAGAACTAATTTTAACTACACACCATTTTGATATGCTTTTTTTTATATATAAATTTAATTAGTCTTCGGCGATCGCAACTAATTATATCGACTGACTGAAGGGATCATTCAGACAATACACATAAATATTGTCCCTTTAGTTTTTCTGTATGTTCGATGTGTTCATTGTTTATGTTTATGTGTATGTCCGTGACCGTCCTTAAAATTTAATTTAATTTGTTTTTTCTTGTGTCTTGACAAAGTGGCAGATCGCCTCGAAAATTCGAATTTTTTTTGTACATACGGTTAGAATTACTTCTTTGCTCTATATTCACGTTACGCTACATATATACTATATGTCCATACCCTTTGGACCGACATGTGATAAATGTTCTCATATTCTGCTATAAAATACCTTACCCGTCTCTGGTTCGAAGAGATCTTTGTGATATTCTTACTTGCAGTCAACAACAGAGATTATTTTTCTTTTCTTTTCAGTAAAATGAATATTATTGCATAGTTGGCCTGACCAGTTTTCGAAAACAATCCTCTGTGTGATTTCTGATCTTGTATAACATCCATAGCGCATTGGCAGTGTCTGCGGGGGCCGACATGTTTTTTGTTCGGGGATCCCTTTTTATACATAGTAACACAAAATAGTTCCAAATTAGCACTTGTGTTGCGCATGCTGATTATTAAATATACATAGACATAAAATGCCGATTCCCTTGCCTGGTGATCATGGTTATAAACTGAGCGTAGAGGAGCTTAGACACTGGGTTTCCGAGGGTGGGATTTTGGTTGTGTGGGGTAAGCGCGATTAATTTGTAAGCATTAATGTGTTTTGAGGTAAGATGCAGACACAACTAAGGATTAGCTTTCCTGACTTGCAATAGTGATACCTTAATTTTATTGCCGATTTCCATGAGTCTGCCGCCTGACAATACATATCGAATAATACGTTATTTTCTTTAAATAAATCACATGCTAAAGAAACACTTGTGTTACTGTCCATAAATAAAACAAAAATGAATTGTTAGGTCAGTTGGTTCGAAAGACCAAGGTTGAGCTAATACCATACCAAAGAGCCTGTCCGTTAACACTGTACAAAAATCGCGTGCAACGATAGGTTTTATACCTTTTATTTCCAGGTGATTCAAAACACAACAATGAAAGATACAGAAAAACGCGTTACATGAGCATCGACATTTGAACGTTCATATAGAAAACATAACTTATTTATCCTTCTGGATTCTCAATCAAGTTTACACAAAATACAACAGTAGATATACTAATTAATAAAGTGAAAAATACGATACAGAAATTATCGAAATCATTTGCTACCTTTTGCCACGTTAAAAGTTCCTCTACTTTCTGGTTATTTTGATCATGTTCTTTGACACGTTTTTTGTCACATCCATCTTCGCCAGATTCCGGTTCAATAATAGAAATTAACTTTCTTCTCTTACAACATTGACATCCATAAATGGTGCCCATGATTCGTGAAAACAGTTTAAGATAGACAGGTATTTGCCTTTGCGGGTTTGCCCAATAGATTCGTAGTCCAACTATTGTGAATACCATCATGAAGATACTCAACAACAGCTGTGAAAACATGAAGTAACAAAGAACAGCGATCTTGGGTCGGGATGATTGTGGTAAAGAGTCTGATAAAATTGTCATGAACACAGCAACAGATAACAGCAAAGTTATGGAAAATCCGATTCTCTCTCCGGACTCGACCGGAAGGAAGAACACAAAGATGTTGATAACGCAGAGGAAACAGACCGGGAGTATCATATTAATGACTACATACTCTGGAAGTCGCTTTAATTTTATCCTGACCGTCAGCTTTGTTAACTGAATGTTAACCCGATTGAACATTTTTACTTCTGTGACATCCCAAGTAGGATCACTTGTAGTTACATTGTGTAAGGAATCGGCGTCGACCCCATAAAACGTAACTTCATTGGGAAATGAGCCCCACGTCATCATCTGCATGTCACAGGTTTGTTTATCTAGTGGGTAAAACGTGATATCTGCATTACAATATAGGTCATAATTGTCTCCAGTATACATTACCATGGTCCCGTTGTGAAGCACACGGATACTGAACTCATTCCTATATAAAAACTGGATGCCACCGTAGGAATTAGTTATGGCTATGTCTGGTTTCCACAGAAGGTCTGCAGGAATGAGTGTACTTGTAGTTCCGCCATATTCATTTGGGTTCCATGTCAGGCGATTATCGTTCCAAAAGATCGCAAAAGTAGCAATGATTGATACCTTACTGTCAATTTCTTTGAATCCATTGAAAGCTATAAGTGTGAACTCGCGTTGAACAAAGGTCGGAATGCTAAAGTTAATACCGGGCCGAACATTCTTTTCGTAGTTTGAGAGCAGATCTGTGTAAAGTTTGGTACTCATAGTTGAATTATTAGCTATGACAAGTCTTAGTAAGACAAGGGCGACCAGGCCAGGTAAGTAAAAATACATAATTGAGTGATGAGATAAGTTACTCTTACTTACTGCAGGTTTGCTACTCCCTTCTCTAAAGATGTCAAATCGGTCACTGTTGAATTAATGTGTTTAGCGTAACGTGAAGGTAGTACTAGTTCTGTCTTCCACCAAGAGAGGCTTTTAGGAAACTGATCGAAATATCAATGATTAGTGTATTTAGGAACGTTAGCTTTTGCTATTTTATTGGCTATTGCTTTCGATCAGGTGTTTATGTATGTGTATTATTGATCATGTGATTAAATATTTCATAGCTACACTTTTTTAACGAACCGATTGATTTATATACAGAAAATACCACTAAACAATTTCCAATTAAATTACAGTACAATGAAAAGTATATCAACTCTCCTTCTGATATCGCCGACAAATTCAACATTGACGTTATTATTATTCTTTTTATTTCCTCCCAAAATGTGAAGATTTCATAAACAGAATGAGTAACATAAATAATGAAATCAAAGATGTATGCTAATTCGTACAAATAGTGGGTGAATATATTACATGTAGAAAAAGTTATATTTAAGATTTACATCTTGTATATATATTTACGAAAATAGTGAAATAAACAATCTACTTCATATGGATATTTTAAATCCTTTAACAGTTGGCATGTCATTAGCTATTGATTGTATAATTTTGACATTTTTTCCACAGCTAATAATGTAAAAATTCTGAGTTTGTCCATATCTATATCATTTAAATCATACTTAACAGGACCACCAATAAAAATTAAAAATGTATTCAATAAATCTTCTTCCGGGAGAGAGTGAAAATACACATTTAACATACCAATATCATTGATACATGCAATCTGACACCATAACTTATCACGTATATTACTGTTATAGCTACAATTTAACAAAATGTGAAGTAGAATATCGATGTAAAATTTGCCGCATTTGTGGCATAACTATATACAATTAATGGACAAAATAGGTACATTATATTCATATCATATAAAACAGATTTTCTGCAATGTAGATATTTTATTGAAATATGCCATAATGTATGTGATTCTAATTGCTTATGAATAACTTTAAATCTATCTAATTGGCTATCGCTTTGCATTCTCTATCCACTCTTTTTCTTCTTTCGACATTACTGAATTCTTTACTATTTCTTCCATTGCGACTTAGACAGGAAAGTACTTGTAACAATTAATATTCTAATACATGTACACCAGTCAGTTCATATTTATTTATAACTCAAGTACTTTCAACAGTTACACTCATAACATATGCATAAAATTTTCTTGAAAATATTCTAGAAAACATTCATGCTAAATTAAAATATCGCAAGAGCAGCAATGATTGATACCTTACTGTCAATGTATTTGAATTCATTAAAAGCTACAAGTGTGAACTGATATTGAACAAAGGTCGGAATGCTGAAGTACACTATTGTATACAGTAGGGAAAAATCTAAATTAATACCGGGCAATCTTCTCGTAGTTTGAGAGTAGATCTGTGTAAAGTTTGGTACTCACAGATGAATTATTGGTTGTGGCAAGTCTTAGTAAGACAAGACAAGTACAGGTACGTAAAAATACATGATTGACGGATGAGATACAAGATTCTTCCTAACTGAAGGTTTGCTGACCCTATCTTTTCTTGAAATGTCAAATCTGTCACTGTTGAATATTTATTTGTGCTTAAAACATCGCTCATAACACATGAGCGTAACATGAAGGTCGCAATGGTCCTATCCTGTCTTCCACCAAGAGATGTTTGAGAAAACTGTTAAAAATGGCCAATGTTTGGCGTATCTAGGAACGTAAGTTTTTGTTATTTTATCGATTATTGCTTTAGATCAGATGTGGTTGATTGTAGATTAGTGATCATGTGATTAAATACTTTATAACTACACTTTGTTTAACAACACGATTGATTTTTATACAGAAACTACTACTACATTGTACGCAATCACTTGATGATTACCAATAAATATATAAACTTTCCTTCTCATATTGCCGACAAATATTGATGTTATTGATTTTTCTATTAAATATACAGTATCCAACACTGTCAAATGGTTAAGGTCTTTTTATCAGTCATTCCACCGCCGAAACATAGTCGCCAAATGGTGGCCTTCCAATTCTCAAACGTATATGCCAAGTGACGAATACATCTTATATTTTACTAAGAGCTATACCTTTGAATCCCATTCGTCAGGTAATAAATGTTTCCAACATTCTGTTTAGTATCTATCATTTTCCCGTCTCTAGTTCTAAGACGTTTGTCTTATAATCCATCCAACTGCCTATTCATTATTGTTTATAATGACACACAGCAGTATAAAGAAAAGACGTTCGAATTTCTACTTGTTACAACGATAGGTTTTATATCATTTATTTCCAGGTAAGAATTAGCAATTAAAAAGAGCATTGACCGTTAAAGTTTGTAAAGATAAGATAACTTGTTCATCCTTCTGGATTTTCATTCAGTTTTGCACAAAATACAGCATTAGATATAATGATACATAGAGTGAAAAATACGATACAGAAATTATCGAAATCATTTGCTACCTTTTGCCACGTTAAAAGCTCTGCTGCTACCTGGTGGGTTTGATAATGTTCTGGGACACGTTTCTTGTCACATTCATCTTTGCTAGGTTCCGGTTCAACAACGGATATCAACTTTCTTTCCTTGCAACATTGGCATCCATAAATGTTCCCCATGGCCCGTGAAAATAGTTTTAGGTACGCAGGTAATGGCCTTTCCTGGTTTGCCCAATAGATTCGTAGTCCAACTATAGTGAATACCATCATGAAGATACTCAACAGCAGCTGTGAAAACATGAAGTAACAGAGAACAGCGATCTGGGGTCGGGATGATTGTGGTAAAGAGTCTGATAAAATTGTCATGAACACAGCAACAGATAACAGCAAAGTTATGGAAAATCCGATTCTCTCTCCTGACTCGACCGGAAGGAAGAACACAAAGATGTTGATAACGCAGAGGAAACAGACCGGGAGTATCATATTAATGACTACATACTCAGGAAGTCGCTTTAATTTTATCCTGACCATTAAAAATGTTATCTGAAGGCTTACATCAATCCGTGTAAACATTTTTACTTCTGTGATATCCCAGGAAGGATCACTCGAAGTTACATTGTGTAAGGGATCGGCTTCTACTTCATAAAACGTAACATCATTAGGAAATGAGCTCCAAGTCATCATCTGCATGTCGCAAGTTTGTATATCTAGTGGGTAATACGTGACATCTGCATTACAATAAAGGTGATATTTGTCTCCTGTTACCATCGTCATGGTCCCGTTGTGATGCACGCGGATACTGAACTCATTCCTGTAGAGAAACTGGAGATCATCGTAGGAATTAGTTATGGCTATGTCTGGTTTCCATAGTAGTTCCGTAGGAATAAGCGTGCTTGTGATTCCGCCATATGCATTTGAGTTCCACATCAGACGATCATCGTGCCAAAAGATCGCGAAACCAGCAGTAAACGATACCTTACTGTCGATTTCTTTTAATCCATTGAAAGCTACGAGTGTGAACTGACATTGAACAAAAGTCGGAATGCTGTAGTTTACCCCTGGCCGAACATTCCTCTCGTAGTTTGACAGCAGATCTGTATACAGTTTGGTGCTTATAGTTGAATTATTGGCTGTGACAAGTCTCAGTACGACAATGACGACCAGGTCAGGTACGTAAATACGCATGACTGACGGATGGGATACAAGACTCTTCCTTACTTGAGATTTGCTGTTTCTTTTTTCTTGAAATCTCAATGCGGTCGCTGTTGAATAATATGTTTTAAGCGTAACGTTTAGGTGGCACTAATCCTGTCTTTCACCAAAAGAGGTCGTAAGAGATCTGATCAAATCGGCCAGTGATTAGCATATATAGGAACGTTATTAGTTATTTATTGACTATCGATTTAGATCAGGTGTGGTTTTACTGTATGTACATTATTGATCATGTTATTACATTTTTCAATGGCTATAATTTGTTTAACGACCCGATTGATTTTGATACAGAAAATACCACTTAATTATGCCCAATTAAGTTCCAGTACGGCGATATGTATAATATAAATCGTCCTTCTGATATCGCCGACATACTTTGATGTAATTGATTTATCTATTATCTTTTTCCAAATGGTTAAGAAATTCTTTTACCATTGGCATTCCATCTCCCAAACATTGTCGCTAAATAATGGCCTTCTACCTCTCTCTCAAATATATTCGTCTATATATATTCACGTTACTGGTGAAAGAAGTAATATCAACAATTTTTTTTTAATTTAGAACTAATTTTAACTACACACCATTTTGATATGCTTTTTTTATATATAAATTTAATAAGTCTTCGGCGATCGCAACTAATTATAGCGACTGACTGAAGGGATCATTCAGACAATACACATAAATAGTGTCCCTTTAGTTTTTCTGTGTGTTCTATGTGTTCATTGTTTATGTTTATGTGTATGTCCGTGACCGTCCTTAAAATTTAATTTAATTTGTTTTTTCTTGTGTCTTGACAAAGTGGCAGATCGCCTCGAAAATTCGACATTTTTTTTGTACATACGGTTAGAATTACTTCTTTGCTCTATATTCACGTTACGCTACATATATACTATATGTCCATACCCTTTGGACCGACATGTGATAAATGTTCTCATATTCTGCTATAAAATACCTTACCCGTCTCTGGTTCGAAGAGATCTTTGTGATATTCTTACTTGCAGTCAACAACAGAGATGATTTTTCTTTTCTTTTCAGTAAAATGAATATTATTGCATAGTTGGCCTGACCAGTTTTCGAAAACAATCCTCTGTGTGATTTCTGATCTTGTATAACATCCATAGCGCATTGGCAGTGTCTGCGGAGGCCGACATGTTTTTTGTTCGGGGATTCCTTTTTATACATAGTAACACAAAATAGTTCCAAATTAGCACTTGTGTTGCGCATGCTGATTATTAAATATACATAGACATAAAATGCCGATTCCCTTGCCTGGTGATCAAGGTTATAAACTGAGCGTAGAGGAGCTTAGACACTGGGTTTCCGAGGGTGGGATTTTGGTTGTGTGGGGTAAGCGATTAATTTGTAAGCATTTAAGTGTTTTGAGGTAAGATGCAGACACAACTAAGGATTAGCTTTCCTGACTTGCAATAGTGATACCTTAATTTTATTGCCGATTTCCAGTAGTCTGCCGCCTGACAATACATATCGAATAATACGTTATTTTCTTTAAATAAATCACATGCTAAAGAAACACTTGTGTTACTGTCCATAAATAAAACAAAAATGAATTGTTAGGTCAGTTGGTTCGAAAGACCAAGGTTGAGCTAATACCATACCAAAGAGCCTGTCCGTTAACACTGTACAAAAATCGCGTGCAACGATAGGTTTTATACCTTTTATTTCCAGGTGATTCAAAACACAACAATGAAAGATACAGAAAAACGCGTTACATGAGCATCGACATTTGAACGTTCATATAGAAAACATAACTTATTTATCCTTCTGGATTCTCAATCAAGTTTACACAAAATACAACAGTAGATATACTAATTAATAAAGTGAAAAATACGATACAGAAATTATCGAAATCATTTGCTACCTTTTGCCACGTTAAAAGTTCCTCTACTTTCTGGTTATTTTGATCATGTTCTTTGACACGTTTTTTGTCACATTCATCTTCGCTAGATTCCGGTTCAATAGAAATTAACTTTCTTCTCTTACAACATTGACATCCATAAATGGTGCCCATGATTCGTGAAAACAGTTTAAGATAGACAGGTATTTGCCTTTGCGGGTTTGCCCAATAGATTCGTAGTCCAACTATTGTGAATACCATCATGAAGATACTCAACAACAGCTGTGAAAACATGAAGTAACAAAGAACAGCGATCTGGGGTCGGGATGATTGTGGTAAAGAGTCTGATAAAATTGTCATGAACACAGCAACAGATAACAGCAAAGTTATGGAAAATCCTATTCTCTCTCCTGACTCGACCGGAAGGAAGAACACAAAGATGTTGATAACGCAGAGGAAACATACCGGGAGTATCATATTAATGACTACATACTCTGGAAGTCGCTTTAATTTTATCCTGACTGTCAGCGTTGTTAAGTGAAGGATATTCCGTGTAAACATTTTTACTTCTGTGACATTCCAGGTGGGATCACTTGTAGCTACATGGTGTAAGGAATCGGCTTCGACCTCATAAAACGTAATCTCATTAGGAAATGAGCTCCAGGTCATCATCTGCATGTCGCAAGTTTGTATATCTATTGGGTTATACGTGACATCTGCATTACAATACAGGTGATATTTGTCTCCAGTTACCATCCTCATGGTCCCGTTGTGATGCACGCGGATACTGAACTCATTCTTGTATAAAAGCTGGATGCCATCGAAGGAATTAGTTATGGCTATATCTGGTTTCCACAGTAGTTCCGTAGGAATAAGCGTACTTGTGATTCCGCCATAGGCATTTGGGTTCCACGTCAGACGATCGTCATGCCAAAAGATCGCGAAACCAGCAGTAAACGATACCTTACTGTCGATTTCCTTTAATCCATTGAAAGCTACGAGTGTGAACTGACATTGAACAAAAGTCGGAATGCTGTAGTTTACCCCTGGCCGAACATTCTTCTCGTAGTTTGACAGCAGATCTGTATACAGTTTGGTGCCTATAGTTGAATTATTGGCTGTGACAAGTCTTAGTACGACCATTGCGACCAGGTCAGGTACGTAAATACGCATAATTGGCGGATGGGATACGAGACTCTTCCTTACTTGAGATTTGCTGTTTCTTTTTTCTTGAAATCTCTGTGCGGTCGCTGTTGAATAAAATGTTTTTAGCGTAACGTTTAGGTGACACTAGTCCTGTCTTTCACCAAAAGAGGTCATGAGAAATCTGGTCAAATCGGCCAGTGATTAGCATATAAAGAAACGTTACTTGTTATCTTATTGACTATAGATTTAGATCAGGTGTGGTTTTATGTATATTATTGATCATGTCATTACATATTTAAATTGCTATACTTTGTTTAACGACCCGATTGATTTTGATACAGAAATTGTCACTTAATGATGCCCAATTAAATTCCAGTACAGCTCTTTGTATATATAAATTGTCCTTCTGTGTCGCCGACATACTTTGATGTAATTGATTTATCTAATAACTTTTTCCAATTGGTTAAGAAATTCTTTTATCATTGACATTCCATCTCCCATACATTGTAGCTAAATGATGGCCTTCCACCTCTCTCTCAAGTATATCCATCAATATACGAATAAATTTATTATTTTACTATACATCCATCCCCATTGGACCGCGTTCGACAAGTGATAAATGTTCTCCTATTCTGCTATAATATTCCTTACCCGTCTCTGGTTCGAAGAGATCTTTGTGATATTCCTACTTACAGTCAACAATGGAGATGATTTTTCTTTTCTTTTCAGTAAAATAAATATTATTGCATAGTTGGCCTGGCCAGATTTCGAAAACAAACTTCTGTGTGATTTCTGATCTTGTATAACATCCATAGCGCATTGGCAGTGTCACCGGAGGCCGACATGTTTTTGGTCTGGGATTCCTTTTTAATAATAGTGACACAAAATAGTTCCAAATTAACACTTGTGTTGCGCATTATGATCATTCGATATATTAAGACATAAAACACCGATTCCCTTGTCTGGTAACCCAGGTTATAAACGGAGCATAAAGGAGTTTAGACATTGGGTTTCCGAGGGTGGGATTTTGGTTGTGTAGTGTAAGCGATTAATTTGTAAGCATTTTTTCAAAAGTGTTTAGGGTTAAGATACAGACACAACTAAGGATTAGCTATTTCTGACTTGCAATAGTGATACCTTAATTGTATTTCCGATTAAGGCGTCTGCCGCCTGACAAACAAATACATATTGAATAATACGATATTTTCTTAGATAAACCATGCTAAAGAAACACTTGTTTTTTTGTCCAGAAATAAAAACAAATGTTAGGTTATCTGGTTCGAAAGACCAAGGTTGAGCTAATTCCATACCAAAGAGCCTGTCCGTTAACACTGTACAAAAATCGCGTGCAACGATAGGTTTTGTATTTTTATTTCCAGGTAATTCAAAATACAAAAACGAAAGATACAGAAATACGCTTTACATGAGCATCGACATTTGAACGTTCATATAGAAACATAACTTATTTATCTTTCTGGATTCTCAATCAAGTTTACACAAAATACAACATTAGATATACTTATTAATAAAGTGAAAAATACGATACAGAAATTATCGAAATCATTTGCTACCTTTTGCCACGTTAAAAGTTCCTCCACTTTCTGGTTATTTTGATCATGTTCTTGGACACGTTTTTTGTCACATTCATCTTTGCCAGATTCCGGTTCCACAATAGAAATTAACTTTCTTCTCTTACAACATTGACATCCATAAATGGTGCCCATGATTCTTGAAAACAGTTTTAGATAGACAGGTATTGTCCTTTCCTGGTTTGCCCAATAGATTCGTAGTCCCACTATAGTGAATACCATCATGAAGATACTCAACAACAGCTGTGAAAACATGAAGTAACAAAGAACAGCGATCTGGGGTCGGGATGATTGTGGTAACGAGTCCGATAAGATTGTCATGAACACAGCAACAGATAACAGCAAAGTTATGGAAAATCCTATTCTCTCTCCTGACTCGACCGGAAGGAAGAACACAAAGATGTTGATAACGCAAAGGAAACAGACCGGGAGTATCATATTAATGAAAACATACTCTGGAAGTCGCTTTAATTTCATCCTTACGACTAATATTGTTGATCGACGACTTTCAGTACTCCGTGTAAACATTTTTACGTCTGTGACATCCCAGGAAGGATCACTTGTAGCTATATCGTTTATGGAATCGGCTTCGACCTCATAAAACGTAACTTCATTAGGAAATGAGCTCCAAGTCATCATCTGCATATCGCAAGTTTGTATATCTAGTGGGTAATACGTGACATCTGCATTACAATAAAGGTCATATTTGTCTCCAGTTCCCATCGCCATGGTCCCGTTGTGATACACGCGGATACTGAACTCATTCCTGTAGAGAAACTGCAGATCATCGTAAGAATTAGTTATGGCTATGTCTGGTTTCCACAGAAGGTCTACAGGAATGAGTGTACTTGTGATTCCGCCATATGCATTTGGGTTCCAAATCAGGCGATTATCATGCCAAAAGATCATGAAACCAGCAATAATTGATACCTTACTGTCTATTTCCTTGAATCCATTGAAAGCTGCAAGTGTGAACTGACATTGTACAAAGGTCGGAATACTGTAGTTTATCCCGGGTCGAACATTCTTCTCGTAGTTTGAGAGCAGGTCTGTGTAAAGTTTGGTACTCATAGATGAATTATTGGCTTTGACAAGTCTTAGTAAGACAAGGGCGATCAGGCCAGGTACGTAAAAATACATGACTGACTGGTGAGATAGAAGACTCTTCCTTGCTGAATGTGTGCTGCTCCTTTTCTTTTTGAAATGTTGAATCTGTCGCTGTTGACGCTTGTGAACGTTGAATATATATGTGCGTTTAAACAGCGTTCGTGTATTAATCGTGACCTGTAGATAACGCTAGATTTGTTTCCTATCTAGAGTTCTTGAGAAGACTGATCATATCTACCAGTGTGTACCGTACTTTAAGTGTTATTAATTGATTATGCTTTACATAAGATGCGGTTCTATATCTATTATTGATTAATATTTTTACTTGCCGTACTTTGTTCAACAATCCGATAGATTTTAATTTAGAAAATACTATTAACGTATCACTCGCTGCCCAATTAAATGCCAGCCTAGTCTACGTTCCTCTTTATATCGCCGACATGATTTGGAATTTCATTGATCTAGAATTCGGATAACGATTTTCATTATTATTATTATTATTATTTTACGTCCAAATACATCCATGACCATTTAAGGATGTGTCAGGTTGGTTTAGGAAACGGAGAAAAATCGAAGTACCCACAGGGAAAAAATAACGACCTTCAAGCTGAAAGGTGTGTAATTAAATATTATAAGGATATCATCGATTATTCCGACACGGTGCTTTTTTAAATGTCCTCTTTTTGTTGCTTATAAAATCTCCTTTAAGTTGTTATTTTGGCCTCTCAACTAGATTTGTATGCCAGGTATCAGTCATAAACCGAAAACGCTTGCTTTTTCGGAACATCTTATCTGTGTATTTATTTATTTATTTGCTTTTTTTGGTTAGATATATTTGTAAAATCAGTATTGTATATGGCCAACATATGTATTTGCATGATACAGTTATCTGTCCTTGAGGGTGCATATTGATTGTGACGTCATGCGATCAGTCTAATCACTGAATCATTCTAATTCGAAATATTAAAGAAACGACTTGTATGTAATCATATTAATTATCCACAACAACGGAGTATGACAGGACAAACAATACATATATTTATACATACATATGACACAAAGCTCTGAGTTGAAATTAGCTTTTATTTGAAATGACAGTTGAAGATTTAATACAAGCAGGGCTTCCTTGCTTCTGTAAAAAGACGAACTTTAAAGAAGCTTCAGAGGGGGGTAAGTAAACGCTGACTATATTAATATAATTTTGATGTGTTAATGTATGGCATGTTCACGGTTCTACGTCCTAATTTCTAATTCTGTATCACAACATCTAGCTATTAACAGTTTTGTATTAAAATATAATCACTATCACTAGATATACTGTTTTAAATTTTAAATTTGAAAAACAGTTTTTATAATCGTTATTTTTAAGCGTTTTTGTATTGTTAGTTTGACTAAAACATCCAGAGGACATGGCACACTTTAACAACACAATATTAGTTTGATTTGCTTTACATTAACTGTTCTGCAACTGATGTATCAAACTGAAATCATCTAGTAAACTTTGTTGTTTCTTGTGATAACCTTTCTGTTTTGTATATCTATCAACAAAGTTAAAATTATCGACAAAACAGTTAACTACGAACTCCTTAGGATCAGATTACAGATTACACTTCAGAAATACACAATTAAATGTTGAATTGGCTACCATGAAAGGGTAGTAAGTATAGAGATAATTTACATACATACGTAAAATGATCCCAAAATTTTCTTTCGTGAAAAATTTAAAATTATATATTTCTTGTTTAAAAAGGTTTATCAAATTCACCTCGAATGGATGTGTACATAATGAAACAACCACAATTTCCTCGTTTTTATAACAAACAAGCCACTTTTGGTATGTGACATCAGGCATCCTTTAAGAGCTTAAATGTAGTAACTGTACAGTTTACAATAACTGAACAGGTCTGAGTGAAAAATATATAAATGTTAATGTAAACGTTTTATAATAATAACAGATATGGCAGAACTCAAAGTCCTTTAAAAACATTTACATTTTGTATATTAATATCCTGAAAAAATCAAGACGGACTGAACAGTCCAATTAACCAACAATTAGAACTATAAATAGATCACCAATTAACTATTAAAGTAAACGGGTGAAATAAACACGTGGGACAAATAAACAATAAAAACCTGATTATACTTCGCCGACTTAAACAAGTGTTATTTAAAACTTCAAAATAAATAAAAATAATTTATGTATAATAATATATCGCTCCCAATACCACGTAACATTCCTTCATTAAAATTTAAGAGAAAACTGTCGTTCATCCATAGAATTGACACTATGATGTCGCTTGATGTCACATTTTTTGTGCTAATGAAATCCTTTGTTGACGAATTCATCTTTAGAATAATTTTCGAACGATGTCCATAACAAATTAAAATCTATTTGGATAATCACATCATTTTTTTTGTTGATTGTTATTTCCCATTCGTTCAGCTAGTTGACGTAGTAAATGAATTTCGTCGATCATGGGCGATACAAATTTTAATATCTTCTGACAACTTGACCATTGAGATGACGTAATTATCTCCGTTTAGTATGTAATGCTTTAAGTCCAAATGGTTTCTTTGTTTCCACTGTAAGCAAGTCAAAAGTCATCAGTGGTGATGCATGCCATGTTCTTTCTCGCACGAATGATTAAGCCCATTCCAGTAAACCTCTTGACGTCAATCGCGATGTTTTCTGATTTCCTTGTTCCATCACAAATTATCACAATCAATGTTAACGTCCATTCTGACTACTTTACGTCTACTGCTAACTTCACTGTAAAAATCAACATAACATAATATTGGCGATTAGTAAACAATCACAAGAAGTTTTAAAGGACATTTACATATTATGTTATAGTAAACTGCTTCATTTTCGCATTACAGAGTTATCTGCCCTTGTGTGAAGATATTAATTGTCACGTCATGTGTTTGCGAGCGTAACGTCATACTTTACGGCAAAAACCACGTAAATTGCGCTAACAATAATGACGTACCAATCGATACCTACCCGCAAGGGAGCTAACTCTGTAAAATGCAAAGACGGAAATTAATAAGTCGCGTCATCGTTATTTCTAATATATTCGCGATCAAGGACTCTTATTATTCACAACTGTGCATTTATATACTGTAAACCAACTTTCATTCGCGTCTTATTTATTTTCGCGAATTTCGCGATCCAAGTAAATTCGCCAAAACTTATCTCCGCAAATTAATAAATCATCTTTATTGATAGGAAGTATCATTCAGTTGTTAAATCCACGAATATTAATCTTCGCGAACTTGTTTTGAAATGGAAATCGCGAAATTTAATAGCAACGAAAGAAAGCTCGTTTACAATACACGAATTTTTCGCGCGAAAATAAAGAGGTTTCAGCAGAAAGATATATACGATTGCTAATGAGTTATATGACTATTGATATGTTTACATTTTACTTATGATAATATCAATATATTGATTAATAAGGTTGACATTACTAGTTAGGATTTCTTACATCGGATTAATTGTATAGCTGTTCTTACATGAAATTGATAATATACATACCAGTATTTACTACTACATGCAAATGTTACCGAACCAAACTTCTTGACTTACACAAAATGTATTTTAGTTATCCATATCATCACATAAACCACTTCAGTTTCTTAATAAATTTTTTTTGTTTTGAACATTTTCCAATAAAACAGAATAATCAAGACTAAAACAAAAACAAAATTGATATATGCAAAATATCTAGTTTTATATAATATGTAATTTTCTAACATTGTAGTAAAGTTTGGTTTGGTAATGTTCAGAGAAGTGCTCATTTACTGGTGCTGAGACCGGCAGGTGACTATGTTGGCATGATGACAGGAGAAGGCAAGGTCAGACATACAGAGGTCAAGCTGTCTGTAGATTTTCAGTCTAATTCTATATCTGCACAACATTCCTCTTATGATGCTTTGAAAGGCTTCTGAATAGTTCAGTCACAATATTTTTTTTTCCTTTTTTTTTCACTCTCTTTTTTTACCGTTTTTTGAAATATGAAAAGTTTTAATTTTTCTTACGATATATATGTTATGTTTATATTGAAACACGGTAGTTTTTGTGTACTTAAAAATTCTACTGTATATATAAGGAAAAAAAATCCAAATTCAAATAATTGTAAGCCAGAAGCAAAAATGAAGAAAGACCTTTGTTGCAGTACACTGTACATTAATCTGCTTCAACATATAATATATAAGGGTTAATGCAAAGACATTTCTTTCTCATCAGATGAAAGAATTAGTTCCATATTTTGAGATTGTAGAAAACAACAAAAATTATTTACTACCTAATCACACATAATCATCTATAATGTAAGGAATTGTTATATCTGTTGTATAGTAACCACACATAATAATATAATTTGTGAGAAATTATTACAGATTTTTCCCGCATTGTTATCACACATCACCATCTATAATGTAAGGAATTGTTATATTTTCTGTATAGTTAAGACAATAGTTGATTACTATGTTTTCTGCTAAAGTTAAGTGAATTATTATAGAGATTATTTGATTACATTTCATTTAGGATCATGCATCTGTGATATATGTCAGCTACGTTTGCTGTTTTTCTAAGGGAAATAGTTAACATGCTTCATAAATATTTAGGAATATATTTTTATGAGTTTTGTAAGTGCAAAATAAAATGTCATTGGTTGTAACTAATCAAAGTAGATATAAGTTTCAATTAATAACAACTTCTTCATATTTAACAGAGGAATTAAAAATTACATTTGATAATTTTCCAACAATAAGGATATGTGATAATTGTAACACATACTTTTGAATCTACGTTTTTCATTTCATTTTCACCGTTTGATAATGAAGTCACTCATCTATATCCACATCACAGTATACATTTTACATATTGGGGCTATTACAAACATCTATAAAATGTGTTGAGTCATTGGCTGACCTTGGTCTGACCTTGCCCTCTCACCTGCATTGCTTTTTTAATAAGCTGTAGTACGTCAATATCAGCACACGGTGAAGAACTTACAGCCACGCTCAGGGTGAAGGTACCCTTTGTTGAACCTTTTGCACTCTTCGCCTCCACGCAATAGACACCTGAATCTGTTACCAGGGCAGCAGGGATTTCAAAATTATACTTGGTTTCTGATTGGCTGATTTTGAATCTACCTGTGTCGTCTAATATTCTACCATCTTTGCTCCATAAAACTGTTACAAACAAAAACACAATGATTAACAGTTTTATAAATAAGGAAACAATCGTAAGATATCCAATGCTATTGTCTTAGAGGTATTTATAGGTGCTAAGTGACGAATAAATACATATTTCAATTTATTCTGAAATAAAATTTTATTGAAATGAATAAATAAATAATGTTATTATGTTCTCTCAAGAATTTATGTTAAATTGAATTATAATGCATTTGTATTCCTTGTATGTGCTCTGATTAACATTATTCATGTATTATAGTCATTTAGAGTCTGCATATTTAGTCTTTTTAAATTGGATGTCAAATCGTCACTACACATGTTGTTATTTACTTACCAGAATATGTTAGTTTTTACTTATTTTTGAATTTATGTTAAAAATAAATTTAAACACTGAAATCTCCTTGAATCTACTATTTAACTAACCATCAGTATGTAATAGTATTTTACACCTATGTCAACATATTAATTGTTCTTTTATTAGGATTTAGCACCAGTTTACCTGTTTCAGCATCTTCTATTGGACAAGAAAACTGGACGGATTTTCCCTCATCTACACTTTGTGAGTGAGGGAATGATTGGAACACAGGACCGACGGCTGGCTCTTCAGGTACTGAAATAGCAAATACCATGTGTTATGAGACATTGTTTTTAATGAATGCATAAGCTTAAATAATTAATTTTCTCTTTGTTTCTTGCTTTCTGATTGGCCTTTTCATTTTTTTCGTTCCACGATGAAAAAAAAATCCGAGAATGGCGCGGAAACCCGACGTTATCGTGACGTCATAATAGAAACACTGACGTTGCGTTTTGATTTGGAAAAAAATAATTCCTTGGAAAAAATTAATGGAATCGTACGTGTAAACGCATTTCATTTTAAGCGTTGAAGTCACTATTTTTTAATTTCATCGGGGTATGAAATAAATTTTGTTTGCAAACTTTAGTGAGAATCCGCTACGCGGATTCACAGTTTGCAAACAAAATTGCTTTCATACCCCGATGAAATTAAAAAATAGTGACTTCAATGCTTAATTGAAATCACAAGGACATTCATACAATTTTGAAGGGTAAATAATCTTCTGAATTGAGGGTTGGTTAATCAAGACTGAAAGAAAGTTCTCGAATTTCCGTGCACAATTAAACCATATATGTTGTGGGGTATTAAGCATATATTAGATTGGTGTTTGACTAACCAAGTCTCCCATCAAACCATCCGCACACAGTTAAATTTCGTTTATTTGGCAAAATATATATTAAAGCATTTACGTTGACATGACAATCTACTCACCATCGACTCTGACCGAGAAACTACTTGAGGATGTTCCTGCTGAATTTTTGGCTTCGATTCTATATATATCACTGTCCTCTGGGAAAACCTCTACTATTGCTAGTTTGTATACATCTCCCACATTCTCGTACCGGAAGTCTTCAGAATTCACTATTTTCTCCTTGCCTCTGTACCAGGTTACTTCTGGATTACCTGTCGCGATGACAAAGACCATGATAATTACTATATAGGTACAGTTTTGCCGGTTATTCACGCAGATTATTTTTATAATTTCCCGACACAGTGCTATAATCCTCGAAATGTTAAGAAATAGATGAAACTTATACAATTATTGCCAGATCTATTAAAACCACCGAAATTCAATGTTTACCATTTCATGAAAAATCGCGAAAACATACAGTATTTAGGCTTTGACAATTTAGTTAAAAAAATATGCAAGACCGCAATATCACTCCAAACTTTGCTTTCACTGTGCGCTTACGTTACAGTTGCACTACTGAATCTAGGATGAGACACGAATTCGAAATGAATTTAATGTATTCTATGGATTACTCTTTAAGTAAAAGCACATCCAGCATTTGCTTGTGAACTTCTTGACATCATTGTATTTGATTAATTTTCAAGGACGTATTCGAAGATATCCTCATATACTTCACACAGACTTTCCCCTGAGGTTCGGCCACAGCCACCATGAGCACCTACCGGTAATTCTACACTCCAGAGTGGTGGCGTCACCATCTACCAGGCACAGACCAAGGGGATGACTCAGAAAGCGGGGTGGTTCTACCGACGGCTCCTCCTTCTTACTCGCTGAAAGAAAGAAGGACACTGTTATAAAACAGTGCTAGCGCATCAGGAATCCAGATGCAAATTGATTTAACATCAAGGCAACGTGAATGAATGATGCAACAGAAACAATTATGAAGTGGAAAAGAGTATCCTGTGATGCGCTCGTAAGACCAATATTACAGCAATAATAACAGGAGTTTCTTGTTTTAAACATTGAACAAGTACTGTAGGTGGGGCTTTACCATTGACTTGTTGACTGGCACTGGATGTGGTAGTGCCCGCTGTGTTTGTGAATTATAGAGGTAAGTATTTGTATAATTTAACTCAATTGTGCACAAGCTATGAGATCCTTACCCTTGACTTGTAATGTTGCTTTAGATGAGGCAGTGCCCGCTGTGTTTGTGACTTTACAGAGATATGTGCCTTCGTCATCAACCGACACTGACGCTATCGTCAGCGTGCATATACCACCAAGATTTTTGATTGACACGAGGGAGTCACTCTTCAGTTTCTAAAAACAACAGTTAATCAGAAGGTCAAAACTGAATAATACACGGCAACCTGATATAGATAAAACATTTAATCTAATAATGGCAACAAGCTGAATTAGCATCTTTGTCAAAGATCAAAGACAGATGGATGGTGCAGAATTTATACATACTCTTACTGCAGAAAGAACAAAATTGAGATAAAAGCTTCACAGTTCCCACTTAGTTATGTTTTCATCACTTTGAAAATATCATCCAACTATACAGATATTTTGTTAACTTGCCTCCCCATCCAGGAACCATTCCACTTCAGGTTCAGGTTTTCCCTTGACGGTACAAGAAAACTTCAGGCGATCCCCTTCGTTCAGGATTTGAGCTTCCAAATTCTCCTCAAATGATGGTGCTTCTTCTCTAGCTTCTGGAAGAAAGGGACAAAATATTTCACATTAGGATCAGAACTGTTTTTCTAGCCATAATATTAAAGTAAAAATGAAAATGATTGAGACGCAAAAGAGCTATAGTATTATATTTCTTTACATTATTAAAAACTAAACTAAGATTAAAAAAATATTTTTTAATACATATTTTTCATGGGAAATTACTTTTGCCATATCACATTTCAAACTTTCTTGATGATATGAGAAGTTTTATTTCAAGCAAGAAGCTGGCCTACACTGAAACAAATGTCCTTCATTAGTGAGATAGCACTTCCAAATTGATGTGGTGGTTCGGTATAGAGGTATAAGGTTCCCATCAATCATGCATATCATACACATATATCGTACTACAGGGTGGTGTTGGGTCTAGTGGCAAGCGGTGTGTGATTAGTGAATTAGTGGATTGTTACAGACGGCAGCGTTCAATTTATGAGCGGATATATACAAAAGGGGGAAGTGCACAATGGAAGATTTGGATTTCAATAGAATTTGGAGATCCGCAAATACTCAAGAAGTCATCAAGGTGAATAATACACCCGTTCAACAACTTAAAAAACAGACGCTGGTTAGGCATGTAATGGAGGCTAGGTGATGACAGGTATTATTGGGTGAACTCTGGATGATTTCACATACTCTACATTGGTGTATACATTACATCCCCGGTCCGAAAGTCCTCAAGGTCCTCTTCATCCTCATTGATGGCACTAGGACTACCAATGGAGTACTCATTTCTGGTCATTAATGAAACTAGGTCTACCAACGGAGTGCTCATTTCCGGTCATTGATGGAACTATGACTATGAGGTACTCATTTCTGGTCATTGATGCCACTATGACTACGAGGTACTCATTTCTGGTCATTGATGCCACTTTGCTACCAATGGCGTCCTCATTTCTGGTTGCCAATGGTACTATTACTTCCAAATGGGTGTCCTTGATGTTGTTTCCTAGCTGGTTTATTAGTAGCTCTTGTGGTAATTGTACTACAAGTAATTCCTCAATTTCTCGTTATGGTATCTGAACTATATCTTGTGGTCTTGTCAATGTTGTATGTTATGGTCCATCTTGCTTCATCATATATGAGAATCTTTCAACTTTAGCATAGCTGCTGTTAGATTTCACAGCCAAGATCCTGTGTACCATAATCTTCTTCTCGGGTTGAAAGTATCTGGTCTTCACAGTAGGTGTACAATTTGTTCAATTCAACGGTGTTTTGTATTCCTAATATTTAGATGGTTTTATTCTTTACAGTATTCTATAAATGTATTTGTCTAATTTGAAGTTAATGAATGATATTGAGAAAGTGATTACCTGTGAAGTGATGGTGTGGGTGTATTTTATTTTTGCTCTCCAAGTTACATATTTCCTCTCTCTTTTTGGTATATCATTGTGTCTCATTCAGTACTTTGATCTACACTAATGTATATAGGTTATTTTTTTTTATAAAATTATTTAACTGCTACAAGATTATGACCACTCAAGTAGTTTGTCCCATTAGGTAACAATATGAAACATTTGCATCAAAAATCTCTATACAGCTAGTATACGAAATCTCCATAATTTTTCTTCATTATAAGATCATTTTACCTCAAACATGTGTAGATCTACAGAAGATACAATTTGCACCAAGATCTTCACGTGGGTAAAAAGACATGGTAATATGTTGACTTCATAGACAAATAACATTTGTCTTTAAGATAGATGTGAGAAGACCATGCCCCCCCAAATCAATGTATTTTGATGTTTTCATTTAATACCAGTTTTCAAATCTCACCCTACACATATAGAACGTATATAAAAAAACAGCAACGTTTTGGAAAATTATGTTTCACACTAAGTCTTATTAACTGGTAGAAATACATAATTGCAATGCTAGATCTCTCTTATGCATTATTTTTTTAGTCAGAATCCGATGTACATGTAAAACTACATCATTTCATTATCAAAAGTCTTTCCACACAGTTTTATCCCTAAACTATGATCATGCTCTCTTACCTATGACCTTTAACCCTTAACCTAACGATCCTTTCACCTCCAACCTCCCCTTTCACTTCCGTTCCTGCATTTTGCGGGTTGCTGTATTTCTCTTCTTCTAACTGAAGCCTTGGACAATAACCTTGACCTCACCAGATACCATTCAGTTTCACCTACCCCTTTTCACACTATTATGACATTTATAATACATACAAGGATCTCCTTAACTCTAAATCATTACTTTACGACTGGTAACTACATCTACAGTATACCCGTGTACAGAGCACACAGACCCACATGAGTACCTTCAGCTCCACCATTCAACTTACTGATACTTGTGGTTATTGTTAATTCCAGATCTAGATATATCACAAACCACCATTGACAAGATTATTATGTTTCTTTACAGGCAAATCTAATAACAATCATACATGGGTCTGCAAAGTAGATAGGAATTTTTCAACCGGAGTGAGTAATTTTGGTTGATCAGCATGTGACTTGTGCTCATCATCCAATATCATTACCAAAAGTTCAGGTATTTGTATCTACTTATTTGACAGAGCAATAATTTTTCATGAAGTTTGGGAGAGATGGTACAAATTGGTCAGTGGGCTCTGCACACTGGTCTAATGCTATACATAAATATATCATAGTAAATACGTGTACATATACTGTGGTAACTGTGTTAGGTTAATTGGTTAATCTACAATCTGGGATTATACTAATTAAGCTAACTAATATGTAAATGCTAATTGCACATTAAGAGTGTGCTGGACGTATGCAAGTGCAATGTATATATGTACATTCATCATGTATCATCATGTGAAGCTCTCTATGTGTGCAGTCTAAATGTTGTGCAGTGAATAATAAATAAATCATGAAAATCAAACATCAATTAATAAATATTTGTTGTTAATTTATTAACTTTTCACCTTCCCAAAAGTTGCACCATTAGTTAAATTTGAAATCAAGAAGATGACACTCACATATGATGTTACAAAATTTATGAGGTAAAAGCAACCTTTTCTCTCACTCCAACCGCAGGAGTATGACGTCCAGAATAAATATTAGGCAAAGCTTATTCTTTCTCTCATTCCTTTAAAGGAGCTTATATATAAATTATAAATATTACAGATCATTCAAAGGCACAGAAACCCAAGCTTTCTCCACTCCACTACAGGAGCACGATACATAACATATCCTAATATCATTTCTTGAAGCAAAAATAAAAGTATAAAAAAAAAGAGAAAAAAAAAAAGAAAAAAAACAAGCGTATACTTTCTTAGCTACACAAGGTGGCGTATGACACATAATGTATATGAAGCAGTAAACAGAAGTCACATTTCCTTACGAAGAAGGTCAACAGTAAAACGTTTATATAGGAGATTATTCTAGCTTACTCATTCTCTCACTGCGTTTAGATGAGTATGAGCTGGAATCTTCCGACACTTCCTCGATGATGCGCCTGGACGACCTTGTGTTAGACGTCACAGTAGAGGATGAGCTCTCATTATAACTGTAACTGCTGCTAGAGTCATCGTGACTGCCCGCCGTCCGTCTCACCATGCGAGAAGTGGAGGAGGTTAGAGTTGAGCCTTTAGCGGTATCCTCATGATGTGCACGATCTGTAAACACAAAATAACCTGTATCATCTGGGTATCAATCTTTCTGTCATAACATATAAGTGGCGTTTATATCTGGACTACAATGGCAATTAAAATTAAAGCCATTGTTATCATGTTTCACTAGTTCTGTAAGCTAGTCTACAAGTGACACAAATTCACTGTAACCTTGACCTACATTCTGCTGTGATATTTACTCCTATTAACTCACCTTCAACTGTGACCTTTGAGCTTGTCTCAACTTTTCCGAGCTCATTAATGGCCTCACACGTGTATCGTCCTGTGTCATCAACACGGGCAGACAGCACTTCAAGGGAGGCAACTCCAGTAGAGTAGAAAATTGAATAATGACGATCTTTCACTAATGCAACTCCGTTCTTGTACCAGGTCACCTATTAACAGAGAAGTTCAACATATATGATATCTTCCATTTTTATCCTTTGTAAGAAATTTCATATTATTTTACACAAAATTGATTAATTTTATCTTATTTTCTAAAGCATAACAGCAAATTTGTAATGAATTTAGAGACTGTTTATGATAGTTTTATCTTTACTAACCTTTGGCTGTGGCTGAGCCTGTACACAACAGATCAGTTTGAAATCACCGCCTGATTGGATGAGACGAGGTCGAAGGTCAAAGCTGAATTTAGGTGGTTCATCCTTTGGTGGCTCTGGAGGCTCTGACATGGCTCGTGACATCCTGTGGCGAGGGTTTAATGTTTCATTACAAAATCCATCATAAGCTTATCTTTATGCACACTAATAAATAAACTTTCAAAAGCATTTGAATCAATGGAATTTCAATTTACTTTTCAGAAAAGCTCAATATATCATTTTGTATCATTTGCAACTCTTCATGAAGAGTATAGTATAATTCATTTGGTTTAAGAATCAGAAATGAAAATTTCATGGAAACACATATCTGTAATTTTTCTATTATTTTAATTTTTAGATTTCGAAAAAATAAACAAGAACCCCAGAGGGCCTGTATCGCTCACCTGGTTTATAATGCTGTTGTGAATACTGGTTCATTGTTTCTTTAATGAAGGAATTTGAATATTTACCTCTAATTCCCCTGTTGGGCCCTGCCCCTCCTACCCCCAGGGGTTCAGAGCCAAAATTTATACAAGTTCTGTTCCCCTTCCCCCAAGGATGTTTGTGGCCAAATTTGGTTACAATCCATGCAGACCTCTAGGACAAGTAGCGATTTATAGGATTTACCTCAATTTTCCCTATTGGGCCCCGCCCCTCCTGCCCCCGGGGGGGCAGAGCCAAAATTTATACTAGTTCTGTTCCCCTTCCCCCAAGGAAGTTTGTGGCAAAATTTAGTTACAATCCATGCAGAACTCTAGGACATAGTAGCAATTTATAGGATCTACCTCTATTTCCTCTACAGGGCCCCGCCCATCCTGCCCCCTGGGGGTCAGAGCCAAAATTGATACAAGTTCTGTTCCCCTTCCCCCAAGGATGTTTGTGGCCAAATTTGGTTACAATCCATGCAGAATTCTAGAAGTAGCGATTTATAGGATTTACCTCTATTTTCCCTATTGGGCCCCACCCTCCTGCCACCAGGGGGTCAGAGCCAAAATTTATACAAGTTCTGTTTCCCTTCCACCAAGGATGTTTGTGGCCAAATTTGGTTACAATCCATACAGAGCTCTAGGACAAGTAGCAATTTATAGGATTTACCTCTATTTTCTCCACTGGGTCTGGCCCCTCCTGCCCCCTTAGGGTGAGAGCCAAAATTTATACAAGTTCTGTTCCCCTTCCCCCAAGGATGTTTGTGGCCAAATTTGGTTACAATCCATGCAGAACTCTATGACTAGTAGCGATATAAAGGAAATGTTGACAGACCGACGGACAGACAGACGGACGGACAGACAGACGACGGACGCCGCGCCATGACATATGCTCACCGGCCCTTCGGGCCAGGTGAGCTAAAAATGAAAAATAACTGCTTTGTTTGTATGGTCTTACATACCTTCTCATGGGAGTTGTACTCCTGCTGGGAGTCAATGGTGCTATTTGAGGCAGGGCTGAAAACAAATAATTTGTACATGTACTTAATTTTTTGCATTCAGGAAGATCATAACCTCTTGGCCTCATTTACTCATTTCTTATCAAAAAGATGTATTTTCATCTTGGAAAATATAGCTTTACCTTAAATTATAAACATTTAATAGGCAACATGTAACCATAATCATCAAAAGAAACTGCCTATAGATGGTACAGATTTGTCAGGGAAAATGAGAATACCGCTCCCAAATTCCCACCATACATACCTTCCACAGACAGAGTGGCCTTCTCCTCACGGCGTCCAAAGGAGTTTTGTGCGATCACAGTGTATTCTCCCTTGTCCTCTCCCTTACAGCGGCTAACCTTGAGCTGGTACTCGTTACCAAGGTACTTCTGCATGTACTTCACGCTCTGTGTGAGCTGAAGGTCATTGAAGTGCCTGTGGATATACAGAAAGGGTAAGGATACATTACCCATTCCATAGCGGTCTTAAAATGATCACTTAAACTTTTTTGAAATTGTCAACTATTGTATGCCTATTGAATCAATCAATTATACTTCTTTTTAACAACAGGCCCAGACAGCCTGTATCACTAAATACAGGTTCAGCGTTTATTTCCTCAAGGATTTTAAAGATTTACCTTTAATTTCCCTATTAGGCCTTCCTGCCCCAGAGGGTCATAGCCAAGATTTATACAAACTCTGTTCCCCTTCCCCAAAAAATGTTTTATATGATATATAATGAGATATTATGTACTGACCAGAGAGATATTTTATACTGACTACAGAGATATTATATACTGACCAGAGAGCTATTACATACTGACCAGAGAGATGTTATATACTGACCACAGAAATATTACATACTGACTAATAGAGACATATTATACTGACCAGAGAGATGTTATAAACCAACCAGAGAGATATTACATACTGACTACATAGAGATATCATATACTGACCAGTGAGATGTTATAAACCGACCAGAGAGATATTACATACTGACCAGAGAGATATTATATACTGACCAGAGAGATGTTATATACTGACCAGAGAGATATTACATACTGACCAGAGAGATATTATATACTGACCAGAGAGATGTTATATACCGACCAGAGAGATATTACATACTGACCAGAGAGATATTATATACTGACCAGAGAGATATTATATACTGACCAGAGAGATATTATATACTGACCAGAGAGATATTATATACTGACCAGAGAGATATTACATACTGACCAGAGAGATATTATATACTGACCAGAGAGATATTATATATTGACCAGAGAGATATTATATACTGACCAGAGAGATATTATATATCGACGAGAGAGATATTACATACTGACCAGAGAGATATTATATACTGACCAGAAAGATATTATATAATGACCAGAGAGATATTATATACTGACCAGAGAGATATTATATACTGACCAGAGAGATATTATATACTGACTGGAGAGATATTACATACTGACCAGAGAGATATTATATACTGACCATGTGATAATCGGTGGTGAAGCTGCAATGACCTTGCAGTCGAATCTTGCTGACTGATTTTCTCCGACCACAACATTTCGTGGACGGCGAATAAATTTAGGTATGGCCTCCTTGCGGTCTGAAAAGAGGAAACAAACAAACAAATGCATTATATTAATCTATATAGATAAATGACAAAGAATTCATGAAATATTCAACTTGTATTCATGAAAAAATGCACTTAAATTTAGCATAGAAGATTTATTTTGTGTGTTGTATAATATTTTAAAATGAGAATATATGTACAGAATTAACAATGTAACACTCACCAAAGTAAGCATCAAAGATGTTATATTCCTTAGGCCTGTGTTTCCTCAGGGAGCTGTAGTTAGCAATACGTCCAATGGCAGGCATAGGGGCTGGCCAATCAGCCTGTCAACATTTAGTCAAAAGTTACTTATATATCATATATCACATTGAGTAGTCGGGGATTATATATACATGCTAATCAATAAAACAATGGATTCTCACAACAAGCAAAAACATCAACTGCCTTATATATAAAGAAGAATATTTCTAAAACAACCAAAATCATTTCTATAAATGAAGATATTGGCTGTTTTTTTTAAGAATATCAATATGGACGGAATTATCCCTTTAAATATTTTTTGCTTGGATTTTGTTTTTTGTAATTGTTTTACTAAGGACGAAGTTTTCTAAGGTAAATATAGTACTCTAATTTTACAATTACATTAAAATCAACACATTTTATGGATTCATTTCACTACTCGTTTACCAAGTATACTAAGAACACGATTAGCTAGCCTACATGAATTTTCCTGTTCTATGGTTTCATAAAACAGAATGGTATTGTTCTTACCAGTAGAGAAAGCATGCAACCTTTTAAATCATGCCACGTATCGGGTGAACATTTAACACATGCATGTGAAGAAGGAAATGATTGGGTAGAATCCTACATTGATGGTAGGGTAAAGCAGAGGTCGAAGTTCACGCCATAAGTCTCGGCTGTAGGTATCCTGGACCACACAAATAGAAGTCATTGTTATAATGTTACACTGTAAGTCTGCAGGTAACAGATTATTAAAAAGCTCTCGGTTAATATTTCACTAAAATCTACAGAAAATCATAAAAACCTATAATCTAGTCAAAATCAAAAGGAAATGTTCATGGCAAATTCAATTAATCATCACTCTCGATTATTTATTACATGCAGGAATGGAATGAATGGCAGCATGCAATATGAGTTTGAATACATTCTATTGATGGTATGGGATGTAAAATTATCATACATTTATTTTGAATTATTTCTCTATGATATAAACACTCGATGGAAAGGAAAAGGTAATAAAAACAAAAAGCTAGAACTAAAATATTTCATTCCTTAGTTAATCAATGGGAAAACTGATAACTGGTTAACATGCCCTATTACTTACATAGCGTTGAGCAATTCTAGCCCTGATTTTGTCGTAGCGACTTGATGGGATTCTGGTCTGTCGATCACTCAAGTCTCCCTATAAGTCACAGAAAGCACAAACAATGAATACATGTACCATATTTATCTGCATACAAACAAATAAACATATATAAAAATGTACCGTAACAAAAAAGAAAGATTCATTTTAAGATCAATTTTCAGTTGTGATCGGGATCTATTAAATTACCAGTTATGTTTCTTACATACTCCGATATTATTTTAATAATTTAGACCCAAAATAACAATTTTGAAAAAAATAATAATTTCTAGTTAAGAATTGGATTACATGCAGATATAGTAAAACAAATACCCAGACATTATTTGATTATTATATAACAACACTATAACTATTATCTTCAAAAGCATTAAAGTGAACAGTCGGGCAATGATGGCTAAAGTCGGTGAAAATGGTGTGAATGTATGCGGTATAATTTCTTATGAAATGGAAAAATAAAATCTCTCGTCAAAATCTGTGTGCGTACGAAGAAATTAATTTAAAGTATGGAAATTCTAAAACGTCCTCCCGGCTCACTATGTCCATGGTTACATTTCCACGCAGCCTCGCTTTCAATGCTTTCAACTTTTCTTTACTTTAATGGTCAGAACTGGGAAACTAAGCAGAACTTGACCGTTGTATTAATATGTGAAAACTTTTGAAAGGCCAATGAACGCATTTAGACTGGATTTCTTTGCACGACTATTCACTTTAAACTAAAGAAAGAATTAATATTTGAACAGCCAGTAAATACAGAAAGATAATTTTGCATTTGACTTTTTTTATACCTTAAGCCAGGCATGATCCAGACATTCATGTACAGTCATTCTTCTCCTAAAACACAAAAGATATACTAGTCACAATAATGAAATATAACTCCCATCTTATTCTATATTTCAGGACTAATTTACTAGTGAATCAACATGTTTGAGAACAAGAAATGTCCTTTATTCAGCAACTGAAACTTTAAGAAACTTGAGATTTAAAATATTTTGCATGAAATTATCTCCTTAAGTTTTTTTTCTTGTAATTCTAATTATGATATGGTGTAAAAACTTTGTTTTGTGAAAACCACATTATTTTTAGAATATTTGATTGACATGCCTATATACAAGTATACATACTGTGGCTGTTTAATGAGCAGTTTCCTGATGAAGTCCTTAGCCTCGGGTGAGATAGAAGCGAAGGCATCCTCAGCGAATTCCCAATCACACATAGATACGTTCTGCAGAGTCTCAAGGTCATCTTCACCAGCGAAGGGAGACAACCCACTCAACCTAATCAATAAGGTCAAAAACATGAATGTGTAACTATATATATCCACAAAGGGGGATAACCTCCTAGAAAAGTAAATATGTATCTACTCAATCCAGTCATTGAAAATATTTTTAATATATCATCATCATAACTTTCGAACAAAGGGAGATAATCTATCCAATTTATTTACCAAGAAATGGATAATTTCCGAAAACCTGTCCATTATTAGAGAGAATGGATAGTACCGAGCCCGCAGGGCGAGGTACAATCCATTCTCTCTAATAATGGACAGTTTGAGGAATTTATCCTACTTAAAACCCATCATACCACTACTCACTACCTTGCGTACCCTGTTTGAGAAATGGGACATCCCATTTCAGGAATTGCACAGGTGTTCACTCACCTGTGACAAATAATGGACTAACAATGTTGAGATGCATGCACAGTCATTTAGTTTTACACCTTTGGAGGTACAACAGTGTTTTTGAACATGTCGGATAGTGATATTTTCCTTACTCGGCCATCATTTACATGTAGGGATGTACGCAGCTGTGATTCAGATTGTTTGCCTGTTTGAAGTGACCTATTTATTCGCACAAGGACAGGTGCATTGTCTAACTTTACATCAAATACATACAAGCAAGGTGAGTTTTCGCTACAATTTAAACATAACTGTTTTTCCTAAAAAAATCTACCATACGCATGTTATAGATATGATAAAAAAACCCATATCTGATTGCTATGATAGCATTGCACTGGAATACAATGAAACCTGTCTAATCCGACACCACGTGGGTGTTTGGTCAGATTATTCAGGGTGTAGGAAAGTCAGATACTGTTGTATACTATTGTTGCTATTGTTGAATACGGAACAGTTACAGATAGGATAGGGAAAGCAGGTGTCAGATTAGACAGGTTTCGCTCTTAAGTATATTATGTTTAACCATAATCATCAGATTATATGTTATAAGGGTTGTGAGATATCTGATCTAAAAGACTGCATATTATCCCACCTCAGTCAAGAATCTAGAGTTCCTATTCCTCGTCAATTACAAGTTTTAAAAAGATGTAACAAATAATAATACAAGAATCTAATTATGTTTTTTTTTTATTTTCAGAACAGTAACAGCTAGGAAGGGGAAGTAATAATTTCGATGGAGGAGTGAACTTAAATGTAAAATTTTGGATAGTCAAATAAACATGTTTAGTTTTCCATACAGCAGCGTTTTTTTTCCTTTGTTCAAAATAGACTGTCCATTATTTTGGGGAATAATGGACAGGGGCCCTATAATAATGGACAGTGAGTTACATAATGGACTCCTAGGTGTCCATTATGTAATATAATGGTCATATACAACAAAGGAAACTTTACTAGCTGGGTTTTAATTATAAGAAAATGTTATTCACAAAAGGCTCCTACCAATCCAAGTATTTTTGAAATTTCTAAGCAGTCCCTTATATAGTCAAAATACTAAAATGCAGTAATAACAGTAAATGAGCACTTACAGGACATATGCTAGAACTCCGACGGCCCACATGTCGGTGTAGAATCCTACATGTTCACGGTCGACAATTTCAGGAGCGGCAAACTCGGCTGTGGCAGTAGTGACCTTCACCTTCTCATCAGGGTCGAGTTTGGTGGCGAGACCAAAGTCGATGATCTTTACTCCTGTGCTCTTCTTTGTCTCACACATCACATTCTCAGGCTGTTATTTAGGTAAATGTAGACATATTAACATAAGATTCATTCATAATACAAAATTAGTGCAAAATAGGAACTAAGAAATATTGAAATATCAAAATTTTAAGTTATAGATTTCTAATGTTTGTTATCTTGTTAAAGAATATGCAACATAAAAAAAGTACACAAAAACTGTTTTAAGGGAAAAAAAGAACATAGATTTAAATTTTTCAAATGAAATTACTTGAGTAATAGATAAAGAAAATTTGATATAAATACCTTGATGTCGAGGTGGACTATGCTGTTTTCGTGCATGTGTCTCAGTCCATCACACACTTGTCGTATATAGTTAATAACCTCAGCCTCATTCATCTTATAATCATCAGCCGCAATCCTGTCAAACAATTCACCTCCAGCAAGGCTGAAACATAGAGACAAGTAGTGATGAAACATTCATAATATATAACCGAAATATAAAGTCTAAAACATCAACTGAACACCAAAGGTTAAAATTGAGATGAAATGTAGTTTGTGGCATCACAGAAAACAAATATGGATTATACATTAAAGAGTAATTCAGGAAATTAAAAGATTCTGTGATTTTATCTTAATAAAGAAGTCATGTTGAAATGCAATTTAAGGCATCATAGAAAAAAACATTTCATTGAATAGCAAATGTTAAGAAATTAAAAAAAAAGACATTACATATAAAGAGTATTTTAAGAAAATATAAGATTCTGTGATTGTATCTAAGAAGGGGAAAAGACAACCTGATTTTAATTGATTTACCTGAAGAGTTTTACTGAACTGAAAAAAATAAAAAATAAATTCACAAACTTACAATTCCAGGACAAGTATCATCTCGTATTTGTCCTCGAAGGCATCGTGGAGGGTGAGGAGTTTGGGGTGATGAGTCTGGTTCATGATGTTGATTTCATTACGGACGGTGGCCTTGTCAAGGGGATAAGGGGTGTTGATAAACTTGGCCACAAATACACGTCCAGTCTTCTTCTCTACACAGCGGTGGACGACACCAAACGCTCCACTGTCAATAGAAATTGTTAATTAATAATAGTTTCTCCATTTTGTTTATAATATATCTAATTAGTATTAAAGATAATTAAGTTTCAATATAAAGTGTATTACTTCTCAAAGAATCATTGTACAATTAACGTACCAGGTAAGTTTAGAAAAAGAGCTATACTGACGTGATTTCAGAAAATGGAAGCAAAAGATAGTCAGATGGAAAATTACAGAAAAGGAAGACTATAATGATTTTTTTTTCATAAAATTGTTATAGTAGTTCTTTTTCATTGACATAATCACACTGTTCTCGTTTCTTGTATAACTTACCTTCCCAGCTCCTCCAGGATATCGTAATAATCGTATATATTGTCCTGTTTTACTGTGACAGGCTGTGGCACATACTTCTTCCATAAATCTTCATCTATAAACAAAATCAAATCATTTAGTTGATCTATCAATGATTCAACAAAAAATCATTATCAAAGTTTATGCAGAATTCTATGATTATTACAATCATCATTTCAGATACAGTTAATTCAGGCTAATTCTGTATTTGCATATTACAGAGTTATCTAACCTTGCGGGTAGGTATTTATTGTGATGTGGTGTGTTTATGACCGTAACACGAATTTCAATCACAAAATAATGACATCACGATGGATACCTACCCGTAAGGGAGGTAACTCTGTAATATAAGTTAATCCTCAGATATTGTATCTATTTTGTTTTCCATACTTATGTTTTTACACATTTATCACAGTATCTAGTCTGTACAACATTGACTTACACCTACATGACACAGAGTAAGAGAATAATACTTACAGAATCTATCATAATCAGCAATCTTTGGTCCTTTGCCTCTGATCTTTCTACCAAATTCATCTGTAAAAGTAAAGATAGAATAAGAAATGGTACACACATTAGTCTGGTTAACTCTGCATACATTTAACTGATTCAGGTGACACAAATTGATTATCATTGGGATCTACAATTCGTTTCAATAAAATATCAAGCAATTGGTTTCAATAAAATATCAAACACAGTATTCAAACCTGTCTATAAAGACCATAGAAGGGCAAGGTGGTCTTTATAGACAAGTGGTCTTTATACACAGGTCACATTGTGTTATAAATGGCCATTTGGGACCCTTAGAAAGTGGTCATAATAACCAGGTGGTCTTCATACAGAGGTTGACAATAACGTTGAACTGTGGAATGAACTTTGGTTGTCATCATGATATACTAACCTTCCATCTGTTTCTTCTTTTTAGATTCTACATCATCAGTTTTGATTGTTGCTGTAGGTTCGCAGGGCTCACTAAGTCCATAGAGATTCTCAGCTGCCACACGGAACTGGTACTCCTTATTACTCTGTAGGTTTGACACGTTATGGAATGCCATTCTGTGAACATTAATACATCATTAATATATTTGTCTTCCATTCACTCTTCATGATTGATACAAACCCACAAAGCTTATTGAAATTTCAAAAAAATATATATCTACAATTTCTGTTAATTGTTTGCTCAAAAGTTGGTAAAATTGTTTTTAGTAGACTGAACAACAACAAATAGGAATTTTAAAGGAATGTAAAATGTAACCAATGAGATTATCAAAGTAAGGACGGACAACTACTGGGAAAAGGAGGGGCAGACAACTCATGAATTACCAGGAAAAGGAAGGGATGACAACTCCTGTAATGTTGGGGAAAAAAGGGTAGACAACAACTTAAAGATAAAGAAGACGTGTTATTTCTGGGATAAAGAAATTGTACCTTGTACTTGCGATGCGGACCCAGTGCTGTGCTGGGGGTTCACACTTCTCTATAACGTAACCAGTGATAAAGCTGCCACCATCGTTCATTGGAGGTTTCCATGACAACACAACTGAATCCTCGCGAATGTTTTCCACAACAGGGAAACGTGGAGGATCAGGACGATCTGCAAAAGATTACATTATGTCAGTTAAAACTCTAAATACAAATCTTACACAATCATCTATTGTCCTAAATCATAATAAAATATGTACTTAGGAATTCCAACTTGTTTATAATAATGATTTCAAGGATTAATAAAACCTGATATTTGTACGAAAGTTTATCGTGTTTTGGGTTATCCCCCTAGTAATTGTAATCTTTTCTGACCTTAACTGTAAAGAGGACATACCATTAACTTGTATTTTAATCACAGCCTCGTCAGATCCAAGGTCATTCTCAAGGACAAGCCTGAACGGACCGTCATGTTCCTTGGAAGCATGGTTGATGGTGAGGAGTGCGTGTCTCTCGCCGACTTCCTGTACGTAATCCTTACCACGGACATCCTGTCCGTCTCGTACCCACCGCACGGATGGTTTGGGGTTACCGGTAAATGGAATCTTCAGTACCACGGGCTCTCCTTTCTCAAACGTACTTACATCCCTAAACCTAGCTGGCACGTTGACCTTGGGTGGTGCTGTAGAAAAGAAAATGAGTACCAGTTGATGTAATGATTAAATCAAATATGACTGTAATTTTTTTTATTTTGATAAATTAATGTATTTTATCCAGCAAATTTCTGCAACAAAGTAAAGTAGAACTTTAAATAAATATCTGTCGCTCAAATTCATTTTATGTACCAAAGCCAATGTATTATGTAGTAGTAGTGATTAAAACACAAAAAAGATTTGAAAAATTATGGTTCAGTACAAAATACAAAACTTCAGGTAATTATTTTAAGAGTACAGTTATAACAAGATAGAATTATTTTGAAAATGTATTGAATACAAACATCTAATTTCGAGGTCTGCTCTGGAGCTGCGGGATCCTCCTTTGTTTACAGCACGGACAGAATATTCATCCTGATCCTCTCCGAACACATCCTTAATGGCGAGGGTATAGAAGTTTCCGTCGTTTGTAATCTCATACTTGTCACTTTCATAAAGCTCACGGCTTCCCTTAAACCTGCAAAAAGAACCAGTAACTTAAAACTAAGATATTCATGCATGCCTTTGCCACCATATGAAATCTTGACAGGATGCATAAAATATTTCGTGTCTTCTATATTTTTGACATATTTGCAAATACAGTACATCAATTTGTGATAAAGGGCTTTTCCTGATAATGGTGCATTCACACATACATTTTATACAATTATTTATGTAACATTTGAATTTGCATTCCATTTCTCTCTCTCTCTCTCTCTTAAAAAAAAACGAACAAAAAATTATGTGAAAATTTGTATTTGCGAAAATAAACTGATTGACAGCATTCAACAGTTTGCAATTTCCTCAAATGGGAAAATAATTATCTCCTTTATTGACATGTCAAATATTATAAAGGATGTAAACTTTTATATGTGTGACTTACCATGAAACTTCAGGTTTAGGTGTACCTGTAACTTCTACCTCGAATCTTGCTGTCTTACCAGCGACACACTGAGACTTCCTCAATGGATGGACAAATTCGGGTAATACAGCCGCTGTTGACACAAAAACAATAAACATTTCTTTAAAAAAATCCCACTTTTCAGGTCGCTACTCCTCCTAGCAGAATAGTTGATACGATAGACTGATGCATGCATTTCTTTTAATGAGTTTGAAATATTTTTTTTCTAAATTTGAATTAAATTTTGGGAAACATTGAGCTTACTTTCTGTATACCTTATTTTTTAAACCTTATAACATTTGAAACAGATTTCCATTTTGCAGTGATTGTCAACTTTTACTTAACACATCAGGTCACACTCCATTTTGATTACTATTTGAACACTAGCGTTCAACTCACCGTCTGGATCTTTGATCTTTACAGTTGTAGATGCCATGGAAGGCTTACTGAGTCCAGCCTCGTTCTCAGCAAACACACGGAACTCGTACTGTTTATCCTCAATCAGGTTCGACACATTGAACATGTTGGTGGGACAGATCTGACTGTTGACCCTTGTCCAGTTGTCCGTACGGTGCTCTTTCTTATCTACCCAGTAACCAAGGATACGGCCACCGCCGTCGGAGGATGGCTTCTCCCAGGACAGGCTGGCGAAATCTCCGCCCACCTGGGTAACCTCGGGTACACCTGGGGTTCCAGGGGCATCTGTAAGGTAGGTCACAGGTAAGGTGATTATAGGTTAATCAATTACAGAATTTGTATGTGGTTTAAACTTTCCTCAATTCTATGTGAGTCAAACACAAATTTTGATATGTTTTAAGGGTTTACATAATGGCTTGCTATAATATAGAAAGAATACAAAGAACAAAACAGCAAATAGCATCATAATCTATACTACATTTTTCACAATTTGTATATGATAATCAGCGACATATCTATATCTGTATTTTTACAACACTTTGGGAAAAACAAATTGTTGTAATCATTTAATTGTTGAAAAACTCGATGATTAATCTCATTATCTAAAAATGTAATATACATTAGTGGTTTTTTTTTATTCATTTTGACTAACTGTTAGAACAGTTTACTTACCAAACTGCATCTTGGCAATGATGGGGTTTTCAGCTTTAAGTGGTTCAGACTGGCCGAACTCATTGACAGCGGATACTCTGAACAAGTACTGGTTGTTTTCAAACAGTCCCTGAACATCCTGGTTGGTATCCTGGCAACGAAAAGGTATACAATTAAAACAAATACAATGTACTGGTTTATCTCTTAAAGTCCACATACATCCTGAGGGGTATCCATGTGGCAGTAACATTTACAGCATAGATTAGAAATGATTTTCATTAACATTGGCAGTTGATCATGAGTCCTTAAATTGTTTCAGATTCTGAACTAACAAACTGCATTATATATCTCTACAAATCATCTCTTTTGTTAACAGCAAATCAAATGTTCATTTACAAACAACAGCATACCTTATCTCTTTAACCCCCAGAGCAATACCACCCCTAGTCACTTAAATCCTCGAAGCAATATACATTACATTTTGTATTTTAAAACTCATAACAATAGCACACCTTGTCTAATCAACCTCAGAGAATTAGCACACTTTGTCTTTTAACCAAAGAGCAATAGATCACATGTCTCAACATCAGAACAACAGCACACCTTGTCTTTTTAACCCTAGAGCAATTACACAACTTAATCACTTTGTCTTCATAGTTACCTGAATCAGATGAACAAGTTTTTCACAACTAGCAGTTAGCATAAGATAGAGATTGTCTCCCTTACCTTACACCTTGACGATACAGTGACCCAGTAAGGTTTTCCGATCTCCTGTCTCTCCACCACATAGTGGGATAACTTTCCTCCTCCAAGCTCTCTGGGAGGTTTCCAGGAAAGACTACATGTGTTCTTTGTAATGTCAGACACTGCCAGGGGTCCAGTTGGGGAGCCAGGTGCACCTGAAAAGGTGTAAATCAAAGTACTGAAAGCACTGCAGAAATGCATATTTTTTTCTGGTAAAACATATTATAATATTTCTGATAAAGCAAAAATTAAATACAAGGTGGATAACAGCTTGACCATAAATCTGTAACTTGTAATACCTCTTATCCTAATGGAAATATCCTGAGAGCTATTGGAAGTGCACATTCAGTATCCAAAACAGACTAAAACAAACATTTTAAGATATTGGAAGTTGTTCTGGATGACTTACTGACAACTCCCAATTTGAAGCTTGTACTTGCTGCTCCACTGGGATTGGAAACCTTGACTTGGTAACCTCCAGTGTCACCTTCCTCAGATTCTGAAAAGAAAAAAAATACATTTTGTATCAGGCTGTTCAATTCAAATTATTCTCAAACAGAGGACAGGAGATTATCCTTTTCTCAAATTACCTGTTTTAATATGTAAGTATTCCATTTTGCTGGCAAATTTTATCAATAGGAAAATGTGGAGTCTTACTCAAATCTCCAGTCAGATTAACCTCTAGAATAATTGTACAAATTATGATCACTCATCACTATCCATTATCTTCTGTTCTGAACAACAGAAAGAGTTAAAATGATACCTACCTTTAAGTACTAACACAACGTAGTCATCAAACTCTGTCACCTTCACGCGACCATCTTCTTTCAGCTCACATCCGTCTTTCAGAACATTGATCTCGAATGGTCCAGTTCCACTGTATGGAATCTTGATCTTAAACTGGTCTCCAAGTTCTACCTGTTTGTCTGGCAGAGATTTCTCCATTCTGGGAGGAGCTGGAAATAAATGTAATAGAGCACTTTATAGTCAGTACAGTGACAAACAGGTCACCAATCCAGGAGTAGCTGGAAATAAATTTAATAAAGCACCATATAGTCAGTACAGCGGCAAGCATAAAATTTTCCAGACTCAGAAGCTGATATGGAATGATACAATCAGGTGAATAAATCATAGCTTTTCATTTAATTTCCATAAATATGTCCACTTCTACTTACACATAACAGCGAGTTGACAAGTACATGCCTCCCGTCCTAGATTATTTGAAATTTCACATCTGATTTCTCCAGCATCACTTTCCCCGACGTCAGAGAGTGTGAAGTTGAAAATATCATCATTCTGTGTGAGCTTGGTACGGCTTGTGTTTCCAATAGGGACACCATTCTTATACCTAAAAAAGAAAAATATTAAAGGTATAAAGATGAATAGATTACCATGACAACATGTGCTGGGTATACAGGCTTTCATTAATGAATTGTGCCATCATCAGAATAAACAGGTACACCTTTCTCATATGGAGATTTGAGATTGATCAAAATATCGTCATACAAAATTTATGTTATTTTACTGTCATGTCAGATCTTCCCATATCAAAGTATAAACGACAATTTTAAATCATTTTATATTTAAATATTAACTTGGAAGCTCTTTTTTGAAAACTATTTTCTTCAATATTTCATGGTACATTTTAAAGCTATAATAATTTGAGCTAGCTTCAGCCTTAAAACTTGATTTGAACATGCTAATTAATCATCGTGCACATTTTAAGACAAATAGAAAATTGATGTAACCAAGATAGAAAGATTTAGTATTAAGACGTACCAGTTGACTTCTGGCAAGGGTTTGCCATGTGTCTGGATAGAGAATGTAACTTCTCCACCGAGGGGTGCCTTCTCATTGTAAAGCTTCTTGGTGAATTCTGCTGGTGATCCAACTAAAATATATGACCAAAATGTTGGTAAAATAGTCTAACATATAGTTGTCATTAATTCCTATGCCATGTAGCATCATTCATTTAGATAAATATACATGTATAAAGGCTTCTTTATTTAATGTTAACCAAACTTTCTGTCACAAGCTATTAACTTTTGCAAATTTGGCTACCTAATTGAATTTGCGAAAGTTTTTTTTTTTTTTTTTTTTTTTTGCGAATTAATAATTACCAAATATATATTAGAAATTCTAATAAATTTTCATTCCACGAAGTAAATCTCTGCGAACTTGCTTCGAAACACAAATCACAAAATTTAGTAGCCATAAAGAGTTGGTTTACAGTATGTGGCAGTTTTCTTTTTCCCTCAAAAGCGATTACAGCCAATTTTGACAATAATACGATCGGTGTATATGGTATAAAATGTCTCATTAATTCTTCAGAGGTTACAGTTGATAATATATCCAGGTACACCAGATTTATAATTTACAGATATAAGACGTACCAACAGGTTCCTTGATTTTGATTGGTGCTGTGTTCATGCTGTACTCTCCAACTCCAGCAGCTGTAATGGCTGCCACACGGAACTCGAACTCATCTCCTTCTGGAAGTTCGTTGATAGTGAAGTAAGGTTCACGTACATTGAAGTTGTTTGCCTTGGTCCATGTGTCTGAGTTCTTTGGTTTCTTCTCAATCACATAGCCTGAAAAATAAAAACATTTAGTTTTCTTCAATGTTTTCTTATGGCTTACATATCACGATGTTACTATTTCTTTTATAGCTTAATCAAGGGGTTACTATAAGTTGCCAAGGTGAAATTCTAGGCAAATTTTTCATATTGTCAAAACTGGTTTTGAAACACGGATAAAGTTTCTATAGATCATAAAGCTAAAGATGTAGCCTAAAAATGGTTTGAATAGTCAGATGAAGTATCTACAGATTCATACAGCAGAAGATGAAAGCCTTTAACTAACTAAACTAAAAAGAAAACATCACTAATTCCTATGAACATCACTTAACAATCCCTATAACCCACTCACCAGTAACCTTACTGCCGCCGTCATTTGTGGGTGGGTCCCACTTGAGATCAATGTAGGTGCGGCCAACAGCAGATGCAACAGGCATTCCTGGTGGGCCGGACTTTCCTATAGGGAAAAAATTTAAAATCCAATAAAAAAATATCTTGATATATTTATTTAAACAGAAGATGCATGCATTAGCATAGCATAAAATAAACCTGACAAAAATGTAGGGGAACCTACATATGAAATTTGAGAAAGATCCCTTCCGTACTTTGTGAGATATAGCGATAACGATAACAATCTTTAACTATCAAAATCCAAGATGGCTGCCTGGCGGCCATCTTGTTGACCGATCGGTCGCAAATCGCAATATGCACAACTAGAGCGCTAGGGGAACCTACATATGAAATTTGAGAAAGATCCCTTCAGTACTTTGTGAAAAAATAGCGATAACAAACTTTAACTATCAAAATCCAAGATGGTTGCCTGGCAGCCTGGCAGCCATTTTGTTGACCGATCGGTCCCAAAATGCAATATGCACAATAAGGGCCCTAGGGGATCCTACATATGAAATTTGAGACAGATCCCTTCAGGACTTTCTGAGAAATAGCGATAACAAACTTTCACTATCAAAATCTAAGATGGCTGCCTGGCGGCCATTTTGTTGACTGATCAATCCAAAAACGCATAATGCACAACTAGAGCCTTAGGGGAACCTATATATGAAATTTGAGACAGATTCATTCAATACATTCTGAGAAATAGCGATAACAATCTTTAACTATCAAAATCCAAGATGGCAGCCTGGCGGCCATCTTGTTGACCGATCGGTCCAAATCGCAATATGCACAACAAGGGCCCTAGGGGAACCTACATATGAAATTTGAGACAGATCCCTTCAGGACTTTCTGAGAAATAGCGATAACAAACTTTCACTATCAAAATCCAAGATGGCTGCCTGGCGGCCATTTTGTTGACTGATCAATCCAAAAACGCATAATGCACAACTAGAGCCTTAGGGGAACCTATATATGAAATTTGAGACAGATTCATTCAATACATTCTGAGAAATAGCGATAACAATCTTTAACTATCAAAATCCAAGATGGCTGCCTGGCGGCCATCTTGTTGACCGATCGGTCGCAAATCGCAATATGCACAACAAGGGCCCTAGGGGAACCTACATATGAAATTTGAGACAGATCCCTTCAGGACTTTCTGAGAAATAGCGATAACAATCTTTAACTATCAAAATCCAAGATGGCAGCCTGGCGGCCATTTTGTTGACCGATCGATCCAAAAAAGCATTATGCACAACTAGAGCCCTAGGGGAACCTACATATGAAATTTGAGAAAGATCCCTTCAGTACTTTGTGAGATATAGCGATAACAATCTTTAACTATCAAAATCCAAGATGGCTGCCTGGCGGCCATCTTGTTGACCGATCGGTCGCAAATCGCAATATGCACAACTAGAGCCCTAGGGGAACCTACATATGAAATTTGAGACAGATCCCTTCAGTACTTTCTGAGAAATAGCGATAACAAACTTTAACTATCAAAATCCAAGATGGCTGCCTGGCGGCCATCTTGTTGACTGATTAGTCCCAAAATACAATATGCACAACTAGGGCCCTAAGGGAACCTACATATGAAATTTGAGACAGATCCCTTCAGTACTTTCTGAGAAATAGCGATAACAAGAATTGTTAACGGACGGACGGACGACGGACCACGGACAAAAAAAATGATTTGAATAGCCCACCATCTGATGATGGTGGGCTAAAAAAGTAATACAATTTTCGAAGTGAGACAACTGTACTTACCATATTTAGGTTTGGGTACAACAGGGCCAATCACAGCACTAGGTTCTCCCAGACCAGCCACGTTCTTGGCTCTTACACGGAATTCATACTCCTTGTCCTTCTTAAGGTTAGGCACTAAAGGTAAATAGATAATTAATAAATCACATATTAATGAGTATTGAAAAAATAATTTAGGATATATTAGGCAATGGAAATGTCTAATTTTCTTACCTGAATTCCAAAAGATTATGCGACATGAAAAGTAAAAAATCAACAAAAAGATTTCAAAAGCAAAATTGAGAACCAGTGTCTTACAAATAACAAATAAATATTTATACATGTAATGCACCTCATTTAACTTTTACAAACATGCTTACCTGTGAAGGTAGTATCTGAGCAGGGCAGATCGTTAGCGGCCTTCCACCTGCCGGAGTAAGGATCCAGGTACTCCACAATGTAACCCTGGATCTTCTTTCCTCCATCACTTTTTGGTTTTGTCCAGCTGAGCGTGACAGAGTCTTCATCCACATCCTCCACAGTTGGCTTACCAGGAGAATCAGGAGCAGCTATCATTTTCAAAATAGATTTGTTTAACAGTAGACCCCAAAGCAACAATGATCAATGGATAATCATACTTTGTTAAAAATGAGGTTTCACTGCAAGCAAGTTTCATTTGTAGATAATGGTACATGATAATGTATTGATAATCTTTCATTTTTGTGTAAACAAAATTTTCTTAATTATGAACGTATAGCATGAGTAATGTTCATGATACAATTGAAATTTTAAATTCTTGAATACACAGGAATTAGGCTCCAAAAGAATTATATGTGAAGGCTTTTACTTACTGTACGGATGTTGAGCGACTACTGAAGTTGCGGTCTCTATAGGCTCGCTGACTCCATGTTCGTTTTCAGCCATGACACGGAAACAGTATTCATGTCCTTCTACAAGATCCATGACTTCGAAACTTGTGCCACGAGCATACTTGCTAACACTTTCCCAGTTACCGTATTTCTTGTCCATCTTCTCCACACGATAGTTAGTGATGGGGCTACCACCATCATCCTATACAAAAAAATACACTCTTATAGCCACACAGATTTATGGCATTATTGCACTTAATCATAGCTTGAGTATATTCGCCTTTTTAAGCTTTTTGCATAAAATTTATCAAATTGTATTAATTATATCTAATTGTATGGTGGCATAGGAATGACACTTGTTTGTTTCTTTATGTTTTTTGTTTTTTTTCTTACTGGCTCAATCGGTCCCAAAGATTAGGTGAATTTTATCATTAGACTTAAGACAACCATACAGATGAGATCTGTACTGATGAGAGATTGTTGAAAACATACAAAAAAAGTACTGATAGAATACAAGAAAGCAAAAAATGCCAACTCTATAGGGAATAGTGGAAAGAAGGATAATGTGTGGAAGGGGAGATAATCCAATAAATCAAGTTTTAGAGAGGAAAAACTTACCCTTGGTGGGTACCATGTCAGCCTACAGGAGTCAGGTGTGATGTCATTAACCTCCAAAGGACCCTCAGGTTTACCTGGGGCATCTGTAACACACATAGATAAAACTTAATAACAAAATGATATCATCTTCATTATTGTATTTCAGTAGGTTTAATTTTTGATATTATTAACAACGAAATGATAACACTTTCATGGTATTTCATGGAACAAGCAGTATAGATTTAAATTTAAAAATTTATTTTTCAAACTTTCTAGGATTATTATTCTCTTAGAGTTTTACAATTGCTTTTAAGTTGAAAATATAAATTATTAATATGTTTTGTGCCAAGAATTTAAGGAACTTAGCTAAGGTAATGCTTTCTTATCAAATTCTTAGGTTAAGAGATTTTTTTAAGTTATGGAATGTTTGTGAAACTGAGCCTTGCTGACATACCAACGACGATGACATTGACATAAAGTGAGTCAAAGCCCTTCTCATTCTGCAGCATAATGTTGTATTTGCCAGCATCACTCTTCTTAGCTGATTTGTTAACCAGTTTGACCTCTGTGGGGTCATTTGTAAACTTAATACGGCTATCCTCCAGTACACTAACGCCACTCTGTAAACACAATAACAGGATTATCATACATAAATCTTTATCTCTTAAGGAGTGGTCAATTTCCTTTATCATTCTACAAATGAACATTGTGATAATAACACACATAATTTGGTTCTGACTATGTAAAAAGAAAAAAATATTCATATCAAATGTATAAATCATGTGATTTGAAGGTCTCCACATTTCCTGATTGCGTTAAAGAGTTCTTGAAAAGCAAGGTTCACAATTTTTTTAGGGTATCAAACGTCATTTCATTAATATAACACATGAATGCCTTTAACTGGAAGATCAAAATGATTTAGTACAGGCCATATGTGTAATTTTCACAGGCTTTTTATTGAATTTCCATGGAAATGATTCTCAAAAGTTTACAAAAATAACCGGTAAGACTTACCAGACTCCATGTAGTCTTAGGGATAGGGTTTCCTGTGTATGGGATTACGATCTTAAACTCCTCTCCTGCCTTAGCGATGACGTCACGAGGAATGTAGTCGGGGCTGACCTTAGGAGCAACTGTAAGGACATATTTCAAGGTTACTGACAAACCTTTATTACAGATGAATATTTCACACTATTGACACTATGGGGGTGAGGAAATTCTCCATAGAATAAATTAATTAAAGATATGCTTTATGTCATAATATCTACACTAAACTAAGAGCAATATATATCTATTAATTAACCAAAAATTACTTTTAATATTTATCAGTTTTCACTGATGAGGTGAAACACATCACTGCTACCAATAATAGCATTTATAGCTTGTAATTTAGTTCTGACACCTTTATCTCTGTAATTAAGTGTATTTACCTGGAGGTGCCCTGGCCATGATGGCATCAGATGTCATGGCGAAATCACCAGGACCAGCATCATTGACAGCTGCCACGCGAAACTCGTACTCCTTACCATCCTGAAGGCCTTTGCAAATGCACTCATTATCAGGTACCTCGCCGTAGGTAGCCCTGTTCAGGGAAAAATCAAAGCATTCATCATATAAGATCGTTTTCAGTTCAAATGTTACAAATATTTTGTGTTGCATCTTGATATCATGAAATTCCCCCCTTGTGAAATAAACAGATTTCAATATATCTTTACTTTAATATCAAACTTATCATCTCAAAAAAGATCATTTCATTTCTTTTGGTACATACTTTGTCCATTTGTCGTCTCCTTTCTCTCGTTTCTCCACGACGTAGCCACGGATTGGGTTGCCTCCGTCACGGCGGGGTGGTGTCCAGGTGAGGCTGATAGAATCTTCTGTGGTACCAGTACACTTGGGGGTTCCCGGAGCACTAGGTGTGTCTGTAATATTATACCATATTATTAAACTAAGCTATTAATTTTGTAAAAGATTTAGATTTTTTTTAATTTGATTTGACATGTGTCTTGTATATTTGTAATTCCAAAAGGCACTTGCATGTATAGTATCAGAAGTTAACATTGATCTATTGCACTACTGGTGGAAAACCCAGATTGGATCCAGTAGAAAGAATCCTAGTTACAACTTGTTTTTCTTTTTAAATCAGATTTCTTCAGCATGAAAGTGTGATGCTTCTGATTTTCATCATTCTATACATCTAACATGAGGTAAGCATTGTAAGGTGACCTACCGAAAGGTAGTTTGGCCAGTATAGCCTCATCAGTGACCAGTGCATCGCTGACCCCGTTGTTGTTCTCCGCCATGACACGGAACTCGTACTTGGTACCAGGGTCCAGATTGCGGACCACACAGCGGGGCGTTGTGAGGAAGCTGCTGACTTTCATCCATTTATCAGTACCGTCAACACGTTTCTCGACGATGTAGTTGTTCACAGGTTCGCCGCCATCGTCTTTGGGAGGGTTCCATTTCAACGTCAGTTCGTCGCCATTGATGTTTGAAGCTGTCAGTGGACCAGACGGGGCAGCTGGCTTGTCTGTAATACAAAGTTTTAAATGGCACTATGATCAGAAATAAGAAAAGGGGCATGCGTAATTCTTAAAGCAGTAAAGAAATGAAAAGATCACAAGAGTTAAAAGCTAAAACTGAATATGAATCCAAATCCATTACTGTAATTGAAATGGAAAAGGAAATGAATAGTTACAGATAGTATAGCCTAATTATATAAATATATACAGTATGTTTAATTTATTTGAAAATTCAGTTATAGCATGAACACTAAGAACATGCACTTTACTGTTTCATATTGTACTCTGTTGAGAAGACAAACATTATTTATATTGTGAAAAAGCTTGTTACGTAGATATGTCATTTTATAAAATTTTATTATTTCATTAAACCTACCAAGGACTTTAACACCAACACTTGCAGACTCAGAACCAGATGGATTCTTCAAGGTGACCTTGTAGCGTCCAGTGTCTGACCTCTTGGCATTAGTGGTGGTCAAGAGGACATGATCATCCTTGACCTTAAAAGATAATTAAAAAACTGATTGTCTCGCATTTCCACATTTGTTTCTCTTCAGTCAATATTTACACACATTCAATAATTGTTTCAATCATCTTTGATATAAGCATTATATATTTAGGGTGAAGACCTACCGGGGGGGTATATAGGCAATGCCTTATGGCTCATCCCTTCGACATTGTCAATAAAATTGTTTGGAATTGAAATTAATATAAGCATTATTGGTTTTCGTTGTATTGAATATTACCTTGAAATTATTGCATGAATCCTCTTTAATATAAACATTATTGATTTTGTTGTACTGACTCAGAATGACTTATTTACCTTGAGATCGGTGCGCGAGTCCTCCTCGATATCAGTATCACCATTGACCCAGGATGCGGTTGGTTTAGGGAATCCAGTGTATGGGATTTTGATGGTGATGGTCTGACCTGCCTTCACACATACATCCTTAACTCCAGACATGTCAAACGCTGGCTTCTCTGTAATACAAACATCATTTGTTAATATTCAATTCTTGTTGATATAAATTTCTAAACAAAACTTAGCCAATCAAAAACTACCACATGTCAACCGTTTTATCAATCCAGTATTAACAAAGTCTCTATTACACCTTGGTATAAATACATGAACCTCCTTTAGATTACCAAATTTCAATTAAGTAATAAGAGTTCAACGGCTATGAATCAATACTTTATTGACAATGTCCAAATTAGATATAAACAGTCATATACTAATATACATACTTTGGATGAGTTTTAAAAGAGGAATTTGGTAGAAAGAAGACGACCATATTATATCAAGTGACAATGAAATAAAGGATGAAAAGAAGCTTCTGTGTACCTGGCTGGTTCTCCACCTTAACAACCGAGGTTGGCTTACTGGCCTCGCCCGGTCCAAAAGCGTTGACAGGGATGACGCGGAACTGAAGCTCATCTCCCTCTGTAAGATTTGGTATGGAACAGGACGTCCCGGCTACCTCGGCACATTCCTTCCAATCCTCTCCCGGCTTCTTCTTCTCCACAATGTAACCTGTGATCCTACCACCGCCATCGTTGCTTGGCTTCTTCCAGGACAGATCGACAGAGTTCTTGGTGATCTTATCCACGTTAGGTGCATTAGGGGCACCAGCAGCAACTGTGGAGCATCACCAGTCCATAATTAAGTAATGTCAAGGCAACAGCTATTGTGCTTAACTACATGATATATATATTTCAAACCCACTAAGATATGCAAAGTGACGCATGATCGAAATTGCAAGCATGACTTAACACAAGCACAACCCTTAAGCTGCCGGAATTTCAAAGACATATCCTAGAAGCTTTATCAAAGCTATATCTAATCTGCCGAATTTTATTTAAAACTTTCATGCTTTAGTTAACCAACAACAAACATAACCTGTTCAAGGAAAAGGTTACAATAGACAACTGCAATTTGAACCTGACGGTGGTTTATACTGTATAGTGTATTTGCAGGTTCTAATATGTTATGATTAACTGTTTGTAACTGATAATCATTAACAAAAATCATTATCACAAATCTTCTCTGTAGTCTTTGAAAGCGTCATTCATGATATATTGATATATATAACCATGATTTTTGAAAACATTTCCGAGGTATTCAATTTCGCAAATTTGTGTGAATCACTAATCTTAGCGAAATTAAAACCCCCACAATATTAGCAACATTACAGTAACTCTGCCTATGTCCCACGGATGTACTTACAGACTTGGTCTCGGACAAGATGTGGGGGAGTGGCCTTGCTTGGTTTACCAGCGCCGCCATCATTGACGGCCATGACCCTGAATTCGACCTCCTGACCTTCCTGTAGGTTCATCACTGAGAACTGTGTGTCCTTGACAGGGAAGTTATTGACCTGGATCCATTCTCCTCCTTTAGGTTTCTTCTCAACAATGTAACCTGTAAATACCAGGTCAATCATTTGACATCTTGATTTTAGAGTTTATCATTTTTAAATTTACAATTTTAATTAATTCTTTTATTAAATAATATCATTTACGTAGGTAAGTAAATACCTATCGTATTCACCGTAATTAGCACCCAGGGTGCTTAAATAATGAACAACAAAATATAAGTTGTGGAAGAAAAAATTCATCAATGTTTTAAATCTGTCTGTACTCAAGATACATTAATCTGTTACAGTAAACATGCAAAAAAATTATGCCTTTTATCCTCTGAAACGGATTATTATGTAGTGATTTACATGTAAAAGTTCATGTAATATGGGATACAATGTTACAGGCATCACATGATGTAAAAATCCATGGAAAGGGGACATTTATACAACTTAACTCTTCTCCAGAAAAGGCGAGAGGCACTCATAGGGGGAGGGCGGGCTAATTACAGCGAATATGTACGGTATACTTACTGATCGAAGGAAACACGGTTAACTAAATATACAGTGTTTCAATATCAAAACTGATCTAAACATCCATTTTTAATTCACTCATCAAGCATGTCAAAATTTTTGAAGACTGCAAAAAATGCATCAATCCCTTAGTCCAAGGATTTCTCTGTAATGAGACCTACCTTTGATGGGGTTGCCACCATCATTTTCTGGAGCCTTCCAGGTAAGATCAGCTGATCGGCGGTCATATTTGGGTATCTGTACATCCTTAGGTGCATCAGGTGTATCTATGGATACAAATAATACTTTAATGATACAGGGTTTCACAGCACATTTCCTACATAAAAATACTGTAGCACTTCCATTTCTAAAGTATAGCCACTTCATTTCATTTCTGAAGTTTGCTTGAAACAGTTCTTAATATCTTCTATATAACAGTACAGAACTTAAAGAGTTAAGCTGATGTAACTTCATGTCAGCATCTAAAACTTACTTCAATAAAAAGACAAATTATACTAAAAGAACTCTCATTTATCTAAGTTACACATATGACCGTTCCATATGATTTTAGACCTAGCACAAGTATAAAAAAGTGACGGTTAATACTTTCTGAATACCACTTACCATAAGGATTCTTAGCAAGTACAGGTTTAGTGGTCTCTAGAGGCTCACCGACCCCATACATGTTCTCGGCCTTGACACGGAATTTGTATTTCTTTCCCTCCTTCAGTCCCTTGACGGGGTGGGAGGTTCCCTTGACAATACCTGGTACCTTCTCCCAGGTTGTACTGCCTTCCTCGCACTTCTCAACGATGTAATCTGTATATAAAATATAGAAATCTTTGTTTTACTTTGTATAGGGACGGTGGAAATTCAAACATTTAATTATCATCCAGCTTTTCTTAGGAATTTATGTTAAACAAATAAAGATTTCAGCTCATAATGCATTCTTGCACTTTTCTTTAAGGACTTACAATGTTAATTAAAGATTTCAATTTACAACATGTATTCTTATAGAGAAACTAAAACAAATATCACTTATCATGTATGGTAATTAATTATTGGGAACAGAAATTTAAAATTGTAATCAAGTGTCAAGATATAATTTTCATAATAATTAATTCTTTAGCTTTCATTTATGATCAATTATGAATTTTAAAAAATAACCTTGATGACATTGACCTTTGACCGTGAAAATAACATACCTGTGACCTCTGCTCCACCATTGTCCTCTGGTTTCTTCCATGACAACACACAGCTGTCTGCGAATACATCGCTGACATCCAGAGGTCCCTCTGGTGCTCCAGGAGCATCCAAGACAACGACTGGGATGTCCGCGGAGTGTGTTCCACTCTCGTTTGACACGGTGACAGTGTATTTACCAGTGTCTCCCCTCTCAGCCTTAGGTACATTCAATTTAGCAGCATCTTCTGTGTTGGAAGTTGCAGCCTAAAATGTTAAGGTACAGCCACGTTAAAACACTGACATTTTGATATTGCATAGATATTGCAAACAAACTTGCTCAAACAAGCTGAGGATATCCGAACACATTTGTAGATTGTTATCATCATGTTTGGTGTTCAATTAAATTAATTGCCAATTCAACCAAAATCTTTCAGGTAAAGAAAAATCAGAACAAATTGCCAGTGGTTTGCGTCTCTGTAAAGATATAAAGGCTTTAAATTCATTACCATGATCCTTGTGACACAAGGATTATCAGATACTTTAATTAAGCATTATTATGTATTGATTAGCAAAGACTGATAAATGAAATATAGTTTGATGGTGACTGACCCTTGGTGAAAGAGGACGTCCATCCTTCTGCCAAGTGACAGTTGGTGTTGGGGCTCCGGAGATGCCCATTTTGATGTTGAGGGGCTCGCCGGCTCTGACACGGATTTCCTTGGCACCAAACAGAGCATCCAAATTGACCTTGGGAGCCTCTGTTGAAATACAGGAAATAGACATTATGTATGTTAACAGAGAGTTCAATTCTTCTAGCTTTGCAATAATTGCCAATAATACTGATCTTAAAAATAAATTAATGTTCTTTCACATGCAATCACTTTCGTAAATTTCACAATAAAGTATTTGCCAAAATTTATCTACCTAACTCATTGAAGGTTATAATTCATAATAGTATAATTATTAATTTTCTGCAAACATGATTTCAAACAAATTCACAAACTCCAGTAGCCCTAATAGAAAGATGGTACACAGTTAAGTGTGAAAGGAACTTTTAATCTAAAACATAGAGATTTATATATATATGGATTATTAGTTGTGACAAATAATTCCAATCTCTATCTCTGTGTATTGTGATAATTGGAAACCTATATAGACAGATTAGAGAACAACATGATAACCAAGTATACTGCAGAGATTAGTGACATAAGATATGTAAATACCTTTGGTAGGTTTGGCACAAATGGGTTTAGAAGCCACGCTTGGTTCAGAGCTGCCAGCCTCATTGACAGCCATCACTCTGTATTCATATTCCTTTCCATCAACAACCTTAGAATCTTCAAACTCGAGATCCTGTAAACCAAAATAAAATATAACCACATGGATTATGATGACTTTATCTCCATTAATTTGACATAGAACCACTCTTATTTTGGCTGTTTTGTAATCATTTTAATAAATCTCCCATGAAATGTAAATAATGTGCTTGCAATATATGTTACATGTCAAAACCGCAATATAAGAAAACACAAATACATTGTAACTATATAGTATATACTATGATAATTAATTTCAGCACGACATTATACTGACATTGATGAGGTCCCTGTTGACCTTGACCCAGCGGTTGCTCTTTGGTTCCTTCCTCTCTACATTATAGCCCTTGATGGGGTTACCACCATCACTCTCTGGTGGCTCCCATTTAATGGTGATGTGGTCCCTGTTTTGGTCAGCAACTTGGGGCTGGCCCGGTGGGAAGGGTTCATCTACAATTCACAGGAGATTCAAATCTTATATCAAAGTTGAAATCAAAAGTCAAATCTAAGTTCAAATTTTAGATCAAAGTTCAAATTCTAAATTCATCTAAAAGGTAAACTCTGCTATGGGAAGGTCAAATTGTATTTTTGTACCTTTAAACTTCTATTTTACTCATCAAACCTACCAAATGGATTCTTGGCTGTGACTGGTTCCTCAGTTTCCAGGGGTTCGCTTTCTCCATTGTCACTGACAGCCATAACCCTAAATTTGTAGTCATGTCCCTCCTGTAGTTTAGGTACTGTAATGCTGGTTCCTTTCACCAGATCTTTAACTGGTTCCCAGCGGCCCTTCTTGGCGTCGTACTTCTCAACTTTGTAGCCTCTGCAATGGAGTATAAAGGCATTTGTCATTGCCAACTCAACATTACTATATAAACTTAATGGTAAGTAATGTATAATGGAGCTTTATAGACTCAATCTCATATCACTTCTCACATCAAGGCTTTTCTACTGAGGTTATGTGTTACTTACTTAACATCATTACCACCGTTGTCTTTGGGGGCTTTCCATTCCAATGTGGCGCTGTCCTTGGTTACATCCTTAACGACCAAAGGACCTTCAGGCCTGGATGGTGGAGCTGAAAGAAATCAAACCAATTAGATTGTATAATACTATGTAATGATATAATTTTCTAGTACTTCAGATATTAAAAAAAAATGATACAAAAACTGAACTATTGCAAAAGTTAAAAAAAATCGAAGTACTGAAAGTACTGAAATAGTCAATACATCAAAGTGCTGAAAGTACTAACTAATGAAAAATCAAAGTACTGAATGTACTGATTTTAGCAAAAGAAGATTAAAAGAAATCAAAGTACTGAAAGTACTACATCATTTGTGAAACTCTTGAAATATATATGTAATCAAAGAATGCAAAATCAAATAGGTATGATTTATATTTATAACACTTTAGACTTTTTTATTCTGGTTCTTATATGGTAAATAATATAAATTAGGAATAGAACTTGCTTAATATTCATGAAGTGAATGAAAACTTACCAAGAACCACCACCTCAACAGTAACAGAATCAGATCCATGTTTATTTGCCACAGTACATGTGTACATGCCAGTATCCTTCCTAACTGTCTTCTTGTAGTTAATGGTGGACTTCTTGGGAGTGTCATTGTTGACAACGACATCACCTCCTGCTTCCACTGTTTCAACCTTATCATCCTGATAACAGCATTAATAAAATAAGCTAACATTTGCAGTGAGATATAAATCAACTTACATTGTATAGATTATTAGATAGAATACATTATTGGGTAAAAAGTGCATTATGTTAATTTATCTACTTTGGAAGTTATATTTAGATAAGGGTATGCTACATATATATTCACATCTAATAATCCTTAAAATGAAGGATTCTACATGACAATTCAAATTTACAGAAGATTATTACTTTGACTGCAATTAAAGACAAATTTTTGACACAGTTAAATATCAATATCTTTTAAAGTAATTAGTATCATCAAATTCATAATACTTGTTTACATTAGCAGAATCTTAATTAGCTGGCAATAAGATAACACTACACAGAAGATATTATACATCAATTTATCAAAATAAGCTGAAAACAAAAATTAGACAGTGTTTGTTTAGGATTGTTTTTTTTGTTGTTGTTTTTTTTAAACTCAAAGTCAAAACAAATTCAAATATAAATGCAAGCAATAATAATTGAACAGATTAATTTAACATCGCTAACAGATCTTCAGATATAATTGTTCAATATTGAAAAGTCCCAACACATATGGAGAAAGCTGGATTCTAGAAACATGTTCATTATCATGTTGCAACTACTTTGTCAAAATTAAGAAATTATGTCTTAACCAGATTGGTTTAATTTCTGATTTCCCTTTGAAAAGTAAATATGTACTGGTACTGGTAATCCTGCAATCAAATATATACAATAGCTTTACATTTGTGGCAAAACGAAAGGGATCAAAGGAATATATACTTTTAACACAGCAACGGAAGATTACAATAACAACAGACTGCTGTATATAGAGGAAAGGAACCTTATGGAAATAGGCAATGAATGTATATTGGCAGCGAGGAAATGTGCACATGAGGTGATTATATAATATACAAGATGTATAGGAAATTTCATTATCAATACCCTTCACCATTATGAACACAAATAGACCTGTCATTCTTGATACTTTCTCTTGGGAAAATTGCCAATGCTTAATGGATTGTTATATTCTCAATTAGCATCATGATGCAGAAGTAATGCAATAAATCTGGTTTTTAACAAATCTTAATAACGGGTAATTTTTCAAGGATATTTTGGCAGGAACATTGATAACAGTGTAGGTCACGTATGATAAAGGCAATCCTACCACATTGTAACACATGTGTGTTTTGGGTCTGGTTTTATCAGTTTTGTATTTTGTCACAATTGATTTCAAAACATAAAAACAAGGGAGATAATTAGTAAGATAATTGTGTAATAAAACTTGTTTAGTATTCCAGTAGAAGTATTAAATGAGAAACACATTGTAAATGATTGAAAAGAATTTTGTTGGTAATAGAAAACTGTTTAGAAGAAATAGAACACTTTAGTAATAGAAATTATGAAAAAGATTTTAGTTGTCATGGAAATGTAGCAGCATAATATCTGACAGGCACAAAAAGAATTACAAGTAATTTCAGAACGGTCTTAGTTTTGGAAAGCAAATATTCGTGTTCTATAAGAAACATCAAAGTTTTAGAATCTAGCTTCTTCATAATCTTTTATTATTTATTGCAACTGTAACTTCACAGATATGAAAAAGTGCCTGTAACAGATATTAGACTGTTAGACCCATATTAAAGACGTTTGCATGTTCTGCCTATTTTGTGTTCATAGACAAAATCAATTTCAAAAGACATGTTCCACGTAATTTTCTGCATAATACATATATCTATGGTCGAACGCCATAGTACCAGAACACAACCCCCAACTTAAGTACAAACAGAATTATTATTTTTCAAGAGGAATAATCAAATGTGTTTTTATATTTCAATTTGTTGTTTTATTTCGTTTGCCTTTGTCTAAAAAAATCCTGAGTACCTGTACACCATAAGATGAAGTTAACCAAAATACAGAAAGTTTAGGTGGAACCAATCTTTTGTAAAATGTGATTATATATTACAAATGTTTAAAGGCCATGGATAGAATACAGTTCAGTATCAACAATTAGAAACTTGGTTTTATGCACCTCTGCCTGTAGCAGAAACTCTCACTCACCTTCGCCTTAATGCTAGCCTGTGTATCAAATGGTTAAAATTGAAATGAAATAAAATTTAGCATCTATAAAATAGCTCAAATCAAACAAAATATAGCATCTCTAAATCACCTCAAAATCAAAACAAAATAAAAAGAAAGCATTTATCTACGTAAAACAAAGCAACTTTTAATGTCAAAACCAACCAAAACAAAATTAGCAAAACTGTTTGTAGCTGATCTTCAGATGTGTATTTAATATTTTCGCATTTTATTATCAAATTGCAGGTAAAAGAGTTCATGTATACACCCATACTGACTTGATAAAGATTTAAATGAATATATATATATAAATGCAAACCAGAAGATCAGTGGATACAGAAACAAAATCTAATCTACATTAAACTTTAAAGACTAAATAGCTGTTACAAAAACTGAGAAGCCATCTACTAAAAGCAAAGAAATCATCTGAACACACTCCAAAGAAAAAGCCCATCCAGGATTGTTTGCTATTAGCTAAAGTCTATCACCGACTCAACTTCTTAACTAAAGTTAATTCATTGCTACTCTTTCATATGTATTTGAAAAGAAAACTGAAACAAACAAGCCATTAGGTTCTGCTACAATACTTACTGCGGAACTTTTCTGTATATAACCGAGGATTATTAATAATTGATACACAGCACAGTGTAGGTTAAATAACCATTATTGGTCTAGGCCACAGTTTTACGAACATTCCCTATCTTAAAGAAACCCCTACACTTAAAATTATCCAAAGGAAAGCCTGATAGAAGTTATGAAAATAACTTTTTGAACTATCTGATATGCTTTTCTTTGAAGGAATTTAACTTAAGGAGTTTCCTAAAGTTGAGGAATGTTCATGAAACTGAATCTATAAATACTACTTCTACAAAACTACTATAGTTGTCGATCTATATACAAATTAACTTTTAATTTTTTTAATTTACAATAAGGGTTCTATATTATTATCAAATAATGTAAGATGAAGAAGTATACTTCATTGAATGGCAGCGAAAACATAAAATAAGACAAGGACAACAGATAAAAACTAAATTTCAACTACTTCTACAACTACTTCTACTTGTAATGCAAGCAATCCACCACATTAAAAATCAAATTGGAATAGGCATGTTCTTTTATATTGTTTTCTTTTTTAATTTTATTTGAAAAAATTCCACATTCAATGTTGACAAAATGCTTACATTTCTTTCTGACTTTTTATCTTTTCTTTTCTTTCATTCAAGATTTTTTTTTTCATTTTATTTTTTTGAAAGAGGGAGGGAGTAAAAAATTCAAATAATAACTGTTTATTTCATTAATTATTTCTCATGTGTTTTTTTCTCTGTGCAAGATGAGTATTATGAATTATTCTGATCTATTCCAATTTGACCAGAAATGTGGACATCATGACACACTAATGTATATGAGTTATCGTACCAGTAACTGTCTGGTCCAAGTGACGTTAGGTGCTGGCTCCCCGACATAGTCTACAGTCATATCAAAATCCTTGGGTGCCTTCACACGAACAGTGGACAACTTGTCTTTGTTCACAATCCTTGGTTTCACTATAATCAACAACAAAAAATACTTTTTAAATTACTTTTTCATCATCACTAGACAATACTATCTAGTTATTTCTATGTAAACTATACTTATCTCTTATTTGGTTATTACGACGATTTTTGCGAAATTCTGAATGCTATTATAAAATTGAAAAAAGTTCATATTATTAATATGTTCACTTATGACTCAATTTATTTGAGAAAAATCATGAATGGAAACATGTCTATATTTAATACCTCGTCTGGCCTTGGTTGTCACTGGAGGAGACACAACACTGGGTTTAGACAGACCAGCCTTGTTCTTGGCCATCACACGGAACTCATATTCTTTGCCCTCGACTAGACCCTCGACTGTACCTTGGCACTCACTGCCGGGAATCTCTACTCCCTGTAATATAACAGCATATACAAAATATTAAAGCATCGCATCAAAAACATTTACCTGAAACTTATCTAAATGCTATATTGGGAAAGTTAAAACTTCATCCTCTATCTTAATATTTAAGAAAATTCATCAATAATTGTTTAATCTTAAATGGTTTCTTAGTAAACATTTCCCCTACCTTTTCCCAGTTATCTTTTCCTCTTTCCTTCTTCTCAATCACATATTTCTCAATGGGAGCTCCTCCGTCATTCTTGGGTGGAGCCCAGGCGAGCTCAGCATAGTCTTTGTCGTAGTCAACGATGGATGGCTCACCTGGTGGGTCTGAGGGATCTGTGATGACATAAAGGTCAAGGTCATTAAACATGTACAGGTCACTGAGCCATGGTCATCAAGTCAAGATCACTTAAATACAAATGAGTTATCACAAGTTTGTAAAGGTCAGGTCAAGGTCATACTTTTTATTTTACTTATATTATATATATGAAAAGGTCATGCATATGGAGCCATGATCATCAGGACAACAGAGCAATATGGCTAAGATCACAGAATCATGATTTTATATCAAGAAACAATATCCTTTATGAGTATTGGTACTGTTAGAGCAATGCAGAATTACATACTTGTCATCACAAGAAGAAAGTGGTTAATAATAATAAGGTCAAAGTTCAATGAATAAAAGTATTACATAAAATTATTTATCTTTTCCTTTCTTCAATTAAAATATTATAGGACAGACTTACCCCAGGGATCCTTAGCGATAATCTCTCCATCAGCCGTGAGCGGCTCACTGACACCCTGTTCATTAACTGCCTTTACTCTGAACTGGTAACGATGACCAGGTTTGAGGTCGGCGACATCAATCTCCAGATCCTCTGTAGTACAGACCTCTTCCCAGGAGTCCTTCTCAGCGTCCTTCATCTCCACAATGTAATGTTTGATAGGACAGCCACCGTCCTCCTTAGGATGATCCCAAAGGAGAGCACAGCGGTCACTATACACGTCAACGACATCAAGGGGACCCTGGGGTCTGCCGGGTACATCTGTTCAGGTACGGTATACATCGTCAGGTAAGTAATTATTCACAATATTTATATCATTTTGATATTCTTATTAAGATAGGGACAATTATGTATAGATGGGCAGATATGTATGCAGGTCAACATAAATCTAAAAAGGTAATTAGTAAACAAAAAGGTAAATTTTTCTCTACAAATATCAAATCCACGAATACAAAAAATACAATTATCTACAGAAGTATGTATCCATAGAAACAAGCATAACAATGACATTGAACCATATGATAAGGGATCAGAAACTCTCGGATCAAGACTTACCAAGGACTCTGACATTGATAGGTATGACCTCAGTTCCAACCTCATTGGTAAGAGTGAGTTCATACTCTCCAGTGTCTCCACGCTGAGCATTAGGGATGTTCAGTTTGGCGACCTTGTCATCAGTCTCAATGTCAGTATCAGCCTCGCTAAGACCTGTACCATCCTTCTTCCAGGAGGCAAACGGCTTTGGTGTACCTGTAATCATGTTGGGAAGTACATGACATTGTGTGGACGATGTGGTATCTAATGAATCCCTTAATTGTACAACACTTCAGAGCATGGGACAGATATTAAAGCTATGAGATATGTACAAACTATGTTTCAAAAGAATTTAAACTGTTCCACTCCAATTTTACTTACAATGAATTTTATACTAATTCAATGCTAGATCTAAAATAACTTTAGGACATATACAGTAAATCAACAGATTCATGTCATCAGGAATAACACAATAAAATTACTCTTGTTCATAGCTTAATTCACCTACCAATAAAAGGAATAGCCATGGCAATAGTTTCTCCCTTCTTCACCACAATCTCCTCAGGTATAAATGCAGGATCAACCTTTGGTGGTTTAGGCACTAGCAACAAAATAAATATTTCCATTTAAATTTATTACAACAAAGATGTAACAACAAAGATACATACCGTTGACTTTTTCTCAATTTGTTCTACTTTTCATTTTCATAATTGTAATTGGATCTTTAACCATGCTATTGTAATAAATGAACTAACTTGCTTTGCACTGAAAAAATGTCATTTATATATATCAAACAATCTTTACCTAAAATTATCTGTCCTTTCAAGATAAAAAAAATACTCACGCTCTTCCACTGTGACGTTACAGCGGCATGGACGCTCACCAACCTGGCAGGTGTACTGTCCACTATCTTCTTGTTTCAGATTTTTGATAACCATCTTATTCTGTTCTCCCTTCTTGGTAATCTCAACTCTCCTGTTGTTGTGGGATATTAAAGTACAATTATGGAAGTGTATATTCTAGGCACAAAAGGCATTTCTAATGCAGGTAAAAGAGAATATTATATAGAAGTAACGTCTATGTTGAGAAAAAACTATCCTAGTTATACGGAATACAAGTATCTGATATCAGGCTATATCAGTTCCAAAGTGAAGCAATTCTGTAATGGGAGATAATTTACTTTTGAATGTTTGTGCATATAAAAAGCTAGATGAGGTGATTGTAAGGTGGAAGTAAAACTGAACTCCAGATATAGACTTACGGATCATCCTTGTCGATGGGCTTGCCGTTGAGCAGCCACTGTACCGGTTGGTTGTGAGGATTGGAGGCTTTACACTCCAACACCAGCGTTCCCTTCTCCTTCTCTTTCTTATCTTCAAGCTTCTTAAAGAACTTGATGTCGGCTGCACACAAACATTGTGACATATCAGAAAAGCATTATCATAAAGCTCATCAATACATTCATTTCTATTAAAATATGAATATCATCAAAAGGGAAATTATCTTGGAAAGTAATTTAAAAACTGTTTTAGAAAGTGTGTATACACAAATGAGTTTTAACTGAAGTTATGTTTATTGTTCTGTCACAAGAAAGGACACAAGAAGAAATAAAGGATCAAGATTTTTTTGTACGTACGTTCAATAAAGAGCTCTCCAGTTGTTTCCTTGTTCAGTACTTTACAGGTGTACTTTCCTCCATCCTTCATGCTACAATTTTTAATCACCAGACGGCGCTTCATTCCATCCTTAATGATCTCATATTTGCCTCCAGATGGAAGTTCCTGTTTGTATATAAAACATAATTATGTATTCTGTAAAACAAACTATTCCTAACACATGCAACTATCTTCTCACAACAAGACAGTGATCTAAACTTATCATAATCAGCATTTACCTAAATGATTAAAGTAACTGAATGATGATTATATTTTGTTCTTTTGGACTTTAGTTGTGAATTCTTAATGAACACATGTAAGACTAATTGTAAGCAGAAGTTTTGGTACTTATATATTGCTGCTGTTACTGACCTTGTCTGATTTTCCTTTGTACCATTTGACCTCTGCTTCTGGGTCACTGACGTCACATTCAAAGTAGCATTTCTCTCTCTCCATAGCCTCAATGTCATCCAACTTCTTCATAAATTCCCATTCAGGTTCTGAGCAAGGTCAAAGGTTATAATCAGTAGTGATCATTGTATGGTCAAAGGTTAAAATAATCCTTTCCTAATACAGATCAATATCTAAGAAAAACTTATTCATAGTATCAATGATGCTTACAATAATATCAAGACTTCTATTCAAATTTATACTGAAGCCATCAAGTTAAAATAATTATTTTACATTAACATATATTTTTTATAACATTAAATACAACAGCATAAAGGAACAAATGTGTGAGTTTATATCAGCATGTATGCGCAAGATATTCTTAGGCTTGTATTATAAGTTGCAGCATTGTCTTAAAGGTACATGTATGCTAAAATACTATTGATATTCTTTTTAATTCTCCTTTAGTGTCAAACCACATGATACTACATATATACGCTTTAATTTCAATTTTGAAAAAAACATATATTAAATCAAAGTTTACTAAAAAATATGAATTAAATTTTTCTACAGTTTTACTGTTAAATCACCTAACATTTCTATATCATGCAACCAATGAGGTACAGCTACTAATATTGACCAATCATATCTGTTCTACCAGCTACGACTGACCCATCACATTTGCTTTAACAAAGAGCTTTGTTAAACAAATGTCCAGAGAAAGTGTCTGGGATATGTCCTACACAGCGCAGTAAAGGAGAGCACCCCAGGATGGGAAACCATTGGCATAGGGGTTCAATATATAGATATGCAGCGCAAGAATCAACTAAATGTCTGAAAATGAAAATAAAAGTCTCCTAATAAGAAAACTTAAGCTTACATATGGCATGCATATATGCGGTCGGACTCGCACACTGCGAAAGTAAGTCTGACATTCAGTTAATGACTAGATTGTTGGCATCAACACCGACTATCGCTAGGCAGAGTTCTAAGTTAGTGCTATCGCTGCTCCCTTTCCCTCCTATTAACACTTCTAAAAGAAAATTTTGGGGTTTGTTTGCGACAAAACATATCTGCAATTCAAATGACAAGTTTAGTTATATTCATATTCATCAAAATTTCATTACATGTACATGATAGTAATCCTTCTTTCAAAATTTACAATGAAGAACACATTACAAAATATTTGCTTATTTATGAAATGTTGTTTAGAAATACTAAATTTTCTGCTGTATGTTAGTCTACCTGTGACGGCTAGTTTACAGGAGGTAGAAGCAGAGCCGCAAGTACATGTGTACTCAGCTTCATCGTCGGAGTTGGCATTGATGATTTTCAGCATACACCTGTTCTCACGGCGCTGGATCTCCATTTTACCAGGGGTGTACTGAAAGGGTTAAAAAAAAATAAGATAGAAATAATAAACAAACAAAATCATTTTAGCACATTAAGTAATGACATATATTTACTGGAAGAATACAGTACATGGTAGCAGAGTCAAAGGGACCAATGAAAGCAAAGTTTGTAATAAACATATATTACAAACACCTTATCAGAGGTTGTGACGATGAATTTGTTGTAAGTGCATGTGTTAAGAGTTTGTAATGATGAATTTATTGTAAGTATGTTTGCTGTAAAAGTGTTCTGAAATGTTTAAAATGTGTGAAATATTTGCCCATTACACAATCTTCAAATTTCAGTGAAATATTTTTTCTAATCTATTTAATGAAAGATTCTCAAGCTTTGATACTTTTATTGTCTTTTTGTTATTGCTATTGAAACAAATGTAATCATTGATAAATGCACTGAAATATTTTGGTGTACTTAACTTCAGTACATTTGAATTAAATATTGGTATTGTATATCACTTCCATTATTGTAATTTTATTTTATTTATTTAATACCAAATAGTTGACAAAATGCTAAAAAAACGTTTACAACTGAAATATTGACTGTGTCAAAATAACACCAAAACAAATTTACCACTAATAATATCATTATTTAGGGTAACTTGTATTAATCCATTATAATTTCTTTTGAAAACGCAAATATACTCATAGCAAAATCAACACTTATATATGACTAGGATATTGTGTGGGTTTAAATACTAGCGTCAGTGGAATTGTTGTATCACTTGCATTGAAATACATTTAAAGTTAACATGTCTATATATAGATATGATTTACATTATTATGTTTAGTGAATTAATTATGCTAGTGAAATTTTAGATGATTGATTCCAGCCCTTCACTTTCAATCTATTCAGGATATTCTTTCAGGTAGAAATTTCTATTGATCAAATACACAGCGAGAACATATATATCCCTACCAATGATAGGTTTATACAATCAATGAAGTAATTGCTAGTAGGAATATACGTCAGATCATTTCAATAGCTATACACATATGAATGCAAGTTCAATTCAAAATAATAAATACTGCTGACAGCTTGGGCATGACCTCTGGTTAGTATGCAGTGAATACAAAATACCCTGTTTACAGCGTATAAACTTTTCTTTTGCATATTCCATGGTACATTAGGTAATGATTAATGTAAGTATGATTATCATAATAAACTGTGTACAGTGTTCATGTAACATTAACATTAATGGATTGATGTTAATTCATACAGTAAATGATGACAAAGTAATATCTCTCCCATTTAATACTGTGAACACGTATCAACACTAAATAAATAATTACAGTAGTCACGATAAGTAAAGGTGTGTCCATATAATTTTAATCTAAATGAAATAACAAAATTCTAACTGGAAAATATTTTACTAAAGTGAAACCTGAAGATAATATCCAGTGAATTTATTGAAATAAAATATTTATGGATTCAGCTACATATCACAGGGTTTTCAGTGGTATATCATTGTCAAGTTCCAAGATAGAGTTAAAAAGGAGCCGTCTAGGGTTGACGTATAAAGGACAGTATAGAAAATAGTGTTCACGATCTTCGATTTGACATATTACAGAGTTACCTCCCTTAAAGATATTATCAATTATGACGTCATTGGTTCGTGATGTTAGGATCACAAACACATGACGTCACAATCAATATCTAAATGTATTAGCAAGGGCAGATAACTCTGTAATATACAAATTCAGAATAATAACTGAGGTTTTCAAACTTATTTTAGTGTAAAATTTCAAAATTATGTGGCTACATACGATTTTCAATTTAGTTTGAAATTTTTCAATTGAGGAATACATTATCCATATTATCAGGTGTAAAAAGCTATAACGTGCGACCTCCACTGTGAGTCCTCTATCCATAGGATTCAGGTATTCTATAATGAGTTTACACAGAACCCCTGGGAGATAAGAGCCAATATAAGTAGTGTGTGGGTTATTAATGGAAAATCTATGTACTGTGGGGTGTATTTATCACTGAGGACACGTTGATTGAAATGTTTACTATTTACATTTCTAGAGCAGAAGAAATTTAGTGTACATTATATTAATACCCATTCTCCTGACATTTGTGACTAATTGATCACCATCAACATTTCAAGAGCAGTAGAAATTTGGTGCATGATTTATATATATTACAAACACATGTAACTGCAGCCTGTGTTGATTTTACTCTCCAGTTTAACATATTCTATTTGTAATGATCGGCTTCTTTGCCTGTTGCTAAACTACCTTAATTTTGTATTAATGTAGATTAAAAAAAATCTGACAAATTCAATTATCATTTCTAGTCAGCTTGAATTCAATTACATGCAATTATGGTCTGTTTTACAAACTTTTCAGAAACGTTTTGAGCTGTACAGTAGCAAGGTTTATAAGAGAATCGACGCCAAGGTTAATACACACCGATACACCAACCAACTATAGCCATTTATTTACGGGTGTATATATTAGATACAGCACTTTAAATTCACTCCGAGTTATGACAGTATAGTCCACGCTCACCATGGATCTAACACAGAACCGGAGAAGAATTCCTAAATGGAACAATGTACCTAGATATATCATTACAGAGAGAAGGATAAAAGATTTAAATGAAGAAATATCTTAATTTATAGTACAGTGGCTTCTGTGTATATCTCACTGTATAATTTCATGTATTGATTTCGGTCAAATTTTATCTAGGATGGTTGTGTTTTGAAGGATGATTTCATTTGTATCTCAAACAATATTGTTTGACTCCTGGATACCATCTTGTTCTAAGTCAATAAGGTTTTGACGGAGTCATTTCTGAAGTAACATTGTGTGTCACTGGAGGTGTTCAATGCTGTGACAATTCTGCTACCTGGACTTACCAAAAGTCAAAGAGAGATGGATGTTAATGCTAAATTAATTTTGTAAATAATGATGCAAGCTGTCATGTGTGTTTGAGTGGCTGATCCTCGTACAATGGAGCGAGCACACGATAAAGGAACATTTCCTCCCCTCAATAATAATCTAACAGCCTACGGAATGGTAAGCTTTTTATACAATCTTCATTGTAAATGATATGTATAGGTACAGTCATACTGAACTGATTTATTTACTCAATTTGCCTTTTTTTTAGCAAAACCTGTCTTCAAAGGATATGCATACTGCCTTGAAGTAAGTGGTTTTTATAACTCCTTGAATGCCCCTTTCAGATACATTTGATGCAATGGTCTTAAACTGAAACTTAGGTTTTTGGTTGGGTTTTATTTTTATTTTTTATTTTGTGTTTTAATTATGTGCTATTAACAGCTATAGTCAAATAAGTACATGCCAAGTTTTTATGATGGCAGAACATTAGAGTTCCCAAAGAAAAACTATCACCCTACATGTTCCTATCAATAAGTTTTATAGAATTGATGGAACAAACTATAGCAGAGGACAAATACCAAGTATGCATTAACAATTCAGCCATTGTGTAATTTATTACGGATAAGTATAAAATCACAGAGAAGAACCTGGAGAGAGGAAAGCCACTTACACTGCCAATAGCATTATTTCGGCTATTATTATAGAATGGATAACAGGGTGTTATTGATTCAAGAAAAATCAATTTTGGCAAACAAAGATAAACCAATTTTGTTGTTTATCACTCGAATACATATTCATCCCGCGGGATTGAGATATTCCTGTAGAGCACATCCAAATAACACAGGACTGGTTTGGCATGGATTACTGATCACCCCCATAACATCACAACAGTTATGAATAACCAACATATTTCTCAGCCATATAGATACAGATATGTAAACCTACATGGGGTGCCACCTTTGTATTCCGTTTTGTGACAGACTAAAATAATATCTTTAAGAAATATGATTCTTAGTTATGACAATGTAAGGTTAGGTGTAATGTTACGCCTTGTGTCATGGTGAACAGACACGTTAATACAGTTCAATAGACAACTGGCCAGGTGTATATGTATATAAGTACACCTGGCATTTAACTTTAATGGTCTTAGTGGAATCTGTGCCAGTGTCTATATTTATAAGTACATTGTATGAGGCAATAGAGGGTTCTTGAGAGAAAGATGGGGTGGTTTGATGAATTTAACATCCTACAGTTAGGGTCATTTAAAGACATTCCAGGATTAGGAGGTAGTGGTAACCCAAAAAATATCAAAATGACCAGCGGTCAGTACCTGGCAACTCCTCGAAATGTAATTCAAGCTTGCAACCAAGATATTCAGAGCATGTGAAAATATGTCGGGACATCTTAACTAACCAACCACCACTGTCCCTTGGGTACAAGAATGAGAGACACTCTGTGTACTTTATTTGCTAAGGAATAGACATTGTAAAGCATGAGAGGTTGTAAGGATGTACTATATATTTTCAATTTTCCACTTCAGTTTCCGAGGCCTACACATGACATGGCTAAACAAAGAGAACACCATGACTACTTCCTGCAGCCATTCCAGGAGAATGACGAGTACGACTCAGAATCTTATTCCGATGACAGTTTTGATGACAACATACTCTACCCCATACTGAGTGTCCCTGGAACAAATGGACAAAGCATAGGAGTCTGGTCCTACCTGAAGTTTGAAAGCATTGCCATATTCTCGCCAAGTTCAGGTGACACCATGCAGAAAATTGTAAAGTATGCCGAGCAGAATTTATCGTACCAGCGCGACCAACATAAGTTAATGATGCTGGCTCCTGGTCAGTTGTCGCCGATAGACATTAAAACGGTGTACAGTGTGCGACCTGGATCGGTCATCATGATCCTTCCAGAGTCTTATGCTTTTGTTACAGTGGACATCGGTCAGTTAAACGCAAGCTTTACTCTCACTGTGGACCTTACAATGACAGTTTACAAAATAAAATCTTTAGTGAAAAAGATGAAAGGAATTCCGATAGATCGTCAGGAGATTCTGTACCGTGACAAAGCTCTGGAGAATTACCACAGACTACTAGAGTACCGCGTCACCAACAAGTGTACATTATATGTGATGATACAGGCCCATTTTGACCTACTGATCAACATCGAGACATTCTGGGGGAAAACCTACAGATTCTATGTCGACCCCTGCTGTACAGGGACAGACGTCATATACACAGTGTTCAATCGCACATTCAGTCGTGGTAGACCGGAGGATGCTGGGATACATGAACTTTACGTACCCATCCATGCCTTGGTTCTACAATACAGAAATAGTTTTGTAAACTCAGACTACTGTCTTGCGTACCTTGGCATTCCCACAGGGGATACTCTAACCCTAACAACAGTTGGTCATCGCAGCAACCTGAATCTCCAGTCTATTTCCGTGGTAACCGAATCAGGTGAAAGATACGGAATTACAGTTTCAAAGTACGACAGGTGGTCCATCCTTGCATTTATGCTTCATGGACTTACAAACGTACCAGTTGACCTCATACGACTCTACAAAGACAGTCAAAGGATGGAGCTTTCTTCCGTGATTGGGGATCTCCCAAATAACACCATCGTCATGATGAACATTGTTTTGACACATATGGACAGTGATCTAGTCTTTGGTGTACCCCTAAGAGTTAACCTTGGCCATGGTATTATTGAGAACATTCGCGTCACCCCAAACAAAACAATAAAATCTGTGAAGAAGAAGCTTGAGCGACTGGGCGTGCCTAATGCCACACAGTATGAGCTTGTGACAGGCAACAAGAAACTTGTGAATAAAGCATTGGTCCAAAATGTTGTACTGGATGTTAAGTCCCCACTTCTTCTCCAACTTGACACATTTCCTGTATTTGCTCATACTGCTGATGGGATTATATACAAAACTAATGCCAACGTTCGACAAACTATTGGAGAATTCAAAAAGAAAATCCAGGAAAAATCCTCACATTCAATGTCATCTTGTCGCATTATAATGGCAGGAGAGGAACTGTCTGGAAAAGACACTAGTAACTTATACGAGGCTGGAGTCAACGTCAAATCATCATTGTTTATCAAAACAAATCATAGCACACATTGCTTCTTTATCGTCGGTAACAACTGGATGGTAAAGGTGCGAGTTCCTGTACGACCAACGTCAGACGACATTCGTCAGAGCATCTGGGAAACCAAGAAAGTGCCTGAGAGCAGTATGAACTGTATACTAACACTTCTACATTGGTTCTTCATGCCACGCATGTCAGGCAAAAACTTTGTTCCAGTGCAGCGTCGTATTAAGAAAAGAATGCCTGTAGCTAAAGAGTCATTGATTCCAATGACAGAGAGTGAACTAGCAATAGAAACTGATTACATGCTCGAGAAAAGAAAGGAAAGGTTCCATCCTGTGGTTCTGTCTGCAGCACATTCTGTACATTCAAAGGAAGGCGAGGTCACCTCTAGGTCGTTAAACAACAATGCTTTTGCAAGCACTCTCATTCAGACCCATGTCCGTCCTCAGTTTGAGCCAACACAGTTTCTAGATCACAAAGACCACAATTCTACACAGGGAGACAAAGGAAAACCGCACACAAATTACCGCAAAGACAATGGCCTTGGTGTTATCCCGAGGTTAAAGAATCCACCATGGGTCGGAGACCTTCAACGTAAAAACAAAGCCAACCGTCTCAACCTGTCTGATTTTGACAATGCACCAGAATTCATGTTTAGCAATTCAAAAAAGAAGAAGCCTCAATTTGAGGCACGGAGTGTTCCAGAACGTCTTCCAGGAATTTTGCAGTGTGACCCAAACAGACATAACCATCCTCATCGCTTTAAGGGTTCACGCTCTCACCACAACCCACATACACATCGTAAGGCTGGGTCCGACGGCGACGCGGGTGAAAGAGTCTTCCTTACAAAGCCATTCAAACTTGTGGACCTTAGTCCAAAACGCAAAAGGCGAGTGTAATAATGAATCTAAACGCTCTAGGCCAGGCAAATGTAAAAGTGAACATTGTTCTAATAGGAGAGTGTATTAATGCACCCCAACCCTACAGGCAAGTGTAAAAGTGAACCTTAAGCTTGTTTTAACAGGAGAATGTATTAATGCACCCCAACCCTACAGGCAAGTGTAAAAGTGAACCTTAAGCTTGTTTTAACAGGAGAATGTATTAATGAACCCAAACCCTACAGGCAAGTGTAAAAGTGAACCTTGTTTTAACAGGAGAGTGTATTAATGAACCCAAACCCTACAGGCAAGTGTAAAAGTGAACCTTGTTTTAACAGGAGAGTGTATTAATGAACCCAAACCCTACAGGCAAGTGTAAAAGTGAACCTTGTTTTAACAGGAGAGTGTATTAATGAACCCCAACCCTACAGGCAAGTGTAAAAGTGAACCTTGTTTTAACAGGAGAGTGTATTAATGAACCCCAACCCTACAGGCAAGTCTAAAAGTGAACCTTGTTCTAAAAGGAGTGTATTAATGAGCCTGAACCCTACAGGCAAGTGTAAAAGTGAACCTTGTTTCAATAGGAGAGTGTAATAGTGAACCTGCAGCCTATTGGCAAGTGAACAGTGAATCTTACTCAAACAGACAAGTGGACAAGTGAAATCATGAAGGCTGTGGATAGCAAATATCAAACACGAACAGTCAATGTATCATTGCTGACTTTAACAGTGTGGCATATACATGTAGGACTCCAAATTAATGTCAAAAAGTTTTAAATGAACTTTTAAGTATACTCTTACATACTTGTTTTAGTGCAGTCAATTTTTAGTGCAAATGCGACAAAACGTTAATTATGATTTAACATCGCAATTTAGTGGTCCAATACTGAAAAATTTAGCACTGTACATGAATTAGTGCTTCAAAGACAGCATGAAAAGCTTTAAAATAAAACTATCGCTAAAACAAGTACATTTACAGTATTCAGAATAAAAAGAGCAGCTTTAAAGTCTTTAATTCCTTCATCATATACATAAATTCTAACATGTATATCAGTCTTGTATAACACCTCCACTAGATGTGTATTGGTGTGTATTGTGTATGATGTGAATACCACGTATGATAATTATCAGTTAATGTTAACACCTTGTCAGAGCGAGCTATACCCGACACACGGTCATTGTTGGTAATCCTATAGATTATATGATACCTTGCTATCTGTACCTGATCTCAAATCTATTTAAATGTCGGTATACAAAGAACTAATTATAGTGGTATTGTTTTTTATTAACCTAATAATTCATATGTGATGGCAAACTTATTTTGTATGATAATGGTGTCATCAACATTCCGTCTTTACATGTTAAAGAGTTATCTCCCTTGCAGTTAGGTGTTGATTGCAACGTAACTACTTAGTGAAGAAAAATGATGTGATTTTTTCTGAAATATATCACGTTAAATTCATAAAAACAAGACCTTACAATCAGTACCTACCCACAAGGGTAGATAACTGCAATATGCAAGTACAGAATAACATAGAGTATCTGCGGGGACACATGCACCGCATGAATACTGCAATTTATGCTTGAGAAAAAGCATCAATTCACAAGGGAGATAATTTCTTTCGACAGCAAGGGAGTAACCTTTGTTTATTGGTTATTATGTGGATTTTTGTTAATATGTTTACAGGGGTGTACTTAATAAAATTACATCTAATAATTTTATGTCTTCTGTTATCAAGATAATTCATAGTATCGTTGAAGGCTGCAGTGTTTTTCAGTGTCTCCAAATTACCTCAGAGTATCATATACTTAAAATTCTATCAAGTTAAAATAAAATCAAGCTTTTTACTTACTTCAATTGGTTGTCCATTTTTGAACCATTTCACTTTAGCCCTTGGGTCGGACACAAAGCATTCAAGGATACCATCCTTCATACGAGTAATTTCATATTTTGGAGGAAGTTTCTGGGTGAAGTCATATTCTGGCTCCTTGGCTATAGAATTAAAATATGACAGAAATGTAATCAACAGTAAATTGTACTTTACCAATGGCATTTTGGGATCTAAAAACCCCCGTATTCAGTCTGTATAAGGTTTCCCCTTATCCTTCCAGGTGATCAAACCAATGAAGATGTTAAAACCTGAAAGATCATGCTTTGTTTCATAGTATTTCACATCCTTAATCAAGGAAGACTCTTCTGTGTGTGAGATAAATACTGTATCCTTTAGGACAGTACATGAAGACACTGTTACCATTCTCACCAGAAGCAGAATCTTTTTAATGCTTTTCTATGGAGAATTTTAAGTAAAAGCATACTCCTTAAGTTTAAAGAACTTTGATTTGACTGAGGGCAAAACCTACATCTTTTACACAGGCAAAATGATTTCAAAGGGAAAAGAAAAATAGATTATCTTTACCTTCAACATAAAGCCAGGCGGAGGTCTTGATTCCATTACACTCAAGGGTATATTTGCCAGCATCCTCCAGCTTCACACTCTGGATATCCAGAATATATTCCTGACCTTCATTTTCGAAATGGTATTTATGACCGTTGAAGATCTCCAGTTTGTTTTTAAACCATTTGACCTGAGCGTTAGGCTTACAGAAGCCACAGCTGAAGTGGACAGATTTCTCCCCTTCGATCGTCTTTATGTCTTCAAGTTCCTCTAAGAACTTATCTGGTTCCTGTACAATGTGTAATACTAATTAGACTCTGTACCCTCTATTGTGTACAATAAATCCTACACTCATTTGATAGTTATTTTTTCTTTTATAAATGCTCATTCTTCACATCAAATTTTACCTTTTTTCTTTAACTATTTAAGTAGAATTTTAAATTAAAAACATTTTCTAAAATGTTATATATATGAGATTTTTTTTGTTTTTTGTTTGTTTGTTTTTTTTTTGCAATTGTACAGTTACTTTAACATATCTATTTAGTATTATTATCTATTCAATAATAACTGCTTAACAACATTGATAATCAGAAATATCATGAACTTCATCATTACATAAGAATCACAATGTGCATTCAACACAAAGATATTCAAACCTCTTGGTATATAGCATCAGTTTAAACCAGTAGTTGGCAAGACGTAAAAGTCTTAAACTCATCTCTGTTGTCATCTAGTCATCTAACTTTTACTGTATGTTTTTTTTGTTGTTTTTTTTTCAATTTTGCAAATCATTTTTAGCTTTTTTTTTTCTTTTTTCTTTTTTTGCAGCAATTATAGATAAGAATAATTACAAATGTCCTAATTTCTGCCTTTACTGATCGAAATCCTTTTGATTTAGTAATGCTTGATTTCAATTTTCAAAAAATATTATTTCAGTTAACAAAGAGAATAGATAATATATTGATATATGAGAAGATACTACAGAGAAGAGCTTAAATAAGCAATTCTCACAACATTGACATTATATTAACTTGTTGTCATAATAAAATGCTTATAAATACTGATTTCAGAAATGGATTTATAATATGCTGATTCATATTGATTATACGTTTAGAAAATGATTCTTACATTATCATAATGAAAATGCTCAGCATGAACTATGCATAAGGAATATAGAAATGAGTATAGGTACTAACTAAATAGGTTTAAAGCAGAAGGTTGATATATAAATATTTAAGATTCAAAGCACTCATTATAATGTCAAATAAATGCTTATTGTTATTTTCTGGTACCAGGAATCAAAGTACTGAAAGTACTTCACCATTTAAGGTTCATTAACAAGAATCAAAGTACTGAAAGTACTCAGTCCATTTAAGTTTGATATGAACTAGAATCAAAGTACTGAAAGTACTCAAACAATGAAGTTTAAGTGATATGAACTAGAATCAAAGTACTGAAAGTATGTAAGAGAAAAATTCAGAAATGAAAGTATCATACAGAATACTTTGTGATCCTGGCAAATTCATTTATCTGTTACTTCAGTAATCATTTCTTGTTTTATTTGACATTACATGTATTGCTTATGACAGCAAATGTTCTACTAAGTACCAAATCGAGCTTGTTGAAGCCATCAGATCTGTACTTTTGTCAGTTTTTATATTTCTACTCCATAGCGTGATTTGTTAAATATCTGCTGTATTAAATTTTCTGAATTAGTTTCTTTCAGTTTTATAGAAAGAGCTGCACGCATTTTCATTAGTAGAAGATTTACTTTGGTCCATTTGCACAATTCAAAAGTTCTTTTCCATGCCCTCATGCACTCATGCAATGTTCACGTGTCAATCCTGTGGAATCGTCACAAATGGTGCATGTGCGATATTGTAGTGCCTGTGTAAAAGAGTGGAATGGATTTCTTGGTATATTAATTCAGGTAACACTAAGCTAAGTTAATATCCATAATATAGTCTATGCAGTGTTCAACATACAGTTTGTAGTATTGGAAATCAATACAATAATTCATAATCCTTATCAGAAGACCAGTGTTGCATATATACAACACAAAACATTCCTTAACCAACCCACCAATGAACCTAAATTATGAAATTTGTTTAGTCCAATTTAACAATCTACAAATTGATGCCTATAAATTTCTCATATTTGGAATAATTATTGAAAACTATGTCCAGTTTGAAGACAACTGTATTCATTTTTACCAATGAAAATTTATGTCATATCATGTAAAAAATCTTAACATAAAAAATTGTTTATTTTTTTCCCCTTCAAGATAATGGAAAAAATATCCACTACCGTATAATTTCCCATTGAATTTTGTAGAAATAACTTGTAAGACATTAAGTTATTCTTCATCATTTTTTTTCTATACATTATATCACAAAATGGTAAGTTATGCAATATTTTAAAGACAAAATGTTAAGAAAACTTTGTTAAATGAATAGGAAATATATATTCCCCATGTTATTTCCAGCGAGACGTCGCTGTATCATTAATAGTCATTCATGTTAAACCTTGTTGTTGTTGTCAGTTTTGTGCTTCTTTCTTACTTCAAAAAATGTGATACAACATCGGCGTTAATCACCACTATTTACACGTAAAGAGTATACTTACAGCCTTAATTGTGGGCTTATATAGGAACCGGTAAGAGAAAACACAGAATATATTCAATTCTGAGAGTACTTACCCGCCATGCTAGCTAGTGGAAACGGTGAGTTAAAAGTGCTGTGAAGTGCTATGCTACATTATTTAGTCATTGAGAATAAACTGTATCACAAAATGTTCATGTTTTTAGCCTTACACAAAGTATCAATACTATTGTAAAACATTTTTTTCCGACTTTAATTAAAAAGTTGAGCAAATTTTCTCTAATATCTCATTCATTTTGTTATGTTTTTGTTCAAATTATTTTTTTTTCACATCTAGCAATTAAAAAAAAGAAACATGATTTTTTGTGAATCAGTTATGCAATAAATTCAATTATTACATTATTTTTTCTGGATGATTATCAAGGTAAAGATATTGGAACAATAGAGTTTGTCATTATGATAACTTAGACATATCTGCCATTTTATACACACAGCTGTCGTATTTTTCTCACATAGTTGTCTACAATATGCAAAGCAACATCATTTAAAAATATTTTACAGCCAGATCATTTCCATTCGGAAGATGGAAAGTCAGTGCAGCTTAAAGTGTGTATCCATGCAGATACATGGCATTACCATATATAGTGGTTTATCAATAACAATGTCCTTATAAGGTTTTCAGTTCTAACAGGCCAAGTCAATTGATTACAGGTCAAGATATTATCTGATAGAAATAATAGTCAAAAGATATCATTCAGGACAGAGAGGAAATGAGTGATTAAAAAGATTATGGTTTCTATGTATGACCTTTTTAGGTCAGTCAAGATCCAGTGCATGATTAGAGAGGTCAAGGCATAATGTTATATCTGTATACATGACCTTGAGTGGGGTCAAGATTCAATGCATAATTAAATCAGATAAAACATATCTTTATATTCGTCAATACGGCCTTGAGAGGGGTCCAATTCCAGTGTAGAATGAGAAAGGGTAAAGACTGTTTGTGGGTTGTTTTTAAAGACATGATCTTAATTCATAGAGTCAGATCGAGTGAATTATGAAAAATTGTCAAGGGAAAAATGTAAAATTAGAACGGTCTTAAATGGTGAATACCCAAATATGCAGTGCATGAATTAGAGGGCTACTTTCACATTTCATCAAATATTTGACCTTACCAGGTCAAAATTCAGTGCATGATTAGAAATGTCAAGGAAAAATTCACATTTGAAGGGAATGTTGCACATGAGAGATAAATTAATAGATAGGGTCATTTTTAGAAATATGGCCTTGAGACTCAGAAAACATAACTGTGTTATGATGGTAGGTGTTGGGGCTTCAATGCTTATTTTCAAAGTCATGAAACTGTGCAGGAGTATTGGGAATACATCTTTGATGCGACAGGTGCTATTTTTATTTCATCCATTCATTCAGATGCTTGTTCTCTACAACTTTGAACAGGATAGGAGATGTAATTAGATCGTTATGATACATCGCAGTGTCATTGTCATAGTCAGCAATCATGTGTGTCATTACAATTGGATTAGAGATTAGAGCATCAATCAGTTACGACAAATGAGGAGATAAGATATACTCTTACTTTATCTCTTATTTTATCTATATCTTCTTTTTATATGCTACATTGATTTTTAACTCTTCAAATAACATATGAACTGTCTTTCTACAAAATATAATTAAGAATTTTCAAGCCTTAGGAAAATACAAAAAAAACATATTTTCATAACCCAACTGTCAAGACACAAGCTGACGTGGGTCATTGAGTGAAGAATTTATTACGTTTTAAGTCGGTCAAGGGATGTGTTATTTTTTACCACCTAAGGTGCCTTACTTACCCGACGTTTCAGTTGCATAGATCGAAAATCTTGAGTTGGTTTCTTATTCTCCTCAACAACTTGAGCAAGACTCTGTGTGTGTGTATAAGAATATATGTACATCACAATATCAAAGTGAGATGATACCAGCAATAGGCCATCCCAGATTGCTGCCAACGCCACATAAATGTTTATTCCACGATTCTTAAAAAACATCCAACAATTTTCTCTGATAATTCATTTTGATTTGCAAATTTATTTTTGTTACTTTTTTCACTTATTAGTTGTTTCCTTTCTTTTTTTGAAGAATGAAGGCAGCATTTACTGGAATAACATATCAGAGGTACCAATATAACAAAGACATAGATCTTTGTTAACTATTTGTATATAGTTGTATGTGCAGTGATGACCCCAATTGCCACCACAAGACTGTGAACATCGAACATCTCAACTGCAATCTATAAGCAAGTGTGGAAAAGTGATCACATATCTTATATCAACAACTTGGGCTCCACATAAAACAAAGGAGAGTAGCTGCAGTCACACAACAATGGACATATGCATTGAGGAAGTGCTCAAATCATAGTCTGTGCAAACATCCCATGATACTTTCTAAGTGCACTACAATTCTGGAAAGATGTGCATAAGGGGAGATAACTATGTACGGAAAGCTAGCGCAGGAGTGAGAGGCATCTGTCTACCTGGATTGGAGCTGGTCGCTATGGTTATTACGATTGGTTGGTGTACTATTGAAGCCAACTGGTGATATGGGTTATGTCCCCTGAAGTTGATTTTCTAATGTCATACTGTATATACACTGTATTATTTACATAAAATGTTGAAGCTGTTGTTATTGATAATGTTAAATATTACAATATAAATGTCATGCTTTTTAATTCGCCACTGATTCCAGTGAGCAAATAAAGTTAGAATTACTGAAACCTTAACAGGTTTCCAAATATTAGTGGATTTAACTGGAATACTGTTAACATATGATTCAGCTTTTATATCCAACTTGGCGTTTCTGAAATTTGGCATCTATTTCCAAAATAATTGAAAAGAAACTTTATTTTATTCTTTTTTTTTTTCCGTATAATTTTTTTTTTTTTTTTGGAAAAAATGAATTTTTTATTGGGATTTTAAAATTTCTTGAAGAATTTATATTGATATATCTTTTTATAACATTTTTTTCTGAAAAAAGCTTGTGTTGGATTTTAAAAGCTTTGTAGAAATAGGGTAGTTAAAGTATAAAGAATAAACAGAGTGTAACACTCTATGGATATATATATATATATACATCAGACATCACAAGATTACAGTAAACTTGTCATGATTCATGGAAAGCTATATAGAATTAGTTGAAAAGTCAAGAAATCAACAAAATCAACAGAATATAGATAAAATTGAAACTAAATAGAACAAAATTTAAGCATATAGTAGACAGCAAATATATGTGATGATTGTATTAGACTGATATTCCTATCAAGGCAATTGGCAGGTTGAGAATTGGATACACCACATCTCTAAGATGGTTAAGCAATATTCTCCCCATTTTTGAGTGTAGGGAACACGTTTGTTTTAAGTGTCACTAGTCTTAACAATAGGCAATTCAGAAATACACTCATAACTTGACACATAACCTTTAACCTTACTGATTAATCAACATATTCTGTATTCCATGTTTGAATATATCAGAGTTATTTCCTCTTGTCGGTAGGTATTAATTGTTATGCCATGTGTTTGTGAATACAACATCATTTTTCTGAGACGTAATTTTCACACACAAAACATGTCAATCAATATATATTGCTCTTTATACCCATACTTTCACGGGAAGATAACTCTGAAATATGGAAATACATAATTAATTTAAAATTAACCATTCTTCCATTATAATCTAAGTAACAGCTGATACAGATTTTTTAGCATCACAATAAAATTAACTAAAACTACACACCTGTCAAACGCCTTGAGAGTGTTTCAGATATATTGATATATATTACAACAGTGATGCAGTTAATATTGACATGAACCAAATGTTGAGAGACATCACAAAATACAATTAGTGGCAGATTTAGGTGAATAAGAAGAAATACAGCTTTTATTAAGTTATGAATTTTATGAAATGATTCATCTGAATAGCAGACAATGATAATGCATCATTATCTGAGAGATTGCAAATGATGGAACATTATAATGCCTATATATATATGAATTCTGCAGCTTATATAAGCGTTATATGTCTACCTCACGTTTGGCCTCTCTGTGTTGTAGAGTGGGCCAGTCGGGGATTAAGTCTACAAGAGATGCCCTACGCTGCTGCATAGATGTGCGCCGCTGCTGCTCCATAGCCTCAAGTTTATCTACGCTGGGTTTCATCACGGGGAGAGGGATATCAAGGTTGTCCATGGACTGGCGTCTACTGGAGTCCTTCTGTACATAAATAAATACCCATGAAACTTGGTGAAATAGCATGAATTAACCTAGGGGTCAGCAAAGGGGCCCTGGATTGAGTATACATACCCGTTCTCTCTAGAATTGCCTGGATGAAAGGCTATAAATACCCATGAAACTTGGTGAAATGGCATGAATTAACCTAGAGGTCGGCAAAGGGGCCCTGGGAGTGAGTATACATACCCGTTCTCACTAAAACTAGATGAGAGGCTAAATATATAGCTAGGGGTCAGCAAAAAAGAAACCTGAATATGGTTACTATAGCCATTCTCAATAGAACTGCATAACTTGGGACTAAAATTTACATATTTTGAATTGGGTCTTTTTAACCTTTATACTTAAAGCGCACTGTCACATATGGGGTGATATGATATCTGTTTGATTCTTCTAAGCTTATTCCCGACCCTGAAATGTCTAGGAGAATGAAGGGGTTACAGACTGACAGGGTTGGGTAACATTGGTCAAGCTGGCAAAGAAAATAAAATAACATAAAATAAATTCAGTGATAGTCCAATCTTGTGCAATTGGTGTATTGTAAAGATTGGTCTTCATTGATCAGGTTAAATTTCCATTTTCTTTCCAACATAAAAATAATAAGCAAAATGTAAATTATAGTTCAAAATTAGAAAATGAAACATGTTTTTGAAGAATGAGATGAAGGTATATAAAATCATAGTATTTCCAAATCAACAATAAATACATTTTAATGAAATAAATAAATGATAACAGCCAAATAAATTTGCAAATAATGATTTAACATAAGATTGGGCATAAAACTTTCATAAACATTGTCAAAAAATGAGAAGCTGGGGTAACCAAGGTTTGATATCCTTAGGCATTCGAGTCATAGTTGTCAAAAATCTTGCTGTGCATGAAGGGTAAATATCAATTTAAACGTCATGCTAATAAATTGCCATTTTTGAAACGATAAAAATAACCTGTGCCATAGTAACAATGCTAACACTAGATAAATCAGTGTCTGTGACCACATACCAACAGTGCTGTTGACCAAATCCCCAAATCAACATGCATTTCTTAATTGGCAAAAACTACAGGCAGAGATAATGTTGTCAAATACTTTGTAACCATGACAACATTATCACTGCACAGTAATAATAATATTGATCAAAATTCCAATATGGTAACAACTTAAAAGAAGAGGATGAAACTGAAGAGAAAATTCAAGTCATTATCAAACAAAGCAATCCTAAAAGGAAAAAAGAAATATGAAAAAAAAAACAATTGTGTAACACCAAATAAATCATCAAAGCAAACAGGTGTGTGGTATATATTCAACAACAATGCTTTAACACAAATGCTCCACTAGCCATCCTCTAAAAGGCAGTTATCTGCCCCTTATTTGTGACAGTTATCTGCCCTTGATTGAGGCAGATATTGTTTCTACCCTCAGACATGCCTTTTGTTTCTGTCCAAAACCTTTCAGTTGGACACCAAAGTCTACATCGCCTTCAAAGTCGCCCCTGGATTTTCTGCCACCTTTCAGCTTCACACCAAATACTTGCTGTGCCTGCTCTGTAGTAGACTTCTTTTTCTTCTTTCCTCCTTTCTCATCGGGAACATCAAGTTTTTCTTTTTCCTCTGTCTCCAGTTTCCCGACAGAGGCCTTCTTAAGTTTGACAAATGGACTGGAGTTGGTATCATCGGGCAGAAGAGATGGTTTCTTAGGTTTGATAAATGGACCTGAAGGCCCACCTTCCTCTTTACCTGGCACTGGTTTCAATGATACAGTCTCACCTTCCAGTTCAGCTGCAGGTACTTTCCCCTTGCCTATTTTCAGCTTTGACTGCTCTACCTCAACAGATTCAACTGAGGCTCTTTTGGTCATTTTCATCTTAGCAGTAGCTTCCTCAATGGTGACAGCCTCGACTGATGTTCTTTTTTGGGTCATGCTGACACTCTCAAACGTTGTTCTCTCTACTTTATCAATCAATAACGAACTCCTCCTTGAGGAAGCCTGGCTACCCGGCTTAAGAAAACATTCAGGATGGTTAACATTAATCCCTACCTAATCCTAATTAAAGTTATACCACCTTAATTAGATCATTAGTATGTTTAGTTACAATTAGTAAAAATTAACTGTCCATTGGATGATCTACGAGGTTCCCTGGAAGCCTTTTTCAATACTAATTCACTAACTGCATGGTGACCTGCTATATATCATTGATATTTCCAGGATGACCATTTATTTAACTCATTTTTGTACAAAGAAATACTCTGAACTAGAACTGTATGTATGTGATCACCATTGTTTGACCTATGACCTATAATGACCACCATTGTTTGACCTATGACCTATAATGACCACTCCTATAATGACCACTGTCCTAGATCTACATTTAATGGTCTTCATCTGGCCACAACCACTTCTGACCAAGAATTATACATGACGACCTATGCTGAACCAATAATTAACTTTTACGTGATATCTTTTACCCAGATGTATTTGTGATGACCTTTGCCATTTGACCAAAATTGGTGACCTCTGACCCAGGTCTTAAATAATGACCTTAAAGGTCATAAAATTTTCTTAGCAAATATGCCTTCATCTGACACAAAATTAAACATCTTAGAAAGATATTTGTCAAAAACCTGAAAATTCTTTACATTTTTCTCTTATTAGCTAGTAACTGTTCACCATGGCAAAATGCATTATTTACTGGAAAATCATGATAACAATAAATATTTTAGACAATTAGTACCTTTTTGTTTCTGATAACAAAATTGTAATAATTTATCATAAACTTGTCATAAGCAGAAAGATAAAGCAAATGAATACATAAAAATATCATTATAATTTATATTTACAACTATTTGTGGGAATTATTTTCAATAATAATAGTTAAGTTATTAGTATACAAATTATTGTTTTATTGAAATAATTTATAAATATACTTAACCAAACAGTTTCCATGGAAACAATGTAAACTTTTGATCTGATTGGATAACATTACCTTTTCATCTTCACTGTCGCTTCCTGTTTTCTCAATCTTCTTAAGGTTAGCCTTCATCATCTCAATCTGAGAGGGACGGCGCTTTTTGTCGACTGTGAACATAGATGTATCGATGTGTCACCAACTTAAATATAATTATAAAGGAACATCAGATAAATGACTATAAATAGAATTGTTGTATCCAGTTTGTTTTGATATGTTTTAAGATTATCATTTTTCTACTATTTTGTTTGTCATTTTACATTTTTTTTTATTTTTAGAAGAAAAAATGAATCAGAGTATTTTAATTATCAAAGATATAAATTGCATTTCATTTTACATTTGTTGACCAGACAAAATTAACATTACTCTGTTTTCTTTTCCTCAACAGGAATTTCAGGAAAAGAACAGGACAATATGATACCTATATAAATAAATTTTCACAGACTCTTTTATGCGGTATCAAAATCTATAAAGAATGATGTTCAATTAGAAGCTTCATTATTATCTATTTTTCTTAAGGAATCTGTACAGTCAACAAGCACCTGGATGAACAAGATTTACTGGTCCATAAAAGTTTAACTTAAGTGATCGCAACATTATCATAGTGTCTGGATGTTTAACTTAAGTCATCGCAATATTATCATAGTTGTTTCCATGAATATATAAAAATGTATCTCCGCAAAATAAAATTTAATTTGGACCAAACTCACTGGCCTAAGCCGATAAAGATTCTAGCTGGTATTAGTTCTAAGATATCTATAAGTATACGCTATAGACCTGTAAAAGGTACTCTAGATCTATATGGCCTTACTACAAGGTTAACTTCTAAGGACAGCGCAGCGGTATTCAAGTTGGCTCTATTTCTATAACAAACCGCTTCCTAGGCGCGCTCAAATGGACATGAAATGCCCTTTTGATTACAAAGCAACAATAAAACACATCACAACAAAAGCAGAAGCTTTCTATCTCTTTTACATAAAAATACATGGACTGATGAATTCCATATTAATTCAAAATTTAAATATTGATATAACATTGTATTCTGAATTTTTTTTAAATGTTTTTCATTATTTGAAAGAGAAAACAAAAATAATCTGAAAAATTTGCACAATATGCAATATATAACGATAAATGCAAGAAAGCAAGACAATATACAGTAATCTCTATATTGCTGTTCTGATCTTCTAAAGCATGCTCTCAGGTGTTGATCACTAAATAAATGGTGTATGTATCCATATAGTCTATCCAAACTGAAATCCTCAATAACAAGATCATTTTCTTGCAATATAAGGCCAAATTATGTTTCAAATTAAGACATAGAAAGAGAGGTAGAAATGAAGAAAACAGGGAAAAACTAAATTTAAATATTACTTTCATATTAAATTCAAGAAAGAAAGGGGCTTATTACTGAGCAAGGGGGGGGGGCTATTCCTGATTGAATAAGAAATGTTATCAGCATAAATTCAAGTAATTTTTCAAGAAAGAAATTTCCTTAAGCTAGATTTTTTTTTAAAAATATGGAATCTCATTTAAGATCATCTATATCCATCTCAGGAGACTTTGAATAAATTCTTTTTCTTAAAAATCATTCCTTTAAAATCTTATCAAATTCTATGCTATTTGCTACAGCTACATATACACATAACACACTAGCACAGCACATTATCACAGCGCAATGCAACTGAAAGAAATATGACGCATCTAGCGCTTAGCCATATCGCACGCAGTTACTATTTCCAGAGGTTGAGAACGTACAGTTGGCATCTGAAATAAATAATGCGCATTTTGGGTATTAGTATGAAAGTGGCTGAAATCAATTTTCAAAACAGATATTTTAGACATTGGAAATTAGTTATATTATCAAGAATATTTGCAGAAGATTGTTATTTCATGTTTTGGGTATAGTTCAACAGTTATTTCTTGCAACATATTTTGGGTATAGTTCAACAAAGAGGTATAATAGAAAAAGGTTAAGAAATGTTATGATCAGGAGAACATTTGGGAGACAGCAGAAAGAGGCAGTGAGGTAAATTACCACAGTAACATTAAGGTAAAAACATGGTAAAAAGCAAATATTAAACTTTGATGTTAAATTTCTTAATATACAATACTTTTATCATTAAAGACTGGACCATCCAGATCATCTGATAACGTGAATTCAGGAGTATTATTAGCATATTGTGAAAAAAATCATTGTGCAGGAATAGAAAGGTGAGCTTTAAAATTCTGAATGATTTTTGAATATTGGTAGTGCTGATAGAGTGCTCACAAAGGGGAATAACTCCAGTATACATCATACCTGGTTTGAGATTGCCCCAGTCAGGATCTTCTTCTGTGCTGTCCTTCTTCTTACTTTGCCTTCATACAGAAGTAAAACATCAATACAATGTTCACATTGAAGACAGGGAGTTGGAGTAAGTACTATCATCAAAGGTTTTATTGTGATATGAAAACAGACAGCCATAAAGCAAGGAATAGAAAAATTGACAATACAGTTAACATTCTATGGAAAAAATGGCAAATTATGCCCTTGAATCTGTAACTAGCTTAAAAGAATTGTACTGAAAGGGGTACATTGTGAGTTTAATGAACCTACCTGTGTTTCAAAAGGTTCCTGAAGTCCAAGGAAGAGTCTTTTGGATCTACAATTGGAGAATGTCATTGAGGTCAACTATCATGCAATCCTGCATGCAACCATTTCTCTGTGCCCCGATACCAATCGGCCATGCCACATCCTCTATATACATCTTCACTCTAGACCCTAGCCTAATCACTACTGACATGTCGGGTCCAAGAGCGTAACTTAACTCTAATTCACATGGATTTGCTAGTATATTCAAGGTACATATCATCACTGATACCAAGTCTTTAGGTAAGTTGCCTGTTGCTGACTCGATAAAGGAAACAAGCAATGAATCTATAATGTCACAAAACCTAAAATACAAAACATTCCATAGTTCTATCTTAGAGCAAACAACACATTTGTTTTCACTATCAATCTTGCTCTCATGCTTGATGGCAGACTGTAATTGTTGACAAATGTAAGGAAGACAACGATAATGATAAAACATTGTTGAAGATAGATCTGTATGTATTTATATGAACATGTGAAGACTTTTTTTTTACAAAATCTACAAGTTATTATGAATGACACAACTCATGCATAATAATCAAATTTAAACCTAGTCTTTGAAATTAAATAAAATAGCTTCATTGACATACTTCTTTTACAAGTTAATCCAGCAAATCTTAAATGTTGTTTCTGACCATTTCTATGACCTTCTATTGCCATTGACATTGACATTGGTTGAAGCTTTTGACTAAGTATTGTCCATGACATTGTAATAGTAATAACTTCTGACCTTGGCAATGCTGTTCAGATCTTTGACCTTGAACAATGTAAACACTTAAATTATGTTAAGTATATAATCATTTATAATGAATATATAGTAATATAAATCTTCACTTTCTCAGTCGGTACAAAAAAACATATCTTCATTGCATCAGTCATATGCTACCAAAGAATATTACTCCAATGCTTAACCTATCCTTGTCAGCATAGAATTCCACTTGTATTCTACTCTAATCACTAAGACTTGGACCCAATGCACTACAGATCATTCTATAACTAACTAAATGTTTGGATCAAGATGATGAAACTTGTATCATCACAACAAAACACATCATTACACAAACGGCAAAAATGAAAAATTCAAATAATCAACTTCAATTTTTTTTTTTAAATGTATGCTCAGGAACATTCATCTTAATCCAAGGCAAAAATGAAGAAAAAAAAATACAGTTGAAGCCACTTAATGTGATATTGGTTAATATCATAGTTATTACTCTTAATATCACATTTTTTACCAGACCAAAGGAACATGACATTAAGAGGATTCCACTGTACATATGTATTTTACAAACAAGAATAATCATAAATCTGAAACAAAAAGGAAATAAATAAAAAACAAACCAAATCAATTTGAACAATAAACAATTAAATAAAGCCAAGGACCTTTCACAAAGACGCTCCATGTCATTTCGTCGACGGTGACGCCATCTTGCATAAGCTGGGCGGTGTATTTGGCCTCATCTGCAAATCTTGACTTTTGCATTACAAGTTTTGCTGAAGCCTTGTCTTGTACGATGTTGGTGCGTGAGTCATTCTTAAGTTCTCGTTTTCCTTTCATAAAGCGCACAACTGGAGAAGCTGCTCCATCCTGAACATTGATCTGAACGTCGACCTTGATTGGGTCACCTGGGAACATAAACATTTATATATCTAATCGGTAACTAGAAATCACATGGAGACATCTGTAGTTCAATTTACTATGTAAATTAATGATAACTAATTTGAAGAAATACAAAATCATTACAATCTAATGCTACACAAATTTAGCTTGCAGGAAATTGTCTATAGTGTTTCTGATTTGACAAAACTAACAAATGAAAACATATTCATGTTTTAAAGTAATGACTTCTTACATTCTTATTATTGGTTTTTTTGTACTCAAATGATTTTTTTCTTTCATCCTTTTCAACAGTATTACAATACCAAAGCATTACAAATCAATAGCTTTACAAAAATAACTTTAGGGCAGTCCTAATCTTCATTGTTTTAGCTCAAGAAATTTGACTTTCAAATAACCTTTCCATAGATTTGTATACTGACCTTCAACAATGACCTGATTCTCGACCTTGTTAGCGAAGGTATGGGTTGGCCCTTCCACTTTACCAGGCTTGGGCACCTTCTTAGGGCCTTCCTGCTCATAACCATCATCCTGGAACACACAAATTCACCTTCATGGTTTCTACAGCAGGATACAATGCTTATGATACTAGACCTTGATTTCTCAGTACAAAAAACTGACTTAAGTCTGTACTTTTGTTTTGAGAAATCGGAGTCAAGGACCTGGGCCCAGTTTCATTAACAAATCTTAACTTTAAGGAATTCCTTGACTCAAAATTTTTCATCGAAAAGCATCGTAAAAGTTAAGGAAAATTTCATAAGTTAAGGAGTTTTCCTTTGTAACTGTAAAATTGAGCGTTTTATACATGTGAACTTTTCCCTAAATGTTTCTTTGAACTACGATCCTAATCAACAAGCCATGTCTTACCTTTGGAGGAGCACTTGTTTGCTCTGAAAAGAAGATAATGAAATAAATTAAACAATAATAAAAATTCTGCGTGTCACCACAGTGGACGTATGCAAAGCATTGGCAGCAGGTTCTCAATCTGAATACTATTCTTGTCTTTTTGATAAATTTATCTTAAATTGGAAGCAAATTCTAGATATCAATTCAAAAGTTTAATAGAAATATACAATCATATTTTGCCTTTTTAGATAATTCAAAAGCATATTGCAAATAGCAACACAAACCACAAAAGAAGCAATAAAAATTGTGTTTATTCGTTTGTCATTTATATGTAACATTTAAATGATTTTATTTTTCATACATAAAACAATTTTACTGACATAATTAACAAATTCAAAAATATCTTTCAAATGAATTTGATTTAACATGATCTTCAATGAAATTTACTTTTACATACCACAAAATATTGTTAATATGTTTCAAGTAATAATTTAATATTTTTATAATTGTAATGATATTTCATATCAAAGGGAATGGAGAAATAGAATGTTAAAATTGAGCATTTTAATCTGAAATGGAATCAAAGGATTGGAAGAAGCATACAGGTGTAAGGGGAGAAGAAATGTCAGAGTTTAAAGTTTAAAGGAAAACAGAGAAATTAATTCTGTCCTGAAACACAAAATTTACCTGATTACAGCTGTATAATCTGAAATTTATGTCAGCATACAAAATCTTTACCTTTATACAAAATTATGCCTACTAAATTTACTGCTGCTGAAGATCATACCTTGAGATAACTAGTTTCACGCTGTTATTCATGTAAAATGTAATTAAATGTTGAATTTCAGATAAACATTCTTTAAACAAAATCTTAATAAAATAATTCTATTTCTAAAATCAAATAAAATGACATCTCCTACTGTGACAAAAAATCTTATTTTTAAGATTTATATCACTTGGAAATTTTGAAATCAAAAGACAAACGGAAATGAAACTGTTTTTAAACAAATTTAAAAAAAAAAAATTCTACAAACTACTGCATTCACATAAGCCATAACAAAATTAAAAACTTGCTATCTAAGTAAAATACATTCCAACTAAAACAAAAAATTCTATGTCTACAAGAACTAAACAGCTGAAACAAATATTTCTCTACTTCTGTAAATTCCAACTGCATGACGAAATGTCATCCATCAGTGCAAGCAAAAATAGCTATTATAAAAAAAATGAAAAAAAAAAGTTAAAAAAAATGCTTTAAATCTTCAACCCCTTATTCATCATTGTAATACTTTTTTCTTTGTATATATATTGGAATACTACATTTTGTTTCAATTTTTTATAGGAAATAAATTTATAAGAAATATTAATAACTTTAAACTTTAAGTACGTTTTATTCTTATCAAAATTTTACTTTAATCAATAATTTATATTAAATCAAGATGTGATTGAATAATTTTTCATATTGGGCTTTTATAGGCTTATTGGTTTTTACTTTTAATTTGTCTATTTTACTTGTTCTGACAATTTTTTAAGCTTACCACCAAGTTATAAATTCTTTTATTCAAAGAACAATACATTGAGAGTCTTCAGTTAGAAAATAGTCTATACTGTTTATTTTTTTATGCATGATTTGATCTAATCTTGGAACATCTTTGTGACTGCATTTAACAAAGACATTTTTATGTAACAAATATGGTAAACACTGAACATAGATAGCACAACACAGACATACACCACATACAACACCAAATAACATGTCACAAAAAATACTAAAGAAAATGTGACACAATTATCAATACATACTATGCACAAAAGGTCTTAATACAATAAAATTGTGCTGCATCGGTCAAAATGAAAACCAAAGAGTTAAGGGTAGATATATTTTCAATCATAACCTTCACATCTATTAACCTCAGACCAATATGGCGGCATGCCTAATGTATGAGCATAATGGATGAACGCCGCATCTGACAATTATTACGCATATAAAACGCAAATAAAACTCAGCGACAGTATAGACATTTTCTTTGTTTTTATATACATTTTTTCATGACGAATAAAATCACAAAACTACAAACTGATAATAGGATAACCTTTTATTGCACAAGCAAACAAACAAACTGATGAAAATGTCTGGATTCTTAATCTACAGAAATGTTCAGACCATTGTGGTGGACTGGTATATTCCTCAGATCACAGTAGGTTAAGAGTGTCATGCCTACCAGCAACAGAGTTTGCTTTACTTACAAGTATATGAAAAATACTCAATTATGGTAAAGCTTCTTGAAAATGAAAATGGCAGGAAAGCAGAGATCAAATGAAGGAAGAAAAATTCAATTTAAGAAGATTGAGTCTTGATTCAATACAAAAGAAGCATAAAGAGTCCTTATGCAAATCAAAGCAAAAGAAAATCCTGATTAGATATGATATCAGGCCCCAATTTCTTGAAACAAAATTGCAGACTTAAGTCAAAACTTAAGTTTTTCTCCTGGCCCCTATTTCTCAAAACTTAACTGCAGACTTAGGTCAAAACTTTTTAAGTTTTTCTCATGTGACTTATATGAACATTTGTGACTTAATTAAGTCAGTTTTTGACTTTTGTTTGTTTTGAGAAATCGGGGCCAGATCTTGAGGAATCATGATTTGACACACTTATTGAAGAGAAACATGATTCATCACAAAAACATAGAAAGTCCCAAAACAGCACATAACTAGAGAAAATCCTGATTCAATGGTTTGAGGAGCAGAAATTCATTAAGTATGAACAGAGTATAGACAGAAATATTAGAGCATTTTACTCATATTCCATTTGTATCTGGTATGACAAGAAAGGTTAAAATCAGAAACTATAAACTCAGGAATTTGTTGATACTGTGTTGAACACATGATATATCCACCACCTATATATTGGAGCCACAAAAACACACATAACCTATATATCTAACAGATAACATCCATTGCAACAAACAGTCATCAACTAATGACCAATGGATATTGTCACATCTTGTTACCATGACAACAAAAGCAGATACAAACTAGTCACCATGACAACAGTTCTATAAGACACATAGTATAGTACATGAGGTACTAATGAAGTACACAAAATACATATTTAGTACACAGAGTACTTATTCTGTACACAAAGAACATATTCAGTACGTACATGAAGTACCAATTCAGTAATATCACACATTATCTGGGCCACTGGATTGCAGACCAACATGTACCACAGTATCACAGAAGCATGTGAGCGACATCACTAACCCTAGACTATTTTCGGACACAATTTGGGCCAACAGATGGCACCACTTACCATAGTCCTCCATCATGATCACTGGAATGTTTGGACGATCATCGTCCGCTTCATAACCATCCTCATTGTTAGGTCCGTCGTCATTTTCTTCTATTCGGGTTGTGATTGAACAGTACAGAATTTACAGTCAAGAACATGATCGTCCTCAAGTACCATGAAAACCCACATTTTGTTCTTCATTTGACTCTTTTACAGATTTTTTTTTAATATGTAATGATTTTTTTTTACAAAATAATAGAATTTATATGAATAAATCAATAATTTTTGTAATGATAGCAATTTCTATGAGTTTTCCTGGTACAGGAGATCAAACACACCCATGAACTCTCCTTTGTAATAATCCTTATTTATTCATTCTATAAAATCTACATTTTATTCAATAACATTTTAAAAGTATTCTCATAATTTAATGGAATTTAACAAATTGTCATATATATATAGTGATTCTCTATTGATAACATTTTCATTGATAGTAATTAATCTAATAATGAAATATTTTGTTTAACAATAAAATTTACTAAATTTTGGGTGTATAATAGTTTTTTATTTACAATAAATTGGTTAGCTCAGCTAGGTTTAGTAAACAATGTTTGACAGCACATGGCATAATAAGTATGCAACTAAATTCTCTAAAATTAGACTTATTTATTAATGACAGCTATTTTTTAGGAAGATGTACATACATAGATATATCATATGCATTTTCCTATGATCCGGTTATCATTTAACAAGTTAAGTCTGCTGGTTATTAATTATGACAGGACAGCTGTGGCAAACGTATGCGAGATCAGTAATGGTCTATGATTATTGATTATTTGTTTATCAAATGGTAAATGTTTTTATTAAAATACTGCAGCTAATAAAATGCTGTTTGTTATGTTAATGAAGCTGTGTGTCCATAAAGAATTGTTTAGTCCTGTTAAATTGTGTTTTTTATATCGTGTCGATCACATTGGAAACAGTTGTGCTGATGGGGAGACAGCACTTTGGGTCTATAAATAGATCTACAGGGCAGTGTGACAGTGGACAAGCTCACTGGACAACAAAAGGGAGGGGCCATGATCAGGGAGCATACATTCCATATATCTGTGAGGGACCAATGCTGGAGTTAGAGCAATTAATGTTCCAGTATTTATATATCCTGTACACACGTCTATGTTAAGGGCCTTGCTACTACTATATCAGTAGTTGATTTCATATTGCCCCTTGGAAACAGGATTATCAACTTCGTAAAAAAAAAAAAAAACATGATGCAACAAACATAAAGGTCAAGGCAAAATGAATGTCAACAATCCTGTGACCTATTTTTACTCCCGGGGTTATCTCCCTTGTGTTTTGTTTCCTTAGCCAAGGGACAACATTTAGTTACCATGGTTACGCAGCCTTGGCTTGGACTTATCAGCTATAAGCAGTGAGATCTAGTAGTGTTGTAGTCATGCACCTTTATATAATAGGAAGTCAACAGGATTCAAATAAGGAATAAATATTGTAAATAAGATAAATATTCCTATGAAAAATAAATGTCAATGAAATCTGGCTATATGTTTTCTATTACAAGCCCTATGATACATGGTGTATAGATATCAAAGTGAATTTCTGTGAGCTATATTTAACTCAAAACTCAGTTTTTGCTACCAAATAGCAATAAAGATGGCCTACCGAAGTCTTGCAGCTGATTTTCAATTGTCTCTGAGCCCAACTGCAAGCTTTCAAATAAAACATTAGATATCATATTAGACAATAAAAATAATTAAAGCGAAAAAGTCACAAGCTTTAATATTATTATGTTACCATTAAATTTTGTACATATCCAATTAAAGCCCAAATATGTTTAGTAAGCTCTGCTTATAGGCTAAACCATACTTGTCTGTGTGTCCACAGGAAGTAGATTCTCCAAACCTCTGTCCCTACTCAAGCTTTTGGATGGTTATAGTGATTACATACATCAAATCACGATATTAACATCTACATAATTATACAACTAAACTACTGGTTAATAAATTTGGTTTGTGCATTCTCCACAAAATATACTTAAAAATAAAGAAAATTAAAATTGAAGAAATAAATAAATAAAAAAAGTGTTTGTAAAGTAAAAAAAAAAAAAAAAAATCCTTGTTGACTTCCTATGGTTTTTATACCTTACCTTCCTCCATTATGGTTGTGGGTTGCTTGGTGTATGGCTTGAGTTTCCTCGAGGCCGGAACCTTATTGGCTGTGAGAGAAGGGGGCAGGGGTGAACACTGGGTTATCGGGTGAGGGGTTATTACAGTTTTTACCTGATTTTTTAGCTTTATTATCTGCTGGTTCTATGATAGCTGGTGGTTTACTTTCTGGTTCAGGCTCCTTGATCTGAGGGCTCGGCTTTGCCTCAGGTTGTTTAGCTTTGATTGGTCGAGCATTTTCATTGGTTCAGCGCCACGTGGATATCGATGGAAGAGTGCCGGGATGGAGGTTGTGGGAGAAAGAGAGTGAAAGGAAGCTACGAGTCAGTCTACAGAAACAGACTAAAGCTAAGCATACAACAACTACAGTTACCTACAAACAACAACTACAGTTACCTACATAGGAAATCTACTCCACACACCTGGTACACAGGTGTGAACAGGTGTTACAAGTGCTTTACTACAGTAGGTGTTACATGTGTATATTGATCACATGTGTGATTTTAAAAAAAAATCTACACATATGTGTATAAATAAACACATATACACTCAATAGGTGTATACAACAATGGTTATATGTAAGTATATTCTACATAGGTTTATACAGGTATAAATCTAAACAAGTTTTTACACAGGTGTACAAATGTACACATGTGTACACATTGTTTATCTAACTTTCTTTTGTTTTTTAAATGAAAAATTATACAACCCTGTCCATCAACAGTTTTTCCGTTTCAGTTTTTGTTATATTTTTTAATTATTTTATTTTTTGTTATATTTTTTAATTATTTTATTATCTTTAAGCTTAAAACATGAGAAAATGTAATAAGGATTTAAATCATTTTTTCTTTTGAAATTGCAATAATTTTTAAACTTTTTTTTTCAAAATTCGAATCAAAAACATTTAATTTTTCAATGAAGAAAAATATGCCAATTTCAAAAATGATTATAAATTATTACAATTTTTTTTTATTCAGAATCAAATTAAACCTTATTTCATTTTTCTTTAACAGACATCTGAATTTTTGAAAAAAAATTACAAACTTTTTTTCAGAATTTCTTTTTTTTTTTCATAAGGATTTTTTTTTTAAATTTTAAATTGAAGTGATTCTAAACTTTCATTAAAATTTTATGTGGAGAAAAAATCCCATAATTTTTTAGCCAACCATGTTTAGCCAATCAAAATCAGCCTGCATGACATTGATCGAACATTGAATAGTCAATTGCAGGCATGCACAGCAGAACATAGCAGTAAGCTTGGACAGGGCTGTCTTTTACTTTGACTACGGCATCCATAATACACTTAAAACTTAATGAGATGGCAAATCCAAAACTGTAATCAATTATGTTAAATGATCAGTAAAATTGATGGTTTTCAATTTTTTTTTATTTTCTTGAGTTTTGGGTGTGCCATCATGCTACATCTACTTTTGCCAATATCTCCATCAAATGTAACCAGTTAGATACTTGTTCATTTAGAATTGTTTTCTGTCAATTATCAACACAGAGGTCCAAAAAGAAAACTAAATATATCTTATTGAAGTCAATATTTAGATTTTTTGTTTGTTTATTTCTAAATATTTATTAATAATATTAAATGCAATAATTTAAGATCAAGAAGAAATATAACAACCTGCATGGCCCCAGAATCATGAAACAGACTTAAACTTATGTTTTTGCTTAGCAAATCAGAAATGACGTAACTTTTTGCAACGTCATCTGTAATTGACTAAGAATGAAATTAAGACAGTTTTGAACACAATAATGCTTCATGATATTGGAGCCATTTTCAGTGGTCTTTGTATTTCAATTTCCCTTTGGTATTTTCATCATTGAGATATAACATACTGGAACAGTCTGAGGAAACAATGACATGCTGCGTTTGAGGTACAACATCTGTACTTATAGAATGGTAATTTTCGTGAAGAGCTATTTCTGTTTTTCCTCTTTTTTCTAAAATTAATTTATAATATCAAATTAAAAAGAAAAAATAAGAATCACAAAACTAAAATCATTCACTTGAAAGAAAATAGAAATTAAATTCAAATATCTGTAAATTCTATTATTTATTAAATATAAAAATACAATCAAAGTGTAATGAAAATAATTATTAATTTTTATAAATTAATTTAAATTAATAATAATTAATATTATTTTTCAAAACTTTATTGAATCAATGCATTTTTTTTTAATTCCTCATTTTTTTTTATTTATGATAATGATGAAATACAAAGATTGCTCTTCATTTTATATTCAACAAAACAACAAATAATATTTCTTCCATTACATTTAATTAAAGGCATAGCATTACTAAAATGATGAGATCAGAGCATAGCAGAATTAACTGTTTGAAAGAGGGCGTGGCTGTATATTCTAACAGAGAACAGGAGTGCAAACGAACTTATTTAATTAACTTCTAACATAGGTAAGAATTAATGGCGTCATTAGCACAGGTACATGCTTTTGAATCAATTAACTAAGGGATTAATTAACTTCAACTACTATTATTTTAACAGAAAAAAATGGAAGAAAATTTTAGCAGAAATAAAATATCAAAATCCACATGATACCGATACTAAAATGTCAAAATGATTTGATCTAATTTTTTGGGGAAATATTGACCGACTTTAGGGAATACATTGATCAAACTACAGACATTAACTGCTCTAGATATGCATGTCTAATTCTCACCAGATCAAGCTTCCAAATATACGAACCAATCACAAGACAAAACTAGATAATCACCAGCAAAACACTGTAAAAACTCTCTCTACCAAGTCATCAATACTATCTAATAACACATTGAGCAGGTCTTCACTGGACTAAACAGCTAGGATCCTCATCACTAAACAGCTAAAACATCAGACTAATAAGCTAAAATTCCTAAATCCAAATGATTGGGTTGATATACCACTAGGACAAAATCTAATAAATCCTGGCAATGTTTTAGCACACACTGTCAATACAATTTTCATTCTCACATCAATCTTCATGGTCGATTAATTTTTGGAACTTCATGACCAATTAATGCATTTCTATAATTTCAATCAAGATATACAAAAAGTATAGACTTCACAAAGAATTTTGATACATTTCAAATAATCTCTGTGACATTTTGTCTTTTAAAGCAACTTTTAGTAAAAACATTTTTCTTGTTTGATATAATTTTAGATCTGCTTTATTTACAGCAGTTTGGGGGTGCCAATATAAAGAATAGCAGAGGTTACCATGAAGATTGATCACATGACCAGAAGATCAAGGAAAGAACATCCTAAAAATAAGATATCAAAATTAATAAATAAATTATATAAGGAAAATATCAATAATGTACCTTTTGGATCTTCCTGCTTCTTGTCCTTATCCTGAAAAATAAATAAATAAAAAAACATGAAATAATTGCATTTCTTAAAGGTAAAGGTCTACCATATACCATTCATAATAAAAACATTTAAATGTAACAACAGTGTTTGAAAAAGAATATCAAAGTTTCATGATTTATTGATTGTATGGTCTTAGGAATAAAAGTAAAACTTTCCACCAATAATAAGCCTGAGATTTCTAATGCCATATAAGAATTAGTATTTTTTCTACCACAATAGTCAGTGGTATTCAACTCTCAGGGTATCAAATAAACGATGCAGCTGTTGATTAACAATTGAGTGGTATAAACTCTGTATGCATTCTGATGGGCTAATACGGTGAACTTTGACCGAACTACGTCTTTCTGATTGTTGTGTCATCATTTGTCAACGTCATCAATAATCGAGTGACGTCATGCTATGCTGTGATCGCCGCTTGACACCAAAACTGCTGTTGGATAGCGTACTTATCCTCGTCGTATTTCTATCGGCTAAAAGCGCATTTAATTGTGGTAGAAACAGGTCACACGACTCGTGGTTGTTGGATATGGAATTTATTCCACACTCGTAAGTTATTTTTTAAAAGTTACAAAAGACACTCGCTAAAGCTCGTGTTTTTTGTAACTTTTAAGAAATAACTCACTCGTGTGGAATAAATTCCATATCCAACAGCCACTCGTTGTGTAACCTCTATTTATACAATTATCAAAGCCCAAACTCTGGATTTATCACCAAGTGAAAGCAACATACATTCCCAAAATGCATAAATAAACATCATTGCAAGTGCCCTTTTGTGGAGACCATTAGGCACCATCAAGAGTGCATGGACTATGACATTATACAATATCCTTGTAAAACATTAATGTAAACAAGTTCCACTTTCTTCCTGTTTAAATCATTAGATACCACATTGGTCAATTGTTGTAGGTAAGTTTTGGTATCTTAATCTGTTTTCAACCATCAGCTTCAATAACAGACAACTAAATGTCGTTGAACAGAATGCTTGACGGTGAAAGTCAATGTTGGAAATTTTGATCACAACTTTTGTACTGGAAAACAAAGGGTGACGAGAAATTTCCATTTTGATTCAATTTCTTTAATTTCTTTGACATCTTCATTTTCATATTTAAAAATCACAGGTAATTTAGAAAATAAATGAATATTTACCTTCTTTCCCTTTTGGTCTTGCTGTGGGTTGTCTGCAATGCAAATAATGTTGATTCTAAAGCATGTGCTTATTATAAGTAATGTAGATGAAATTTTCCTTCCATCATAGATATATGTTTTTGCGTATTATATACTTAAAAAGATAAAGTTTTAGGCAGTTATCTGTCATAAAATGACTTTAAGGGCTTATATCATGTTCATTCCCCAGAACATTAATTTCTAAACATGAACAAAAATTGCTGATCGTCGAAAAAGGAGAAAAACAAGAAGAAGAACAAGAAGAAAATCAAACTATTAACCTCCATACAAAACAATTCAGCACTATTAGGGTTATCTAAAAAAATGAACTCATTCATCCCTGTAAACACACATGAGCTTTTCCAATTTAAAGGATGGGTAAATGAGTAAGGCATTAACATGTATGTTACCTTTGACCGACAGACTAGCTATACACATGGCGGATATGTTACCTTTGACCGACAGACTAGCCATACACATAGCGGATATGTTACCTTTGACCGACAGACTAGCCATACACATGGCGGATATGTTACCTTTGACCGACAGACTAGCCATACACATGGCGGATATGTTACCTTTGACCGACAGACTAGCCATACACATGGCAGATCCTGCGGCATTCTTCACCTCCACCTGGTAGTTACCAGCGTCCTCTGGGTAGATCTCAGGGAAGTAAAGACGACATGTTCCCTTGTCGTAGGAGATTTTGTGTACGTCCGAAGCAGAAATTGGCTTTTGGTCTTTGAACCAGGTGACTGTCATTGGTTCAGTACCAGTCACCTTGGCAATAAGATCAACGGCATCTCCATCCAGAGCAGTCTGTAGTAAGGAACAGGAAAGACTGGTTAGGAAATTAACCTCTCGTTTCACATTATTTAAGTACAAGGTTTCACATACATGATGCTAATACACATGTGTTCCACTATACTAAACATGTTAGTGAAGTCTGTAAGCAGTGGATACTCTTAATTCATGTCAATTTTTATTTAGGGTTATAGTGATCTATATTTACAGCACTTAATTGTTTGAAAACTACATAAGTCAAGGTGGTGATAATGATACCACATAGCTTATGGCTTATACTCTCATCCATTCTATATTAGGGTACAAATTTAACTATAGGTCTTACCTTAGGGGAAAGCTTCTGAGAAAACTTTGGTCCTTCACCCTGGGTCTTTGGTTGAAGGGCTATAGCACAAAAAATGTATAGCATTAATTGGTGAATTACTCATTTCTTAAAAAACAAGAGGCCCAGAGGGCCTGTATCGCTCACCTGGTTTGTAATGCCAAGTAATGTTCTAAATACAGGTTCATTGTTTCTTTTCTGAAGGAATTCGATTATTTACCTCTAATTCACCTACTGGGCCCTACCCATCCTACCCCCGGTGGGTCAGAGCCAACATTTATTGAAGTTCTGTTCCCCTTCCCCCATGGATGTTTGTGGCCAAATTTGGTCAAAATCCATGCAGAACTCTAGGACAAGTAGCGATTTATAGGATTAACCTCTATTTCCCCTATTGGGCTCCACCCCTCCTGCCCCGGGGGGTCAGAGCCAACATTTATAGAAGTTCTGTTCCCTTTCCCCCAAGGATGTTTGTGGCCAAATTTGGTCACAATCCATGCAGAACTCTAGGACAAGTAGCGATTTATAGGATTTACCTCTATTTCCCCTATTGGGCCCCGCCCCTCCTGCCCCCAGGGGGTCAGAGCCAAACTTTATACAAGTTCTGTTCCCCTTCCCCCAAGGATGTTTGTGGCCAAATTTGATTACAATCCATGCAGAACTCTAGGACAAGTAGCGATTTATAGGATTTACCTCTATTTCCCCTATTGGGCCCCGCCCCTCCTGCCCCCGGGGGGTTAGAGCCTAACTTTATACAAGTTCTGTTCCCCTTCCCCCAAGGATGTTTGTGGCCAAATTTGGTTACAATCCATGCAGAACTCTAGGACAAGTAGCGATTTATAGGATTTACCTCTATTTCCCCTATTGGGCCCCGCCCCTCCTGCCCCCGGGGGGTTAGAGCCAAACTTTATACAAGTTCTGTTCCCCTTCCCCCAAGGATGTTTGTGGCCAAATTTGGTTACAATCCATGCAGAACTCTAGGACAAGTAGCGATTTATAGGATTTACCTCTATTTCCCCTATTGGGCCCCGCCCCTCCTGCCCCCAGGGGGTCAGAGCCAAACTTTATACAAGTTCTGTTCCCCTTCCCCCAAGGATGTTTGTGGCCAAATTTGGTTACAATCCATGCAGAACTCTAGGACAAGTAGCGATTTATAGGATTTACCTCTATTTCCCCTATTGGGCCCCGCCCCTCCTGCCCCCATCGGGGTCAGAGCCAAACTTTATACAAGTTCTGTTCCCCTTCCCCCAAGGATGTTTGTGGCCAAATTTGATTACAATCCATGCAGAACTCTAGGACAAGTAGCGATTTATAGGATTTCTACCCGCCCCTCCCCGGGGGTTAGAGCCTAACTTTATACAAGTTCTGTTCCCCTAAGGATTTTGTGGCCAAATTTGATTACAATCCATGCAGAACTCTAGGACAATAGCGATTTATAGATTTACCTCTATTTCCCTATTGGCCCCGCCCCTCCTGCCCCCAGGGGGTCAGAGCCAAACTTTATACAAGTTCTGTTCCCCTTCCCCCAAGGATGTTTGTGGCCAAATTTGATTACAATCCATGCAGAACTCTAGGACAAGTAGCGATTTATAGGATTTACCTCTATTTCCCCTATTGGGCCCCGCCCCTCCTGCCCCCGGGGGGTTAGAGCCTAACTTTATACAAGTTCTGTTCCCCTTCCCCCAAGGATGTTTGTGGCCAAATTTGATTACAATCCATGCAGAACTCTAGGACAAGTAGCGATTTATAGGATTTACCTCTATTTCCCCTATTGGGCCCCGCCCCTCCTGCCCCCGGGGGGTTAGAGCCTAACTTTATACAAGTTCTGTTCCCCTTCCCCCAAGGATGTTTGTGGCCAAATTTGATTACAATCCATGCAGAACTCTAGGACAAGTAGCGATTTATAGGATTTACCTCTATTTCCCCTATTGGGCCCCGCCCCTCCTGCCCCCGGGGGGGGGGGGGGGGGGTCAGAGCCAAACTTTATACAAGTTCTGTTCCCCTTCCCCAAAGGATGTTTGTGGCCAAATTTGGTTACAATCCATGCAGAACTCTAGGACAAGTAGCGATTTATAGGATTTACCTCTATTTCCCCTATTGGGCCCCGCCCCTCCTGCCCCCAAGGGGTCAGAGCCAAACTTTATACAAGTTCTGTTCCCCTTCCCCCAAGGATGTTTTGTGGCCAAATTTGATTACAATCCATGCAGAACTCTAGGACAAGTAGCGATTTATAGGATTTACCTCTATTTCCCCTATTGTGCCCCGCCCCTCCTGCTGCCCCCGGGGGGTTAGAGCCTAACTTTATACAAGTTCTGTTCCCCTTCCCCCAAGGATGTTTGTGGCCAAATTTGATTACAATCCATGCAGAACTCTAGGACAAGTAGCGATTTATAGGATTTACCTCTATTTCCCCTATTGGGCCCCGCCCCTCCTGCCCCCGGGGGGTTAGAGCCTAACTTTATACAAGTTCTGTTCCCCTTCCCCTAAGGATGTTTGTGGCCAAATTTGGTTACAATCCATGCAGAACTCTAGGACAAGTAGCGATTTATAGGATTTACCTCTATTTCCCCTATTGGGCCCCGCCCCTCCTGCCCCCGGGGGGTTAGAGCCAAACTTTATACAAGTTCTGTTCCCCTTCCCCCAAGGATGTTTGTGGCCAAATTTGGTTACAATCCATGCAGAACTCTAACAACAGACTCTAGGACAAGTAGCGATTTATAGGATTTACCTCTATTTCCCCTATTGTGCCCGCCCCTCCTGCCCCCAGGGGGTCAGAGCCAAACTTTATACGAGTTCTGTTCCCCTTCCCCAAAGGATGTTTGTGGCCAAATTTGGTTACAATCCATGCAGAACTCTAGGACAAGTAGCGATTTATAGGATTTACCTCTATTTCCCCTATTGGGCCCCCCCCTCCTGCCCCCAGGGGGTCAGAGCCAAACTTTTTATACAAGTTCTGTTCCCCTTCTCCCAAAGATGTTTGTGGCCAAATTTTGGTCACAATCCATGCAGAACTCTAGGACAAGTAGCGGTTTATAGGATTTACCTCTATTTCCCCTATTGGGCCCCGCCCCTCCTGCCCCCAGGGGGTCAGAGCCAAACGTTTTATACAAGTTCTGTTCCCCTTCTCCCAAAGATGTTTGTGGCCAAATTTTGGTCACAATCCATGCAGAACTCTAGGACAAGTAGCGGTTTATGGATTTACCTCTATTCCCCCTATTGGGCCCCCCCCTCCTGCCCCCGGGGGTCAGAGCCAAACTTTATACAAGTTCTGTTCCCCTTCCCCCAAGGATGTTTGTGGCCAAATTTGGTTACAAACCATGCAGAACTCAAGAACAAGTAGCGATTTATAGGATTTACCTCTATTTCCCCTATTGGGCCCGCCCCTCATGCCCCCAGGGGGTCAGAGCTAACTTTATACAAGTTCTTTTCCCCTACCCCCAAGGATGTTTGTGGCCAAATTTGGTTACAATCCATGCAGAACTCTAGGACAAGTAGCGATTTATAGGATTTACCTCTATTTCCCCTATTGGGCCCCGCCCCTCCTGCCCCCGGGGGGTCAGAACCAAACTTTATACAAGTTCTGTTCACCTTCCCCCAAGGATGTTTGTGGCTAAATTTGGTTACAATCCATGCAGAACTCTAGGACAAGTAGCGATTTATAGGATTTACCTCTATTTCCCCTATTGGACCCCGCCCCCTGCCCCCGGGGGGTCAGAGCCAAACTTTATACAAGTTCTGTTCCCCTTCCCCCAAGGATGTTTGTGGCCAAATTTGGTTACAATCCATGCAGATACTCTATGACTAGTAGCGATTTAAAGGAAATGTTGACGGATGGTCGACGGACGACGGACGACGGACGCCGCGCCATGACATAAGCTCACCGGCCCTTCGGGCCAGGTGAGCTAAAAAGCATTCTCAAATAAAAAAATTGTTCTTCAGTACTAAACAGCATGGTGGTATACTGTATACTCATATTTGTATTAAGTGCATTTTACCTCTGAAGTTGACTTTGGCTGTGGCAGTTGCCTCCCCTCCTGGATTCTTCAGTACACATTTGTAATCTCCCGAGTCAAGGTCAGAGGGCTGCCAAAAACAGATAAAGTAACAGTAGGACAAAGGACAGATAAATTCAAACATTCAAATGATCTGGATAGTCAGTGATATAAAGCATTAAAATGATTTAGATTTATTCACAGATATACTCAAACTTCAAAAGTCAACCTGATCACCTAAAGTCATCGCCATTCAGAACTCTAAAAACAGATTATTTTTAACCAATCAGATTGTGATATTTTTTATGCCATTGCGAGTGATTCTCCACCAATCAGATAACTCCTTACAGTGGTGATTTCCATGACAGCGAAGTAACAGTCATCCTCGTGGGCCATATCAAGGAAGTAACGACCCCCAGATTTGATTGGCTTGTTCCCAAAGTACCACATAGCTGTAGGCTTGGAAGCTGAAGCAACCTTAAGCTCCATAACAAGGCGTTTTCCTCCATCTTCAAGCTTGATGGAAGGTGGGCCTTTCAGCATTGGAGGGGCTTCCTTAGTTCTGAAACACAGAAGCAATTCAATCAGAATATCTTCTGAATGTGTAGAAGAATCTATAGATTGTCCTCTGGTTGCATGAATCTTTGAATGAGTATTTTTCACCTGAAATACAAGCATTGCCAAACACTTCCAAGCAGAAATTTTATGAATTTGGTTTAATTTTTATGTTTTGAAAGATGTAATTACTAAAGCATGAATGTAATAATGCAGTACTATTCCAAAATGTAACACAATTATCAAAACCATTAATTAACAGTAATAAGGATGTTTACACAACACACCTTAATAGAAATTCTTTGATTGCAATTAAAGAGTAACAAAAACACAACTGGAATACCTTAATAGAATGGTATAAACACAACTCTCTTTGAAACAGATTTGGTTTTACATATATACTGTATAATGTTTATCTAATGGTCAGTTTCATTAATAACACTTATGACATAAACACACATGCATGTAGGTATAAAATGTTGACAACAGACAATACAGAGTTTGAGAACTCTCAGATATTTAATGGTCCATAATATATTCATCTGTACATCAAAGGAAAGGGGTGGGTCTGATGGTGTATGTCGCACAACAATAGGTTGATGTAAATAAAATACAACAATGCATTTTATATTTCTGATTTCATCTAATGCTACACTACCCACTGGTGTGTATACCTTACACTACACACTGGTGTGTATACCTAACACTACACTACACACTGGTGTTTATACCTAACACTACACACTGGTGTTTATATCTAACACTACACTACACACTGGTGTGTATACCTAACACTAAACACTAGTGTTTATATATCTAACACTACACTACACACTAGTGTTTATAACTAACACTACACTACACACTGGTGTTTATATCTAACACTACACTACTGGTGTTTATATACCTAACACTACACTACACACTAGTGTTTATAACTAACACTACACTACACACAAGTGCTTATACCTAACACTACACTACACACTGGTGTTTATACCTAACACTACGCTACACACTGGTGTTTATAAATAACACTACACTACACACTGGTGTTTATACCAAACACCACACTACACACTGGTGTTTATACCTAACACTACACACTGGTGTTTATACCTAACACTACACTACACACTGGTGTTTATACCTAACACTACACACTGGTGTTTATACCTAATACTACACACTAGTGTTTATATACCTAACACTACACTACACACTGGTGTTTATACCTAACACTACACTACACACTGGTGTTTATACCTAATACTACACACTAGTGTTTATATACCTAACACTACACTACATACTGGTGTTTATACCTAACACTACACTACACACTGGTGTTTATATACCTAACACTACACTACATACTGGTGTTTATACCTAACACTACACTACACAATGGTGTTTATACCTAACACTACACATTGGTGTTTATACCTAACACTACACACTGGTGTTTATACCTAACACTACACTACACACACTGGTGTTTATACCTAACACTACACTACACACTGGTGTTTACACGTAACACTACACTACACACTGGTGTTTATACCTAACACTACACTACACACTGGTGTTTACACGTAACACTACACACTGGTGTTTATATCTAACACTACACACTGGTGTGTACACCTAACACTACACACTGGTGTTTATACAAAACACTACACACAGGTGTTTATACCTAACACTACACACTGTTTTTTATACCTAATACTACACACTGGTGTTTACACGTAACACTACACACTGGTGTTTATATATAACTCTACACACTGGTGTTTATACCTAACACTGGTGTTTATACCTAACACTTCACACTGGTGTTTATACCTAACACTTCACACTGGTGTTTATACTTAACACTACACACTGGTGTTTACACCGAACACTACACACTGGTGTTTATACCTAACACTACACACTGGTGTTTACACATAACACCACACTACACACAGGTGTTAACACTATTTTAGCATTAGACACTAGTGTATATTTAACACTACTACACTGTACAATATGTATACTGACTTTCATGCCTTGGTGTGGAATGCTAGTTTCCTGTGAACGTTTATTTCAAAGAGTGTAACCACCTACACATTCGGTAGGTCTTACTACAAGTGATAAAGGCTGTTTTCTTACAGAAGAGGAGGCTGAAGAAATAATGATGAATTAGGTATATCTATAATACAAACAGGTCATAGCATACATTCGCCCATCTACCCACAGCTACATCAAAAAGCCTTTACTATGTTTAAGGTTCTCTTTGTTCCCTCTACCACTGTGTTTATAGATTCAGTAAAATGATTGGTTTTATGGATCTCCGTTAAACTACAAACTCACAAGGAACAGATTAAGACTAGCATAAGAGATTCTATTTCTATACTCATAGTTTTGTATCATAAATCTGGAATGTATCCTTTTCTATATCAAATAGATTTTAAAATGGTATATCATACCATTTTATGTAGAAAGGATATGTGTTAAGGCATGATTAATATTGATTTTATGACTTGCATTTCTAAAGGCCAAAGCATCATTGTTGTGTCCAAAAACAACATTTGTATGGTGTGAAGAATTGACCTTGCTGTGCTACTGCCCTAAAGAGCTTTAAAATGTAAGTAACAAAAATGTTAAGAGTTAGGAACTATAGGCATCTTAACCACTAAGCCATCATAGGACTATAATTGTGAAACCTGTATTCCAATTTATAGTTTTAGAGTTTTAGACATATAATCATGAGCACAATCAAGATTTTTCAAAATATTTCAAGAGCATGTGATAGATTTCATTATAGCAGTATTGGAATCATTCCCCAAGTTCTGGAATATAAGTACAGTGTACACTATTTTGTGGTATACCTATGCTAATTAAGAATTTCTAATATGCAATTATTGTTAAAATGTACTTACGAGAAATGAGCAGCCAGCATTTGGTATCGGCCGAGCCCATTAATCCTATTAGAAGTCATTCTCAGAACCTCACAATTTTACTCCAGATTAAATTCCATGCTTCTAGACACTCTTCACATAGATCTGTCAACTGATATACCAGTTCTATCCAATTTCTCCACAATTCTCTGTGAAAACTTTATAAATTCACCACAAGCAATAGCCTCCTGGTAAATGTGCAGCACAGAACTATCCACTAGTCTGGATACCAGTGAATGCTAAGTTCTGCAAGTCACTGTGAAAACTTCGCACAGGGCCCACCAGAAACGCTCTCAATATAAACACAAACCCAAAACTACCAGAAATCATTTAAAACTCTCAACACCAGCAGATTCCATTTCATAGGCTTTGATGAAATGGAAATATGACTGGGAGTAGCTGTGGCTATACCTATACAGACTGGGGGATGTGGAGGGGAGGGGGGTTGGGGTTCTATGATTCCAGTTCTACAGTACTAAGTACATACCCTCCCATTTATAGCATCATATACATGTACCAATATGGCCACATTTTGGCAGCTAACATTTAAAATTAGATCTCAAGACATCATCTTGCACATTTAATAGGCATTATTCATTTTACATTCAAAAGTCAGGAATTCTATAAAACTTCCATAAACATGAACAGATTCCATGTCTGTTCTCGGCCGCCAGGGATGTTTAAACTCATCATGATTGGTTAACTTAATATCAACTTCAATTAATAAGTAATTGATCATTTCATAAATACTGCACTTCAGTGTAAATATTTTCAAGAATTTTACTTCAATTATACATTACATGAAATAAATATTTATGTTAAAAGAGCTGTCTGTGTTCTGAAATTGGTGTAAATTAAGTGTTAATGTCTGTACCAAAGCTGACACAACATGGATGTAAATACAATCTAGACTAGATAGCGTATTAATGCTACTCAAGTGTTTAAGCCTACACAAGATATACTGGTACTGCATGCATTTTAATCTGTACACTAGAAATAGAGAAACTAATACATGTATTTAAGATATGGACAATCATTTAAACAGAAAACCATACAACATGTAGGGTATGATACATGGACATCTGGATCTGACAGCACATCACAACATCAAAATATACAGGTACAATATATATAGATATAGACTGTCTAAAGGAACTGATGTTTTCTTGAGGATTTTTTTTAGTACAAAATTAATTATTTATATACCGTATTCCACCCAATAAGCACTCCCTCCTTGTAATGGCTTCTCTCCCTTTTTTGAAGACTTTCTTTCATTTATGTTGACTTAAATACAGAGTGAAACCATACAATTTGTGTAGGTTTCTCTATTTGATTTCTATTGTAAATGATTAATGACTTACTCCGTGCAATTTTTAACACCCATGATGCTTATTGGGTTAAATACAGTAAATGAAATCCATTAATCTTCACAATTTGGACCATAAACTAAAAATATACATCATTCAACCAATTCTTAATATTTCAAGGATCATAATTTTGCGATCACGTTGATGACCAGTGAAATCATGAAAAACATCATCCCCGCGAAAATAACCAGGTATTAGGGATTTGTTATGATTTGATAGAATATTATCCTCAACAGAACTACCAGAACCATTACTACTACACAATATCAATACTAGGCGGTGGGACACTGTGGTATATATCTGGATGTTTGTGGTATATCATACAGGAACTCCATACCAATATGTTACATATATATATATATACCAATTTACCTTTTTTTCAACCTGTAATAAAAGTCAAACAACACCAATGTAATACACACATCTAAATCTACACCTAATACTACCACTGCAAAGTAAGCTGAATTACCCTTGAAGCCTGCTTTTCTAGAATCTATCGCTCGCACAAACGCATTCCTCGCTATAGCATCTGAAAACATCTTTGCTTAGTACATAGTTACTTCCCTTGCAGGTATGTACTATTGTGGTTTCATTATTTTGTGAGGGAAAGTCACATTGTGTTCTCCAAAAAGTATGACGTTACACTGGGAAACACGTCACAAACAAAACATATCCACAAGGGCAGATAACTCTGTAATGTGCAAATACAGTATATCTAGCATAGCGCATCTAGCCTCGCGCATTTCTACAGAACCAAAAATGCTACAATATGTTAATCGTCACACAAAATACAACTCCCCAATATCAACCTAAATGTTCAAACAAGAATTTAGACACATCACTACGCCAATGCAAGCACGCTGCTATCGTTTCTATCCCTAGTTTGTTAGCATCACATGATCTACACTACAAAATAAACACTATCACCTAGCGCATTTTAATTGCCTCCCTTGTGATCCAACCCTACACCCCATATATCTATATCCATCCTTAGAAAGTATTTCTTGCTATATTCCATAGGACATTCTGGTATGTCTATATCTTTTGAACATCGCCCAGCATATTGCTTACTTGCACCTGGGACCCTAACTCTACGCCCTTACGCACTGCACTTTAATTCAATAAACGCTTATGCATATCACTAATTTTCTCAAATTTCAAACACAACAATCTTCTTTAATTTCACCATAGTACACAACATTTCATGAAGAAATATTTCTTATCAATATGATAAATCAATTTGCACTTTATTACATCTTAACATTTCAAATTCATTGCAAAATAATCATTTGAAGCAGTGACAGCACACTTTGTACATGTCTAAGACTTTCCACACAGCAGTCAATATGGCCTATCAGTTTACCCTGTATACAGGACCTACAGAACTTGACAACTGCTTCCATTGATGGTGTCAAATTTATTTAGCACCAGAAAAATTAGCATTCTTGAGTGTTTAAGCCTACCCAGTAGATAAGACTAGTGAGTTATAGTCAGTGTGATTAACTAGGGAGCCTTCTGCCATATTATCGTGTCTATACATCTACATAGTCAGTGTCTGTGTGTCAAAACCAGGGGCCATAAAAATAATTCAAAATGTGTCAAAATGTAACATCACTTCAAATTTTAATGCTTAAATTTGATGAAATTATGTTTTGTTCATAAACAAATCATGTTGATAATTTTAAAATGTTGTATATTTCCAAATTTTTACTGATTAAATTAAGTATAATGCAGTTTGATTTATTTTTGGCTCTACTCTCTAAAACTTTAACAAATATTGAGGAAAGGTAGGCATAACATGTCTTAAGTATAATGCATTATTTTTTTGCTATTTCAAAATAAATTAAGTTACAAAATGAAGTCGTACAAAAATAGAAAACAGTTAATTTTTGGACCACCTAGGCCTATAATGTAAATTGAAATTGCAAATTATTTATCTACTACAAATGTAAAATTTGCATTCAAATATGAGTTAAAAATATGCTGACTTGTTTATAAAGATTACTCAATACAATGAAAAAATATCTTTATAGCCAAGTCATTGAAAAAATAAGAGATGTAACTCCTGGAGCCAACTCCTTATAGCTAAGTGTTCTACATACGGATACACAGGGATGTGTTGATATTGGCGATTTGGAAACCAAAAAAGTGTGGTCTTATTAAGCAGGTGGTCTTTATACAGAGGGGGTTGCTCAGGCAGGTTTTACTGTATATGTAGCTTTGACCTTGACCATTTCCCCTCCAAATCTAAGTTGAGATAATGAAATTCCTTTGTGAAGCATATATTTAATAGATAAATACAGCCTTCAACCAATCAAATCTTATCCCCTTCCCCCTACATCCTACACTACCAAATTAAAACCAATTAATACACTCCTCCCTTATACAAGGACTTTAATAGATCCAGCCCACCCATCTAAAAAATGCACTATTACAGCTATTTATTCTGAAATTCCTATCTACACACTTACAAACATTAAATCTATTTTAGCAACACTTTAAAAACACCTTAAATCTACTCTAGAAATAAATTTAAAATCATACAAAAACTGCATAAAATTAGTTCTCCTGAAATGGCCTAAATCTTCACTATGATCTTAGTGACACAAATCTAGGTCTACTTCATATCAAAGTAAAACCCAAACTACCAAAATTTGATCAATAATTTGTGAGATGATACATACCCCTCCAGGTTGACTGTGACGGTGGCGTTACCCTCACCGTGGTCATTCTTGGCGGTGACCTTATACTGACCACTGTCCTTGGCTGTGAAACTCTGAAAATTGAAAATTACAACATAAACAATTACCGATACAAGTTTTTTCTAATTACAAATATGAACCATTGAACTAATGTTACAGTAGTGAATAACAAATATCACAAATCACAGTAAATTATTAGACACAAATAAAGGATAAATAAATGGACCACAATTCATGGTAAAAATTACTGGTAATGGATAATAAATCATGGTAAGTTAATGGTTACAATTAATGGATAAATTAATGGATCACAAATCATGGTAAAATTAATGGAATATAAATCATGGTGATATATATGGACCATGATGACATTTCAAATATTACACTTCAGTATTTCCTATCTAAGGGCACATGATTACAGTTTAAAAAAAAAGAGTCAGGTGAGTGCTAACATCTATAGATTTAGAATCAGAAGGTTTTGATATTTAGTTCAATGGGGTGTACTGATATCACTGGTAGCTAATATCAATTTACTGGCCATGTGTTTAATGTCAGGTAAAAACTTTTAAAAGATTTTTTAACAAATCACTGATGGTATCGTGTTGGTATGTTTAGGCACAGTTTATGTACTTATGTAACATGAGCTGCTTACTAAAAGTATTCATCGATCGAAATAAATAAACCAGCCTCACCCTTAAATCTGGATTCCAAAGAGGAACACTGCAAAGTTTTATCATTAAATTACCAAAGATACTACATATGTAACAAGTTTTCTCCCATATCAGCAATCTGATCATAAATATTCTAAACGTTATAATTCAACAACATAATCATCCTAAATGTTTGTGTTTAGTAAGATAAATATAAGCTATATCTTCTTTTAACTTAAACTTGAGCCAAAATGCTTCTAAAAATATCTCCAAAACTCCATCACATACACATAAATATTGTGTGGTGCTTGCCATGTAATCATTTCAACAACTCAATTTACCATTACTATAAAAACACTGTAATATATCTCACTTAAAGTTCAGCTTCGATGTGAATGTCTTCCTCATTTCAAACATTTTCTGAAGTAGGAATTCTAACTATTTACAAATTAAAGAAATGTGGTTTTGTACTTGTAAGAGTGTGGCACGTCACTACAAAGACAGACCTGTCTATATCCAAAGTTCAATCAAAAACCTGTGTAAAGTGACAAATTCCAAAAATAAAAACTGTGTAAACTGACAAAGTCCAGTCCAAAAACCTGCGTAAATTGACACGGTACAATCAAAAACCTGTGTAAACTGACAGAGTCTAATCAAAAACCTCTGTAAACTGACACAGTCTAATTAAAAACCTGTGTAAACTGACAGTCTTATCAAAACCTGTGTAAACTGAAAGTATTATCAAAATCTGTGTAAACTGACAGTCAAATCAAAACCTGTGAAAACTGACACAGTCAAATCAAACCTGTGTAAACTGACACAGTCCAATCAGAAACTTGTGTAAACTGACACAGTTCAATCAAAACCTGTGAAAACTGACACAGTTCAATCAAAACCTGTGTAAACTGACACAGTTCAATCAAAACTAGTATAAAAATCTAACTTGACATTATCTTATGACAATGCTGCCCCATTTTACACTGTCTATAATCAAAATTCTGTTTGTTCATCTTTGTCACATCATAGGGTTAAAATCAACCATGTGTTTAGAAGCAACCATGTGTTTATAGCATGCATGCAAGGACAAGATTTATTATGCAAAAGACCTGGGTATAAGACCACTATTGAAACCAAATTATGTGCATTCATTGTTCACATTAAAGTCTTTAATGACGAGTACTGTTACCTACCATGACATCCAAGAATAACTGATGTTCGTCTCCTTTGTTCTCCGCCCTCATCTTATAACGGAAGTTAGGTGTAATGATCCTGTTATCCTTGAACCAGGTGACAACGGGTTTTGGGTTAGCCGTACATTTACATTCAATCACCAGGTTCTTGTTTTCTTGGTTCACGACAGGTTTGTCTGAGAATGTAGGTGGCGTACCTGCTGGCTTCGGCTTGGCACCACCTGTACAAACAGATGTGTCTTTTGGTAAAAAACGTTCAATAGTTTTATCATTAGCAAGGACTTAATGGAGGTGCAAAATAACACTGCTTTATCAGAGATTATACAGCATGGAATAGACAGATATGCTTTTGAGGCCTCTAATTGGCTTTAATTATAAAAAAAAATTTTTGTGATATGCAAGATTTGGTACCACCATAGTTCACACATCATATAGTTTGTCACAGTGGGTCTCTGAACTTTCTGTTCATTTGTGCCTTTCTAAAGTAATTTAAACACATCTCATTCTCTTTTCCATCTTTGACCCAGCATTCTTCAATACAAATGCATTTAACGGCAAGAAAATGCTATTTTGGATGTATTACTATTAGTTTGCTGCTATGAACTTGAAAAGTGACTGTGAAAGTAACTGTAAAGTGTAGACTTTACTCAAAGATCAGGGCTCAATAGCATAAATCTTCTCAAGGATCAAGAAAACTTCAAGAATCCCATTGTCTATTGTAAATGTTTGGATGGGAATCTTAATTTCTGAAAATATTCATACTATCGGCTACTTACCTTGGAAGTTGAGAGTGATGTTAGCATTTGATTCACCCAGGTCGTTGGCTGCAGTACATTTATAGGAACCTCCATCTTCTGTTTGAGGATCCTGGGAACACAAAAACACAAGTCATTAATGATAAATCAAACAACCAGGTCAACCTTCAAATTCTTAACTACATATATAGGTGAAATGTCAATATATAGGTCAGTGTGACCTAGCTATGGCTATTTAACTACAACAATATCTGTATTATAATTTAAAGGAACATGCACTTTTCCAACCATGATTTCAAATATTGCAGAGGAAAAATCATGTAAAATATAGAATATGACGAGGAAAGTACATGTAACATATAGACTATGCTCTGTTATTAGATTTTTTGTTTGTTTGAACTTTAAAATGCCATGTCGATACTGTTCTAGTAAATGGCACATTAAGATAATTATGGTAAAACTTCATGGAATAATGTTGATTTGCTTTGTTTGAGACACAGATTATACAGTAAATCCTAAAGACTTTAGTGCTTATAGAGCTGCTGATAAGGTATACAGGAAATTACATTGAATAATGAGGCTAATTAAAACAAGTCTTCAGATGCTCCAACGTAATGAGCCTTTAATGTCGACAGCTGATCAAAACAGCTGGGCTAGCTTAACGAGGTTTAATAAACAGTGGTAAAATTAACGGATCTGTATGGAGCAATGATGGGATGTTCCAGACTTAGATATATCTCCAAATAGTTCATGTCTGCTGAAACGAATTATGTTTACAAGAATGCTTGGAACTCTTTTGTTAATCTGTAAGTTTAATTGTTTTGATGGTTGCTGAACTTAATGATTGCCCTGCATGAATAGCAGGTTGAGTTCCATCAATCAGCATCATGAAGTTTTGTTAAAACTACAGGTGTAGCCCGTTGTATAACAGGTGTTCCTCGTAAGGAAGTCCCACCTACACATCACATTAAGTATCATCCTGCTCTCACTATACATCAGCAATATACTGGATCCTAACAACCCCAGCATGTGATGGATGAACAATACAACTTCCCATCAACGCCTCCATATTTTAAGAGCTAGGCACAATGGTTTCCCTTCTCAAGCTGTGCTCCCCTTTTTTGGTATACTAGATTCTAACTAAGGCTTCAACTGCAGACTTTTCCCCCTCCTCTTCCAGTTTTTGTTTATTATCATTTTCCTTTTTAATTAATTTTTCTTATCTCTCACATATGAGTTCCCTGTACTCTAACTAAACACTGTCCATCCTCTTCCTACACATTTAGGTTCCCATCCATAACTTACAGGTTTACAACTTCTCACACACTTCGACACTCTCTTTCCAGGTCCTCACTAATCCTTTCTCCAACTTTCTAGATTACCAATTTGAACCTCATATTCATAATCCCTGCCCTGAACATGGTTTCACTTGTTATTATTGATTTTCAAAACCCCTGTGTAACGAACTTTATTGAAATCAGATGACTTTGAAATGTTAAACCCATTAGGGGTGACAATGGTCATCATAGATTTCCTTGGCAATCTTCACATCTGTATTGCACACATACTAGCAGCTAATATATGCAATTTCAAAACAATATGCTTATTGATTTTCGGGCAAATCTCTGGAAACCAATTATGGACAAACGACTTGTTGATAACTTATTGGTAGGGCTCACAGAGATGAGGGGTCCTAATAAGTCTGTCTCCTATAGCTACACAGCCACCACCACCCCACTCCCCCGATGACCTGATATATCTTACATTACATCCTTTGTATTTCCATATCACACAGGTAATTTGTGCTCTCAAGTACATAATGAATTACAGGTCAGATCCATCATAACAAATTATACCAACCCATCAACAGACCAAGCACAGAGAGAAACACTGTTACCATAGCAACTCTCAAAATGGCTGACTGCATAGCAATTTCTGTGTATACTTGCATATACCAAACACTGTAATTACCTGAGGTAGGATTTATCTATGGATGGGTACCATCATACAGATATTGGCTTTAACTGGTAGAACATTGGCTAATACTGAGCAATATTATTTTGGCATCCTTTTCACTTAATTACCTAGACATTGATCCTTTTGACAAGGAGATTTCTAACAGTTATTAGATTACACATCATGTTTTTTCCTGATGTATCCTTACTGGTTCTGAACAGTTTGTACCTTACATTGTCTCCTGGCCATTTAAAACCAAGACCATGATATACCAATTTCCATAGAAATTACAGACATATGGCCATAGAATCTCTTTGAACTTTACAATCCATATCATCAGCCATCACCAAATAAAGTTTTAAAAAGCTTCATTTATTTTAAGGGAAATATCTAAAAACCTGCAGTTGTGTAAGGACAAAAAGACAAAGGATTTAATCATACCTATAGTTTTCCCCTATCTTCAATATGTGACACTAAAGAACTTAGCAAAGCATATTCAAACATATATTCATGTAGAAACACATAACACCCACTTTACAGGTACATGTATACCATCTACATACATATCTTATCACTTATTCCACTGTATAAAAGGGGCTACAGTGGCAGAGTGGTTAAAATGTCCCGACATATTACCACAAGCCCTCCACCTTTGGGTCACAAGTTTGAATCCCATGTGGGACAGTTGCCTGGTATTGACCGATGGTCAGTAGTTTTTCACTGAATACTACCAACAAACTAGCATGTCCTTAACCTGGCTGTTAATAGGATGTTAAACTAATCTAACTGAACTAACCATTGTCTACTGTCTACCTGGAATTCCCAGCACAGCTGAGAACAGCTACGTGTGCCAACTCCACACCAGAAATCATCACCATTCCTGTTACCATGACAGTATTTCTATGCAATTTTGTTGGTGAAAACAGATTCTTTCAATGTGTTTAACACAATGAAAACTCATCGACTATACCCATGCAGTCTCCAACACTGCTTACATTTGGAACATTGTCAAATTCCTCCATCCCTATATAGTTCCTTGTGCTATTTTAAGCCACCGAGACAACCCTGTGTTACTTTTCAATGCAGAACAAGGATATCTAAGTCACTTCCTGTCAAAACTTCCAGGATTGATAATACAGCCACAGAACATTGTATCATTTCTCTTAAAGTTTGAAACCTTTTTGTCCTATCAGTCTGCCTTTTCCATTTGTAACATTAAAACTGGGGCCGTGGCAGTATAGTTAAGATGTCTTTAAATATTAAGCCCCCACCAACGACCTGGCACGTCTCTAAATAAACCTGGCTGATATCATATAATTAGGATGTTAAGTTAATAAAACCAAACTAAACCATTAAAACTAATTTACTATTAAAATCTTTGCACTGCAATAACCATTTTGCATAAAATATTTCTTTATCATCACATTGTTCCATACAATTTTTAAAAAGTTTGTATCTCTCTGATCTGTCTGTATATCCAATAGGTCTTTTTTCATTAATTACTCAGTCTGTCCATCCGTCCAGCTGTCAATCCATCTGTCTGTCTGTTTTTCTGTCTGTCCGTATGTCAATTGACAGATCTGTCTGTCTGGTCTGGTTATTCATCCATTTAACAATCTACCCGTTCGTCCATTCTTAGATGTGCTTGTCTGTTACTCCATTAGTCCATCATTTCCCTATCTACGATCTGCCCACAGGAGTTTGTCTTATTAGACACTGTGTGGTCCAGTCAGATAGCTCGGTTGGTCTGACATTTGGCAGGTACAAACGTCAGCTGTAGATTCCTAAAATAATATGAAATTGTCTGGAAAACAAAGCTACATTAAACAGCTGTGATAATGTGGTGATACCACACAGTAGTAGCCCTCGTCAGCCTGCTCAACTCCTCCAAAACCAGGCAATATTATTCATTTTAGGAAATACTTAACTAAACAATTTACAAGTGGGTGTATAATTACAAGTTGATAGTGGTTGGCACAGGAGTTACCCTGAAGTGTGATACCAGACTTTTCTTTACAGTGTGAATAGCTACATTGACAAGATCCTTCAGGTTATCAAGTGGAAATTGACAGTTAAATGTTACATACAATCCAAGGCAACCAGAAAAAACATCATGATGAAATAGTTGGAAATTTTTGAATTCCTTTCTTTAATTTGTTTAGATTAAGCTGGCATATTTGATACAAATACATTTGTTTTGAATGAGATTTACATCTTTTCAAAATATTTCCATGTATTGGAGAATAATGAAGACTGAACATGAAAGTCTATGTATGAAAGTTTTAACCTTCCTCTAGATGTTTATGTTTCTTAGATAACTGAGAAACAGACCAGTCTGTACTGTCATGGTGCAGGTACCTTGATTGCTATGACACATACTAACAGTCACAGCATTAGGGCATTCCAGGATTAGGAGCTGGAGGAAAGCCATCACTAACCAGACATCTGTATCCAACTTGGGAGTTGAACTCATGACCCAGTGGTATAAGGCTTTGTGGTAACATGTAGAAACACTTAAGAGCTCATATATATCTAAAATTATTGTATGTAAAATGAATATCAAATTCTGCCAGATGAAATTCTGTAGTTCTCTTCACATTCTATTTGTTGTGTATGTGTGTGCTACAGGTCTATATGCCATAGAAATTATAAAGAGTTTTGTAACATTTCTGTTTAATTAAAATTCTATCAATTTCATTTTCGCTAGTTACAAATATCATTTCATCATTATTTCAATCTGACATACTACTTGAAATTTTTTTTCTAAGTGAAGTATCCCAGCTTAGAAATAATTTGTTGGAACCAGACTGGCGACATGATATAAACTGACAGGAACTTGGAAAGATAGTAAAACAATTTTGAACATTATCTTCATCCTCAGAATTGAATACAATCATTACAAAGGAGTCTTACAACCGAACACTCGTATCAACTTTAAACATACAAGTCTCAAGTCTATTACCAGTAGAAACTAGGAACAAATTCAAGTAGTTGATTTCATTGCATAAAGGTGTTTTTGATTTCATTTTCAAATGTACTTTAAGATGCATTTCATCGAACTGTACATAGAGTTATACAGGGTAACAAATATATAAGGCCAAAAAAAGTACCAGGTATGTCTATTTAGGGTTACATTCGCCAGAAAATAGGGTCGCTAGGTTGGGACATATTTTTTTTTTTTTTAGTGTGTCTTTCACTCTAAAATAATGGCCGGAACTGGAGTTTGAGGTGGAAATCCCGACTTTTTCTAGAAAAGTGGGAAAAAAATGGGATAAGGGGTAAAAAATTATGGTCGGTTGGTTAACCCTAAATGACATTTTTTTTTCTTTTTTTTTTTTTGCCTAAATATGAACAGCAGGTCTATCATTCATGTCGGAAAATACATATACACAATGTACAAAGAATTGATAATTCAACCATGATTTGTATGTATATAGATTTGTCTGTACATGTATATAGATTCAATTCCACATTTATATCTTTGAAGTGCAGTAAAAACTTGGGAATGAAAAAATCAAAAGCTCATCTAAAAAAAAAGTTCCAAAACTTCAAATTAGATCTACATCAGAATTTTGTAAATGGATGCCAACTTATTTTTCAAAACCTTAAGTGCTTATAAAACAAGCCTCAAAACAGCAAAGAGCACTTCAATATCCATAGCAACAAAAGTGTAGCTCTCTTAAATATTGATTTTGTAATTAAATACAAGTAGGTAGTAACAAGTCTTACATCGTAACAACAATGGGGTCAAACACTTGTTACCACGGTAATGCTCCCAACTAGCTTTTTTTTTCTAATTATGCAAAGAAAACATTACAATGATAAGATATATATAGATCTTACTACATGCTACGATCACGTTTTTCACATAAATATTCGGTATGTAGGCCAAAATACTTCTTTCTGATTCCCATTGATGAAAAGGAAGCGATTTTCTCTTTGATTACACATCCATAAAAAAAGATTATGTACAACAAATATAAATACATGCTGATACATTGCACATGACATTTAATTTTTATTTTAAATCATTTCTTTTTTTAATTACCTAGTCTTCTGAGAAGATAAATACAATAAAGTGATACCTGAATCTACAAACATTGTATTTGCATATGACAGAGTTATCTGCCATTGCGGGTAGGTATTAATTGTGACGTCATTTGTTTCAGAGGGTAGCCTCATAATTTTTGGAAAAAACAATGTGATTTGCTTTAAAAAAATAATGACATCACTATGGAGAGACCAACCTGATAGGGGGGGGGGGTTAACTCTAGCCGATTAACTCTGTAATATGACACTATAGGACCCAGTTAATGTGACAATCATGTTGCATCAGCTAGAGTATCATCTAAATGTCCTCTCCATGTGATATAAGATCAGCCATTAGAGGCCATGGCAACCATTATTGATATTTCATCTGACATGACCACAAAAGAAATGAAGGTTCTTGATTTGGTCAAAAAGTCGTTACAATTTAAAAGTGCTGAGGTTAGTCAGTTGTATTGAGACAGAGATAGAACACCACCCAATACATCGTGATTCTAATGCAAAGAAACAGAAGAACATATGGGCAATGACATGTTACAATGAAAGTGTATTGTATTCTTATATTAAATGTTTGTTTGTTTATTTGATCAAATTAACATCCTAGAACAGCCAGGGCCATTTAAGGACCACTTCCCATGTAAGCGGTGTACATGTTGAGAGCATGTTTTGGGAGGCTGGGAGAGCATGTTTTGGGAGGCAGGCTGTATATTTGTATTGTGTCTTTTTGTAATAGAGGAATTTCTTGCTCTCCTTATATTGCTATCTCACTGAAGCATGCCACAGAAGACACTAAATAAGCGAACCTCATTTTTTCAAATGTCTGAAATATCGGTAAAGTAACATGATGTAAGGAAAGTATCATAATTCAATACGTATCATGATGAATTGTTACATTTCTAAACTAATTATACAATACATGAAGAATGTGATGCTATACCCATTAAGTATCTGTAGAATTCCTCATGTAATTAAACATTCTGCTTTGATGTGATAGACTCCTGAAGTAAATTCTGTATCTATTACTGCCCTGCCTTTTTACGTCAGTGATCCAGTGATTATGTAACGGTAACTAAAGCGGCTACGAAATGATGATTAAGTGTTCCTATAAAACCCATGGGTGGCATAGAAACGCTTTCACAATTATATACCTTTATAACTATGGTCCAAAATTCTACATTTTTAACCCAACCAATGCAAATTTTATCAGACAAAAAAAAACTTGCTAATATGTAACACACAGCAAATTAAACACATGTATACAACATGCATGTTCTGACTAAACACCACCATTATAATAGTCTATCAAGCCTGTCCATCAAGAGGGCGTTTCCCCTTCTCAGGTTTGGAATAGATGCAGGTTACGTAATTATCAGAATGAAACACAAGTGTTTCCTCCGCCACAAGAGTTTTGGAATTACTGTCGATGAACATTTCCACAAAAACCAAATTTAAAAGTGATAGTTTTGCACTGGATACGACATTGATGACCGGGAGAGGAATCTGAGGCAGCCACACGACCCAGACATCTGTAGATTCTAAACCCCAAAATTATCTAAGCTCATAAACTATTGGATCTCATGTGTATACAGAAAATGTTTACAATGGTGAAATAGACCCTGGTCCTAAACAGGTAGGAGGGCCGTGAAACTATACAGAGAACTCATTAATCTGGACAACAACTGCCGTAAATCTGATATAAATCTGGTTTTTCACACACAGATGAAAACATAAACGTTTGATCTGACAAGATTTCAATCATTGTGTTTCTTACTAGTCATCATTTTTGTATATCCAGACAGCGGCTAATGGACAAATCTGTAAGAGCTCTTTAACAATTTCTGAACGCTATATTTAAAGCAGTCAACGCCATAGCAATAAGATCTAATTACACTTTGGTAGAGACCTCAATCCATTAGCCTATATCAGAGTGAAAAGAAGAAAAAAAGACAAATTTCTGTAAAGTGCCTCAACCAAGAATTGAACCTGGATCTACAGGAAGACAAACCTATGGCTCTACCATTAGAGACAAAGAAGCATGTTCTGTCAACTAAATGACTGAGACCATAAATCACTTTCCACATACTCTTTTACAATTCTTTAAAGGGGGCAAATATATTTTATATTCATGTAGTAAGTTACACAGCAATGACAATTATCCAGGGACAAATGAAATCACTTTGTTATAAGCATAATTTGTTTAACACATATTACAGACAATTCTTATAGGCAGGGAAGTAAAATTACTCCAATATAACCATGAATTGGTGTTAAGCATGTTTGTCATAAACATGTTTTACTGTATCTCTGAAAATTGGTATTGTTTACAAAATAATTATATGAAATTCAAAAAGGATCTCCTTATCACACTTTGAAAATTATATCAAATTTCTTTCTTTTTTTTTCAAAATAAAGAAATGAACAACAGATCAGGAATGAATAGAAATTTTGTGTGATCTGACGATAACGGGTAGAAAATGTTGGTAGAAAATCTACATTCACATCCCCGCACTGAAAGGCTACATTTTCACTGTAACACTAAATTCAAAGCCATGATGTGAACTGTTGTACCAGATTTAGAGAGGTAGGAGTTACTTCCCTTTTATTGAAAAAATAAAAAGAAACGGAAACCATAGTGGTTAATCCACACAAACATCTCAAACACATGTAAAAATAGTGTAACTTTACAACCAACTGGACACAATCTGTCAACCTGTGTATATAGATCTTACATGTTGGCAGTAGTTAAAATGACTCTGAGGTTCTTACAATGATAGACAATTTGAATATCAATATTTACATGAAATCAGGGTATCAAAGCAAGACCCATCATGGTGACAATTGAATGCTGTGTCCCCTGACCAACATGTCTGTTTCATTAGCTACTGATGTGCTGTCATAGCTCCACCTAAAATTGTATAACATTTTACATATTGCACTTGCTATGTTATCATTCACCACAAATGTTCACCTGTAAACAAGGGAAGGTGATCTGTTACAAAAAAATAGCCACTTTCGATAAAGAATATAATGAGTCTTACCTTGATCTGTAACTTGGCTGTGTAGCTGTCCTGCGCACCTGCTGTCGGAGTAAGTGTGATACTATAGCGTCCTCCGTCACTAATCTCCTGGGTCTCACGGAACCAGCGAATCTTCGGAGTTGGTTTGGCCTCCAGGTTACAAGTCATCACCAACATAGTCTTCTCCTGCTTGATGGATGGCTTCTGGAGGAAGTGGGGAGCTTTTCCCTCCGGTGCTCTGTGGATAGACGGATTGATTAGATAGTTAAGGGGAGGTAAGATATAAGTTACAAGAGATAGATTTTCATCAATTATTTTATATAAAGGGATTCAATACATAAGTAATACATGTGCTTAAATTAAAGTTAATTTCAGAAAGGCTTTTAAATTTAAACATTTTTCAGACAGTAACAAACTTTATAGAACTGTTTTTCGTAAAGTCAGAAAAAAAATACTTACGCTGCTTTCTTTCCTGTTAGAAAAAGAATAAAAAAGAATGTATCAATTAATGTAAACGAAATAACAAACAATTTTCAATTTCAAAGTGCTTAGTCAAGACCCAGTGTATAGATAAAATGGTGGAATGAATTTAGAAAGAGAAAAAATATGACACACTCTGAAAAATATGTTATTTACTCCATTGAAACATGAATCAACGAAAAAAATGTACAAGTCATAATACACAAATAAGTAAACAATACTCAATTCTTTCTTTAAATGAAGGTACCATTTCAACTTTAATCAAGTTTAAGTTTAGTATCATATTTTTCTAAAGTTTGCAGAGTGTGTCAATTCAAAACCAAAATAAAGCAATAAAGGAGAGTGAAGATACCAAAGATAAACTTAAAACACATACAAAGGGAGATAAACCAAATCTGTCAGGGTGGAAAAGTGGGCAAAGGTAAAAATAAAACAATGGTGTACCAAACTAAATCAAATCAAATCGACAATAGACAGGGTAAATAAAGGCAGTGTTGTAGATAGATTCACAGAGGACAGAATTGGAAACAGTATACATCTGTAAATGGGTAAAAAATCATTGAAAATTCAATATCTTCATGACTTTTGTACTCAAGACTCTTCCATTAGTTAAATGCAACCATTTACTGTACAAACACAGGTTATCCCCAATACCCAAACCATATCTTTTACTCCCTCAGGTGTTGCTGGTTTGATAGCTCCATGGTTTTTCCAGTAGCTGTATATATGTACGGTGTACAGGAATTCTCATGAATTTCCCAATGTTATGAGGGGAGACAAGTTTATATAATATTGTTTAGTGTACAGGAATTGTCATGGGTTTGACAACACTATGTGGGGAGATAACTCTATATAATATTGTATAGTGTACAGGAATATATGGTCATGGGTTTAACAATGCTATGAGGAGAGACAACTCCTTGTGGTTGTTCAGCAGCTGTATGGTGTACAGGAATTATCATGGGTTTGACAATGCTATAAGGGGAGACAACTCCATAGGGTTGTTCAGCGATTGTTTGTAGTGTACAGTGGGTTTAACGGAGCAGTAAGCTGAGGAATAACACAACAATTCTTACCTCCCATCATTACACTAATACTTTTAGTTTTAGTTACTGAAATAAAATCAACCTTGATATGTTAGAGCTAACAGAATATCTACAGCTCCATGGCAACCGTTAGACATTGGATCCAAAATCACGAAAAAAAAACCCAGACATTTCTGTCTTCTTCTGCTTCATTATCAATATTTGTATATACTATGTAAACATTTGGAAATAATAGTTTGAATTTAACAATACTAGACTTGGATAAAAGATACATTTTAATGATTTGAATGAAATGGTTTTTGCTTGAAATTCAAAATAAATAAAACATGGCATAATGGGTATATCCAGAAAACAACTAGGTTATCTTCAATTATAAGAGGCCTGTATTAAAGAATAAGTTTGGCCTAAACCTTCATTGGAATATGAAATCTTTAGTATGTTGAAGTCTTCTTCTCACAAACAATCAAATCTAAGCTCATCCAAACAGATAAATTAAACCAAGTGTCATTTTTGAAAAATATATTTCTAAAATTTTTGAATTTGTACCTTTAAACTACCAAAAAGGTGATAACTTGAATGAAGATAAACAGTCATGACAATACAAACCTTCAAAGTTAAGTGTGATGGTAGCTGTAGACTCTCCGAGGTTGTTTTTTGCCACTGCCTTGTATTCGCCGCCATCTTCCTTGGCTGGGTTGGCAATCTCCAGGCACACTGTGTAATCATTCTTGATAGCATTAACAGTGGTCTTATGGCGTCCACCGTCCTTGAGGACCTTTGTACCCTGGTACCATACAATGGTGGGTTTGGGGTCGGCCGTCAATTTGCATTCGAATACGATTTTGTCTCCGGCCTGTTTTATGACAGGCTTCTGTGTAAACATTGGTTTCTGGCCCTGGGCCTTCTTCTCATCACCTGGAAACAAAATAGAACAATGATAAAACTCCATTTCAAACACATACATTAATCTGAAAACACGGAGTTATATGGCAGGATTGGACTGGTTGAATCATCCGTAACCAGGTTGCTCAGCAGTAAAGCATTCAATAGTGTTAAGAGATCCCAGGTTCAAATCCCAGTCTGGCTACTACATTTTCGCCTCTCCTGTTACAAAATTGGTGTCCAATGTAAAGTACCTATGATAGCTATATAGTGGTATAAAAGTCTTGTATGTCTCCAAAGACGAAGATTTTGAAAAAGGAGGGAGGAGTACAGCGTGATTGGACTGGGTCGATCATCAGTGACAAGGTAGATCAGTGGTAGAACATTCAGCTAGTGTTCAAAGGTTATGGGTTCGAATCTCGGTCTGGTTGCTACTTTATCTTCTCCTGTTACAGTTACATTGCTAAAATGCAGTAAAAACTGCCTTATAGTCTCTTCCTAATAACCAGAGAGAATGGTTAAATTCCATTCTCACCACGAAATTCTCTCCTCCTCGTAATAAATTATCATTTTCATGGATTAAGACAACTTGTTTTTTGGCATCAGTTCCTTTTTATCTACACCTTTATAATTTCCATTTATATATTTAGTATATGTTGTAATATCTGGTAATCCTGTGACCTGAACTAATGATGTACTTCAGGTCCTATATCATGTTGTCCTATTAAAATACACTTAGTTTAGGGCACTGGTACCAGTAATTGCTAGAGGAGTGAGCTACAAATGAACACTTAATGGAAGAGCTTGATGAACCTCTATCTTTCAATCTGATGATACCCTTTGATAAGTTCCTCCAAAAGTACAGAGATACTACCCTACTTGACAAGTACTTAAGTTGTTATAAATGATTGATAAAACAACTCTACATTAGAGGAATGCTGCTATTCCACTGTAAAAAATGATACCTGCAATAATGATAAGAATCATTAAATATCTTAAGTTTTCTAGAACAAGACGTCAGTCGGCAATGACATGTTCCAATGTCGTCCTGAATCAATCTAAGCCAAATACTTCAGTACTTACCAAGACTCTTAAATCAATGATTAACACAGAGGTCAACCAAGGTCATTGTAACCTGTACTAACAGATTCCTATCAACAGCTTTTCTATTTAATTTCCATGAGACAGGGGATGAAGGCGATATGGGCCTTATCGGTCAATGTAACCATTACGCTTTCCATATTTAGGCTTTCCAATTTAAACAAAACCAACTATCCTGTAATCTTGACTTTTCTGAATCTCGGTATACAGGAGGTGTGGAGCTTATCTGTAGATCTGATGATGTTTTGACCTAATTACAAACAGTATATCGTTAGTACAGGTGAGAGAGTACAGGGCTGAGGGGGTGAGCTTCCTGTCAGACCTCTCACACTTGTTTCCCCTAATACAGCTGGGTATGTCATGTTGTAAACATCAAAATGCCTATCACTAGCACTGTTCCTTCTTTAAGTAAGAGCTAACAAGGACAGATTTGGATACAAAAAAATCCTTTTTTTTTTATCAGTTAATTTATGACTAATGTAAAACATCCACCAATCCTGATAACCTTGGTGAAAATGAAAACATTGTTTTTTCTTCATTGTATTTTTTTCTTCTTCTTTAATTTGTAGCAGTGAACAAACAAGAATGAAAATATATTTGTTTTTTTAATCAACCAAGGAACCAAAGTTTAAAACAAGACCACTGTTGACCTGATTAAGTCCTGGGAATATATTCTTAATAAGTCTAATATAGGCTGTGCATCTATTTAGAATAAAAGGTGAAATCATTCTTGTTCAGTACAATGTCTGATTGTTTAATTTCCCATTAACAGCCGGGTTATTGTTCAGTACAATGTCTGATTGTTTAATTTCCCATTAACAGCCGGGGTTATTGTTCAGTACAATGTCTGATTGTTTAATTTCCCATTAACAGCCGGGGTTATTGTTCAGTACAATGTCTGATTGTTTAATTTCCCATTAACAGCCAGGGTTATTGTTCAGTACAATGTCTGATTGTTTAATTTCCCATTAACAGCCGGGGTTATTGTTCAGTACAATGTCTGATTGTTTAATTTCCCATTAACAGCCGGTTATTGTTCAGTACAATGTCTGATTGTTTAATTTCCCATTAACAGCCGGGGTTATTGTTCAGTACAATGTCTGATTGTTTAATTACCCATTAACAGCCGGGGTTATTGTTCAGTCCAATGTTTGTATGTTGATTTTTAATTTCCCATTAACAGCCAGGGTTATTGTTCAGTACAATGTCTGATTGTTTAATTTCCCATTAACAGCAGGGGTTATTGTTCTGTACAATGTCTGATTGTTTAATTTCCCATTAACAGCCGGGGTTATTGTTCAGTACAATGTCTGATTGTTTAATTTCCCATTAACAGCCAGGGTTATTGTTCAGTACAATGTCTGATTGTTTAATTTCCCATTAACAGCAGGGGTTATTGTTCTGTACAATGTCTGATTGTTTAATTACCCATTAACAGCCGAGGTTATTGTTCAGTACAATGTCTGATTGTTTAATTACCCATTAACAGCCAGGGTTATCTAAGGATATGTCAGGTTCAGGAGATGGAAAAAAGCAAGACTACTCTACTCATGGATGTAAAGTCAGTACATAGCAACTGCCCCATGTGAGTTTCAAACTCCCTACCTAGAGGCAGAGGTTTAGTGGTAACGTGTTGGGACACCTTAACCACTCACCCACCACACTGACCCCAGATATATGTTTTATGACACAGAAAAATACATTTACAAACTAATTCCTTAGTACATACTGTCAAAGTTAAGCCTAATAGTAGCGTTGCTCTCCCCCAGGGCGTTTTTAGCTGTAACGCGGTAGTTTCCAGCATCCTTGGCATTAACACCATCAATCTCCAGTACAATGAAGTATTTCTTCTGGTCCTGTGGTGTGGTGGTGATTTTAATACGACCTGATAAAAAGTAACAAAAACATTTTTAATAAGCATATTGAAGATGTGATCAAATCTCATTCTATTGAAATTTAAGATTATTTCTTACGATTACAATATCTAAGTTTTTGAATGAAGCAGTTTAAGTCATAATCAGTTATCAGTAATACACAAATTTCATTCAAAGTTAATACAAATTTTGTGGGGGTTTTTTAACATACAAGTTAGATAGTAATGAACTTTCCAAACATGGATGGAAATGAAGAAACTGGAAGAAATCAGAAGGAAAACTGTGTGCAAGAATGCAACATGAAGAAACGGAATAGAACAAAAGTATACACCTAATGTCTGTAGAGGACCAACAGACACAGGGATGTCAAAGAGGTAACAATCTGTAAAGGGAGGTAACCTACTACTAGTCTTCATCAAAGTAAGGCATGCACACACATTTGTAAATGGAGGTAACAATCTCTAAAGGGAGGTAATCTACCACCAGCATTAATCAAATAAGGATAAGCACACATTTATAAATGGAGGAAACTATCTCTAAAGGGAGGGGATCTACCATCAGCCTTGATCAAAGTAATGATATACCCACATATGTAAAGGGAGGTAACAATCTATAAAGGGAGGTAACCTACCACCAGCCTTGATTAAAGTATCGTCCCTGAACCATGTGATCTCAGGAGTAGGATCTGCTGTCAGCTGACATTCAAACAAAAGTTTACGTCCATTATCGGCCTGTTTTGTTACTGGCTTCTGTATAAAGTTTGGAGCAATTCCATCTTGTCTGAAACAAAAACAATCTAATGAAACAAACTCCTTATGATCTATTGTTCAATAATGTAATGTAACAAAACAACAAAGTTAATTCTTTTTCATCACTCAAAGCAAATTTACTTGATTACAGATTTTGTTTCCATACAATATCTTCTTAATGGTTTCACAATGTTCTCGAGTTATTCCTTTATTCAATCCAATTATACATCACAAACCCACTGCACAATCAATGTAATTTCTGACTGGAACATGACAAAGAAGATAAATAACTTAGTAACCGACTTGTAGAGACAATAACCAGCATGGCTGTAAATAGCAACAAGTTATTTTTGGAGCTTCAGTAGAGATATCAAAGCCCACACACAGGGTGGTGGTGATCATTAGGTTACATAACAAAATCAGGAGTACATACATTTATCATCGTCACTTCCTTACATAGACAGTCGCTCATCATACAACCTATACAATCATGGACAACCACTCCATACAAACCTATCCTAAACAGTCAACTACACTCCTACAGATATGTACTAAATAATCTGCAATAATTCAGATTATGATGTCTACCAGTATTCAGCTTATTTCCTTATATTTTAGAAAAGGTGGAAAGGTCAGACTACCAAGCTTTAGCTTATCTCCTCTTAGTCTAGAGTCAGACGGCAAATTTTCAACTTATTTCCCTATAGTCTAGATCCAAAGCTTATTTCCTTACATTCTAGAACTAGAAAGGATGAATAGGTCACTCTACCAGTCTTCAGCTTATTACCTTACAGTATAAAGAGGATAAATACGTCAGCTTGCAAATCCTCAGCTTATTTCCTTATAGTCTATATGAAGGGCAGATAGGTCAGCTAGCCTGCCAAGCTGTTTTGGTCAGCTAGCCTTTCAATCTTTAGCTTATTTCCGTTAAGTTTGGAGAGGGCTGATAGGTCAGACTATACTACCAATTCTCAGCTTATTTCTTTATAGCCTAGAGATTGGTCAGCCTGCAAATCCTTGATCTATTTCCTTATTATATAACTTTCAGCCTAGATGGAATGAATATTTTAGTCGGTCATCTAATCTAAATGCACTCAAAGCAATATATATAGAAATACTGAAAACCAGCAAAACAGCAAACAAAATTTAGAGAGACAGGAAATGTGACGTAATACAAATATCTCTTCTTATCTAGAGGAAATTTTGAGATTGCCAGATGCTGAAGTATATTATCAAGTATCAAGTTATTTCTGCTCTATACGCCTAAATGAATTTTTTGATAAACTATCTGAAATAATGTTAGGTGAATGCTTAATGTCCACATTCCAAACAATTCAAGAATTGTTCTTCAATTTTGAAGATAGATGAAATCACAAGAAAGACGTCTACATTAAGTACTATCAGTGTGTATAATGGAATCCGGAAAATGTATTTATAAAAGTCTGAGTAGCATTGATACCAGAATTCTGTAATATACACAGATGTCAATCACAAGCAAATTCAAGAGGTCCAGAGGGCCTGTTTCGCTCACAAGTAAATTAAGTAATTATGACAAAATCTATTTCATATAACAAACACTTATAATCATCTGGCTTAGAATCTGACACAACAGTGCCACCTATTGCAATTATGGAATAAATCATCAATGAACATGAAGCTGTCTGATTAAAATGGAAAATTTACAGTAAATCAAGTTGATAATACATATGAGAGATATCCATTCATAACTTTTAAAATAAAGTTGTGTATAGAAATAATGCCAAATTGACCCCTGTAATGGTCCCACCACTACAAATCCCAGGAGTCAGCCCCACCATTGTACCATTCTGAATCTACAACCCATAAAGCTGCTTCATACAAAGTATGAGCAGACGCCATGGTATGTGTTCATACCAGGTGAGCAAATCCATTCTCTCCATCAATCTTACTCCCACAGAAACATTTGTTTAAACTAACAACGGAAAACAATTAAAGTCTATGTATACAACATCATTGACTAGTTCTAGAAGAAAAACAAACAGTACAGAATCAGTGAATAAACACTAAAAACATCTGTAGGGCTATACACACCATTGGCTGATTTAGGAGCTTAGCAACATATCGCCATAGTAACAGTTAAAAACTTAATGTTCACCAATCAAGTGATTAAGCTTAACATTATTGTACAACTTGTCAAGATCTATGATTTTACTACAATACACAGAACCCAGACAAGAACATGTATCTATACACAGGTGCCCACATTTTCAGCCAAGCAATAACACAGCTGCTTGGCAACAGGTCAGCCCTAAATGTGTGCTGTGGTAGCTCCCTTTTCCGGGGCATTATGAAAAAACATTCACCTCAAAAAAACATCTTGATAGAGAAATTTTCTTCACAAGAGATTTACAACTCAAATGCAAAAATCCCATCATTCTCATGCCAACTATTTTTTTTTTTTTTAATTTATTTAGTTTTTAAAGTTTTGACTTTTTGCTTGAATTGCATCCCGAAATGAATTCTGAAATGCTCTTGTGCCAATTTTCAAAATATTCCTGTAATACTTTTATGTTCCAACAAAATCCTTGATCTAAAGGATTCTATACATGCATACTGCAATCTGTGGAATATTTACCACAACACATCAGGAAAATAGGTCAAAATAAATGGATATTAAATAGACTTCAGTAAGACAGCCCTGTTCTGGACACCATTATAGCTAATCGCAAACAAATCGAGTGGAAAATCACAACATTGTAAATTGATAAATGTGACTGAACTTTTCACTGATAGATTTGTAAGTAAATTGGGCATCACCTTCCTGTTGCCACAAATAACTTCTTGGCCTTGTTTTCCTCCTCTCATTACATAAGGTATCCCTCCCAGTTATTTGATACACTCCTAGTGATCATCAGACAATTCTCCAAATCTCTCATCAGTTCAACCAACATAGTATCAATATCAAAGTCTCCAACACTGAAAATCTAATGTTTGATCACAAAATTAAAGTTTAATCCAATATTCTAGGCACCTAATGTTTGTGATGTAAATGTGGATTTGTGTTTGTCATTTTTTGCCCAATACACATGTATTCCTAAAATAGACGGTTTGCCTTTTGATATACATTGTAAAACAATACAGGAGTGCCACACTTCCTATTTAAACCTTGTTTGCTTTATTAAACATCCGACATGACTGATAAGGTATCCTGCATGAAGTAGAATGAAAACAAAAATATGTCATGAATACCCCAGCCTCCCTAAATCAATTTGAATTAGGGACAGGTGGAAATAGGATAAAACAGGATGGGACAGAAGACATGGAAAACACAATATATAACCCTCCAATTTGATGGTGAGAGCATAATCAATGATAGAATTTTAAAATTCCAGTTAATTCAAAAGAAAAAAGGGAGACTACTCTAGCTGAAATTTCTGCAGGACAAAAACAGTTCGACTTTTGATGCTGCATTGGATGAAGATATATGATGTAGCTTAACAAAAAACAGGAAGTGATTACTTGTAGCTATTTTAAGGTACTGTTGTATTAGATTGCAAGTATATTTGAACTTGGTTTCTTTTGTCCTGATAAAACCTATATTTAACACATTTTAAACACTTGGACTGAGTAAAACAGTTTAATCTACTTTGAAAAGAATCTGGGTTTTTCCATGATACCTATATCACTTTGTCAATTAAAAGGCTTACAAACTATTCATGTGATTTTATCAGTTTATACAGCTACATGAATCCGTCCTAAGACACCAAAATAACTCCATAAAAGTTACAGAAACTTGTAAGAAAGGAATTTAACAACAGGTTCCATGGATACTTTAAAAATCCTATCTGTTTATCTGCTTGCTGTGTATATGCTAGAAATTTTTTATTCCAAAATAGATTCTGTGTTACTCCAACATTAAAGGACTATCTAAATTCCAACTATCTTCCACTCCCATAAAAACACACTCAAAAAGATTTTCTAATCAGAAAATATGGAATAAAACACTAATTCCAACCTGTAGCCATCACTTACTGAGATTAAATCATCTTTACAGATCTGTCAAATCAGGAGGTGACTGGTTATCACATTATACAGGTTATTTATAGACGTTATTGACAGCTACGGTATCCCACATAGGTATCTGGTACATGTGGAGCATAGATACCAGAAGTATTTTTTAAATTGAATCAAAGTTTCGCTAGTGTAACTGTAGCAATGCAAGTATTTTTTTTTATATTGCCTGCCATTTGTGTTCTTGTGTAATAATGTTTGCTTCTTGGGTTGTAGTTGAATTCCCTACTTCTGGAAGCTTGATAAGATATTTTTAGCTGGACTAAAACAATCATATATTGTCTTGACCATGTGTCAAGTAGTGACCCAGTTACAAAAGATGATATTTTGGAAGATACCCTTATGTAAATGGATAATTTTAATCTACTGCATCATTGATGACCTTGACCGAAATGGGTGACTTTGTGGAGAATGATGACCTTGGATAACCCTGTGTAGAAATGATGACCAAGTACACTATAAATGACCTTGTGTATCATTGATGACCTTGAGAGAATTGGGGACCTGGTTTGCAGTATAGGAAATTTGCAGTATAATTGGTGACCTTGAGATCAATGAATTTGATTGAATGACCTTGAGTATCATGTCTTATTGTATAATGGATAATAATGTGTAAAATACACATGACCTTGTGGTAATTAGAGAATTACCTACAGACTACCTGTCCTATACATACCAGTGCAGTGTTTGTATGTATTTGTGAGCATTACCTTAGGTACCTTCAACACCTAGCTCCTGCACACCCTCCCTCACTCATACACACCACACAAAGTTTATCTCTCGGTTTATCAGTAAAACAAGCCAGCAAACACATCAGCTGTTTGACCACAGTAATGTCCAACCTTGGCCAAAACTTATTACCAGTAATGTGTATCTCCTACAGAGAAAATACATCCTCCATAGTGACACTAACCCGTTAATTACACCAAACAGAGGTGCGACCTTTTGACCTCTACCAGACAACCTTGATGTGTCAGCTGAAGCTTCTCCACCTTGTTGTTATGGAATTTGCATGTTGAACAGGAACCAGGAGCCTAGCAGGAAAACAAATGTTCCGAATACCTCCAGCATACATTCACCTGTTGACAGCAATCTTATCAAAACTTCGGGTCTATGATCCCAGGTTATAGGCCTCAACCAACATAGATTTTTTTTTTTTTTTTTTGCAATCAGATAAAATGTTGGCACAGCTATCTATACTGCATTTGTTTACATATGTAAGCCACAATATCCAAATACCATCACTTCCTAATGTATGTATTCATACCAGGTTAAAATTAACTGGAACTGATCTACACCTTATAACATTCTCAGAGTGTGGGCGACTACCAAGTAACTGTAGAAGACCGCTAGAGACTACCCAAAAAAAGCTGTTTATATGTTTTCAATTGATAGAATTTTTAGTCATGTTTTTACTTTAATTAGAAAAAAAATCCACTGGTGATCAACCCAGTCTTCCAGATCAGGTTGGGTTTGTTTTTGTGTAAGACCAGAACTAAATGTTTTTACTTTATTTTGGGAAGAAATATCAAAATTAAAGTTAAAGTTGAGAATGGGACCATAATTTCTCACTCCAAAATGTGCAATAATAATTCCTTCAGTTCCTCTACCTATATACATGTATTTATATTCTTAGGTTCAGACAGGGAGAATGGATTTGAGTATCAAGAAGCCATAGGGCAATATAGGAATGCATCTCTATGGTTACAGCTGGTGGCAACCATAACAGCACAGTCCTTTCCATTTCTCTGCTTACTTAGAACACTGATGTATATATACCATTACTTTTTTTTAAAACAGTCATTATATATGATATTTTTTTTATGAAATTTGCTGATTGTTCTAAAATATTTTAACTATAGCAGTAGTGTCTCCTATGCGTTATAACTATACAATACCATTAAAGGCCACAGAATGTAACAGACAAGTTGGAATAGTAATTATAATGTTAGTCTAGTAGACTTTTACCTGTGTGCTGTTGGTATTGATGTATAGCAGATGACATATATATACCTGTAACCTTACAACATGTAACATAGTTCTGTGTATCTGGGTGTAGCCATTTCCTGTTTGCTGGTGTAATGGATGGACCAGCCATGTATAACTACAGTATTATTTACAGGTGTACACTTTGGCAAACTTCCACCAAAAAGCAGCAGGAACACTAGAAGATTCCATCACCAGAGTGTATGCACCTTTTACAAAGAAGTCTTTCCTTTCTGACATTTTGCAATTCATATCTATTTATATATTGTAGTCTTTATTCAACTTGCTGCTTCTATCTTCTTGCCAGAGCATTAGGCAGTGTGTGGGCAGTGCTTTATAAGCAGGAAGTAACTACACTATTCATTTATACTATATTTCTATAGTTCTAAGGTCAATGAATAAAGTCAATCAAAACTTATATGTTAATTAGCTTTCTCTTTTCTGCATCTAACTCTAACAAAATCCTTTAAAGACCTTTTGAAATGTTGGTTACAGCTAGGTGATTTAAGGACACCAGCCTCCTGACATGTTTTGGGAGGCTGCAGCATACCCATATACTCTTTGTAATAGTCAGGCTGTTGCTGTTTTATAGTGCTGTCCCACTGAAGCAAGCTGTCAAAGATACTGAACAGCACACCCCACCCAGTCACATTCTACTGACAACAGGCAAATCAGTCCTCCCACAACATTATGAAATGTAGACTTGAACCTTTTTAGAGTCCTTTCTTCAATATTTAGACTTTTATCTCAAATTTTCACATCCAAAGTATCATAATCAAGACTAGTACTCAGAGGCAAAAGAAATTATCTCTATAATAATCAGTTTTTTTGTTAAACCTCATTTTCACACAGAATAATTTTAATCTAATTGTTAATTATTTACAAGTCTATTGTTAGTATCAGTCAAATTTCAACCTAAAGAAAATACTCAGCTGATAAAGCTTAAAACTTTGTGACAACTCATCAGCTGACTGTATGATAGCTACATTTGCAATAAAACATCAAATGAACAAGTTAAAGCAGACCTTTTGTCAATAGTCAATACAGCTTATACTGAACTAATTACATACCTATATGCTTATTTCTACACAGAAGTGGTGTTTTTGTTGGAAGACAACGCCAGCTGATAACAACCCAAGCATAGCCAACCTACCAGGTATCAAGTCTTTTTCCTAATAAGCTGTTTTATGGTACAATTGCAACAATGCTACAACTATAAGGAAATGCAAATCACCTGCATGTCCAGTGCACCTGCACTAGATCTGAATGTTTGATTGTACTTAATGATGCATCGTTATCAATCTATTTCTGGGTTACCTGCATATGTCCTAGTACATGCATATATATGTATGTCAGCAAGACTAGGCCATCTGGATTTACATGGCATCAAATCAATTTTTCTTTAGCAAACATATTTTTTATTATCCTCAAAGAACAACATGGACTGATAAATTATCTTAATGTACAACATATCTATCTCTATCTAAGAGTTAAATTAGAGTTGCTTGAACTTACTCAACACAAACATTCAATCACAAAGTCACACAGTCAATCACAGATTCACAAATTATCTGATGAGTATACATTGTATGTAAATCATAATCCTATATTGACACACTACTCTCCTCTTCATCGATATCACAGATATTAACAATTTAATAAAATGACCAACTGCATCAAGATTGCTATAGCTGTGTAGAGCTCATATATCTCACCACCAAAAAGTCTCAAGGGACATTGAACTTTTGAATTGTTGTAGATCCTACAGAATTTATCAGGTTCTTTACTTCCATAAAACAATAGAGGTACAACCTATCCATTGTGATACCTTTGCTACAGAACATTAAGCTGAAAATGGAAATTCATCATCACTCATAAATGCCAGTCATATCTCATGCTCAGATCTTTCAATTCATACACACTCTTTCCCATCTTCGATACTCCATGGGTTACTATTTACAATACATGTATATCTGATATGGATATAACGTCAGTTACAGTAACCCCTGGAGTAGCAAGGATGACTTTGTACATTTATATAAAATATTTCTTTCTTTTTTTACATTTACAGCACACACAAAAAATGTCTTAGGTGTAACTCTTTGATTTAGAAGTTATAAAATGTGCAGTACTTACTGTTTTTGGCCTGGTGTAGCTGAAAGAAAATAAAGAACAGTATGTGAATTGCTTTAATACTTTGCCAGTAATAATGAATAAAATGAGCTTTATAGTGTACAAAAACTTCTGTAGTAAAACACATGTATTTAACTACCTCTTTACCTTTTAATATATGAAAATGGATCTTTGTCAAACAAAATCTGCCAGTGTCTCTAAAATTGCTTAGACAGGCCATAGGCCTACTACAGAATATCTATCAACGACCTACATATACATTAAATCGAATTAATTACTTTTGATCTAAAGCAAAATTCTTACGTGATTTTAAAACTGTGCTAAATGGGGATGATAGCTGTTGATGAACATCCAATACATATACTAACCGTGTTAGCCCGAGATACTCTGGCCCTGACACCAGACTTATATTTTATCATTTAGACATTGACAGATCCAGACAAGTATCTACCCGTCAGGGCCAGACTATAACCGTGTGTATGTAGGACTATAGGTTAATGCTATAAAATTGTTAACAAAATACGATATTCCTGCAGCTTTGGCCTATGAATTCATAGTGGAAATAATACGCCACATAGACACTAAACAGTACACTAGTTTTCGCCTTGACAAGTTGACATTTCGTTTTCGTTTTCTCCCGCGGGATGCTGACAGGAAGCTACAGACGATGTTTAAGTGCTGGCCCGGAGATTTGTCAATTTTCCGGAAACAAATGTGAAACTGCAAAGACGTAAATATAGATCCAAGGTCTCGTGCTGTATGTCATGAGTAATCCACCAAAATGTTAAAGTTCCATGTTTGATGTTTGATTTTGTTTTGTAAAAGAAGATAATTATAATTCAGTTAAGCAAACTGATAGCCAAGCGAGGCGCCTTAGGATGTCGCTATACAAAGATGTCGCTAAATGATATTAAAATGTAGTGTTGTTTTTTCCCATTTGGTACAAATTTTACACATTTTTCGCGATATTTCCAATATGCTGTAGTATATGTGAGGGATGATATCAGTTTTCTGACATGTAGAAATGAAATGACAAAGATTTTACCTATCGTAGTCTAATCATGTTAATTTTCTACCACGCGGTCCAAATACCAATAAAGTATACATACATGTAGGAGGGATAGAACCAATATTTTTCCCATGAGGAACATACGACTGTCACGAAATTATTTTTACATAACCATTTTATATCATCTACTGAAAGGAGAGCACGTGGTGACAGAATCTTTATTCTAACAACTTCATAAGTAAAACTAAATAGTACATCGTTATATGATTGCTTCAAAAAAACCAAATACAGCGTTTGAAAAAATGTCTCTCAATTTTGTTTGATTTAGGAGGTCTGGGATAAACAATAGCTTTGAGATATCTAATATTGTTTGTAAACGGAAGAATAGTTTCAAGAATTTATTAGAAATAAATATTTTCATTTAAGACTAGTCTACTTACCATTTCCATGGCCTAGATCTTTTATTGAATTAAGTTTTGTTTTCGTAATAGAAAAGATAACCAAAGAGACAAATACAACTAAAAATGTTACATCGGTTTTAGAGGCTACTACTTAAAACTTGTCATATACATGAATAAAATATACTTCTATTTCTAGTGATTTGGATTGTTAAAAAATCACAGAAATCATATTTTAATTAAGCCCGATAAAAAGCTTCCTACACCGCCAAAGCGAGCTGTTCGTTTGACAAAAATGGGGCTTTGTACAAAAAATGGTACAGGGAATAGTCAAAATTCAAATGAAAGTGTTCAGCTAAAAGTCATCGTCAGAAACATACCAGATTTTGCAATGATGGATGTAGCCGTTTGTGATACAAACAATAGGTTTATGGTGATAGACGTAGATATGTAGTTTTATCATTAATTTTCATGTGTTTTTGGAGCTTTTGGCAAAAAATGTAAAGAACGTGGAACCTTCGCCAATATTGACTGACGAGTTTCATCAATAGTCTTATGTTATTTCTACACTCGGCGAGAAATATACGGGAATATTGCTAATGCTCTAACACAAAGAAAATGCTCCTATTGGAAAGCTATAAAGTACGTGTACTAGTAAGTACAAGGACCATTTAACCGTCCTCTAGGCTATGTCTTTACCGATGTCTGTTACCAAAGTACAAACCAGTATTTCAAATGTATACTTAGGGCCTATAATTGTGGGCGGTGAGTTCGAATCAAGACCTGATGGGAATGGGTCTGATATAAATGCTTGTATCTTTTGTGATAATGTTAGAAAATAATTTGTGTTCAATTATATGTATACATGCATGTCGTCTGTACTTCCACGGGGAATGGTTAAATATCAGAACTACACAGGAATCAGAAACATGGGAATGTTAATGCAGCCTGATGATAAATCGTGTATTGGGGGTACGATGTCTGTCGGCAGTAAAAGTGTACTGTTAATGCGTCCTTCCTACTTCGCCAAAATAAGCGCTTCTGTGACGCAAACACCTCCTCGTTATCACAGCTATCTACCAAGACTATTCGTGTTTGACGAGAACATTCCTCCCCGGAAACGTTCCCGTAGTTACCGGGGAGAATGCCGCGTCTTCTTTGACAAGTGTCTCTGCGAAAGTCGTTAAAACCAGCCGGAACTATACAGACATTGTCAGTCTGTTTTATAGTTTACCTATACACCGCTAGCACGGTGCACCAAATTCGTTTGGTTTGCTAAGGCAGCAAAGAATAATGGTTTTATCATTTACAAATCTCGTTCTATACATTCCTGTGCTGCCCCCTGTTAACAATGTAAAGTGGTTCCGCTCCCATTAAATTTACTTCCGGTGTTGAGCTAACTCCTTCCGTCGGTCTCACACTCAATTGACAATTACTTACTCCAGACAATATTAATCCAGGAAGATCCTGAAACCTTTTATAGGTCTCCACTTTTGAATTCATCGGCTTCCTAAACTTGACAATAAGGTCGCCAGTGCGCATGCCATAACAATGGCGGTATCACTTTGGCAATACATTCCATGAATACGAGAAACGAAAACACACAAAAACACTTACCACCAAAGTTCAGATTAATAGAAGCGGAAACCTCTCCGAGTTTGTTTTTAGCCACAACTTTATAAGCTCCTGCGTCAGCTTGTGTGACGCCAATAATATCCATCATAATATTGTATTTACTTCCGCCGGCGGACTCCACGCGCATGCGGATTCTGTCCGATTCCGGAACTGGTGTTGTTCCCTGGAACCACTGAATGCTGGGTTTCGGAGAGGCCTCCAATGTGCACTGAAAAACGAGACGCTTTCCGCCATCTTCCTGCTTCAGGACCGGCTTCTGCGTGAACCGTGGTGCGATGTCGTCACCAACCCCCATCTTCACCCTCTACCTGTAGGACAAAAAGAATCATCATTAGGTAAAAAACGAACACGTTCATAAGGGAATGACATGTTTGTAATGAAAACCAACGTTCAAATAAACAAACAAAATAATTCTGCGACAAAACATTTTCTGTCTTCCGCAAGAGATTTCCGTCACACATGTAACCATTTCAAAGTTCTTTGAACATGTGCGTCAATCTAAATTCATCACTTCACTACAACTAACGATGTTCTAAAATATGCAGGAGACAACTTTTGAACTTAAGTGACTAATAATCTCTAACTAACGGTACACAATACAATGTTGTTCCTCTTATTGTCAGTGTCTACCTCTGGGTGTCTACCGGCCTATACTGGTAAACTCCAAGACACACTTATTTACAGCTGCGAATGATCGCCAGGAATCTGGTTGGACGTGTATCTACACGTGTAAATCTAAATATAAACCGGATTATTGGGCAGATCCATTACAGTGTAGTAGCGGGGGTTGGGGGTAAAATCTGGTCAGACATGTAACATTGACGGGTCGAACATGTGGGCGATACCAGTGGGGGTATGGGGTCAGCGTGGATGACCGCGGTGTTCGATTTCCAAGGTATAATATTAATTAAACAATACAACCCTACTGATAATGACTGTTACCATGACGGAGGTTGATAAACCTGATCAGGCATTATAATAACATCAAACTTTAACTAAATGATAAATAAGGCTAATTGTATAATTAGTAAGAGACAATATCAATTATCTATTGGTTTTTCGCAGGTGTTCTTATTTGAGTTCCATTTATCAATATAATTATTTATAACAGAATTGGAAACAGCAAAATGATAAAATGCTATATATCTTGATAGTATATACTTATAAAAAGATTATTATTTTTACACTTTTATGAATTTCCAATTAACAATGTATCGTAAATAAAACTACAGAAGATGAACTGGTGAAGTACATGCGGCATAGCGCACCCATCCAGGAATTTGCCGCTGCAGTCAAACCTATCGTAAACGTAGTCGTTTTACTTAATATATATGATATTGGTCCTATCAGGGGTCTCGACAAATGTCTATGCCATATAATCCCATATTCCTTGAAACTCAATCCTTTGGAATTGGCTTGAATCCGTTTTAACTGATGGATCTGCTGCAGCCGAGACCCGCACGGTGTGTATAGTCCCTTGGAGGTCTGTTTACGACGGTACCTCCTGCGAGTCTATCAAAGTATACTTGTAAACTAAGCTTGTTGACTCAAACCACACGAAGTTTTCATATGCTTTTATCACTGAAAAATACTTTCAGTGTGTACATTCCGATGTAGGTAGGCGGGATGCGTTTTGAATGCATGTGTGCAACAGCTTTAGGGATGCGAACACCATTTAATTGATGAGATCAGTTTTCCGCTAGCTTTTCTATATTGCGTGTGTAATAGAACGAGCTTCCGGACGAAAGGCGGTGTGTCTTTGTGTCATGACTTTAAATATGTAATTGTTTTGTGAACCAATACCATGTTACCCCATTACAGACGTTACAGCTGCTAAACTCAGGTAATTTGTATGAACATTTATATATACTTAATAGTAAACAAAGCAACAAGAGGCATGCCATACATAAATGTGGTTTTTCTAGTTCATTAATATCATGCAATCCCTTTGCAGAAAAAAATGAACAGTTATAGGTACCATAAAGTTGATAGTGAATGTATGTGAATGTATGTGGTTGTCTAGTGCACTATACTCCCATATCAAACAGAAGACATACTTGTATCAAAGCGGTCCCTGCTGTTACACCCAGGTATCTCAATGATAGCACATGGTTGTATAAAGGAGGGGAGGGGTATTGAAGAAAAAGGTCTAGGAGTCTCTCGTATCAATCATCTCAACCATCCAGTCGTTTGTCAATGTTTTACATATTTCCATATGTACAACACTTCAATTATTTAACGAGCGAATTATATCACGGGGAGATGCGGGCCGGTAGTGATCAAGGAACACCTGGGTTGTATTAGTGTAGCATGTTTCTATAATTATTTAGATACAGATCTACGCAAAAACTATCTACGGAGCCATCAAATCAGCGTTGTATGCCCTTTAGAGATCTCAAGATTTCTCTGAACAAAATTAAGTAAAAAACGGATATAAGTCAAAACAATTTTGACAAGGTACAAAAAGAGTTTTGTTACTCGCGATTTTTTGTTTCCAGAAATCGGTTGTTGTGTATGTGTATCCATTTAAAAGGTATTTATTATATATAGCACCGACCATAGCACGGTAATTAGTATAACCCCAACATACAGCAGGTCGTTTTTCACGCCAATTTGTAGATCATCTTTGAAACCGTCTATCAAAGAAAACCTAACTGAGTCTACAGTGTGTACTAGACACAGTAACAGATGCACTGTCTATAGAGAGGGAGCCCTAATGTCGTTATACGTTAGATAATCCGCTCCTTCAGAACTCAGTAACCACTACCAATGGCTGCCTCCGGCACGTGCTGCGTGTAATCAATTACACGCGGGAATGCGCTCGTCTTTCTAAGTGATGCTCTTGTTTTTTTTTTAAGATGGACTACCAAAAGGAGGAAACTACTAGAGTAGACAGATCATGTCTCTAAATATCAAAGTATGTAAAAAGTAAAATTAGGCCTTGTAACTTTTGTCTTGACGTTAAAGTCTAGATTATTGTTCACACATCGCACATTATAAATTGATTTTTTTTGGTACAAATTAAAATTTATTGGCACCGATATAGATACATGATAACAAGAAATTCATTTTATACGTTTACTGTAGTACAATCGAGTGGCATTCCTTATAATAGGATAATTAAAGTTACTATTTGAATTGACTACCTTTGCTCATGAAATCCCTTTGCCTTCTATAACGCAGTAATTCTACAATTAGTATTTGGTGAACACTTTTCTACAGAAAGTAGGACTACATATGCAGTTATGTCCTGCATAGTGATGATCATTCATTTATTTCTTAACTTCATAATTCTTAGATATCATTGGATGAAACTACTTCAGAGGCAGAGTAAAAAGAAATACATATTTATGTTTTCAATCGTAGTCTGTTCAAAAACAGTAGTACGTTCAGCGTAAGATGTATGACTGGCACCGTGCACTATACACCTTACCGCGATGTCTGATTCCGATCCCTGCCCCTCGGGATAATTCATCCTTCATAACATTCCATTTATCAATGGAACTCGTGCTAAGGAATGAAATATCAGAAAATACATTTAAAGTTTATCAAAAATAATCAACATGTGCAAGCTGTCATCCGGCACATTACGAGATCGGATATCTCATATACAATACCATCTGACTTTTGAGAAATGATAACAGCTCAAGTTTTCTCCACACGTGACGTATTTACCGATGTTTTAAAGTATCGTATTACGACATATTCACATTATGTTGATTAAGTATACCACACCTATATATGAAATAGTTTTCGCATTTTGTGGATGAAGGTATCAGAAAAAAACCAACGATGACTCCGTCAATATTCTAAGGTTACGGTTTGACTTCTATAGTTAATACCTTCTCTGTCGATATCAAATATTGCCTAGTGCTAGCCATCATGTGGGGGTTATAAACGATTTAGGAAATCGAGATTGGTTAAAAGAAAGCAGAGAAGATGACAACGAGACATCAATGTCAATGTCTGTTTGTTCCATATTGCAATATGAATCACGAAAGCAAGCCTTATTATCTTAACATATTCCAATGTCCAAATGACGATGTAAGACCTACTTCTTCCAGTATGTCATTATCCGAATGATGCAAACTTAACTTCTTCACGAATGCCAATACCTGGATCACTTTACATGACGTTAAGCCCGTTTACCTGCTATGGAATTCAGTGTCTGAACCGTGTTATATCCCCTGTCTCCTCTTCCTCTGTGTTGTGGTGACTTCTTGACTTCTCACTTGTTCTCTGTATACTAACCTTAACTGAAGCTTCGTTATATCCTGCTGTGTGTTGTTTCCTGCTTTATTGGCTTATTAACAGTTAAAACAAAGTAATAATGGAATTGATTCCGCGCCATGTGTATTACTGTATATTTTGACGCATAACAAACATTAGTAGCGCAGAAGTCATGTGCTATACCTGAAATAATCTAATGGACATAGACGTATATCATTATCATACTATGTACACTCCCAAGATTCAGTGAGATTAGCTTACAACTCTTACTCGGCCAATAAAAATGTACAACTATCCTATCACAAAACAAAAAATGCATGATGCGCGATAAATAATATGCAATAACTTCTTGGTGTTGTGTAATAAAGAGAAAGACGAGCAGGTATGTGTTTTTATGTGACGCAGATCCACGTATAAATATACATGCACGTGTAAATATATCTACAAGCGTAAATATTCATCTGCACGTGTAAATGTACCCCCTGCTCCATACACAGTTGTCATTCGCGTGTTTGTACGCGCGCTATTCGTCATGCCATAGACTCGGCGGCCTCGACAGGCATTCCCTACCTATTCCCTTCAGTAGGGCCATATCCTAGTATGTAATGCACGTGTAATAATCCTTCCGTACAGCACTACCCTTCATTGTCAGGCTTACAGGCAATCGTCCAACAGGTAGGCACACCACCGACCCATTCCTCAGGAAGTTCCTAAAGCAATCTTTACCATCAGATGGTTGAGATTGCGGAATAATGCGGGAGACTCGAGTGTTACCCGGAATGAACAGGAATAAATCCGATGGAGTTCCAGATGCCTTCCATTAAATTGAAGAACCATTGAGTGATACGTCTACGCTTAACCACACTAACATATACAGCAATAGCAAGGCATCAGTTAGCCGTTAATTTGATGAAGTACTAAGTGGTATTGACGATCGACGGAAACTTACTTTAATGAGAGCAACCTAGTGGCCTTGAAAGATGCATTTCCTCCTTACATATGTTGTGTGATGTTTGCCTCATGTTCCTACAGTATATTGCTTGCAAGGATGTGATCATACATAAACCTCCTATGTCATTTGTACATAGAATACGCCATTTTATATCATACTCTTTTATGTGACAAACATTGTCAATTAAACACCAGCAAAGGTATCTTAAATACTAACACAATTTATCGTCCTTAGTTCATGCTCCAAGTATCCTTGCATCCCATTCGACAACCCTTCACACCACCAAACATCTATTTCCAACCTTCAGTTCCGCTGACCAAGCATTCCCTAAGTCTATAACACAGCCCCACAAGCCAAACATGTATTCTTTCGTAAACTTCCAATCCATTACGTCAACTTCTATTCTCAACCTCTAGTCCCTCTTACCATGCATCACTCCACGTCCATACACTGAACTCCCAAGCAAACCATTTGACCTAGGTGGGCGGTATTGTCCTTGAGTATTTTTTATTTTCAGCCGAATAGGTCGAATTAAGATATCCAGAAAACATTTCTTCAGATAAGTAGACAAATTCGATGGTCTTAATCGTATTTTATTTGTATTTGCGGAAACACACGGTAAAAGAATGCATGTGATGTTACTTCTAGTCTAACATTATTCCGACGCAGAATATAACAGTGACTTGACAAATTATTGGAACATATGGCTACACAAAAAGACGATATTACGCAAAAAAAAAAAAATGCTGAAAAAACAAACATCAAAGCCTAAAGCACATTCCAGAACAAACGGCTAGAAAAAAGAAAGCCATGTATGGGGTCGCACATCCTCGATATCCCAGGGGTTTCGATCACTTACGATCTCTACACCCCTGGACTATCTCATAGTGAAACTGGAGCCAACAGAGTAGAACAGGTAATTTAGTCCTTTGATGTACATCAAAAGAGCCGTATAACGGTACACTATGGTTGACTGTGTGGCTTTGATGTTAGGCGTCGCTCTCTCTGTAATCTTCAAAGGAAATGTTTGCTAGCCAGTGATTGGTCAAACATTTTTAGCTGAGCTGCCTTCAATTTCACTATGAGATAGTCCAGGGGTGTAGAGATCGTAAGTGATCGGAACCCCTGGGGTATCGAGGATGGGGGTCGCAATACTCAACACATTTCTAATAGAAAATATGGTACACCCCTATCAAGATCTGCGCACTTAATCGTAAGACACCATGGTGTGTGACAGGTCTTTGATAGACAACATTCATCAATCAAAACATCTGTTCGTCGACCAGAGCATCTCTGTAACAAATAAAATTTCTATTATCGGAATCGTAGGCGATAAGAGTCGGTAATAGGATTGACCAATAAGATGTTGTTGACAGTTAATTTTGGTAATGTATATGTCTTTGTGCCATTGTCAAAATCGTTTTCAGCTAAAGGGAATGATTCAACATCAAATTCTTAGAGAAAGACATTTTTCAATGAAAGTCGCCTTTTTAAGCTAAGACTCCTAAAGGTCTAATTGCAAATTGCAAAAGTTTTTGTTTTGATCAATGGTACAATGCTACATATACAACACAACAAAGACTTCTAAATGTGATTAGAAGAACAATAGAGTAAGAATACTGAAAAATAGTGTTTTAGAGAACTTCGTAGTTTATTAACCGAGATTCCTGATCAAACGAAAGTCAAGTTCTTGTGGACGCTTTGATCGTGCGTATGTCAGCATGTGCTGTACTATTCCGTGATTGTAATGGGGAATAAATCAACCAAAGTGAAGTATTCGTGAAGAATATCTTTAATAGTTAAAATGTTAAAACTATTTCTGGAAACAATTCACACGCAAAGGAACTTAGTGAGTTCTAAAGGTTTTACCTTTACAAGTGAAAGTAATATTTTGCAATGCTTAATTAGTTCCAAATGCACGTGGAAGTTCAACACAGCATGCAAAAATCAACATTTTTATTAAGTTATACACTTATCTATAGCCATGTTTAAAACCAAGCACGCACCTTTCTACAATGTGCGTGGGTTTTAAAACGTTACTCGTACATCGTATGCAATTTATATTTCTGTTCTACGTTTGTAAAGACGAGTATGCACCTTTCTGCGTATGTATACACCCAACGATCCATCTATCTATTATATGGGGAGTTTTTCTGCATCATTACCGAACAGTCGAATTGTGCATGTTATTTTAGGATCATTACTTACATAGCGCGGTGTGCTGTAATACTGATATAGAGATCGTTAGAAGTAAATTAAAACCAGAATGTGATACCCTTTTTTTCATCATTACAAGCTGTTTACTCTGTCTCTCTCACACACACACGTGCACCCGCACCAGAATATATAATCACGCGTCTTGCATGTCTGCCAGGTAAAACCAACTGACTTCCGGATTTGTAACTCGATAGAGCTCCGAGTGCCCCACCGAACATGGTTCTAGTACACGAGACTCGAAGCCAGGCAACCTTGAGTTGATTGGGAAAGACCTCCAAACATTGTACAAATACCCTCCTGCGAAATTAACCCCAATGTAGTCGTGATCTTGTCAACGACAATTTCATATGGTTTCCATAGCAATACGTGAGAAGAGAATGTATGCGAGGGTAACTTTACTTATAAATCACTCCTTGCAATTCAAAACAGCTTGAACAATTGACTTAATATTAGTGTTTAAAATGAGTTAAACATTCAGTTGATATTACACTTCACCATGACAACACGTCCCGCTTTACTTTTTTAATTACAACTTCTGATGAGCGGTTTAGTAAACTTAGGGTCAATGAGTTTCTGCAAAGTTTGTGTCCCTTTTTCAATGAACCCACAAAGCACAAGTCATTATTGGTTTGACACGAAGTCTGAAGTTCTCTTGAAACTCTACTTCAGCATGATTGTGTTTTCCTGTAAGAGAAACATGATTTCACCAAAAACACACAGAACTGAAAATTTTAATGATTTTGAAATTTTAATGACTTTTAATGAAACCCTAAAGAGCCACTTGAATTGAGACAACCGATTGGTTATGTTTGGCTTTGTTTCTTTTGAATGCCTATGGATAGGAGTGTGAAGATGCCGGTGCTTGTTTTGACATATTCAAGAAATAATATCCTTTCCCCGTTATACATAAACTTATGAAAAAATACGAACTAATGCCAACGGTTATATACTTGTATAACTACTTGACATATAGGATGTGAAGTTCGATCCTGCTTAAACGTTTCCTATCGGATGTACGCGTATGCATACGCACGCGTCAGAATGCATTCGGTACAAACTGTCGTGTCAGCATATCTAGCATCAATATTTACCTAGACAACACCGGGTGCTGATAGGCTGGGCCGTGTAAGTGATGACTTAACAACACCTAGTTAACTATTTCCTCTGTATGTGGCACGACTCCATGCCAGGGAATTTACGTCATACATGTCTTACCGCCAACGATTGTATCGGTTTGGTAACTTTACCTTCACGCTCTATATAAATATCCAAAGTGCCCCTTGGGGTGCCCCAGCAAACTCACTTACATTTATAAACATTAACCCGGCTGAGGTTAATCAGTTAGACATGTATGGTCTGTCTAAACAACAGGTGTCGGCTGAGACATCGAATTCAGTCGAAGGATGTCCTTAACTCGATGTAGTCTTTTTGAGTGGAATATTATGTTGTAAACGTCGTCATTTGGTGTGAGGGAAGTGATACTAAAGAAAAGGGCGACTAAAGAACTAGTTTAATCACTTAGATGCCACACGAACGGTGGACAGACTGATAATCCTATTATTTATGATCATTTCAACCGCCAAAGGTCAACAAGTGCAGAAGATATCTACCTATAAGGCATGGATAGAATAACTGAATTTAGCACAAATGGCTACAACGCGCGCAGTTGAAGTTTCGTAACAAGAACAAATAACGCGACTTCAGCAAAACGCATTTCAATCAATCTACGTTTCAAATTTTAGCTTGCTTCAATCCAGATAAACACCTATCAAAACCATTAAAATCACTTTTGCTCTTTTCAATTTTCACTTTCTACTCTGTTGGCTTTAAGGGCATCATTTGTTGGCACGCTGCACATTTCAGCGGTTGTTTGTAAGCGCCCTCTGTCGGGCAGGTGTGCTAATTACCGTGTGCAGATCACAACAGTTGTGTGGCGGTAGGTTGTAGACAGACATGCAACACGAACAAGATGTAATCCTGCCGAGCTCTTCATGAAAGGAAGCTCAGTTTTAGGATAATATCTAAGGATTACTATCTCCGTAGCGGTAATCACCAAATCGGAGTCGGTACTTGGATCCGGATTTTCTTTTAAAAAAGCTTTTGAGTTACATTTGATAGCTATCTGATATTTCGCTTTGGGGAACTATCTTCTAGGAAGTTTGATAAAACTACGCAACTAGATCGTTAGTTTTAGAGAACACGCACATGGAAGAATCGTACGATTAAGGAAAAACATGAGTATAGCTGTTCAATGTCAGACTAGATTTAGACTTTTATTTCGTGTCAACTCTCGGTTTAAACATCAATATACTTCCCACGTCATAATATTCACCGGGTACTAGATGATATCAACATAAAGAAACCGGAAGTATTTATCAGATATCCCTACAGCCCACCGAAGTTGAAAGACTTGAAAGGGGAGGTAATGAAAAGGGGAGAAAATCATCATATTAATGATATTGAAGAGAGAAAAAAAAAACATTAAATACGAGGTTGAAATTAAAAAATAATCAAGAAAACATATAATTCGATAGTAATCGGTGTCAAATTACGAAGACACAGGTATTGATCAATGCTGGGATGAAACTTGAATATATATGGAAGACAAAATTTAAAAAGAGGTATGACGATTAAAGCAAAATTAAAGGGGAGACAAAACGTCCAAACCATAGAACATGTTAAGCAAATGAAATAGCAGCAATGCTTCATGAAAATGATTGCAACATAGGGGGAGAATGAAATCAGGCAATACTACTTGGAGTATAACGGTTGTTGTTGGATCTGTTAATGACATGATTCACTAACGAGGCAGTCGGTATTTGTTACCGTATTTACACAGTAGTTTTGTTGATTATCTACCATAATCATTGCGGCCTGGACCCCTTCTTTTTGTAGGAGATACTCAACACCACCAATGGCCTTCATGTTTGGTGATAATCACTTCACGTCACCAGGATCAGAACTAAGGACGACGTCCTGGCTCGGACGTAGAGACACGATCGTCAGTCACCAGCAGTCAACCATCAAGATTAACAGATGCCGCTACAACAACAATCACTACTAACGACATTCTTGATGGGTAGTACAACCAGCAATTCGCCCAACATCACACCCTCTACTATTCCTCCACCATCAGTACCGCCACCATCACCAACAACACCACTGCAATCACCACTACCATCACCACCACTTCCTCTACCACCACACTTTCCATCACAACCACATTCAGTACATCCAGCATCTCTATCATTATCAACAACACTATCACCACACCCACCAACACTATCCCTCTATCACAACAATGACCTTGTGCCCCTCTAAAAGCCCTTTCTGCCCCACTGCATCTTCGCAGTCACCAACACTTGTGTCAAAGACTTTGTAAATTACCTGTAGTTTGAGTTATGCTTAAAATTTGTTCCATTTATTTACAGTAAGTGTTTGTACTACCAGAATATGTTCATTGTGTAAATTATGAAAACTTCACTTAATTTACTTAGTTTTATGGCCCAGACAGTAGGTAAAAAAGGCCTCGACTTACATTCTGTACTATTATTTGTGAACAGTCATACTTACACGGGAAATGCATTATGTCGCCAATGAGTGTGGAATCCCGATTTTGTATTTCGGGAGAGTACATTTTAACGTATTGTGAGTAGTATAAAGTACTGCTTAATAGCGCTTCAACCACGTATATCTTTTAAAGGGCCACTACCTTTCCGAAACGGCTTTTAATTTTTTAAATGGGAATGTAAAACGAGATCAATAATTTTGTAGAGTCGCAGAAGTTATTAACTATACGTTTACTAGAACACTTATCATCACCTTCAGAACTGTTTAATAAAATAAATAAAATGTTAATTTTCATAACGCGGGTCGTTTTATGTTTCCCGCCGTCGTCCTAAATGCCGCGCGGTAGCTGACTATCACTGCGCCAGACGGCAAAACAGCGAAATGAATCTCCACTGTTATCGTATATTAGACAGGAAATCTTGCATATGTTTGGTGTTGTAACCTCATCTTAAGCCATCGATATATGTTTTCTTTTGTTATTAATGTTTTAAGAAACCTTTAAATTTTGCTCCGGAAAGGTAGTGGGCCTTTAAGTATTTAATGCATAGATTTATACAGTTGCAAAGTGGACGGACTCTAGATCAGCGTTAAATGTGGACATATAAGACCACTTTTAAAACTTTTTTCGCGTTTGATATTGCGCCAGTCGTTGATACATACTCGTATTTGCTGTAAGTTTGTTTACTAAGATCATAATAATTTGCTAATACCGGCCAAATGGATGTATTACGTAAGAATAAGAAATGATGTTTTTTATTTGATACCTAGCCAATGATCATAACAGTCGGTCTTCCCGAAAGTTCTAATGGGGAGAGGTTTTTTTCGTTTTTTTTTTGTAAGCTGTTCCTCTGGTGGCTTTTGTCCGATGTTTTCTGATCTTATTTACACACGTACTGTTATGTAATGTTTATGACTGTCTGGTATGACCTCTGATGATTGCGCAGAAATGTTCTTTGATCTCAAAGACACGTTGGAAGCCTTAATTTGTGTTTCAGATTCTCGTATTTTGTTGATTTGCAACGCCTAAGAAACAATGTAGTCTACTTTTGGCAGAAGGTTATTTTCCAAAAACTACTCCTATGCGCACATTGATAGCAGTAAATGTCGTGGAATTCAACTACTTAGTATCCATCAACTTGTTTGATGATTATTTACATGTAGTACAAACATAATACTGATTGTCTCAGGACCAAAGATACTTTTTGACAAACAAAATAAATTGTCGAATCTACCAAAGTGAATAAGTGTAAACACCCATACAACCCCAAACGTATATGTAGGAAGGGGATGGAGGAAGTAAGAGGTACTCGGCCGACCTTGACCGATGGTATCTCGTGCTATCGTGGAGACGCCGGTAGACGACCACTAACGGCAATAGCAGAGAGCAAGGATCCTTGCGCGCACCTGCTCGGGTGTGGTCCCATGCACAGCGCGTGCCGTTAAACTGCAACCATCTAATAAACACTTCATCTATAAAACATCAGCCTGTTCGGGGAAACATAAACATTTCATCTCTAGAAAAGCCAGTAATGCCCCATAATTGTTAGGATAACACGATTACAAAACCCAAATAGGTGCTTATTCTATGGCTGGGACTCCTATAGCGTTTAAAAAGGTCTTCGGTACTTTAAAAGTGCTATTATTTCATCCAATACTAATCACAAACACGAGAGATATCTACCAGTCAGAATGATTCTTATCTACAGATTCCAACATTGGTATACTATTTCTACATCTGACATACATTTGTTTATACCTGGCAATAAACCTAAATCTGTCAGAGCAATTAAGTTTCGGTATTAAACCCCGAACAATTTTGTTATCGTATATACTCCCACCTCGAGACCTATGTCAAAACATTCTCAATACTATCTTTTACTTTCATTGGAGTACTTTTACACTCTCTCTTGCCAAATCCCTTCTCATAAAAGGATGAACGCTAGTGCCTGTTTATAGAACTGTACTTTCAGCAGGGCTCCCAGATTAATTTAATATATAAATGACCGTATGAACCCAAGCACGCTATAATATCTACTGTTACTGTTTAAACCAATATTGTTTGAGGAGTTTACAGGGTTTTCACGCTACCGGGAAAACGAGGAAAAGCCGGGAAATTTGAAAATAAAAATCCCGATAGGGAAAACCTTAAAAAACATAAAATATTTTTGGATACCTTAACAAAGCCATGGATTTTGGTCCGAGAAAAGGGTGGGAACCCTGACAGGGATCTAACGCTACCGGGAAAACGGAAAAAAAGTCTGGAAATCTGAAAATAAAAATCACGATAGGGAAAACTTTGAAAAACATGAAATGCTGTTTGAATCCCTTTATAAAGCCTTGAATTTTGGTCCGAGAAAAGGGTGGGAACCTTGAGTTTAACTGATATTGTTTGAGGAGCTGAATTATTGAATATCGTTGGTCCGTTCAGATAATGATACAGAAATGGTGGGTCGAAATGTTCCTATTTTCATCCTTAGATGATGACCTGGACCAAATTAGATTGAAACACGTCAACGAACATTGGGATTCTATTATGGTTTTTTTTTCATGTAATAATGTAACAGATGTATGGTCATAGTCACAAGGAAGTCCAGAAAAATTGAAACAAGAAAATCAGAAACCCAGCAACAGTGACCGAAACTTCTTGTCTACATGTTTCTAATGTAATTCTTGACTCTGTATTTACCTCCTTGATTAGGAATGTGGTAGGGGCAAGATCTTGTATGTCTGTAATGTCTTACTAGTAGTATCATAAGAGATGATGTTCATTGCCAAAATTATCTATGTATTTAGATATTAACTCGTAAAGTACTATATCAATAGCATCCGGTAATCGGTACCCCGCCGTCATTGTTCCAATCAGGAATGTGTCGCCCGTTTTATGATTGTTATAGATTTAAAGTTTTATTCATATTGAAATCTTTAGTCAGTGGTGATTGCCGTCAAAATCAACGAATTTTATTCAACCAAGATTACTGGTGTTTCAATTTAGCACACTCAAATTGAGTATATTATAATGTTTTTTTATGTTTGAAAAGGATTGGGACCTCCTCGCACAGATTATGGTGATTATCGGAGGAAAAACAGGGCGCCAACAGCAAGGACCACAGAAGGGTCACAAGGACGGATGATCAGGACAACAGGATAGTCAAGAAGACGTGACATAGGTCATATGAGGAAGGAGTCTAGGAGACATTATTAGCCATGGCCATACGGGACTAATGTCGAAGAGATGGTAATAACTCTTTATTCAATGGTGTTAACAAACCAATTGGATATCAGTATAACGAGTAATGGACGCACTCATGCGAGCCGTTTATGAAATAAGGTGGAGAGAAAAATGGTAGTAACTTATTGAATCTAGCACTGGAATAAACCGACATTTACAAGAGCTGTTGGTTGGCTGGTTGATTAGAAAGTCCTATTAACAACCTATGTCATTTAAGTCTGGTCTCATCTGTATACAGTGTGTTGTGTGTGTGAAGTGCGTGCGTGTTTGGAAGACTGCAGTATGTTCGTGCTGTCTCTTTGTTATAGTGGTGATGATGGTGGGTAGAATTGACGAATTATGACGACTAGTACAATATAGCCAAGTCAGCAGATACTGCCAGACGTTTATTACTTTGAAGCTTTGTTGCAACACAGAACCACATCGCTGTGAAGAGATACTCTAATGTGCGTCACAAAACGTAACCATGACAGATCCGTTTCCGCGTCTGTAACCACGGTAACACTAGTGCACTGTTACTAGTCAGTACAGTGACTTTAGTTGACTTGACAGTCAGGCTTCCTTCTTGTCACTGTACAATCTGACTTACTTTTACAAAGATACCTATCTAAAGGGGCATTAACTCTGAAAAAATTACGATACTTATGCAAAGGGCAATAACTTTGTAGTAGCAAAGATGGGTATGGGAAGGGACAATAACTTTGTAGTTACAAATATATCTTTGTACAGGGGTATTAAGTCTGAAGACTTTACAAAGATAGTTATACAAAGGGGCAATAAATATGTGGTTGCAGACACATGTGTGAAGGGGCAGTAGCTATAGCTACAAAGATACCTCTGTAAAGGGGCGATAATTCTGTAGTTGCAAATATATTCATGTAATACCTGTGTAAAGGGGCGATAATTCTGTAGTTGCAAATATATTCATGTAATACCTCTGTAAAGTTGCAAATATATTCATGTAATACTTATGTAATGGAATGATAACTCTGTGGTTACAAATATACCCGTGTAATACTTTCTGTAAAGAGGCGATAACTCTGTGATTACAAATATATTCATGTAATACCTCTGTAAAGGGGCGATAATTCTGTAGTTGCAAATATATTCATGTAATACTTATGTAATGGAATGATAACTCTGTGGTTACAAATATATCCGTGTTAATACTTTCTGTAAAGAGGCATTAACTCTGTAGTTACAACAATACCAAAGTAAAGTAGAAGTTACTATGTGGATATTAATGTAAAGTGACAGTAGTTATATGAACTATTCATATGAACTGACTACATGTCTATGGTACAAAGTTGCTAATGCAAACTGACTGAGGCCAGTAGTTGTAATACAGTACCGCCGTGTTTATACGTATAACGATAGTAATAGAAACTGACTGTTAGTCTACAGAAGCATGGGCTACTAATGTAAGTAAGTCATTGGTCTAGCTAATGGCTTCCTGGCATTTTTGGGACTGTACCAGCAAGAAACTGCTGATGTGATCAGGAAAGAGAGAATCTGTTTGTCGACTCATCTTCGACTATACGTAGGTACAACGAGCAACTATGGCCTTGAAACCTTTGGAACGGTGGTTCAGTGTTAGTTCTGTTGGTAATAGCCTACCATCTCGGATCCGCAATTTTTCAGTACGGTCGGATATTGTAGATTTTTTAATTATTTGTATATACCTGACGTCAATATCTAATAATATATACAGGTTTGTGGTTTAATTTCAAGGGTCATCGACAAATTGAAATATATTTGACCGATTCTAATAAATCCAGCAGTATATAAATCCAGCAGTATTAACAGCAGTGTTCTAATTGCCAATTCCCCTGTCTACGCTGTAAACCCCAAAACTAACGATCTATTCAGTCAACAATTTAGCATTGTCAGAATAATGTATATATATATATATATATATATATATATCTGATATACATTACTTCAAATGGAGCATGATTGAAAATAAAAACATGTCATTGTCATTGGTTATATTGCAAGCATTTGGTAACAGGTTAGAAAAGGGTTTGTATTACAGGTTAGAGAGGAGAGTGATTGAGGAGGAATTATACTACAGGTTGGGAAGGGGTGGTATGGAGGGGGAATTATACTCAGGTTGGGGAGAGGGTATAATGTGAGTCAGGGAGGGATGGTATTGAGTGGGAATTATACTACTGGTTCGGGAGAGGTGGTATTGGGAGGGAATTATATTACTGGTTGGGGAAGGGTGGTATTGAGTGGGAATTATACTACAAAATAGAAAGGGGAGTTATTGAGGGGAATTATACAACAGGTTGAGGAGGGGTTGTATTGAGGAGGATTAGACTGGGGAGGAGTGGTATTCGGGGGACTTATACTACAGGTTGAGGAGGGGTTGTATTGAGGAGGATTAGACTGGGGAGGAGTGGTATTCGGGGGACTTACACTACAGGTTGGGGAGAGGTGGAATTGAGGGGGAAATTATACTACAGGTCGTGGAGGGGTGGTATTGAGGGGGAATTATACTCAGGTTGGGGAGGGGTGGTATTGGGGTGAATTATACTACAGGTTGGGGAAGAGTGGTATTGAGGGGGAATTTATTACAGGTTAGAGAGGAGAGTGATTGAGGAGGAATTATACTACAGGTCGGCGAGGAGAGGTATTATAAGATATAGACAATAGACTGGGGAGAATGAGGAAATTGCAGAGGGCGGTATTAGGAGGAATGATACTACAGATCGGAGGTGGATAGAGGAGGGGTGGTATTGAGGATTGGGGAGGGGTGGTAGGGATTGGGGGGGTGGTATTGAGGGATTGGGGGAGGGTGGTATTGGGGTGGGAATATTGGTGAGTTTGAGGATAAGGGGGGGGTGGTATATTGAGGATTGGGGAGGGGGGAGGGGTGGTATTGAGGATTGGGGAGGGGTGGTATTGAGGATTGGGGAGGGGGTGGTATTGAGGATTGGGGAGGGGTGGTATTGAGGATTGGGGAGGGGTGGTATTGAGGATTGGGGAGGGGTGGTATTGAAGATTGGGGAGGGATGGTATTGAGGATTGAGGAGGGGTGGTATTGAGGATTGGGGAGGGATGGTATTGAGGATTGAGGAGGGGGTGGTATTGAAGATTGGGGAGGGATGGTGTTGAGGATTGGGGAGGGGTAATATTGAGGATGGGGAGGGGTGGTATTAAGGATTGGGGAGGGGTGGTATTGAGGATTGGGGAGGGGTGGTATTGAGAGTTTAGGAGGGGTGGTATTGCCGATTAAGGAGGGGGTGGTGTTAAGGATTGGGGAGGGTGGTATTGAGGATTGGGGAGGGGTGGTATTGAGGATTGGGGAGGGGTGGTATTGAGGATTGGGGAGGGGGTGGTATTGGGGATTGAGGAGGGGTGGTATTGGGGATTGGAGAGGGGTGGTATTGGGGATTGGGGAGGGGTGGTATTGAGGATTGGGGAGGGGGGTGGTATTGAGGATTGGGGAGGGGTAATATTGAGGATTGGGGAGGGATGGTATTGAGGATTTTGGAGGGGTGGTATTGAGGATTGGGGAGGAGTTGGTATTGAGCAACTTGTAGTAACTTGATGCCCTTTGATGGTCGGTAACCAACACACTCGACACACTTAATGTGAATCTTCCTGGTAATGCTTTTTATCGTCCAGAAATTAACTTAGGCATGGATGTGAGTAGTTTGTAATGTAGAATAGTACCGAACCTGACCTCTAGTACACCTGATAGTCCTACTATACTTACGTTTGTGAGGAGGAAAAAACATACAATAAATACCAACATACAGCCGTCTCCATAAAAAGACTATCGCTCGGCTGGCAAACAGTTATTCTATAGTCCCAGCCCTGGAAGGGGGCATCGACGTTAACTAAGGATGGAACTGTAATTAGGGGCACTACTAACCCTGTCAGTACTGATGATGTGTGGGAGGAGGGGTGGTGGGATTGGGTAGGTAGGGGTCGGGGCATCAATACCAACCACAACATTGAAGCATTACTTTTTATGACACGTAACTCACTTGCTAGGTTGTGTTCTCATATATAGAGTGTTGCAATGTTGTGGTATATAATGCCAACATATTGCTGTATATCGTGCATTATGCTTATGATAGCGGGTTACCATGTTACAACATCTTATATTGGGTTAACATGTTGCAACATTGTCATGAGGATCAAATAGGATTTACTGGGGTTAGCGGAGATGTGTTGAGAAAAACGAAAGTACAGCGTTTGAAGTTTTAAAAAGAAATTAACCCAAGTTTTCTTTTTTAATCAATCAAATTGGAAAAGTTAGTGTTTTATCAGGAACAATTATCTGTTGGCGCAAACAACTGGAAGTTAAAAGTCGTATCCGAAAGGAATTTCCGTTAGGTAATTGTTATCTCACAGCAATAATAGTCTATATTGGGATTCACTTCCGGATCACAAAGTCAATCAAAATGGACAATTCCTAAAATATGAATTAAATCAACGACGGACAAAAAAGTAGGAAAATAAAATATCTAGAGTATTCATGGAAATTATACGTGCCATATAAATTAAAAATTCTTTACAATGTTTATATTATCACTATAACTGTTTATCGGATTCAATACTGAACCCGGTGAGGAAGTGACATGACAGCTGACGTAGAGAAGGACATCACCACAACCGATGTTATCATATAACAAGTATAGTTCTCATTAAAACTATAAAAAAACAATTTTCGAAAGAAAATTATCAAATATCAAATCATAGGCATCCTTATCCGCTTTAAACTAGATAAACTAGAAAATTTTCAAGGGAAAATATCCGGACATGTTTCTCAAAGCATTTTGTTATTATATAATCCAAGATGACGTACGTTTACAAAGATTTACATAATCGGTGATAAATGTAAATAGAGGACGTAAACAGTATTTGCGATAAAATCATAAATGTCAAAATGCTGTATCATTATCTAATAATTTTTATCCAGATATGTTTATCATCGCGCCATGATCAAGTCCAGCTGCCGCTTGGCTCGTTACTAGGTACCACGAGCAGACGACACACCAGCTTCCTGTTCACAAGGCTGTACCGGAACAGGTCAGATTTTCGCCAATTTGACCAGATTTTGAAGAAAATAATGCTTGAATATCAGAATAAAATCGCTGTATAGGCGAATTTAGTTTACTTACCTAACTACGACGATTCTCTAATCCCATACACTAAAAGGAACCCAAATAGTACAACACAACTACAGTCGGCCAAGACTACAACCGACTACAGGCAGCCATCGGCTTTCCAAAGGCAGATATTGCAAATATGCGAACAATCTGGTGAGGCGAAGAAATCTAATATCGCAGAACCACTACCCTTATATGTAACAGCTGGGTAACGGCAGCGCTCACGTGAAATCCCCCGGTGCATCACCGATACTTCCCAAATAAAGATCCCCTCCAGCCAATGGCTGTGCCGCGTTCAGCGGGAGTGGGGGATCCTCACGCGCGCTACGGGAATCGTCTGCTATTCTGCTTCTATCATACATAACATCGTATAACTGATAATTATCAGCCTTTTATTTACGTTTCTTCAAAGAAATGTGCGTTTTTATATAGCAAATCTCCATTATTATGTGTGAAATTAGTTTTGTTATTTTTTTGTAAGAACGAACAATCTAAAATATATTGTTTTGAAAAAAAATGAATAAAGAAGTAGATAAATAGCTTTTATATTTCAAATCGTCTTGTTTTGAAACGATATCTTTCCATATGAGTTTAAGTTTTTGATTGAGCTACCTACCTTTCTCTCGAAAAAGCCCGTGCGATGGCTAACCTGTCGTTGTCTAGAATGTATAGTGTGAAGGGGAGATTTCACCACCTGCAGAGAGTCACCGGAACAAATTGATTAGGTATTCTACTTTCTGCTACACCGCATAGGTAAACACGCGCATGCTGCTCAGTAATTGTGTGCACGTGTAAGTTGTTATTAGGTTTATACACATGTACTGATAGATTGACTGATGATCGTTGTCAATCACACAAAACATCAATGTCTAATGATGTTACATTATAACGTATCCGTAACGGATGCAATAGCGGTGTGACGGTGAACACAACACCAGATTCATGGTCAAACTCATTATCTTTATCGCTAATACATACTTGATACTTGTTCGTATGCAGTGACCGTGACCCTTAAGTGAAGATGTGGCCTTGTGATACAGACGTAATCTATTAGGCATTTAGACGCTCACTTCTCTAGAGCTTGTGGACATATTATCCTCGAAAATATGCTGGTGCTTCCGTCCTAATCTATATTTTTTTATCATAATCTACCTACGTTTTCTTTCTTTTGAAATTAAATATTTTCAGAATGATGTCCATTATACTTTTACAGTTAAATACGTCCACAAGGGATGCTCTGACAGTGGTATTCATAATGTATTTTCATTCACAAAGTCAATATTTTTAAAGGGACGAAAACAACTTTCATTGACATTTTAAGCTTATTATTGGAAACAATGACCATTCATTTTAATAGGTATAATACCGTCTTTGAATTAAAAAAAAGTTAACATTGAAATCGTTGCCATTTTCTAGCTTCTGATTGGTCAACATTTAGATATTGATTAAGTTAAGCAAAAACTGGTTTATATGGGTTTTTGAGAAGTAGTGCGACTGGTTTGTCAATTATTTCATGAGTTTCGCTGTCACAAAGAGACACAAAATGCTTATAACACAGTTTCCGAAACCACACTCGCTAATTACCTAGCATACTTTCGACTGATGACTCCATTTATTTCGGTCTGAAAAGTCATGTGATCGTCTTCTGATTGAAAATGGCGTGGTATGCATATTCAACAGTTGGAATATCGGGGAGGGGGGGGTGGGTAGGGGTGGAGACTAAAGGTAAAACAACACAACAAATACGGAATTTGTGAATTTTAGATAATGTAACGAAAACTGGGTGGAAAAGGGTTTCTTCATATAACAAATTTTGGTTTAGCAAAAACAAATAGATAAAATAAAATTGCAATCGTCACTCTATTTCAAGATGTGTTTAAACGTATATATACAGGGAAGCAGTATACTGTTTAAATAATCGAGTTTGAAATGGTGAGATTTAGAAATCCACAAATAAAAACGTTTATGAGATGAAGTCGGTGATCACCTGTTAGAAGCAGTTTAGGAAATATAATTTTTGGCGATATTTGACTGGTTTGAAAGGACCCCCGCCTTTATCGAAAATCCCTGGACACCGTTTAGACTGCTCGCAGATAGTATCTCCAGGAATGCACATCGCAAAAAACATCTTAAGTACATATTATCGTAAAATCGCTGTAAAAACAGGTTATTTACCGTGGGTTCCACCTCACCAACTATTCTGATAGAGTTCCCCACTGCTTTCACTGCAGGAGTGCATACATCACTCACGTTATTAAAACCAAGAAAATTCAATAAACAACCCGGGGCGGTAAATATCTGCACGGTCCTTGTAGAGATGTTGTGTATCGATAGCGACACATATTGTTTTAGTTCCTAACAAAAATAAGATGTTACTACTAGGCTTAGCAACAACGTATCCTCAATACGAGGCCTAAAATAAGCGAATACACGTCAGAGCAACACTCCATGTAGGAATACAATAGCATTGTGACAGTCACCCAATATTTTAGCATCTTTTTCTTTTGAAAACCAAATTAAAGATCAAGTGTTATAAGAATGTTAAGGTCATGCTAATTATAGCAAGTTGTATTTACTTTTAACCGAAAGCATATTCGTCCCCAACACTGAATGAATTTGTATAAGTTTTAAGCTTGTTTTTGTGCATACATCGATATATGAATACGCTTTGTGTAAACCAGCAATGGTCATATATTCATAAAAAAGTCGAATGTAAATTATTTTTCAATGTCAATACCAAGGTAACGAATTTAAAAATTTAAGACGTTTATGTATCACCATAAGCCTTAACCGACTTTCCCATTAATATCAAGTGCTTCTGATCAGAACAGTTTTCAAAGACGAAAAACATGCTGACACAGAATTTTATGGACGTGTCTACGCGAAAGTCGGCAACTAAACAATAGGTTCAACCCTGCTATATGATATTACTTAATTAAATATGTACGAAAGGAATGATTCCGACAGTAGTTTACTTTTAAAACGTGCAACGTTTCCATTTTCTGTGCTATTTTTGTCTTTCCACGATTTTTACAGGTGCAGTCGATACTTCGTGTATTTAAAGTTCTTGCTCTTTTCTGGCTAAAAGACGGCTTCTATCAGCGACTAACATCTCAAAAATGTATACATGTGCAGACAGTGTTGTAAAGAGTTTTGACCACAAAATTGAGAAATGTACATCCGGAACTTTTAACTGTTTACTGTAGACCTAAAATTATCCTCGCCTTGTACTAAAACACCTCGGCGAGTGCGCACTGCATTAATATACCAGCACAATGCAGAACAAAGTACAACCACAGGCGTTTGGCTCTTAAAACATTTTTCTCTCTGTATATATATATATAAATATATATACAATATTACATATTATGTATAGATAGAAAAATGTCTTTAGAGCCAAACGCCTGCGGTACAACCCGAGTTACACGGACATGTCCTGAATTCCGGCAGCCCACGATCCTGATATTATCTTTTATTTCGACTGGAATATTCCTGCACGGTTCAATTACAGTGTAGTTTTGATTCTCAAATAGAAACCGTAATTTCGAATAAATTTAAAAAAAAACAGCATACATTGTATCCGTACAACAAAATCCGGCATACCATTTCGGCGTTGAAATCGTCGACTCGTCTTCGATTCATTGCATTGTTACTTAACATCATAAAAGAAGGAAATGGTACACGGCCATCAATGGTTATCAATTCGATTTGGTAAAATACATGTTGTAATTTAGGATAACATAAAATACATGTAGTTTTCATTTTATCAACAATGTATACTTTGATAAATTTGTAGCAGACACCATTGGACACAGTTAGGTCATAGAATGACCTGCTGCCTCATAGCATGCTCGTTTAAGGCGACTTAATTTGGGATCTGATCTCTTCATTTTTTCGTAACGTCTTCCTTCTACCCAGTGTCTCCCTCGTGACCGTCTCAGGTTTTGTCTGTGATACATGATACATGCGTGTTTCGGTTAGTTAAATTATTGAGAAAAACCTAAATATTTTGTCTCTTAGATTCGATGAGTAGGACGACTGGTTCACATCGTGTGCTATCACAAAGAGACGAAAACATTATACACATGACTCTCACATGTACGACCAAACATGTACAGGAGATTTTGCTGTTCATACGAGTTTGTGTAACATTTACATACCAGTATAATTTCCCAGCTAATTTTCATACATATCAGTATAATTTCCCAGCTAATTTTCTATCACATATAAAAAGAAAATCTTTCGTGAAATCTAACTATAGATAAATCCCATAAATATCTTGAAAGATAATCCGCTGGTACTTAAAAATAAGCTTTAGGCCTACATACAAAATGTACATGTGACTGTTCAATCGGGAACCTTCGGCGCTTTCCGTAAACGAGAGAGTATTTTCTCGTTTTAATACGGAATGTGCCGAAGGTTACCGATTGGTGAATGTTGCGGTAATAATAGCCTAACCAATGCCTATGACTGATGCTATTGGTAGTGACAACCTTTGGTTATTGACCTTGAATAAAGAAACCACGCCAAGTCATCGTTAAGTTTACTCGTACTTCCCCCACTCTCTAGACCTTCGACAAGTACATGGAGCTAGGTAATGGAAGTATATAGTATAGGTAGCAGCTCTTTACCGTCTGCCTCCATAAATCATGCAACGCCGAGTCATTAGCCGTCAGAGGATGAAGATCTGCCAGACATGACACAACAATGGAGAGAAGAAAGGTTAACGACTGAGTCTACTCACAATGGTGGATCATCTATTTATCACAGGAGTTGTACAGATACAGCAGTCTTTTACCAACTCTCAAATGAGGGACGCAAGCAGATTTGTCAGATTTGATGACAAAGAAATGTCTAATCGAAATTATTTTGCGCTATTTCGAAATTTTCTATCAGAAGAATCTAAACAGTTATAGCTCAGTTTTACATAATTTTATTCTAATAAGTTGACTTGGTCATTAACTAAACTGGATTTTTTCCTTAGATTATTTGCTAAATTATAACATATCTCATAAAGAACCGGGGTCGAGTTATCTTTCCTTTGTAACGAAATAATCAATAATTTCTAATTAATACGAAATATTTTAATTCTTTGTAGTTGTATATTAAATCGGTTCGATTCTAGAAAGAACTTTTTTTTGAAAATCTGAATTGGAAATCAATGTTGTTTTGTTTTCAAATATTGTAGCTTCGCTATTGGACAAGCCATAAAACTTGATTACATTCTCAACGAAACTCCACCTTTTTGGAACGCCATAAAACTTTTGTTTTCAAACTACTATTCACACATTAGTTTTTTGGACAATGCATCCGAATTGCAGATATCTATGACCACCTAGCATCAGTCCATCCGCTGAAGAGTTTTGACGCCACGACTGAAGCTTATAGCACCAACAGAGCTCAAATTCTTCACCCAAATTGATAATATTCAATATTTGTTAAATTCAATAACGGATTTTGACAATATCTGTGTGGCTTTTCACATAACATCATTTTAACATGTCAGGTTAATTCAACTTCTATTAAGGAAGAATATTTAATTTATGATTAGTTATCGCTTTTTACATTTCATTCTTGACGTAATACTCTTTAGATGTCACAAAACCCGTTATGAATCACTGAAACCAGCAAGTGTGATTTCACATCCAACAGCTTAGGACTTTGTTTGCTTTGTTGGTGAACAAAATGAACGATTTAACGGGCGATAGAACAGTTACATATTAGCTATAGGAAATAAAGCTGGAATGAACGCATCTATAACAAATTTCGCACCAAACCATTCTCTGAGGACCTTTTGACACCATGAACACTTCCATAGACTGGAACAGAGCTAAATTTCATCGATCAAACTGATAATATTCATTATTAGATAGCTTTTTCGATGTATATTGCATGAAATGGAAATTTAAGAGAGAAAAAATATCGATTTATCAAAATATTTCATACTTGTAGATGCCATGAAACACTAGTACTAGGCCTACAAAATAACCCGAATGGTCGTATGAGTTGTCCCCAACTACCTAATGAGGGTTCTCGTAACAACAAAGAACATCTACTGATTTAATGTTTGCTATCAATCTACAACTGTAGTAGGGTGTGTGTGGAGTGTAAATCCACTACTGTTAACTTGAAATAACTCTACCAAAGATTTACAGTCACAATGTAAGCAAAAAGGGAGCCGCTTACGAAACAGCGGCAATAGAGTAAAGGTCGCCGGAAGTAAGCCGGGGGTCTCCCATGACAACACGCATCAGAAATACTGACAGTTCCTTATACATGTACCGGTAAAACGAGAGACGGCAACATCTGACTTTCTACGCAACGGATAATAAACCACTTAGTAAGTGCGTATACTGCAGCACAATGCATAAAAACATTTTTTTTATTTGTCAAACAGTTGCCACATTAGAAGAAACGCCGACGCAGCTAGTGTTAGCATTGTCTGTACCATTGGATTACATACGTTCATGATTCGCAAAGTTGTGCATTAATTTTTTTTTCTTCTTGGGGCTATGGAAGGGGTAAAGATGTGTACAGGAAGTAAAGAGTTTTCAGCTGCAACCATTCATATGTGCCGACAGTAAAAGATACGAACCAAACGTAGATCTATACATAGGTAATAGATCGATATAGATCAGTATTCACCCTATGGACCTTTCCGTTTATCAGATTTTACACGCAATCTTATCAAAAGATTGTCTCTCGCTAATCTACCGATATAACCGTGTTTGACCTCTGCCCTGTGCAACCTTATTTTACCTTCGCTATATACCACCTACTTTGAACCTGAACCTGTCCGACAACTGGTCCCCTATGTCCTATACAGTACGGTTCTTTATAGATGCCCGTGTAAGCTGTCAGTTCGATAAATATTTAGGCGATATCCGGTTTATTGGCAAGAAATCACTGATCATTCGACATGAAACATCTTGATGACCTTGACAATCTGAGATTTTTTCAAAACCATCAGCGTCACAGAGGAAGTTTTTCCTAAGAATGTATTCTCGTAATTGGAAATAAATGCATATCCAGTTGGCAAGACTTCGCTGTGGAGTATTTTCTGATAGGCGTCTAATATGATTACTGCAAATAATGTAATGTGCATAAGCTTAATAGTTTTCACATTCGAAACCAGATGATAAACAGATTTCGTGCCCGTTAGCAAATGGTCCGGTCCGATAGACGTTCCAAAGCTTAGTCGCACAATACCTTGTGACGTAATGCGGATGCTATAAACACCTGCGCGAAGACGTCCTCTTATGTCCGGATTGCCAGCGTAACTGGGGAAATGTAAGACAACTAATACATGATAATAAATGTCTTGTCAGGTAAAAACACACCAAACTTTGAGTATTGGGCTCGTTTGGCGAAAAAGTATGAGGATGAAAGAGTCGAGAAAACTGATGATAAACATGAAGGTGATATATACACACTGTAGCAGGAAGACTTGTACTGTAACACGCAGACTACAGTGACATTTTTTTTGTCTGCTACATTCGTAACCCACTATGTTATAAATACGACTGATTGTCCTTTTCAAATACACTGCCCTCCAAAAGTTCTGTTACACATACATTTTTTATCAATAGATTTAAAATACAAAAAAAAATCAATATTCTTTTAGTTATCACGTGAATATTTTATTGTCCAAATACTTTTACAATTTTTCATGATAATGCAATGGCCCTGAGTTCATAATTGTAATGAAATTGGAATATTTGTTAAAAATAAAAAATATTGTTATTCTGTTAATATTTGGTATATCCTCCACGTGCTCTAAGTACTGCCTGTATACGGTCAGGCATACTTCTGATCAATGTTCTACATCTTCTAGCAGGTATCTCATCCCATGCTAGCTGCAATGCAGCTTCCAGTTCCCCAAGATTTCCGCACTTGTGCTTGCGGACTTCCATACCAAGATCTTTCCACAGGTTTTCAATTGGGTTCAGGTCAGGGGATTGTAGGGACCATTCCAAAGACTGAATATTGTTTTCATCCTTCCATTCAGTTACTATACGGGCTCTGTGGCATGGGGCACCATCATCCTGGAAGAAAAAGTTATTACCGTAGCCTAGCAGATGTGCTGATGGTATTGCATTGTTCTCTAAAATGCCAATGTACTTTATTCCGTTGAGATTTCCTTTCAAAGGAGTAAGATATCCAGTCCCTGGGAAAGATATAGCACCCCATACCGTCACACCACCCAACCAGACTTAACTGTAGGCACTACACACTCGTGATGTAATTGTTCATTCACTCTTCTTCTCACGTACGTTCTGCCATCTGTTTGGAAGAGAGTGAATCTTGACTCATCAGTCCAAAGAACTGTTGACCAGTCCACCCAGGTCCAATTTGCGTGATTATATGCAAATGCCAACCTCTTCTGACGATGGGTAACAGTTAAAAGTGGTTTTTTGGCAAAAACACACTCACTGTGGGTACCCGTACACGGGATATTGGTATCGACGAGGGGAAGTTTTGCAATATTTTCACAGTTTTAATGTAATTAATGTATCTGTAACTATTGGTCAGTTCAAGCTAAGTATATATCGCGTCCGTATGCGATCTGTCAACCCCCAGCGTCATATAGTTATTGAGGAATAGACAGGAATCCAGGGTCACATGCAGGGGGGGGGGGGGGGGGGGGTACCGCAGTGAAAAAGGCGGTTCAAAATAAATCGCTGATATGAATATTTAATGCTTTTCTGAAAACGGAATTCATTTTCTATGGCTAATTCACAACATAGGAAAGCAACTCACGCCCCGATGACAAATTTTGAGGTCATGAAGATTGCGAAATAAATCAATGAAAATCACGTTGTGTACGGGGGCTTGCTTGTTGTTAAAAATCAAGTGTACGGGGGCTTGGATGCTGATTGTACGGCAGCATGGTTGAAGATTGTACGGCGAATTGGTTGATGAGTTGAGTAACGCAGCTTTTTAAGCCAAATATTCCTTTCTAGATATCAATATATAGCGTTCTATATGATTATCAAATTACTGATTGAAACGATACGCTATGTAGAATGATTTATCATTTTGATTTTGATCAATTCAGGCAAAAACTGTTCTTTTCAATTAATTTTTAAGTCTGGGCAACTAAAAGTATTAACGTATTAAAACATTATCTTCAGATAAAGATAAATAACAGCAAATGATAAACAATAAATCTGACAAATAAGGATAGGATGCAAAATTAAAATGGAAAATGTAAGAAACGGAACCATATCAGTAAAGGGTGACATCTGGACACCTGTGCATTAAACTGAAGTTCCGTGTTGTATTCTCGAATTATAGAGTTCTTTGGCATGATACATCGTCAATATTTAAAACTGTAATTACGAGTTTTGCAGCTGCTGACAGTCACAGACTTTCCGTCAAACATTGCACCGTAAATATCATTACATATTACAATTAACTATGCTAAAATATACTACTCACCTTCGTTGTGTTGGAACATTGTGGAAAATACCTGATTGGAGTTTTTCTTGTACAAACGCGATGTCAAAACAACGCTATGACAAATATGTATTCGTAGCCATGGTTTACAATTCAAAAGTAAAATTACTTGAATCCCACCAGATGAAGTTATATTTCTTATCGAAATCGGCGCTATATGGTTGTGTAATACAAGTACAGGAATTCCTTCCTCAAAATGATCCCCTCCGTTAAAGTATTTAACACAATTGCCAGCAAACAAACAAACTGATCTTGTATACAGAATCTACAGACCAACCAGCATTCATCATCTTCGTCTGGAAGGCCTACTATTCCATTGACATCGTTACATGAGATTTACGAAGACATAAACGTCGGAAGAAAACTTTACATCTGTCTTTTGGACGACTAGACGCTATTTGTTTTAAATATATTGTGAAGTTTCTCATTTTAATTATGCCAAGCCCCAGTACACCATATTTATCTCATAAACCAAGTCCCCGTACAACCAGTTTAGCAAGCCCCCGTACAAAAGCTAAATTTTCAGTCTTCTTGTTGAAACATCCATGGCCACGACAATATGAAATTGGCCTAAACATAAATTTCCATATCATAACCCGTTATACAACCCTAAAATGATAACCTGGAACAATCTAGTTATTCAATATCACGAACAATTAGTTCACAGTCGTTTTCATTGCGGTACCCCCTACAGGTGACCCTGGATTCCTGTCTATTCCTCCATAAATATATGACGCTGGGGTTGACAGATCGCATACGGACGCGATATATACTAAGCTTGAAACTGACCAATAGTTTCAGATACATTAAATTACATTAAAAACTGTGAAAATATTGCAAAACTTCCCCTTGCTGTGACAGGCCACCGCCTCGTCGATACCAATATCCCGTGTACGGGTACCCACAGTGACACTGAAAACGGTCTTCTCTAGATAATCGCTGCATTTTGTTACATGAAATTTTTCATAATTAAATCATACTTTAAGAATAACAAAAATGATGACACATAGTGAGCAGTGATTAATTTTGTCATTTAAATTAAATTTCCATGGAAATACAGTCCATAAGTGAGTGTGCTTTACTATTTTTAGGCATTTGATAGGTCTGTATTAAATATGAAATAATTGAATTATTAATAAAAACACGTTTTAGGACTTAATTAGGACGATTATTTGTGTTAAAATACCAAAGTAGTAGTACCCCCCTTTACTTCATTTAAAACATATGACAAACAAATTCTATCCCCAATAATTTTGTCAAAAATAATTTTATACAGAATTAAGAGAGTTGTAACAGAACTTTTGGAGGGCAGTGTATATGCACAATAATGTACAATAAGCATTTCGGATTAGTTTTAAACGATACTTGCTGTTCTCACATTGCATGATCCATTCTGATCTGTCAGTTACCTCCCTTCGATTCCGTCAGCACTGAGAAAGCTATGATCACACATCAGCTAATATATTGTACCATCGGTTCTTCCGTTATAGCATATAACTGCATGATGTGCTATGTCTAATTGTATATCTTCGGTAGTACATATGCTTCAGTGGGATTGCACTAAAAGGTTGGCATTTCCTGCCGCTGCCGAAATGAAAGATGGACGAGTATTGGATTAGCGTCACACAAACTCCATGAAACAGAAAGAAAATCACCACACTTCTGTGCAATTCAAAGGACAATCCGTCCTGGAGCAAAATAATATTGAAGAAAACAATAAACAAGAGGCCCATGGGCCTTGACGGTCACCTGATATTTGATACAAATTAGTTTTGTCATTTATCAGTCGACAGATGTCTTTTGTTCACGAATTAGGAACATAGATTTTAAAAGTTTCATTAAGCTTGGTGCATGTTAATTCACATTATCCTGTTCATAAGGGTCAATAATTATTAGTGCAAAGGGCAATAACTCCGTAAATTACTGTGGAATCAAGCTGATTGTCGTACTCGTCCGAGATTTTTCCAGCGTTAGTCTATAAACAAAGTTCCATCAAGCTCAGTTTATATTTACTCCAGTTATCGCGTTTACAAGGTCCAATGATAATTATTAGTGTAATTGACAATTATTCCGTAAATTACTGTCGAATCAAGCTGATTTTTGCACTCGTCCGAAATCTTTCCAATTTTAGTCTACATACAAAGTTTCATTAAGCTCGGTTTATATTTACTCAAGTTATCGGGGTTCACAAGGTCAAATGAAAATTATTAATGCAGATGGCAATAACACCGTAAATTTACGTCGAAACACGCTGATTTTCGAATACATACGAGATATTTCCAATGTTACTCTACATACAAAGTTTCATTAAGCTCGGTTCTTATTTACTTAATAATCACGTTCACGAGGTTCAATAATAATTATTAGTGCAAAGGGCAATAACGCCGTAAATTATTGTTGAATCAAGCTGATTTTCGTACTGGTTCGAGATCCTTTCCAATGTTCGTCTACATACAAAGTTTCATTAAGCTTGGCTTATATTTACCCAAGTTATCGTTTTCACAAGGTCCAATAATGATTATTAGTGTAAAGGACAATAACTCCGTAAAATAATTGCAATAGGTCACTAAGACCTATTGTCAGGTTACATTAAATCAAGATAAGCGCAAAAATTAAATTGAATTTTGACGCAAATACGTAATTAGTCTGAAAATTATATCCATGTCGAAAAAATATGTCATTACATAGATATTTAATTATAGATAATAAATAAAGAGAATGTACGTATTTTAGAGAGAGATACTATTACGCATGGCTGCTGAACAGATAATGCTTGTTACTTTTAACCCTTCACGATCTAAAACAATGTGCGTGCGTTTTTTTCCGCATTTTACACGTTTCATACAGCTCGGGGTACGTGCTGGTAACAAATCCTGGTACCATTTCTAGGTTTAATAGACATCATCAATGTCTGATGTCTCATGCAAATAACTAACGTAACCATGAATGCCTTTATTATTCTAAAGCACGGGTTGGTACAATTATGTCGCGTCCCTACATGTCTGTTATTTCACGTGCATGCTTCAGCGGGAGAGAAAAACATCCTCACGCATAACGAGCGAATAAAGTGCATTACACATGCAGTTAAATGTCAAAGTGCGTGTTAGTTAACCTGACAGTTATCCGTCTATACACGGCCCACAAAAATACAGGTATCCGTCTATACACGGCCCACAAAAATACAGTTATTCGTCTATACACGGACCACTGCAATACAGGTATCAGTCTATACACGGCCCACAACAATACAGATATCCGTCTATACACGGACCACAACAATACAGGTATCCGTGTATACACGGCTTACATCAATATAGATATCAGTCTATACACGGACCACAACAATACAGGTATCTGTCTATACACGGATCATAGCAATACAGGTATTCGTCTATACACGGACCATAGCAATACAGATATCAGTCTATACACGGCCCACAACAATACAGGTATTCGTCTATACACGGACCACAACAATACAGGTATCAGTCTATACACGGCCCACAACAATACAGGTATTCGTCTATACACGGCCCACAACAATACAGGTATCTGTCTATACACGGACCACAACAATACAGGTATTCGTCTATACACGGCCCACAACAATACAGGTATATATTGGATTGCAATGTAATGGTAATAACCGCTAGGACAATAAAGAAGGATATTTTGTCACAGTAATGGTCGTCATGCAATGACAATATCAAATATAAACCATTTAATAAACCTGAATCTTAAAGTAAATGTCAAGTGAATTCCGAGTTCTAATTGCAAAATTTTGGAATGTTGAAGATTTGTTTCTTTGTGATCTGGTATGAATGATTAGAAAAGTAACCCCCTCAGAAACCATTAAGCGTTTGAACGGAAATGAAGATGTCCCTTTTTAAATATCGCGTCGTGTTGCGCGTGGACAACAGAAGGCAAATCCATCTTGTAAACATCATCCGCCAATCCTCTCAAGAACATCCATGACGAAAGATCTCCCTATCTAGTACATAACCTCTTTCAATCAGACAGACTTTGATGCATCTGCAAGTATCAAAGTTACAGAATATTTAGACAGAACTTTGGGGACGTATGTCAGCACATCTTCAATACACTGCTTCGTTGAGCTTATCACTAGCACGCAACGTTTAACCAAAACCTCATCAGCCATTCATAGGCTGCAGCTATAGAAATATCCAAGAACCCATATTTGGGGAACCACCAGAACAACACCTCTAACATTGACGTCCGATGAAGTTCCATTTCAAGCATCTATTTATGTATTGTCAATGTGTTGACTTTGCTTGGTTCCACATCTCTGCTCCCTCTACCTTCTGTCACTCACTTGTTAAAGAAAATGGGGAAATACATTTTCAATTCTTTTCAAAATCCACGGGAGATCTGAGGCTCCTTAAAACTCGAATCTTGGGCATCATCATCAATGGAACACCCACCTAGGGGTACCATGCAATGAGAACAGACCCCTCGCCCTTCTTCCAAAAACCAAGACATCCTTTCGGGTCTTCATCATTGCATGGACCCTCAAACGATGTTACGACCATCATGGTTAGTTGACTTCCAAGAGGCAAGACCAAACTCCTTGCAAGACGAACTCGTCCTGTGTTCACACATCAATACTTTAACCTCGCGAGTTTTCCGAGAAGTCCAATCTGTTTACCATAGGATACCATCCAGATTCATAGCAAAACATTCTGAATTATGATGCAGGAAGACCATCTTTTTACAACTTTATATATGATCTGCATGCGCCTGTGTCTGAAGTGGGCTGTATGTTTACTGAAGTGTGTGTAAGGTGTGTTGTAAATACAGGAACACACAGTAACACAGAGTAAGCATGGAACACGCTCTAACCTGGTCAGGACACGAACGTACTCAGTGCACCGTCCGTAGAGCAAATGGTCATGCATGGAAGGAAAGACTCGAATACTCGCAAGGCTGTGTGCATTGTGCGCGCGTTGGTCGTACGGTGCACTTGCGTTACCCAAGACTTACAACCAGTGACGGTCTTTCTATAATATTGAAAACATCACTAGAATTCAGCTTGATATTTTTTTTCTTTTCTTCGTTTTTACGACATGTCTGTTTCTAAGTTTCCAACTAGAGGGAGATGATCTAGTATAAAAATTCTGCTCAGAAAATCTTACCAATAACCGGTTGCCAGTCTGGTATCCACACGTGGGTAGATCTGTGGCCCGAATACAGACCGAACGTTTCTTCCAGACACTTGCTTAACGGACGGCGCATTGAGCATGTATATGTTGCGCACTTGAAACTGATCTTTCAGTATCAGAAGTATTCAAAACAAAGAAACTTTGCTGTTGAGGCGACACCAACTTGGGCATCTGAAGAAACATGGAAAATTGTTGTACATATTAATTTCAACGATATCGGGCGGAAGAAATACCATATTGTGTGCGAGTAGGACATTGCGTAAGCAACATGCAAAAAGTGGTATCCGTACGATAACGTAGCAATCGCGCGGAAATTGTACATTGAAGCACGTCCAACGCGACGGTACGATGAACGCAGCCGCTCAAAATGTTCCATATTTTGGCCCCATTTCCCCCTAAAAGTTTTAAAACAATATGCTCAAGGGTCTTAACGGTCATCTGAAAAGGTTGGCAAAAGTCGTATAGGAAATTAATTAGAAATGGTGCCATGTTGGCCATCTTGGATTTAGAACAACCCCACAAATTACAACACTTGGCCGGGTAGTGTCAGAATCATTTCAGGCAAGTTTTAACCAAAACGCACTGGTAGAACTTAAGAAGAAGTTCAAAATGTGTTTTCAAGACGGCGGCTGTTTCAGCTATCTTGGAATTTGGATTTACCCGAAAAATAACAACACTTCGTCGGGACCATGTCATGATCAATTCAAGATTCAGCTCAGTCTCATTAGTGGAACTTGAGAAAATGTTTGAAATGTGAAAATATTACTGACGGTGTACGGCGCAGGACGACGGACAAAACACAATGACTATGGATCATCCTGACCTTTCGGGTCCAGTAACCTAATAACGTAGTGATCGTGGCTCCCCCAGAAAAAGCGAACGGTAAAAAAAAAACACAGGTTGTGACCCAATCGTCGGTTACCCATGTAAATCACCGTAATATAAACGGACCGTAGTGGACTTTAGACACTGGGTTTCCGGAGGTAGTTGTGACCCCAACAACGGCATTACTCTCCACTTTCCATGATACTAAACAGTATCCAGTAAAATCAATCATTGTTATACTGACTATTCTTCTCTAATTTCCGTCACACTGTAAGACGCCCAGTTAAATCCCCTCGTAATACTGACTATTTCTCTCTCATTTTCGTAACACTGAAGCGCCCATTTTCAATCTCATTATACTGACTATTCCTCTAATTTTCGTCATACTAAAGAACACTTAGTTACATCCCTCGTTATACTGACTATTTCTCTAATTTCGTCACAATAAAGAGTACATTAATCCCTCGTTATACTGACTATTCTCTAATTTCGTCATACTAAAGAACAAGTTACATCCCTCGTTATACTGACTATTTCTCTAATTTTCGTCACATAAAGAGTATCAAGTTACATCCCTCGTTATACTGACTATTTCTCTAATTTTCGTCACAATAAAGAGTATCAAGTTACATCCCTCGTTATACTGACTATTCCTCTAATTTTCGTCATACTAAAGAACACCCAGTTACATCCCCTCGCTATACTGACTATTCCTCTAATTTTCGTCACAATAAAGAGTATCAAGTTACATCCCTCGTTATACTGACTATTCTTCTAATTTTCGTCATACTAAAGAGTATCAAGTTACATCCCTCGTTATACTGACTATTCCTCTAATTTTCGTCATACTAAAGAACACCCAGTTACATCCCCTCGATATATTGACTCATTTTTCTCTTATTTCCGTCACACTCGCGTTGGTCACACTTGCTTTACCCAAACTTACCAGTGGATACATTTTCTCATTGAATATAAAACATCACTATAATTCAGCTTGATTGTTATCTACTTGTTTTCTCTTATTTCCGTCACATGATATTTGATCAAAAATATTAAGAATGGTGCTTAAGATCATCAGCTGTGGCCATGCTTGAATTAGAACAACCCAACCTAAATTACAACACTCCAATGGCCGGCAAAACTCCAGACAAATATGTGCATCAATGAGATTAAAATCTTAATCAAACAATTTCAGGCAAGTTTTCCGTAACCAAAAGTCGTATACTCGGTGAGATTGAGAACTTTGGCCAATTTAGAAACCCCACAAATTACAACACTTGGCCGGGTAAGAATAGTTCAAAAACCAAAACGCACTGTGTTTTCAAGAATGTTCACGGCGGCTGTTTCACTAAATTGGAATTAGTAAAATTTACTTTTTTGCATAAAAATAAACACACTTCGTCGGGACCATATGATGATCAATTATAGATTTAGCTCATCGTCTAGGTTTTGTAACTTGAGAAAATGTTTGAAATGTGATAAATATTAAGTCTGAAAATTCGGCGAGGACACGGACTTTGAACATAATGACTTTATCATCATTTCATCCTTAAAAAAGAAGAAAAATTCAGTATTTTCGTGGCTCCCCCAGAAAAGCGTACAGTAAAAAAAAAACAGTGAACCCATTTTATACCCATGTAAATTGTATAGAAAATATAATTTTTCAAAATAACATATTTTGTTTTTATCATGTGACATTTGTCTCAAATACGGCATTTTCGAACTTGCCAATTTCCATACATACTAAACAGTACACTTAAAAATCAATCATTCGTTATATGACAATTCTTTCTAATTTTCGTCACATACTAAGACGCCCAGTTACATCCCCTCGTAATACTGACTATTTCTCTCTAATTTTCGTCATACTAAAGAACACCCATTTACATCTCATTATACTGACTATTCCTCTAAATTTCGTCACACTAAAGAACACTTAGTTACATCCATCGTTATACTGACTATTCCTCTAATTTTCGTCACAATAAAGAGTTTCAAAGTTACATCCCTCGTTATACTGACTATTCTCTAATTTTCGTCATACTAAAGAACACTTAGTTACATCCCTCGTTATACTGACTATTTCTCTAATTTTCGTCACAATAAAGAGTATCAAGTTACATCCCTCGTTATACTGACTATTCTCTAATTTTCGTCATACTAAAGAACAACCACTGTTACATCCCCTCGCTATACTGACTATTCCTCTAATTTTCGTCACAATAAAGAACAACCCAGTTACATCCCCTCGCTTTACTGACTATGCCTCTAATTTTCGTCACAATAAAGAGTATCAAGTTACATCCCTCGTTATACTGACTATTCTTCTAATTTTCGTCATACTAAAGAGTATCAAGTTACATCCCTCGTTATACTGGACTATTCCTCTAATTTTCGTCATACTAAAGAACACCACAGTTACATCCCTCTCGAATATATTGACTATTTTTCTCTTATTTCCGTCACACTAAACAACACCCAGTTACAATCCCTTCGATATATTGACTTTTTCTCTCTAATTTCTCACACACACATACACACAACACAAAACCTGTTACATCCCCTCCTTGCACTGAGTATTCTCTCTATTTTACTGGATAAAAAGATCTACTTACACCCCCTCTCGTTTTCGTTACACAAATAACACCCACTTACATCTCCTCTCGTTATATTGTATATTTCCTCTACAAATTCCGTCACACTAAATATACACAACACCCGACTTACATCGCTCCCTTCAGAATGCGACAACCGGAGTATTTCGCAATGAATCACAGATCATGCCTGACAGGAGTACACGTTTAGATCTCCACTTGGCGTCCGCGAATTGTTTGTACTGCATAACATATCTACACTGGCCACTCGCCAATACACAGAAATTAACATTGAGTAAATAATCACATACACCTATGTTTGTTTGGTCAAACTATGATGCCATTATTTTGATTTCTCTACACAGCCGTACTTAAGAAACATCAGCATTTAGATAGTGTTACCTATAATAATGTTGTTTTTTTTTCATAGCGTATATACAGAAACTGTACCAATTTTATTCCAAGTAGTACCAGTAAATGATCTTCAGTTTATAACTGGAAAATACATTAATGAACTAAGGTTTTAAAACGTAAACAAAAAGACAAGGATAATATCTTCGTAACTGATGGAGATTGAGCAATATTTTTTTTTTTCGCATGAGATTGAGGCCTAAACAATCTTAATAAAAATTCGACGTTCATTAGATCTATTCCGTAAAATCTGTAGATAATGAACATCGAATTTTGATGAGATTGAGGCATTAATGTTCTACTCTAAATGAAGATCTTTTCCCGTTCCCAATATACATGTAGTCGATAATTATTATTATACACACTGGAATTGATTATGAAAATGTTTATCAGTATTTCTTTGAATGTCAAAATTATTTTGCTGCCTGTGCAAATTTAATTAGTAAAATTAATTTGCATAATCTAGAAATACACCTTAATTTGCTATTTCTTGGCTATGAAAAGGTTTTGTAAGTAAATTGTAATTTTTGAACATTTTTTGCAATCATATATTAAGTCCAGTGGAAGATTCTGAACATTCTTTGATTATAGACTTATCATATTTAATGAAAGAAAATGTTTTTTGAATCTTTGAATTTGTTTTAGAACCTTCTTTCACGCAGAATTATCAACTACGGCGATTATATTTGTAATTTTTGAAACAGTGCCTTTCATTGTTTTGTCATTGCCAGACGGCAGTCCGAACTTGCGAATCGAACACGTCTTCTGTACTTTTTCTTCTGCCCAGTCGTTATCAATCTTTTGTACATGATTGACGTAGTAATATGTTTGGCTTACAGAGGTTTTGACGTTTTCTCTACATCTGCAATAAGAAAACCCCAATACGACTCTGGGTTAATTGACTTCTAGGTAGGTATCCCCCTCTCCCTCGTCACCCCTCCTCCAAACACTTGTTATCGATTGTCTGCTGTTGAGGTGTAACTTATACCTTGTCAGTCAGTCACGTGCATGTCACGGTTATTACGCACGTGCACTGCAAACAACTTCAGAAATGGAAGTATTTTGAGTAGAAGCAACATAGCAATTTCAAAAATTCATTGTATCATTCCTAAATGTATATTATAGTAGTTGCTGTCCGAAAGGTTGATGCGTTCTATAATCGTTAGAACTGATCCGCCAGTGGCTTCTCCATTCTGGTTGCCTTCTGATCCCAAAGGTGCCGGCCTATATACTTACACTCGATGTGGTATGTCAGTACTTATCTTCATGGTAACACATTTTTTTGGACCTGTGGACCTTGACCTTTGATCTTGTAAAAACAAAAAATAGCTACACACACACTTTAAAAGTACACATTTGTGTATTTTAGGAGGAAAAAGAAATTCAAATCAACACTGGAATAACGTCATGGAAAAACAGCAACACGTCGTCGTGAAACGGTATCCAACAAACCGTTAAACGAGACCAATGTTGACTGCCGTGCTAGCCTAAATACTTCGGTCTGACACCAGACTTACATATTCAACATTTCTGACTGACGTTTTTTCAAAATTTTCAGTCAGGTGTGAGGTCACGATAAATTCATGTTAATGGATTGTATGTCAACATCTGACTAGCCCCCGCCAGATTCATATTATAGACAATTAGTGAATCCTTAAATACAGTTTTCTGCCCACTTTTCACGTTTTTCGACACGTTTGGTTCTGAGCATACAATTCCTTCAAGGTCATTTTAACACATTAGAAACACAGGTCACTCAGAGCGGCTGGTGCAAGTGTGGCGCTGTATACCGGCAATTTGTAACGATACACTACTTTCTTGAAGACTCATAATATTCCCCAGTCGTTCCCCGTTAACGATTTCTAAATTCATTGTATAGAATCTTAAACCCCTAAAAACTTCTCCCACAAACCATTCATCCAAACATACACCTTCTTGTCAAACTTTCAAGTTCGAGTGGAATGGAGAGAACAAAACTTCCGTAATTCATGTAAAGTATTTACCAAAGCTTAATCATTCACTCTCCCTTAACTAATCAGAAAAACTACATTGACGATTCTAACTGCCCATTAAGAGAACGCCAACTATATGTCAGGGTACATTCGTGAGCTCAAAGTAAGTTCCACAATAAAAATAATGAAAACTCAGCGCCTAAACACTTCCGGCGAACGTCATCTCCTAATCAAAGTAGACAATGACGCGAAAGATCCTTCGTATGTTGGAAACTTATGAAAGTACGCCGGTGTCTCTTTGGATTAAAACGTCGCTCTTCCTTGGACAGTAAGAGAAAGTATGATAAAACCGCTTCGCTTCCTTAGCACAATTAGAGAAAGTAAGATAAAACTTCGCTTCATTGGACAATTAGAGAAAGTATCGATAAAAAGCGTCTCGCTTCATTGGACAATAGATAGAAAGTACGATAAAACTTCGCTTCCTTGGACAATTGAGAGAAAGTAGGATAAAAACGTCGCTTCCTTGGACAATTAAAGAGGTAAATTTTCGATAAAACGTCGCTTCATTGGACAATTAAGAAAAGTAAGATAAAACGTCGCTCATTGCACAATTAGAGAAAGAAGATAAAGCGGTCGCCTTCATTGACAATTAGAGAAAGTTCGATAAAACGTCGCTTCATTGGACAATTAGAGAAAGTACGATAAAGACTTCGCTTCCTTAGACAATATAGAGAAAGTAGATAAAACGTCACTTCCTTGGACATTTTAGAGAAAGTAAGATAAAACGTCCGCTTCATTGGACAATTAGAGAAAGTAAGATAAAGCGTTTCGCTTCATTGGACACAATTAGAGAAAGAAGTATAAAACGTCGCTTCATTGGAGAATTAGACAAAGTAAATTAAAGCGTCGCTTCCTTGGACAATTAAAGAAATTTCGATAAAACGTCGCGCGCTTCATTGGACAATTAGAGAAAGTTTAGAGAAAGTAAGATAAGAAAAACGTTCGATAAAACGTCGCTTCATTGCACAATTAGAGACAGTAAGATAAAGCGTCGCTTTCAGATAAAGCTTCGCTTCTTGGACAATTAGAGGAAAGTTCGATAAAACGTTGCTTCATAGACGTCGCTTCATTGGACAATTAGAGAAAGTAAAACGTCGCTTCATTGGATAAAACGTCGCTTCCTTGGACAATTAAAGAAAGTTCGATAAAACGTTGCTTCCTTGGACAATTAGAGAAAGTAAGATAAAACGTCGCTTCATTGGACAATTAGAGAAAGTAAGATAAAACGTCGCTTCCTTGGACAATTAGAGAAAGTAAGATAAAAGCGTCGCTTCCTTAGACAATTAGAGAAAGTAAGATAAAACGTCGCTTCCTTGGACAATTAGAGAAAGTAAGATAAAACGTCGCTTCATTGGACAATTAGAGAAAGTAAGATAAAACGTCGCTTCATTAGACAATTAGAGAAAGTACGATAAAGCGTCGCTTCATCAGACAATTAGAGAAAGTAAGATAAAACGTCGCTTCCTGACAATAAGAGAAAGTACGATAAAACGTCGCTTCCTTGGACAATTAGAGAAAGTTGATAAAACGTCGCTTCCTTGGACAATTAGAGAAAGTTCGATAAAACGTTGCTTCCTTGGACAATTAGAGAAAGTAAGATAAAACGTCGCTTCATTGGACAATTAGAGAAAGTACGATAAAGCGTCGCTTCCTTGGACAATTAGAGAAAGTTCGATAAAACGTCGCTTCATTGGACAATTAGAGAAAGTACGATAAAACGTCGCTTCATTGGACAATTAGAGAAAGTAAGATAAAACGTCGCTTCATTGGACAATTAGAGAAAGTACGATAAAACGTCGCTTCCTTGGACAATTAGAGAAAGTTCGATAAAACGTCGCTTCATTGGACAATTAGAGAAAGTACGATAAAACGTCGCTTCCTTGGACAATTAGAGAAAGTTCGATAAAACGTCGCTTCATTGGACAATTAGAGAAAGTAAGATAAAACGTCGCTTCCTTGGACAATTAGAGAAAGTAAGATAAAACGTCGCTTCATTGGACAATTAGAGAAAGTAAGATAAAACGTCGCTTCCTTGGACAATTAGAGAAAGTACGATAAAACGTCGCTTCATTGGACAATTAGAGAAAGTAAGATAAAACGTCGCTTCCTTGACAATTAGAGAAAAGTAAGATAAAACGTCGCTTCCTTGGACAATTAGAGAAAGTAAGATAAACGTCGCTTCTTGGACAATTAGAGAAAGTAAGATAAACGTCGCTTCCTTGGACAATTAGAGAAAGTAAGATAAAACGTCGCTTCCTTGGACAATTAGAGAAAGTAAGATAAAACGTCGCTTCCTTGGACAATTAGAGAAAGTAAGATAAAACGTCGCTTCCTTGGACAATTAGAGAAAGTACGATAAAACGTCGCTTCCTTAGACAATTAGAGAAAGTACGATAAAACGTCGCTTCCTTGGACAATTAGAGAAAGTAAGATAAAACGTCGCTTCCTTGGACAATTAGAGAAAGTAAGATAAAACGTCGCTTCATTGGACAATTAGAGAAAGTAAGATAAAACGTCGCTTCCTTAGACAATTAGAGAAAGTAAGATAAAACGTCGCTTCATTGGACAATTAGAGAAAGTACGATAAAACGTCGCTTCCTTAGACAATTAGAGAAAGTAAGATAAAACGTCGCTTCCTTGGACAATTAGAGAAAGTACGATAAAACGTCGCTTCCTTGGACAATTAGAGAAAGTTCGATAAAACGTCGCTTCATTGGACAATTAGAGAAAGTACGATAAAACGTCGCTTCCTTAGACAATTAGAGAAAGTAAGATAAAACGTCGCTTCATTGGACAATTAGAGAAAGTAAGATAAAACGTCGCTTCCTTAGACAATTAGAGAAAGTACGATAAAACGTCGCTTCCTTGGACAATTAGAGAAAGTAAGATAAAACGTCGCTTCCTTGGACAATTAGAGAAAGTAAGATAAAACGTCGCTTTCCTTGGACAATTAGAGAAAGTAAGATAAAACGTCGCTTCATTGGACAATTAGAGAAAGTAAGATAAAGCGTCGCTTCCTTGGACAATTAGAGAAAGTACGATAAAACGTCGCTTCCTTGGACAATTAGAGAAAGTAAGATAAAACGTCGCTTCCTTGGACAATTAGAGAAAGTAAGATAAAACGTCGCTTCCTTGGACAATTAGAGAAAGTAAGATAAAACGTCGCTTCCTTGGACAATTAGAGAAAGTAAGATAAAGCGTCGCTTCCTTGGACAATTAGAGAAAGTAAGATAAAACGTCGCTTCCTTGGACAATTAGAGAAAGTAAGATAAAACGTCGCTTCATTGGACAATTAGAGAAAGTAAGATAAAACGTCGCTTCCTTGGACAATTAGAGAAAGTAAGATAAAACGTCGCTTCATTGGACAATTAGAGAAAGTAAGATAAAGCGTCACTTCCTTGGACAATTAGAGAAAGTAAGATAAAGCGTCGCTTCCTTGGACAATTAGAGAACGTACGATAAAACGTCGCTTCCTTGGACAATTAGAGAAAGTTCGATAAAGCGTCGCTTCATTGGACAATTAGAGAAAGTTCGATAAAGCGTCGCTTCCTTGGACAATTAGAGAAAGTAAGATAAAACGTCGCTTCCTTGGACAATTAGAGAAAGTAAGATAAAGCGTCGCTTCCTTGGACAATTAGAGAAAGTAAGATAAAACGTCGCTTCCTTGGACAATTAGAGAAAGTAAGATAAAACGTCGCTTCATTGGACAATTAGAGAAAGTAAGATAAAACGTCGCTTCCTTGGACAATTAGAGAAAGTAAGATAAAACGTCGCTTCCTTGGACAATTAGAGAAAGTAAGATAAAACGTCGCTTCATTGGACAATTAGAGAAAGTAAGATAAAGCGTCGCTTCCTTGGACAATTAGAGAAAGTAAGATAAAACGTCGCTTCCTTGGACAATTAGAGAAAGTAAGATAAAACGTCGCTTCCTTGGACAATTAGAGAAAGTAAGATAAAACGTCGCTTCCTTGGACAATTAGAGAAAGTAAGATAAAACGTCGCTTCCTTGGACAATTAGAGAAAGTAAGATAAAGCGTCGCTTCCTTGGACAATTAGAGAAAGTAAGATAAAGCGTCGCTTCCTTGGACAATTAGAGAAAGTAAGATAAAACGTCGCTTCCTTGGACAATTAGAGAAAGTAAGATAAAACGTCGCTTCCTTGGACAATTAGAGAAAGTAAGATAAAACGTCGCTTCCTTGGACAATTAGAGAAAGTAAGATAAAACGTCGCTTCCTTGGACAATTAGAGAAAGTAGATAAAACGTCGCTTCCTTGGACAATTAGAGAAAGTTCGATAAAACGTCGCTTCCTTGGACAATTAGAGAAAGTACGATAAAACGTCGCTTCCTTGGACAATTAGAGAAAGTACGATAAAACGTCGCTTCCTTGGACAATTAGAGAAAGTAAGATAAAACGTCGCTTCCTTGGACAATTAGAGAAAGTACGATAAAACGTCGCTTCCTTGGACAATTAGAGAAAGTTCGATAAAACGTCGCTTCATTGGACAATTAGAGAAAGTTCGATAAAGCATCGCTTCCTTGGACAATTAGAGAAAGTAAGATAAAACGTCGCTTCCTTGGACAATTAGAGAAAGTACGATAAAGCGTCGCTTCCTTGGACAATTAGAGAAAGTACGATAAAGCGTCGCTTCCTTGGACAATTAGAGAAAGTACGATAAAACGTCGCTTCCTTGGACAATTAGAGAAAGTAAGATAAAGCGTCGCTTCCTTGGACAATTAGAGAAAGTACGATAAAACGTCGCTTCCTTGGACAATTAGAGAAAGTAAGATAAAACGTCGCTTCCTTGGACAATTAGAGAAAGTAAGATAAACGTCGCTTCTTGGACAATTAGAGAAAGTAAGATAAAACGTCGCTTCCTTGGACAATTAGAGAAAGTACGATAAAACGTCGCTTCCTTGGACAATTAGAGAAAGTTCGATAAAACGTCGCTTCCTTGGACAATTAGAGAAAGTACGATAAAACGTCGCTTCCTTGGACAATTAGAGAAAGTAAGATAAAACGTCGCTTCCTTGGACAATTAGAGAAAGTAAGATAAAACGTCGCTTCATTGGACAATTAGAGAAAGTACGATAAAGCGTCGCTTCCTTAGACAATTAGAGAAAGTTCGATAAAACGTCGCTTCCTTGGACAATTAGAGAAAGTAAGATAAAACGTCGCTTCCTTGGACAATTAGAGAAAGTAAGATAAAGCGTCGCTTCCTTGGACAATTAGAGAAAGTAAGATAAAGCGTCGCTTCCTTGGACAATTAGAGAAAGTAAGATAAAACGTCGCTTCATTGGACAATTAGAGAAAGTAAGATAAAGCGTCGCTTCCTTGGACAATTAGAGAAAGTAAGATAAAGCGTCGCTTCCTTGGACAATTAGAGAAAGTAAGATAAAACGTCGCTTCATTGGACAATTAGAGAAAGTAAGATAAAGCGTCGCTTCCTTGGACAATTAGAGAAAGTAAGATAAAACGTCGCTTCCTTGGACAATTAGAGAAAGTAAGATAAAACGTCGCTTCCTTGGACAATTAGAGAAAGTTCGATAAAACGTCGCTTCATTGGACAATTAGAGAAAGTACGATAAAACGTCGCTTCCTTGGACAATTAGAGAAAGTTCGATAAAACGTCGCTTCATTGGACAATTAGAGAAAGTAAGATAAAGCGTCGCTTCCTTGGACAATTAGAGAAAGTAAGATAAAACGTCGCTTCATTGGACAATTAGAGAAAGTAAGATAAAGCGTCACTTCCTTGGACAATTAGAGAAAGTACGATAAAGCGTCGCTTCCTTGGACAATTAGAGAACGTACGATAAAACGTCGCTTCCTTGGACAATTAGAGAAAGTTCGATAAAGCGTCGCTTCATTGGACAATTAGAGAAAGTTCGATAAAGCATCGCTTCCTTGGACAATTAGAGAAAGTAAGATAAAACGTCGCTTCCTTGGACAATTAGAGAAAGTAAGATAAAGCGTCACTTCCTTGGACAATTAGAGAAAGTAAGATAAAGCGTCACTTCCTTGGACAATTAGAGAAAGTAAGATAAAGCGTCACTTCCTTGGACAATTAGAGAACGTACGATAAAACGTCGCTTCCTTGGACAATTAGAGAAAGTTCGATAAAGCGTCGCTTCATTGGACAATTAGAGAAAGTTCGATAAAGCGTCGCTTCATTGGACAATTAGAGAAAGTTCGATAAAGCGTCGCTTCATTGGACAATTAGAGAACGTACGATAAAACGTCGCTTCATTGGACAATTAGAGAAAGTTCGATAAAACGTCGCTTCCTTGGACAATTAGAGAAAATCAAATGGGTTTTTTTCTATAGAAGACTAATGTGAAATTGCAGTTTATTTTCTAATAAATAACGCAGCAGTTTCAATTAAATTCTCGTATGTTATTATGTGTTTTTTTAAATTCAAATGAAATATGATTTCAATTAAATAGAATTATCAAGTAAAGCTACGTTTACTTCGACCAAGTAGTTGTAAGCAAGTTATCGTTGTCAACGTTACAAAGTCTTAGAAAAGAAAGGTTACACAAGTATTTTACTGTAGCTACAAGTACAGAACACACTAAAGTCGGAACCTACAAAATGATAAAAGCAGATTCGCTGTTTGGCCCAGGAGATAGGAAGATATGTGTATTTGTACAGACCACAAATCCATTATGTTGTACACATCGTTCTATCATTGGTTGCAAGTTTTCGCTAACCTACAACTCCAGTATGGCTCACATTAACATTTACTGTCGGTCGTATACCGCTTGATACTTCGACGATAAGCTCATTTGGGATAAGTTTGCTATTCCATCAGATTGTAGTTTGATCACTATGGAAAGTAAATTTGAAATATAAAGCATTCGATTTAAATGTAAATATGTTGACAGAGCAAAACCGATACTCATCATTTGAACAATAATTGGTGTTTAATCGTGTTATTATATATATCTTATTAATACAAAAATTAATATTAGTTAATTTATTTGGCTTTGGTGCATGCGCATTCAGTACTTCATTCCATATAGGACATAGTGCCACGGATTTTTTTTTCGGAACGCATTGAATTATTTTTAACATTCTCATAATCTTCTAAAATTGAGAAGTTCAAACTCTTCAATGGTGGTAATAGTATTAAGTAAGTATTTCTTGTAACAGAAGAAGATTACTAATCCGCATGCTCCAGTTTTTGATATAGCAAAAATACCATTTGTCAGCGGAAGAGCATCTCTAATAGCCGACCGAACAGTATAGCGTACGAGATGAAACTTAGCAATAGGCAAAGTCATGTAGGCAATGAACTGATAACTATCTAAATTAAATGTTTAAGCTTATAAAACTCTATTGACTTGATAATTAAGCTTGACAGTTTTACCAAGGCTATATACAACAGACATGTTACGCCTACACACCTATACTTCATTCTACGTGTTAGTCATACAAGTTTCACGGCTGTACCTGGGCTCGCGTGTATATAACATCACATAGCTGTTTCCTTTACATGTAGTGTGCCTTTCTCCCCAGTAATTCTACAGATGTAACCAGTCAAAGCGATAATTCGCCAGAGAAATATGATGCATCTCCAACCTGGGTTGCCTCCAAAGCTTTTTTTTCAAAAACACTTTTGCCAACCAACAAAATGTACCTATCGCTTCAGTCTGTACCACGGAGACCCGAGAATAGCTTAAGAGTCTATACGTTTATTTGGATCTAGCTTGTTCTGCATATAGAAATATTTTTAAATGATATGCCACAACATTAAACGTATTTTATGATTAATCGAGTCTAGCCGAAAACGTTTGAAAACTGTCCTCACGCTGAAAACAGCCAAAACACGTATTCTTGGGCAGAGTTACGTGATCAAGAGTCTGAAAATGTGGCGTAAATTCGTTTGTGTTCAAATTGAATTGCTAATCGTGAATATCGCTATGAAGCTCTAATCGTGAATATCGCTAATTTAAGGCTTCAAGATCCTGACTTTAAAACATATAACGTGGGCTGTATTTTCAATGTTCATGCCGTTTTATTTATCACATAAAATCAACCCCAATATTTAATAAATTCATAATGAATATTCATGGCAAAATCTGAAGTAGACTTGAGGACGGGGTATGGCTACAGGAATAGTACAAACATGTAAATGTAGGTTCGTTCATTCTATTTTATATAGACTTTTGATTGTTATTTCAAATTACAACAAGCCCCCATTTAAATAAATAGCATAACATTTCACAAAATAAAAAATTCTGAATGTTAAATATTGAAGGCAGGCAATGGATATATCGACAGAGCTCAACAAACGTAAGAAGGGACGCAACTCTCGCTGTACATTCTGAACACTACATAATTAATCAGAAGCATCACGATGGCATCATGGGCAACCCTTTAGTATACATTTTCCTGGATTTCATAGATAAGTCAATGTCTCGTAAAATGTGCTCTGCGTATTTACGAAATTTTCCAAAAATAACAATGAAATGTACATTTTACGTACGCAAAAACAAGAGCCCTCAAAATTAATAAATAAATAACTGCATAAAATCATAGTTTTAATTTATTTTCCATTTTCCGAATATCAACCAGGATAGTGGAGGCATAGGTGTTTGACACGCTGGTAAGTCAAACTATAGATTAATATGATGAGGGGACCAGCCAGCATTGGAGTCATCCAGTGTATTCAATTTGTTTACATTCTTAAAACCCAATGATGACTAGGAAAGACTAGTTGACGGCTGTGAATAGGACAGCGACAACCTGGTGGAGACCAACAACGGGGCGTTAGGCTTGGTACACCGAAGCGCATTCTCCGTGAGGAGGAACCCTTGAGATCGCGATGGAGAGATACATATTGAGACACCCCCGGAGTCGCACGAGAGTGGGGAGGATGAGCGCGGACAAATTTGGGAAACGACATCAGACCGGAATATAGATCCAAGCCGGAACAACGGAATAAGGGGGAGCAAATGTAGTTGCGGAAAGACTTGTAAGAACGAGAGATGATTGAATGTCCACCGCACAAAGATGGGCTGCGCTCCAATTCTCAACCTGGGGCAACGCGCAGAGCAATCTGATGAGACGGAGGAGGAGGTTTCGGGACACAATCACAGTAACCACATCTCTAAGCACCAGAGAGGGAAGAGGGGGGAAGACGGGGAGGAAACTCTCAAAGGGAACCGGTGGAGGATCAGACTGGGCATGGAGAAAAGAAAACGTGTAAAATGGCTTAGTAGTTTCAACAAGGCAGCATGGCAGTAGTTTGATGAGGACGTCGACAACATCATGGAGGAAATGCTAACCGGAAATATTGATAAGAAGGTTGAAGAAATGGCCACATGCATATATACAGCATGAGAATAAGAGAGATTTGGAACGGAGGAAACGGAAAGAAGAGATGGACACTACCAGGAAAATAGAAGAGATAAGGAAATTGGTAACATCAGAAGGGAGTTGAGAGCATTGAAGAAACAATTTTAGGAAGAATCATACGTACAGAAACAACCTCGGGCTGACACAAGACCTCAAGGAAAGACTAAAGACGCTGAGAAGAGCAGACACCAATAGCAGGAAATGGAAAGAGAGAAGCAGGAAGAGGGCAATTTTTGTGGCAAACCCATTCCTGTTTGTGAAGATCTTTGGGAGCAAGGATCAAGGAGGTTTGCATGCTCCAAGGAGGAAGTAGAGGAGCATCTGAGGAAACCCCACAGTGGTCTTAGGAGAGCGGAACATCTGGCATAGAACACAAAGATAAGAGAGGTTGAAGAGCCAACATATGCATTTTACGAAAGCGAGTCAAAGCTTTCAGAGATTCGCGAAATTATCAAGAAGGCACGAACATGATCAGCAACTAGACCCAACAGAGTATAATATAGGGTTTACAAGAAATGTCCAAAATTGCTGAGAAGGTTATGGCTTTGCTTCGGAAGGTTTGGAGAAGAGAGTGTTTGGCGGAAAGATAGAATAGAACAGAGGGGTGCTTCATACCAAAGAAAGATAACTCCAAAGACATCAGCCAGTTCAGGACCATATCTTTTGCTGAATGTTGAGGGAAAGGTTATGCTAGCCATCTTAGCAAGGCGATTGACGAAAGTACATGCTAGGCAACAAATACATAGACATTTCAATGCAGAGGGGAAGTATTCATGGCGTATCTGGATGTTTGGAAAACACCAGCGTACTAACCCACGTCATCTGGGAAGCAAGGAGAACAAAAGCAATGGTGCGGTGCTTTGGCTTGACCTGGCCAACGGTTCCATACCACACAAACTTGTAGAGATGACGCTGGAAAGGTATCATGTGTCCAAGAAGTTCAGAATTCTTCTCAAGGTTTATTTCGACAGTTGATCATCAAAGAACTGATGATCATCAAAGCTGTTGAGAAGGTGAGGTGAGTCCGTACCTGTCAACTGACAGTAGGCAACCACCAACCATTTTATGGACGATGATCACTTGGGCCCACATGAAATCCAAACTAGCCAAGATCCAGATAACATCTGTAGAGGTAAATGGATATGATGATCAGCGGACACCTTGCAGATGGCTGAGCATTTCACGCAGCTTCAGTAATGTAGGCTTGTACAACTCAGGTATCAAACTCAACTCCCGCTCAAATCAGTAACGGAGGAGTTCAGGGTTACCAAAGTGCGTCAGATCATCATGTTGAGGGACAGTGCGGACGACAATGTCAGAGAAGCGAGGGTCGCTACGCGAACAAAAGGAAGTGGGATGTTAAACAAGTTTTGAAGGAAGTAGAGGCAAAACTTCGGCACGGAGATATTGTAGGGTCAGTGGCATCAGGACGGCTTGGTCTGGGGGCCAAAATGGGAAAGTGATCCCGACAGAGATTAGATTAGATCAATAGATGAGGAAGTTAAGCAGGTGAAGGCAGTTATTATGAGACAGCAGAGTCGCTGGACCCACTGGATGGGAGTGAAACAGATTGAAAGTACCCTGAAATGACATTTGGAAGAAAGAAGGTCCCAGGCTTAGCTTCCTGCTGAAGTCAAACGACGATTTATTGCAAAGCCCAGCCAACCTTTCCACCTGTGGAATCGAGGACAACACCGAGTGTGCACTTTGCAGGAAACCAGCTAACAAGGCACTATTATGCCAGGTGGCGCTTTCAGATTGAAGATATACATGGCGCCATGACCAGGTCCTCGAGGAGGTAGCATCAAGTCTAGACCATGCAAGGAGGAAAAAGCGAACGTTATCAAAAGAACCAAAGTTTGTAACATATGTGAAGTCTGGAACTCGGGATAAAGGAAACGTTAAGGCTGGCGGAACAGCAGGAGACTGGGAAATAAGGGAAGACATTTAGCAGAGGATGGGTTTTCCAGCAGAGGTGGCATCAACACCACTTCGCCCAGACATTGTGTTATGGTCCCTCAGCTCTAAACAGGTAGTCATGGTTGAACTGTCTGTGCCATGGGAAGACAGGATGGAGGAGGTAAACGATGGGAAGCAGCAGAAATACCAGCAGCTGGTGGAGGAATGCTAACGTCCAGGTAGAAGACATGGTGTCTACCGGTAGAGGTCGGATGCAGGGGTTTTCCCGGCCAATCATTATGGAGAGCCCTACAAATTTTAGGGGTAACTGGAGCAGACCGGAGGAACCTGATAGCAGCTCAGTTAGCAGGCAGGCAGAGGTTGCTTCCAGTTGGATCTGGAGGAAGAGGGAGGAGATTTGGATTGGTTACCAGCAACAGTGCTATTCACAATGTGAAGAATGGCAAAAATACAGACATCAGCGCCCGAGGCGATGAAAAAGCGGAAAATAGGACAACTACCTGCAGAAACACCAAGCTGAAGTGACAGCCGACCGGTCCCTGGTTGGGCCTGATCAACCCAGCCAGCACACCTCTAGAGGCCGTCCTATGGACGGCCAGCATTGGAGTCATCCAGTGTATTTAATGTAGTGATATATATTTTAGTCCATAGTGGCTTTTTAACTTACAATCCTGAAAAACACATATGGTGGAGCACTACCAGGAAGCAGATGGAGTTGTATATTATACATAGAACAGACAGGAAGTAGCTATAGGTGGCCGGGTAGTAGTAGAAAGAGCACATGTTTGTTATAGTTCAGATTTTGGTTTGATTAGTTTAACGTCCTTTTAATGGCCAGGGTCATTTAAGGACTTGCCAGGTTTGTTGGCGGAGGAAAGCAGGAGTACCCGGAGAAAAACCACTAACCAGCAGTCAGTACCTGGCAACTGCCCCACATGGGATTCGAACTCGCGACCCAGAGGTGAAGGGCATATGGTAATATGTCGGTACATCACAACCACTCAGCCACCACGGCCCCTTTATAGTTCATAGTTCAGATACAATCAAAATAGGCTTTCAGGTTTCAGCCTGAAAATAATGTATCAGATAAAATGAAATTCATAATTTATTAATCAGATACATGTACATTCATTACTGTAATAGATTGACCTTCATTCACATCCTGTTCATTTCAAAACATTAATATTGCATTCATCTAACACACACACACACAAGTCCAGAATGTGTCACAGAATTCAGTTGATAACACCACAGACAAACCAATGTTAAACTTTTATTATTGCTTGTACATATAATGGTAAAAAAATAGAAACCAGAAAATATAAAACAGTAAAATGATCTGTATTTTTTTTATATTTTTTTTTTTTCATAAAAATATAGCACTCTCAAACAAGAAATCCAAAGTCCATTTAAAAGAGAGAAAATCATTTTACAGTAAAACATTATAAAGAATATCTGGGGGCAAACGAAGTTACTTCATTCTATGATAAGCATAATTTGTTATACACCATCCTCGATTCTCCAGGGGTTGCCATCACTAACATTATATCCACCCCTGGACTTAAACCGGAGGCAGTTCAGGATAAAACAGGAGATCCCAGAGGGATCTTGGGGCCCACCAAAGAATGATCTATGTCTGCCATATGACAAAGGGATCTTTTTTCTGCTTGTTAAACTTTAACTATCAAAATCCAAGATGGCAGCCCGTCCGCCATCTTGTTGACTGATCAGTCCCAAAATGTAATATGCACAACTAGGGTCCTAGGGGAACCTACATATGAAATTTGAAAAAGTGCGCTTTAGTACTTTCTGAGAAATAGCAGTAACAAGAATTGTTAACGGAAAGATGGACTGACAGAAAGATGGACAGAAGGAGGGACAGACCAAAGACCATGGACGAAAAGGCGATTTTAATAGCCCAACATCTGATGATGATGGGCTAAAAACTGACTGATTCACATGCTAGTAGAAACTTCCTTTAAAGATTACAGAGAGAGCAATGCCCAACTTCCAAGCAACACAGTCAACCACAGTCTACCATTTTACAGTTCCTTTGGTGTACATCAAATGATCAAATTACCTATGTCTTCTGTTGCCTCCATTTCTAATCTGAGTTAGTTCCAGGGTGGATATGACCTCAGTGACAGTAACCCCTGGAGTATAGAGGATGGTTATACACATTTATAAACAACTTTCAGAAATTTTGACAGGGAATTAATTTACTTCGCTATAATCCTGAATTTATTAAATTCAAAATATTGCCTTGTCTTACTGTATATAAACAGAAACAAGTTTAACATTAAATTCACAGTAATGATATTGTTCTAAGCATATTTAATCAATTATGTTTTGTACGCTTTTACACCTGCCCTTTGTCCCCACCTGTTGTCGCCTACCTGTGATGTCCCTAAGTATAGAGTGATCAGAAGCTTTTCTGAGTCTAGCACGTAGTCGATCAGCTAATGCCACTGGGCTATGTTCAACCTCAACTGTCACATCAGTATAATTACTACCACTGTTTGTAGACTGAGTATCATTCCTTAGTACAGATTTAGTTCTACCAGGCACAGATTTATCACCAATATGATATGAAGATTTTGAATTTAATGAATCCTCACCATATTTAGAAATCAATGATTTGTCTCTAAAACTTTTTGTGGCTGGTAGAACTTTGCCTGGTGAATAGACAGTGTTGGAGAGACTGGTCAAGTTCTCTAGACTTTCATCCAGTAGTGGTGGATCAGAATCAATGTCCAAGTCAATGGTTTTGGCCAAATCACCATTTTCACCATCAGACACGGACACACACTTCAGGCCAATGTTCTCTTTATTATCTATTGTCTTCTTGTACTGTTTCACGGGGCATGGTGAAGACATACTATCTAAAGAGCTGGTAAAATTCTCCTTAATGTACAGTCTCCTATCCTTTTTGTTTAAGGACCCTTTTCTCTGCTGGTCAGGACATGATGGTTCAGTCCTGATCTGTGTCACCAATTGTTGTGTTATGTGATAAAATGGTGAATCAGCATCGTCTGTATTATCAGGACATAGTTTTACGAGTTTTCCATCAACACCTGACTGACCAGACTGTTTCTCTTTCTCCGTTTCACCATCCTCTAAGTTTTCTGAAGCTGACAGACACTGATCCTTTTTATCATTATCAGTATAAGTGAATCCCAGACTGCCATCCATATCAGTGTTGCCTGGTAAACCTTTACTGTGGTGATCTGGAGAAATTAGGGGCAGCCCATTATCTTGATGAGGGGATGACACCTTGTCAGTACCAGTGTTGCCTTGGAAACAGTAATCCCCGTGATGATCTTGTGAAGGATGGGACAGTCTATTGTGTTGGAAAGGGCATGGCACCTTGTTAGTAGCAGTGTTGCTTTTGAAACAGCTACCATAACAACCTTGTGACGTTTGGGACAGTTCTTTGTCTTGCTGAGGGGATGATGTGTTGTCAAGGTTACTGTCTTTAAATTCTGTATTGTCAGAGGCACCTGTAGATTCTTCAGCACTGTGTAGTGGCTGCCTAGCTTGACACTCCTGATGATATCTGATTCTATCAGAGTCAAGGCAGTCTAGGACAGAAGATTTTGTGTCAGTTGTCGACATGGAAAACGAATCTTTCTGGTTTAATGAAAGGCAATGTTTGTCAGTCTTAGATTTATCCATCAAATCACGTTGGTTACATGAAATACTCTTAGACAAGTTGTCAGAAGTACATGATAGATCTGCCAAACCTGAAATATCCTGTGATTGGTCGATACTGGTATGGGGGCCACCATCCATAGTCCTAAGTAGTGAGGAATCAATCTGAAAGTTGCCAAAGTCAAGGACACTTTTACCAAATGTTAGGTACAAGGAATCATCTGTGATATTGTGAGGACTAGCTGTAATACTTATCTGGTCCAGTACAGACTGGTGAAAGTTCACACTACGTTCTGCTTGACATGGTGTTTCCTGTGCCAGCACTGGACGACAGTTGCCTAGGCGACGATACAGTGGTGTATTCCTAGTACCATGTGGACACACATGTTTGACTGCTTCTCCACATGCACGCTTTGTCACACAATGAGTCAAATTAGGAGTTGAAATTGTAAAATTGATTCCCTCTACACAACTAAAATCATTTGAGTTAAAAAGATCCAAACTACAGTTTTGACCTGTGTTGAGACTATGTGAATCGGTTCCACATGGAGACACATAAGAAACATTAGGATGTGGGCTAGATAAGTTTACATATGGAGACATGTTCGAGACACCTGAAGACAACTCTGATACACATGGAGATAACAGTGAGACACGTTTAGACACTTGTGAGACATCTGTGTTGGATAGTCTTATACATGGAGACATGTTTGAGACATCAGGGAGGTTGTTTGACTGGCTTATACTTGGAAATGTTTCTGAGTCGTCTTCAATAGTGATATGGACATTGCTATGCAGCTGTTCCTGTTTTGTTTCACAATCTGCTGCTAATTTCATTTTTACATTCACAGGGTTAAGGCTGCTACGCGTCATGTTTTCCTTAACAGATACTGAATCTGTTCCTATATGTTCTGTTGATGTGATATTGTCCCTGGTGATAACACCACACGCTTGTTGGTCAGTAATATAACAGTCTGATACCTCGAGTGGTATCTTAGTAACTTCCTCTACTGTCGATAGTGAACTCTTGTGTGGTACCCCAGTACCCTCCTCTCCTGTCGGTACTGAACTCTTGTTTGGTACCCCAGTACCCCCCTCTCCTGTCGATACTGAACTCTTGAGTGGTACCCCAGTACCCTCCTCTCCTGTCGATACTGAACTCTTGAGTGGTACCCCAGTACCCTCCTCTCCTGTCGATGCTGAACACTCCACTATACAGGAATTATCACCCTTACCTGTCTTGCTGTCTGTATCTGTCACTGAGCTTTGTATGTCCTCCACACAAGATTCTTTCCTCTTTACACATTTACTATCTTTACTAGATTTAATTCCTTTAACTGAGAGTTTGATTGATGTCTGTGTTAAAGTCTCTGAAGTTTGCGTTCTATCCTGAGTACTGAGACCTGATCTGATACTGAAGCTTTTATCTTTGGAAGAATGTTTCTTACTGAGAGATTTCTTCAGATTCATCTGAACTCTCTGTGATAATGGTATGTATCCCTGCTCCTCATCCTCACTACTTTCCTCATCTGTCCCACTTAACTCTTCCATATTAACATGTGATAATATATCTGAGTCAGTCTTTCTATTGGAGACATCATTTTCCTTTACTGTCTCTCTCAGCTTTTCTTTATTAAGGCTAAAATCTTTATCTTTCCTGTGTATGTCCCTCACATCCCTTTTAATACCTATAGATAGGTCTGATGTAAAGTCTGATAGGTTAAAATCTGATGCCCCATTGACCTTGACCTTTTGTTTGACCTTCCATTTGTCCTTCTGACTGATGCATTTTAACTTTTCTGCCTTATCCAATGTTTCAGTATGATCATTTGCAGAAGATGTACTATTTATAGTTTCTACATGTTTTGGTAACTTCAGAGAAAGGCTCGCCATTTTGTAGTCAAGATCATTTTCAGTATTTCTATTTGTTCCACATTTCATCTTTTGCCGAGTATCTTTCTGTTCAATACCTAACGTTTTTTCCTCATTTAACCTTTCTTTCATTACATGATTTCCCATGACTTCAGTAAGACTAAGATTTTGTACAGCCTGAGATAAATCATCATCAAGATCCTGTGAAGGCTTGACTCCATCATCAAGATCCTGTGAAAGTTTGACTCCATCATCAAGGTCCTGTGAAAGCTTGACTTTGTCGTCAAGGTCCTGTGAGTTTATTCTATCACCATCCTCAACAGTCTTTTTCTTCTTTGATTTGCCTGAAATTTAGCATAATGTAAGTTGACCTCAGGGTTACAAATAATGATTAAGAATATACAAGTATGATACAGTATACCAAACAAGTACAGTCAAACCTCGATGATTCGAACTTCGATGAATCGAATTTCTCGCTGTATCGAACTTTTTGTCTGGTCCCGAATTTCTTCGCTATATAACATTACTAACTAACCCATGTATGAATCGAAGTTTTATGACTCGAAGTTCTCGATGTATCGAACTTTTTTCATGGACCATTTGTTATAGAATTATAGGTAACTGACACTCGATGATTCGAATAAAAATTAACCTGTTCAGATCAGGTGTTCGCCGATACCCCGCGGCATGCTGTCACACCTACTAGCTGTCTTGCGACGGCCCTTCATCGGACATTAGGGATTATGACAGCTTGTGTTGCTAGCTTGATATCATCAAGATAATTAATATCACTAATCAGTCCGATACCCGGTGCTTTGGTTTTACAAGCTGCGTTATTAAATCATTAGTACGGCAAAGATACAGTTAGTCGTTTTTGATGTTAGCAGCCGCCATTGGTAGCGGTTTGTAGAATTTACGGAACTGTAAATAGCGAGCCACATTATTAGTAACTCATACTCAAAACTGTTACATTGCACAACTTTGGCATACTGGAGCAAATCGATCATTCTAAATCAAAGTATTTTGTAGGTGTTGTAGCGCTTTCGGTTCCTCCTTTTTAGTTTTGTTTTTACAACGTGTTTTCGTTTTTATATTCATTCCGTAATATTAACCATCGCTTAAATAGTCACCAAACGAACACTTGTACATGGGTAAGGCCTAGTACACGTGAGTCTTGTTTATAATATACATATGTATTGCTAATGATAGGATTACATGTGATTAATTGCATACTTTGTTTTTATTTTGTTTTGCTTTTGGTAAATACAATGATTATAAAGTTTACGGAACGGAGACGACATTTACACAACTACTTCAGTTGGTCATGGTAAAAAAAAAACATCGGTCTAATTTCAACCACGAATAATTCGAAGTCTCGATGTTTCGAAGTTTTTCTGACAGTCCCTTGAACTTTGATACATCGAGGTTTGACTGTATGTATAAACAACATGTTTTACATATCTAGCAGAATGTTAATATCTGGCTTGAGAGAAAAACACAGTTAAAATGATCTCACAATATTTTATCACATGAATGTGTTTTTCAGTGTGAAACCATTATATTTAACATTCTCTTTTCTGATGAATTACAGTTTTCTCCCCCATTTATGATAAAATAAAGATATTTCCCCCATTATGATATACACAATTACCACACCTTTTTCAATAAAATAATTATGCTACTCTTTTTGTGGTCACTTGCACATTTTTGCTTAAAAACTGGCTGTAGCGTGGCATGAAAATTGATTACACTTTGTGAAAATGCAACATAATGGTCACTTTTTCTTTTCATCTTATTTGCAGCAATTTGATTCTGTACCGAAATAAGGAATGCACAGAAAAAAGCACTCTGATTGGTCAAAAAACCCATTAAAAAATATCATCATGCACGAAAACCAGCTAACAATAAAATGGGAGAAGAGAGATAACTCTTACATGAATTGAGTATGTTCATTGTGAATTTATAGTATCAAGGCTGTTTCTTTCAAAAAAAGGCTATTCAACTTTATTTTTCTCGATAGATTGAGTACATCACACACAATTTGAAGCTATACAGACGAATAACATATGATGGTCTGCATTCCAAACTACTGTTACTGTTTACAGTATCAATTGTACAAATCAAGATTCACTCTAAATATCAATACCTTATTAAACTTTATCCTTCGATAGAACCACCAGATATATACTTAACTGTTATAAAGTAGAATGATCAATATACAATGTATATCTCACCTTTTGTCTTTTTGGCAGCCATTAGTTCATCATGTTGCTGAACAAACTGTGGAAAACACTTAGAAAACAGGTCCTGTGTTTCTATGGTGGTGTAAACAGTCTGAGGAGAGATAGTGTCGGTCTCTGCAAAGGAAATATTAAGAAAAATAAAAAAATAGATATTAAGTTAGAAAATTCCTAAGCAATCAGATAATTGTCATCTTAATCCAAAGGATTCATATCTTAAAGTTATCTACCCTTGCAGGTATGTATTGATAGTGGTGTCATTATTTTGTGAGCGAACTCAGGTTGTTTTTGCTGGAAAATATGACATAACATTTGCGAGTACTAAAATTTGCCTCTGGACTGGGCATCACAGTCACTATGACATCATAATCACCTTTAAATGTGATTAATGACAAAAATAATGTGCAATATGTTAATACAGAATTATAAACTGTTCGTTTGTTTTTTCTGTTCTACTCCATTACATTTTGTACATTTTTGTACACAAATTAAACATTTTTTGTGAAATGGGAGTCCCTTACCATGACATACACTACTAGCCAGGTAATGGCCTCAATTTCATGAACAAATCCTAAGTTTAGACTTAGCCAATCACAGATTAAGTCACAAAAAGTTGTCATTATAGAGTCTAAGATTTTTCAAGTTCCCTGCTTTAAAACACCAGATTATTTCATAAATTTCCTGAATAGATTGTTGAATAGATAGCTGTTCTTTCCATAATGCCCAGCAGAAAACCAGGTACCAAATAGTAAATAACATTTTCATCAAAAAAGAGTCGACTGCCGGACTGGTCAGCTGTTTTCTTATTGGACATTATTTTGCTGACTGTCGACACAACAGAATGTTCAAAGATCTCTGATCATGCTTTAGCTCTAAAATTGTTAGAGTAATCAAAATCAATCTAGCAAGGACTGTCTTTTAGTCATGGATACCTCCGATGTGATATACATGTATCAGATTACAAATTCATAGGAACTGCTCTGCAGCATCTAATGAACCCTAGGATTGTTTGTTAATTATAGAACCTTCATACTGGACTATAAGAAGCCTGTTAGATCTATAATTGACATCGTGATTTACCTGGACTTTAAGAAGCCTGTTAGATCTATAACTGACACCATTATTTATTTACCTGGACTATAAGAAGCCTGTTAGATCTATAATTGACACCATTATTTACCTGGACTTTAAGAAGCCTGTTAGATCTATAACTGACACCATTATTTATTTACCTGGACTATATGAAGCCTGTTAGATCTATAACTGACACCATTATTTACCTGGACTATAAGAAGCCTGTTAGATCTATAACTGACACCATTATTTACCTGGACTATAAGAAGCCTGTTAGAGCTATAACTGACACCATTATTTACCTGGACTATAAGAAGCCTGTTAGATCTATAATGACACCATTATTTACCTGGACTATAAGAAGCCTGTTAGATCTATAACTGACACCATTATTTACCTGGACTATAAGAAGCCTGTTAGATCTATAACTGACACCATTATTTACCTGGACTATAAGAAGCCTGTTAGATCTATAACTGACACCATTATTTACCTGGACTATAAGAAGCCTGTTAGATCTATAACTGACACCATTATTTACCTGGACTTTAAGAAGCCTGTTAGATCTATAATTGATACCATTATTTATTTACCTGGACTATATGAAGCCTGTTAGATCTATAACTGACACCATTATTTACCTGGACTATAAGAAGCCTGTTAGATCTATAACTGACACCATTATTTACCTGGACTATAAGAAGCCTGTTAGATCTATAACTGACACCATTATTTACCTGGACTATAAGAAGCCTGTTAGATCTATAACTGACACCATTATTTACCTGGACTATAAGAAGCCTGTTAGATCTATAACTGACACCATTATTTACCTGGACTATAAGAAGCCTGTTAGATCTATAACTGACACCATTATTTACCTGGACTATAAGAAGCCTGTTAGATCTATAATTGACTGCATTATTTACCTGGACTATAAGAAGCCTGTTAGATCTATAACTGACACCATTATTTACCTGGACTATAAGAAGCCTGTTAGATCTATAACTGACACCATTATTTACCTGGACTATAAGAAGCCTGTTAGATCTATAATTGACACCATTATTTACCTGGACTATAAGAAGCCCGTTAGATCTATAATTGACACCATTATTTACCTGGACTATAAGAAGCCTGTTAGATCTATAATTGACACCATTATTTACCTGGACTATAAGAAGCCTGTTAGATCTATAACTGACACCATTATTTACCTGGACTATAAGAAGCCTGTTAGATCTATAATTGACACCATTATTTACCTGGACTATAAGAAGCCTGTTAGATCTATAACTGACACCATTATTTACCTGGACTATAAGAAGCCTGTTAGATCTATAACTGACACCATTATTTACCTGGACTATAAGAAGCCTGTTAGATCTATAATTGACACCATTATTTACCTGGACTATAAGAAGCCTGTTAGATCTATAACTGACACCATTATTTACCTGGACTATAAGAAGCCTGTTAGATCTATAATTGACACCATTATTTACCTGGACTATAAGAAGCCTGTTAGATCTATAATTGACATCATTATTTACCTGGACTATAAGAAGCCTGTTAGATCTATAATTGACACCATTATTTACCTGGACTATAAGAAGCCTGTTAGATCTATAATTGACACCATTATTTACCTGGACTATAAGAAGCCTGTTAGATCTATAATTGACACCATTATTTACCTGGACTATAAGAAGCCTGTTAGATCTATAATTGACCCATTATTTACCTGGACTATAAGAAGCCTGTTAGATCTATAATTGACACCATTATTTACCTGGACTATAAGAAGCCTGTTAGATCTATAATTGACACCATTATTTACCTGGACTATAAGAAGCCTGTTAGATCTATAATTGACATCATTATTTACCTGGACTATAAGAAGCCTGTTAGATCTATAACTGACACCATTATTTACCTGGACTATAAGAAGCCTGTTAGATCTATAACTGACACCATTATTTACCTGGACTATAAGAAGCCTGTTAGATCTATAACTGACACCATTATTTACCTGGACTATATGAAGCCTGTTAGATCTATAACTGACACCATTATTTACCTGGACTATAAGAAGCCTGTTAGAGCTATAACTGACACCATTATTTACCTGGACTATAAGAAGCCTGTTAGAGCTATAACTGACACCATTATTTACCTGGACTATAAGAAGCCTGTTAGATCTATAATTGATACCATTATTTACCTGGACTATACCTGACTAAGAAGCCTGTTAGATCTATAATGACACCATTATTTACCTGGACTATAAGAAGCCTGTTAGATCTATAATTGACACCATTATTTACCTGGACACTATAAGAAGCCTGTTAGATCTATAATTGACACCATTATTTACCTGGACTATAAGAAGCCTGTTAGATCTATAATTGACACCATTATTTACCTGGACTATAAGAAGCCTGTTAGATCTATAATTGACATCATTATTTACCTGGACTATAAGAAGCCTGTTAGATCTATAATTGACACCATTATTTACCTGGACTATAAGAAGCCTGTTAGATCTATAACTGACACCATTATTTACCTGGACTATAAGAAGCCTGTTAGATCTATAACTGACACCATTATTTACCTGGACTATAAGAAGCCTGTTAGATCTATAATTGACACCATTATTTACCTGGACTATAAGAAGCCTGTTAGATCTATAATTGACACCATTATTTACCTGGACTATAAGAAGCCTGTTAGATCTATAATTGACACCATTATTTACCTGGACTATAAGAAGCCTGTTAGATCTATAACTGACACCATTATTTACCTGGACTATAAGAAGCCTGTTAGATCTATAATTGACACCATTATTTACCTGGACTATAAGAAGCCTGTTAGATCTATAATTGACATCCATTATTTACCTGGACTATAAGAAGCCTGTTAGATCTATAATTGACACCATTATTTACCTGGACTATAAGAAGCCTGTTAGATCTATAATTGACACCATTATTTACCTGGACTATAAGAAGCCTGTTAGATCTATAACTGACACCATTATTTACCTGGACTATAAGAAGCCTGTTAGATCTATAACTGACACCATTATTTACCTGGACTATAAGAAGCCTGTTAGATCTATAATTGACACCATTATTTACCTGGACTATAAGAAGCCTGTTAGATCTATAACTGACACCATTATTTACCTGGACTATAAGAAGCCTGTTAGATCTATAACTGACACCATTATTTACCTGGACTATAAGAAGCCTGTTAGATCTATAACTGACACCATTATTTACCTGGACTATAAGAAGCCTGTTAGATCTATAACTGACACCATTATTTACCTGGACTATAAGAAGCCTGTTAGATCTATAACTGACACCATTATTTACCTGGACTATAAGAAGCCTGTTAGATCTATAATTGACACCATTATTTACCTGGACTATAAGAAGCCTGTTAGATCTATAATTGACACCATTATTTACCTGGACTATAAGAAGCCTGTTAGATCTATAATTGACACCATTATTTACCTGGACTATAAGAAGCCTGTTAGATCTATAACTGACACCATTATTTACCTGGACTATAAGAAGCCTGTTAGATCTATAATTGACACCATTATTTACCTGGACTATAAGAAGCCTGTTAGATCTATAATTGACACCATTATTTACCTGGACTATAAGAAGCCTGTTAGATCTATAATTGACACCATTATTTACCTGGACTATAAGAAGCCTGTTAGATCTATAATTGACACCATTATTTACCTGGACTATAAGAAGCCTGTTAGATCTATAATTGACACCATTATTTACCTGGACTATAAGAAGCCTGTTAGATCTATAATTGACACCATTATTTACCTGGACTATAAGAAGCCTGTTAGATCTATAACTTGACACCATTATTTACCTGGACTATAAGAAGCCTGTTAGATCTATAATTGACACCATTATTTACCTGGACTATAAGAAGCCTGTTAGATCTATAACTGACACCATTATTTACCTGGACTATAAGAAGCCTGTTAGATCTATAATTGACACCATTATTTACCTGGACTATAAGTTAGATCTATAATTGACACCATTATTTACCTGGACTATAAGAAGCCTGTTAGATCTATAACTGACACCATTATTTACCTGGACTATAAGAAGCCTGTTAGATCTATAATTGACACCATTATTTACCTGGACTATAAGAAGCCTGTTAGATCTATAATTGACACCATTATTTACCTGGACTATAAGAAGCCTGTTAGATCTATAACTGACACCATTATTTACCTGGACTATAAGAAGCCTGTTAGATCTATAACACTGACACCATTATTTACCTGGACTGGATAAAGAAGCCTGTTAGATCTATAATTGACACCATTATTTACCTGGACTATAAGAAGCCTGTTAGATCTATAATTGACACCATTATTTACCTGGACTATAAGAAGCCTGTTAGATCTATAATTGACACCATTATTTACCTGGACTATAAGAAGCCTGTTAGATCTATAACTGACACCATTATTTACCTGGACTATAAGAAGCCTGTTAGATCTATAATGACACCATTATTTACCTGGACTATAAGAAGCCTGTTAGATCTATAACTGACACCATTATTTACCTGGACTATAAGAAGCCTGTTAGATCTATAACCTGACACCATTATTTACCTGGACTATAAGAAGCCTGTTAGATCTATAACTGACACCATTATTTACCTGGACTATAAGAAGCCTGTTAGATCTATAACTGACACCATTATTTACCTGGACTATAAGAAGCCTGTTAGATCTATAACTGACACCATTATTTACCTGGACTATACCTGTTAGATCTATAATGACACCATTATTTACCTGGACTATAAGAAGCCTGTTAGATCTATAACTGACACCATTATTTACCTGGACTATAAGAAGCCTGTTAGATCTATAACTGACACCATTATTTACCTGGACTATAAGAAGCCTGTTAGATCTATAACTGACACCATTATTTACCTGGACTATAAGAAGCCTGTTAGATCTATAACTGACACCATTATTTACCTGGACTATAAGAAGCCTGTTAGATCTATAACTGACACCATTATTTACCTGGACTATAAGAAGCCTGTTAGATCTATAACTGACACCATTATTTACCTGGACTATAAGAAGCCTGTTAGATCTATAACTGACACCATTATTTACCTGGACTATAAGAAGCCTGTTAGATCTATAACTGACTCCATTATTTACCTGGACTATAAGAAGCCTGTTAGAGCTATAACTGACACCATTATTTACCTGGACTATATGAAGCCTGTTAGAGCTATAACTGACACCATTATTTACCTGGACTATAAGAAGCCTGTTAGATCTATAACTGACACCATTATTTACCTGGACTATAAGAAGCCTGTTAGATCTATAACTGACACCATTATTTATTTACCTGGACTATAAGAAGCCTGTTAGATCTATAATTGACACCATTATTTACCTGGACTATAAGAAGCCCGTTAGATCTATAACTGACACCATTATTTACCTGGACTATAAGAAGCCTGTTAGAGCTATACTTGACACCATTATTTACCTGGACTATAAGAAGCCTGTTAGATCTATAATTGACACCATTATTTACCTGGACTATATGAAGCCTGTTAGATCTATAACTGACACCATTATTTACCTGGACTATAAGAAGCCTGTTAGATCTATAACTGACACCATTATTTACCTGGACTATAAGAAGCCTGTTAGATCTATAATTGACACCATTATTTACCTGGACTATAAGAAGCCTGTTAGATCTATAATTGACACCATTATTTACCTGGACTATAAGAAGCCTGTTAGATCTATAACTGACACCATTATTTACCTGGACTATAAGAAGCCTGTTAGATCTATAATTGACACCATTATTTACCTGGACTATAAGAAGCCTGTTAGATCTATAATTGACACCATTATTTACCTGGACTATAAGAAGCCTGTTAGATCTATAATTGACACCATTATTTACCTGGACTATAAGAAGCCTGTTAGATCTATAACTGACACCATTATTTACCTGGACTATAAGAAGCCTGTTAGATCTATAACTGACACCATTATTTACCTGGACTATAAGAAGCCTGTTAGATCTATAACTGACTCCATTATTTACCTGGACTATAAGAAGCCTGTTAGATCTATAACTGACACCATTATTTACCTGGACTATAAGAAGCCTGTTAGAGCTATAACTGACACCATTATTTACCTGGACTATAAGAAGCCTGTTAGATCTATAATTGACACCATTATTTACCTGGACTATAAGAAGCCTGTTAGATCTATAACTGACACCATTATTTACCTGGACTATAAGAAGCCTGTTAGATCTATAACTGACACCATTATTTACCTGGACTATAAGAAGCCTGTTAGATCTATAAATGACACCATTATTTACCTGGACTATAAGAAGCCTGTTAGATCTATAACTGACACCCATTATTTACCTGGAGATCTATAAGACACCATATTCTGCCTGTTAGATCTATAACTGACACCATTATTTACCTGGACTATAAGAAGCCTGTTAGATCTATAACTGACACCATTATTTACCTGGACTATAAGAAGCCTGTTAGATCTATAATTGACACCATTATTTACCTGGACTATAAGAAGCCTGTTAGATCTATAACTGACACCATTATTTACCTGGACTATAAGAGCCTTTAGATCTATAATGACCCATTATTTACCTGGACTATAAGAAGCGTTAGATCATTGACATTTACCTGGACTATAAGAAGCCTGTTAGATCTATAATTGACACCATTATTTACCTGGACTATAAGAAGCCTGTTAGATCTATAACTGACACCATTATTTACCTGGACTATAAGAAGCCTGTTAGATCTATAACTGACACCATTATTTACCTGGACTATAAGAAGCCTGTTAGATCTATAACTGACACCATTATTTACCTGGACTATAAGAAGCCTGTTAGATCTATAATTGACACCATTATTTACCTGGACTATAAGAAGCCTGTTAGATCTATAACTGACACCATTATTTACCTGGACTATAAGAAGCCTGTTAGATCTATAACTGACACCATTATTTACCTGGACTATAAGAAGCCTGTTAGATCTATAATTGACACCATTATTACCTGGACTATAAGAAGCCTGTTAGATCTATAATGACATCATTATTTACCTGGACTATAAGAAGCCTGTTAGATCTATAACTGACACCATTATTTACCTGGACTATAAGAAGCCTGTTAGATCTATAATTGACATCGTGATATTTACCTGGACTATAAGAAGCCTGTTAGATCTATAACTGACACCATTATTTACCTGGACTATAAGAAGCCTGTTAGATCTATAACTGACACCATTATTTACCTGGACTATAAGAAGCCTGTTAGATCTATAATTGACACCATTATTTACCTGGACTATAAGAAGCCTGTTAGATCTATAACTGACACCATTATTTACCTGGACTATAAGAAGCCTGTTAGATCTATAACTGACACCATTATTTACCTGGACTATAAGAAGCCTGTTAGATCTATAACTGACACCATTATTTACCTGGACTATAAGAAGCCTGTTAGATCTATAATTGACACCATTATTTACCTGGACTATAAGAAGCCTGTTAGATCTATAACTGATCAAACATTATTTACCTGGACTATAAGAAGCCTGTTAGATCTATAATTGACACCATTATTTACCTGGACTATAAGAAGCCTGTTAGATCTATAATTGACACCATTATTTACCTGGACTATAAGAAGCCTGTTAGATCTATAATTGACACCATTATTTACCTGGACTATAAGAAGCCTGTTAGATCTATAATTGACACCATTATTTACCTGGACTATAAGAAGCCTGTTAGATCTATAATTGACACCATTATTTACCTGGACTAATAAGAAGCCTGTTAGATCTATAACACCATTGACACCATTATTTACCTGGACTATAAGAAGCCTGTTAGATCTATAATTGACACCATTATTTACCTGGACTATAAGAAGCCTGTTAGATCTATATCTATAACTGACACCATTATTTACCTGGACTATAAGAAGCCTGTTAGATCTATAATGACACCATTATTTACCTGATAAGAAGCCTGTTAGATCTATAACTGACACCATTATTTACCTGGTATCACAATAAGAAGCCTGTTAGATCTTAATCTGAAAGGCAATTTTATTTCTGATCAAAAACAACCCATTATTTACCTGACTATGAAGCTGTTACATCTATAACTGACCACTTATGGAACCTGTTCAAAATAATTCTCCTGAATCTGAAAGAAACACACATTATAGATGGTTACTGACCATGACATTATTTACCTGGAATAATAAACCTAATCTTTATACTTGACACAATTCTGACTCTTGTGACTAGACCTGAACCTATAAAAGTCAAAGTTTAATGAACCAATAGAAAATGTATGACTGTGGAACCTCCAAACATTTTTACCTGGACTATAAAAAATGCCCTGTTTCAAAATCTACCAACACATTCAACTTCTATGACACAATTATTTTATATCAGCTATGAAATAATGAAGCCTTGTTAGATCTGAACCTATTTTTTACCTAAAAACTTTAATAAGACCATTACACATTCAATGAAGCTGTTATAAGATCTATACTGACACCATTTCTGAAGCAAAAGTGCCTGTCTGATTTACACCATTATTTACATTTTCAAGACTGACCTGACATTTAGATAAAAGTCATCCACCCCAATTTGTGACCAATGGCAACATCATCAGGTCACTAATGTGGAACCATTACACTGATCAAACATTCCGCGTTTGTCATGGCCCAATTTGTGGAAAATTTTAAACATTTTCAACAAATTTAAACATGAGAAACACATTCAGTGTTTAGACATGAAGGGACCCTTTTGTGGGTTGAACATGATTTTAAAACAAGATTTTGACATATGTGAACTTGGGAACTACAATTAAACTTTCTGACACAACATTGAAGTTAAAACTTTTTTTCTGGTATCTTCTATCTGAATGCAAAGATTACCCTTCATAATTACAGACTTTACCATGGGTATAAAACCAATGTCCTGAACTGTTATTGAACCTACAACAAAAGTTGACACCTTAAAACATTAACATGTCCTTAATGGGCCCAACAACATTTCAATTTGCATACCTAACTCATTCCTTGTGGACAAAAGTTATTTTAATCTGATCAACAATTCAAATAAACTTAAATTTATCTGTCTTCAATGTCATGGTTCATGCTGTAACATTATGTACATGAAATGAACAACACATTATTTTAACCTACATTTTTAAAACTTTAATCTGAAAAATTTACTTAAATCAACACATTCAGTGTCAATCAAAAAAAATCATTATTTATGTGGAACCTACAACATAACTTTAATCTTATCAACACATTTATGTAATTGACTCATGCTGTGCCACTTGATGGAACCTACAAAATTAAACTTAATTTAATCTGACCATAAAAAACATTTTATAAATTTATAAACTACAACACTGACACATTTTTCAGGGTCAATCTGAATGCTGCAAGAGTGTTTTGGTAAAAAATAAAAATAAAGGCCCTGTATGAAAACAAAGTGGAATTGTTTTAAACTTAAGTAAAGATAGTTCTTTGGTCTATCTGATGGAAAATTTATTAGTAAAACAGAATCCAAGAGCCTCCACAACACATTCAATGTCTGACATGCGGCGCCACTTATGGAACCTAACAACATAAACTTTAATCTGACCAACACATTCAATGTCTGACATGCGGCGCCACTTGTGGAACCTACAACATAAACTTTAATCTGACCAACACATTCAATGTCTGACATGCGGCGCCACTTGTGGAACCTACAACATAAACTTTAATCTGACCAACACATTCAATGTCTGATATGCTGTGCCACTTATGGAACTACAACATAAACTTTTAATCTGACCAACACATTCAATGGTCTGACATGCCTGTGCCACTTGTGGGAACTTAACATAAACTCTAATCTGAACCTACAACATAACTTTAATCTGAAACCAACAACATAAACTTCAACTGAATCACCACATTTCAATGTCTGACATGCTGTTGCCACTTGTGGAACCTACAACATAAACTTTAATCTGACCAACACATTCATGTGTCAACACATTACTAGTGGAACACAACATGCTCAATGACATTCAATGATGCGAACATGCTGCCACTTGTTGTGGAACCTACAACATAAAAACCTTTAATCTGATGTCAACACATATTCCGAGGAATGTGTCAGACATATTTGTGGAACCACTAGCAACAAAAACTTTAATCTGATCAACAACTGACATGCTGTTGCCACTTGTGGAACCTACAACTTTGGTTTTTTTTATAATTTTTTTTTTTATTTTTGGAAATCCCTAGAATGACCTTCAGTCACTTTTCTACAGCTTTGTACCCTTGGAGCAGGTATTGATAGTTACATATGTACATTATTGTATTGCTTTGTATGATAATTTGAGTCAATTTCTGAACATCATTTCTGATTATCAAATTATTTTTTATATGATTTATGACCAAGAATTATCTCAGAAACCCACCTGTCTAGAATGGAATAGCCCTGTAAACTTGTCATCAGTTTAATGGCTTTGTCCACACCAACTCCTGGCACCCCTTTAGGTAAATAGTCACAGCCCAAGAGTAAAGCCATGGCAACCATCCTCTCTCTGTCCAAGCCAAGACGACTTTCTATATTGTCCATAATGTAACTCTCCACATGGGGATCCTACAACGATACATGTCAGTTAAAATGTTGCACATTTTTTTTCATTGAAGGCCTGTGACACATGTGACCTTGAATACATTTAAATTGAACATACATGTAAATATACAATGAGTTGTTTCCTTTAGCAAGTTACTGATCAAATAGATAAATGAAGAATTTGTGTGAATCATTGCTTCTAATTTTTCAGTCAAATGATCAATGCACAACGAAAACAATGAAAGATAAAATGTGGTTGTAATATGTCACTTGAAACTTCTTAGTAGAACAAGAGGTTTGTTTTAGTTTGATGTCCTTTCACAGCCAGGGTAATTTAAGGATGTGCCAGGTGAAGATGGTGGAAGAAAGTTCGAATAATCAGAGAAAAGCCATCAACTAATGGTCCGTACCTGACAACTGCCCCAAGAGGGATTTGAACTGAATATTAAACGAAGAACATAAACGATTACATGTTGAAAATGACCCAACACATAAATTGTTACTATACCTTGTTTATATTAACAACCCCACCAAAATATGATAACATACCTTTGTGTTCATAGTAAAGTTCCTGTATACAGTTCGGGCTCCATACAGGAAGGCATCGCCATCCATTGGTCAGGCAACCATCAACAAGCTGTAAAACAAAACACAATATAGATTGGTTTTCTGAATTTTCACATAAATTTCATGCTTAGAAATAAAAAGTTGTGCTGACATTGACATAAAAAGGACTATCTGTGAAAACCAAATTGATGAAACCACTACCATCAGAAACAAACGTACACATCGAAAAACTATCTCTCATGTTTTATAATTACCCCAGCTGCATTCAGAGCTGCACAGAAAGCTTCAGCTTCTCCGTTACTATGGAGATAGGGGATACCAAGGCAGTCCAGCATCCTACAACACTGAAAATATAAACAACATTTAAGGCAGTACAATCTCAGGTGTCCCTGTTACTATGGAGATAGGGGATACCAAGGCAGTCCAACATTCTACAACACTGAAAACATAAACAACATTTAAGGCAGTACAATCTCAGGTGTCCCTGTTACTATGGAGATAGGGGATACCAAGGCAGTCCAACATCCTACAACACTGAGAATATAAACAACATTCAGGGCATTACAGACCAAATTATCAATATCAGTACATGTATTAATGTAAAGTCTCTTAAAATACACCTTGTCCATTTAAACATCCTGAAAATATTGACAGTGTATTTTAATTTAATTCATTTTCAACACAGGAGTACACACATTGAAATGTCAATACATGATTATCATTGCAAAACTAGTATCTAATGAACATGTAAATCATGTCCGCAATAACAGTAGAATGTGAGGTCATCAAGTTTCTGTGTATATCAATCTGCAAATAAGTTTAATTACACTATAAAAACAATACCTTCTTATCATATAAATGAATGTTGAATCCTCATTTATGACATCCTCAATATTCCAGGGGTCACTATCACTATCATTATATCCATTCCTGGACTATGTCATGGCAAAGCCAAAAGCTTTTGAAGAAAAAAACTTAAAAAACTTGCCCAAATTGAAATCTATATATCGTACCATATTTCATTCTTTTAATGTACGTCATTTTGTACATCAAATAACTAAATTATCTATCTTATCTATTGTTGCACACAGAGTCTTCATTTTAATATAACATAGACAAGGAGTGGTTATATAAGGATATTGATAGTAACTCCTGGAATATCAAGGGTGCAGTCATTATTAACAATTGATAGTAGATCTAGAATATTACTGATTACCTCTCGGAGACGGGCATCAAAGTTACGTCTCCCTCCTTTACCTCCACCTCCTCTTGGACCTCGGTAAGACTGACCACCAAAGTCTTTACGAAACCTGTCCTGTTGGCGTTTCTGCATGACACCTTTCTTCAGATCTGGTGCTTCCCCTTCTACCACAAACACCAAATGTACCCCAAGCTGTAGTAGATGTAGAATTCGGAAAAACAGATTTCTGAAAAAGATTTGAGTTTTAAAGAGAAGATTTTTTTGAGGAAGTTGCTCATATCCTTGCTACATCTATCAGCTATTTTAAGGCCATCTGATCCAGTTAAATATAACAAGTTATTATGATCCCATAAACATTTTTTTACTTTTTGATATAACAAAATTGAAAGATTACATATTAAAAATACAAGAATTCCACAGAAGAGGATGTGTCGCCTGCACAGCATCACAAAAAATAGTTATTTACAGTTGAAAATATTGTTAATAATGAGGTGAAGTTACCAAATCCCGTAACTCTTGCAAATATTGATGGATTTTGACCAGTATCAAACCCATTTTAGAACTCATTGATATAAAGCATAACACCAAATTTGGTTGAAATCGAACAATATATACTAAAGTTATATAGCGGAAACCATGTTTTGACAATTTTAAAGTCCCGTAACTCTTGTGAATATTGAAGTATTTTGACCATTATTAAACTCATCCGAGATCTCATTGATATAAAGCAATTTATGAAATTTTGTTGAAAATGGTTATCGCACGGAAACCGTTTCCCAGACGCCTACGCCGATAGCGCCGACACCTACATCGAGGCCGACATAGTGATACCTAAGTGTCGCCCTTGCGTTGCAGGCGACACAAAATTGAAGCAATTACATCAATAGTTAAATATTACATGAAAATCAAAAATAAGCAATCTTAGTATGGAATGTTCTTTTTCACCTAGCTTTACTTAAAACCTGTTTTACCTGTTTTGATGTTACCTGCTGTAACTTTACTGAGAAGAACCCCATTACAGTGAAACACAGTTAGAATAAATACATGGGAACCAAGGGGATTACTTTACTTTGTTATACATGTATCTTAAAAACAACTTGTAGGAACCTTCATGGGGAATGAAAATAATTATGTTATAATCATCATCATTTTTTGTAAATATGTCCACTATATCCAAGTTGTAGTTCAAAAATGAAGAATTTTTTTTAATATTTCTTTACATTTATTAAGAAGACAGTGAGATCTTGCATTAACTTAGAAAAAGTCATGCTTACCTGAAGAAATGTAGTCAGAAACACCTCTTTTCTTAACAAAGAATATGCACCTTAATTCTTCTAATTACACAAGGAAAGGTTTTTTAAAACTCCTTGCATCTACTGATTACATAAGACCACACAATTTCTCACCTGAGGAAAGGTTTTGAAACTACTCCTTGCATCTGCTTCACACATTGTGTCTCGCACACCCATATACTAAGATCCACAGCTAAAACCTGGCCCTTCAGTTCTGATAATTCTTGATGCTGTTTAACTGGGTCTAAAATCTGCCACAGATTGAGCACACCCATCTTGGTGGAACATCAATGCAACCTGCACAGACCATATATATACATGTATTTCTTATACAGATGTTAGCAAAACTTCTAAAGTAAATTCACAAAATTTGATTCTTGTAAAAGTTACTGTGTATGACCTATCAAGGGTGGCCATTTTTGAATTTGATTTAGCTGATATCAGCTAATCAATGACGCTGAAGAAAAATCAGAGGTAAAATATACCAATACTCCTCATACCAAAATACTCCTACCTCTATAATTCTCGTCCATTTGACTATCTAAATGCGTACATTTTCACAAAAGTTACTCAACATTTTTTCAAGTTTTTTTTCCCAAGTTGTTAAGTAAAGAAAAAGTTGAAAAGCATTGAAAGCGAGGCTGCGGGAAATTTAAATGGACCCAAAGTGAGCCGTAGAATTTTCATACTTTAAATTAATTTCTTCGTACGCCGACAGATTTTGACTAGAGATTTTTATTTTTCCATTTCATAAGAAATTATACTGGATACATTCACACCATTTTTACCGACTTTAGCCATCCTTGCTTGACTGTTCACTTTAAGTAAACAATATATAATATTATTAACTATTTGGATAATCTGTGCAAATCATTAAATGATATGTTTTAATTCCATAGTAATTTATAAGCAAAGAAATGTGATTTATAATAGTTTGTGACTTTTACAAAGACACTGGAAAAGCATCAACATAAAATTCAGCCCCAACTGCTATGGCACCAACTTAACAAGGGTTAAAAAACAATCACCCATTCCCATGCACGGCATCATTATAAAAAAGGCACTATGGGTGTATTGACTGCCATAAAAGTAGAATTAATTTTATAAAACAGTATACCTAATGTAAGAAAAAAAGATTCAGGATTGTGAATAAATCTTAAGGATGCCAAAAAGTGAAAGCTTAAACATACTTGCCAACCTTCCCTATTGTGGAGGGAGACTCCCGATTTTGAACTCCCATTTTAAGCCATATTAGCACGTCTAAATTCTTTGATATTCAAAATGTCAAAAATCTGACTATACCATCAGAAGGAACAGGTCAAAATATGCAAATCAACCTTTAAATTCTTCATATGGGGTTACAAAGTAGACTTTCTTGAAGTTAAAAGTTGAAACAGTTTGAAGTTTATGCTTAAATATGGCAGACACTGATATACAATGTATGTGCTAAATAAATGTTATTTCAGCTGTGGTGCCATGTTAAGATCATAAATCGATTGGCACCTTTTTTTTAAAAAACAACTTGCATGTTTATTTCAAATATTATCCTGTATCGGTAAGGGTAACTTATCAGATTATCCTAAAGACTAGAGGTATACACTCAGATGTGGTATTTGGTTCAATCGGTCCAGAGTAAAATCAGCCTTCAAACATCCTGCTTTAATCGGGCCTGACTCTAAATCTCAGTTGCATTGGTACATACCTGTTACGACAGCCAATGAAGTACTCTGGAAGTTCCCCCCATGGTTTTCTGACCATGTAGTGTAGCGCAAACAATGTTGACTTCAAAGAAATCTAGTGATTTGACTATGGTCACACTTTGAACGAAAGATTTTGTTATAGCATACACATGAGAAAAAAGTTTCAATAATGTTTTTTTTTAATTCAATATCACGTCATATAACCATCGAACAGACAACAACACTATACCTTGATAGCTTCGTAAAACGTTCCTGTAACATACACGGTTGAGCGGTATATATAAGCTCAAAAAATATATTGGTTTAAAGTTACATTGGCAATTTTCCAAAATAGGGTCTAAGGTACGATTTTTTTTTTAAATTTTTATATTATATTTATAAATTTTATATGGTCCAAGGTCAGATGCAATAGCGAGCTGTTTACTAAACATATATATGCGCCATTTAGAAAGAAAGCTGTTTGATTTACAGCAAAGCTCATTTATTCAGAAGAAGTTATAGTTTCAAGTATTTAACTCTTTAAAGTTGCTCCACGCTGACAAATGCTATTTTTTCACTATCAAAAACAGTGGCTGATGAAAAAACGGGGAATTAGATTAATTCATCAGTTAAAAAAGTTACTTTACTTTACACCATTACCTCCATTGAAAAGTTTTGAGCTTCTAATTTTACTTCGACTTAAAAACATGAAATAATAATTAATTGCATCCGAAAAAAATCCTTTGTCCACTATATGCTTTAATGGAATGAGTACTGAATTGCGCATGCACCAAAGGCGAATAGATTATTTTTATATATTTTTTGTAAACAATTACACATATATATACCACGATATAACACCATTTATTGTAATATATATAACATTATTAACTATTTGGACAATCTGTGCAAATCATTAAATGATATGTTTAATTCCATAGTAATTAATAAGCAAAGAAATGTGAATTATAATAGTTTGTGACTTTTACAAAGACACTGGAAAAGCGTCAACATAAAATTCAGCCCCAACTGCTATGGCACCAACTTAACAAGGGTTGAAAAACAATCACCCATTCCCATGCACGGCATCATTATAAAAAAGGCACTATGGGTGTATTGACTGCCATAAAAGTGGAATTAATTTTGTAAAACCAGTATACCTAATGTAAGAAAAAAAGATTCAGGATTGTGAATAAATCTTAAGGATGCCAAAAAGTGAAAGCTTAAACATACTTGCCAACCTTCCCTATTGTGGAGGGAGACTCCCGATTTTGAACTCCCATTTCAAGCCATATTAGCACGTCTAAATTCTTTGATATTCAAAATGTCAAAAATCTGACTATACCATCAGAAGGAACAGGTCAAAATATGCAAATCAACCTTTAAATTCTTCATATGGGGTTACAAAGTAGACTTTCTTGAAGTTAAAAGTTGAAACAGTTTGAAGTTTATGCTTAAATATGGCAGACACTGATATACAATGTATGTGCTAAATAAATGTTATTTCAGCTGTGGTGCCATGTTAAGATCATAAATCGATTGGCACCTTTTTTTTTAAAAAACAACTTGCATGTTTATTTCAAATATTATCCTGTATCGGTATGGGTAACTTATCAGATTATCCTAAAGACTAGAGGTATACACTCAGATGTGGTATTTGGTTCAATCGGAGATGTGGTATTTGGTTCAAACGGTCCAGAGTAAAATCAGCCTTCAAACATCCTGCTTTAAATCGGCCCTGACTCTAAATCTCAGTTGCTTTGGTACTAGCTGCAATATTGTAGCTCAAAAGACTTTCAGACAGAAAATGGTGTCGTCTTTAGAGCTACAATTGGTGCCTATTACTGCTAATGGAGCAAAGTAATGATTATGCAAACCATTATAAAACGTTTGTTTGCATTTTTATCGTACTTGTTTGATATCGCTTACCTACTAGGCAATAAAACTGAAGCACATAAAATATCAAATTCTCATCGATCGATGCATTATTTTTTTACATAATACATATGAACGTGTTTCTGAAGGGAATTTATACGGCAAGTCCACAAATTGTGAATTTGACGTCTTGTGAGCGGTACGGTAGATATTAAGAGTGGTAGTTATGTTTGTTTTGGACAAAAATAATATACTCTGGCCCTGACACCAGACTTAGACATTATGACAGATAGATGTCTGGTTTAGGGCCAGAGCACAGTAGTTCTCGAAAACCTGGAATAAGCCGACACACCGTTTGGTATTGGGCCAGGTACTCTCCGATTCAGACTGACCACCGAGAAGCACCACTAATCTTAGTCTATACAGTAAATGAATATCATATCTACTCAAATATAGCAATCTGTCAAGATTAAAGATGATTTGCATACTACGAGAAAATGGCGAAGACGACGAGGGAAATTTAAAGTTGCGGAAAAGAAACCACTGTTTTGACACAATAGAACGTGCATGCGTGATGAAATGGATGGCTATGAGTAGATATATTATTCGTTTGTTGAAAAGACCAAGGTAAGTGGCGATTCTGGGTGTTAATATTTTGTAAGTAGTCTGAATCGGAGAGTACCTGGCCCAATACCAAACGGGTGTCGGCTTATTCCAGGTTTTCGAGTACTAATGCGCTCTGGCCTAAACATCTATCTGTCATAATGTCTAAGTCTGGTGTCACGGCCAGAGTATCTCGGGCTATGCTCCACTACGACACATAGGGACCAATTCGTACCCGGCCGAAAGGTATAGTAGGCCGGGTACGTATATATAGTATAAACAACAAGCTGTCTTCTGTAATTGTAAATTGTCTCCTGTGTCAAATATAACGTTGATCTTTTAACAGTAATTAATTATCCATTTGGTATACGTACTGTAACATTACAATCTACGTCCCTATCCGCTATTTCGTTGGTGTTTGGAGTGAAAACTGCCACTCGTGTTACATTGTACCTACTGTAACTTACTCTGGGGGCCTACTTTCTTTTTCGAATCTCGCGCCAATTCCCGCGAAATTTTATAATTCTCGTTAATCGTTATTTAATATATTTAAGTTCAAAATTTATTTCAAAGTCATATCACACTTAATTATATAAAATCTAGTAGTGTTACATAATATTTTTTTAAAAAGTAGTTTGTTTTAACAAACAGGATGTCAACAAAATCATGTGACTTTTTGTAGCCGAATGTGCGCTGTTGCTTCCGCTGTTCGCGCCAGATTTCAAACACCGTAAGATTTACCCATTTTTAATGGGATAAATTAATTATGCCACTCTTAGGAAAGAAAATTTTCGTCAGCGCGAAGCCTCTGAAGGATATCCAATCGGACGAGAAAGTCTACACAGTCACACACTCCAAGGAACAGTTCCGATCTCAGAAGTATCTTTTTCTAACAATCACCTGTGCAAACCAAGATGGCGGCGTACACTGAAATGAACAACACAATCACGTTATTTACGGATTACTGTAAAATTATTGAATGGATCGTCGGGAAACTTTCCCGTTATTTTTGTTAATTTGTTCAGAATATTTTAACGTGGTAATTTGACCATTATTCTGTGCTTTTGTAAAGAAAAAACTTTACCGGCATTTTTGCTAGTTTTTCGATAAAAGCGTGTTTATGTCACTAAGGTGGTCACGTGGGCCCGGGGGTGGGGATTTGGGATGCTTTTATACAATATCTAATAGTACCCATATGATGAAAATGATCGAAAGTGTCAGAATCATGCCGATCATTCATCCCCATTTTTGCCGCCATTTTCATTGTGCTACTACTCAAGGTGGCCGATTTTGAGCTTTGATATCAGTTTCGTCTTAAGTATTTTTCAGTGTCTTTATTGTATGATGTTGTATTTCTCGCATATAAGATCAGTGCTATCAATATAGAACTGATCCTTAAAGTGGCTTTGAATATGAAATGTTTTATGTAACATTTGATTTTATAAACTTTGATTTAAACACAATCTTGAGTAAACAGCTTTCATTACCCTTCAATGGTTCAAGCAATAATGGCCTAATCGTAGACATATTTCGAAATATTACCATACATATTATCTGTATGTGTTAATTGAAAACTACTATAGACAAAGTGAAAATGGATTAGGATGTAGAAGTGTTATACATTTTCACTTCTATAAATTATAAATAAAAGTTTGATTTGCAGCATTGTTTTTATGTAATCCCTAACAATTCTCAGAGAATTTGATGAGCGGTCTGCCTGGTATAATGAAAGAATATGGACATGTCGTTGTACTGGTCACACTAATCTAACCCACTTAGAGGCCTGGAACTCGGAGAAAATAGTCAACAAATCTTTGAAACAGGAGTTTCCAAGTTTTCACCATAAACCAGTTTTGGAACTTGTTCATCACAGTAAGTCAGAAATGCATGCTAATGCAGTTTTGAGAACGAGGAATTTTAATATTAAATAATTAATAGACATTAGTCATTCACATGATCAGTAAATATCAGAGGGAAAAGGTGTTATCGAGTTATCTCATTTCTATTAAATTTTGTATGAATATAATGATAATAGTTAATGCTATTGGAATGCATGAATATTGTTCATGTTTATTCTACATAATTGTTATGTAATTTTAGTAAATTAAGATGTTTGTTTTAACATTTTTAATTTCGGAATTTATTTTTCAGGCACACTGACACTAGACACATTGGTTGATCAAGCTTGGCTGCTCTTACAACAGGTTCTATCTTTGGATGAAGTTGTTTCTCTCAAAGTCAAATCAGCAGGAAAATTGTAAGTTTTAGATCTTGTACTGGCCTAAATCTTAAAAACATATAGATAGTCAGATAGCAATGTGATAGTTACTGAAAATTTGGGGGAAACTACCCTTTTTTCCAAATAGGGGAAAAGTTTGGCGAAATATTTGGGAATTTGAATCTTCTTATTTTAATTTGTCCAAAATTATATTCATATTTACGAAAAAGTACTGTAAAACAACAAATTTTATTTTTAGATTTAGTAAAGCAAAGTTTTAAGCTCAATAATGAAAAATTTGAGTTTATCATAAAATATGCAGTAGCTATATGATAAATATGAAGAAATTCGCAAACAAAAGTATAAAAAAAAATTAATGAAAAATAAGTCACAGGGGAAATTGTGTTACAAAAACGGTCATTTTTAGCTTCAAATGGGGAATTTATAAATCTTCAGGGGAATTTTTGGCCTGAGGAGAATTCATTCCTTGAGGGGAAATTTACCCATAAACGGTAATAAATCAGAGCTAGATTGATCCCTGAATAGATATATCTTCCTGTAACTTATGATAAAAATGAAACATGAATGATTTTAAAACCATTGCATTATATTCTCTATCTTCATAATTAATGATTATCATTATTCATAATTGTTTTATTAATATTTTACCTTTAAATGATCTGTCATTTATTAAACCCTTAGATAAGTTTCTCAATTAATTCTCGAAAATCTTTTTTTTTTTAAATGTAATATGATGGAATATATGGTGAATTCAAAATGTCTTGACTCTTGAAATATAATGAATATCACATTTCATACATACATGTTACACAAATTTACCAGTATTAAATGATTATGTATGAGTTATCTCCCCTCCAGTATCAATTTGGAACCTATATCAATTAATTGATTTACAGAATAAAGGGACGTGTCATCAAAGTTAACAGAGCAGGTATTGAAGTAAGTAAAAAAAAAAACTTAATACAGCAAATAGGTAGAAATATTTGAAAATAAAAATAAATCTGATATGTTACAAATTTTAAACGTACTGAAGGAATTGGCAATTATGAAAATTTCTATCAATTTGATATTAGAGTAGCAATGACTCATTGTGATACAGTCTTGGGTAAAAAATTTAATCCATCCATGTCATTTTCAACATGATACATTAAAAATAGCTATACAGTATGACTTCATTGATTTCAAACATAATATCGTCGCTGACAGACAAACATAACCCATCTGTATGACCTAAATAGATTTCAAACATACTTTTGTTGCTGACAGGCAAACCCTACCAGTAACTGTAACTCACCATCTAGTGACAAAGAAAACTCGGTTGAAGACAGTAACAGCTCCCTACACAAATGGCAGCCTCCTAAGGTAAAATTTGGAAATTTTATATTCCTCTTACCAATAACCAAGGCGTTAGTCAGTTACCACTTAAAGGAGTAACTTACTTTGACTCCTAAATCAGTAAAAGTGTAACAATACATCAGATTATAGATAGATTGTGATTGCATGATTCTCAACTCAACAATCACTGGAAAGTTTGGCAAATTGGTAGCAATCGTCATTACTAGTGTGTGAATCTTTTATAAGTTAAACCTATTTACTGTTGGAGTTCTCCTACATGATTTTACAGTTGCTGCCGTACAAGTATAGTCTACGTCTTGAAGAAGAAGACAAAGTTATTAATGAAATCCCAGCTGTAGACATCAGGTAAGCTTTGCCAAATATCTGTATCGTTTGTAATATAAAAAATGTGCTTTTCAAAACCAATGAAAAGCCTATCTTTGTTAGATAATGTTGCCAAAAACAAAATACAACCGAAAATATGTGGTATGAACTATTTTTCAATGTTAAAGTATGTGTATATATATAAGATGCCCATTATGTCATCCTTGGTTTTGTTTTTCTAGTCGGTTGGAGAAAGTTCCATCTAAGGAGCTACTGAGACTTTTTATCCGAGCCAATGCCCTGAGGGTAGGACAAAATCAGACAAGTCCATGGATCGTGGATGACTTACGTGTCAAAGAGTTTGGTTTACCCAGCAAGTTTGCTAACTTCTTACTCTCCCCTATCAAAGTAAGCAACAGTTAGATAATAAATGTGGGGGGTGATTACAAATATTTGTATATATAGTACACTTATAATTTATTATGTTTCCTCCCATAGATAATTAATGTTGGGGTGATTACAAATATTTGTATATATAGTACACTTATAATTTATTATGTTTCCTCCCATAGATAATTAATGTGGGGGTGGTTACATATTTGTATATATAGTACACTTATAATTTATTATGTTTCCTCTCATAGATAATTAATGTTGGGTGTGATTACAAATATTTGTATATATAGTACACTTATAATTTATTATGTTTCCTCCCATAGATAATTAATGTGGGGGGTGGTTACATATTTGTATATATAGTACACTTATAATTTATTATGTTTCCTCCCATAACTAGAAGATGAGATGTAGTGTTTCCCATTTCAGTCCTTCACATTCCGACTTCACTGGTCTCACATACATTTCTAGTTTTAATAGATTTTGATCAGGAGTTAAATCTACTTTTGAACCTCTTTAAAAGCAATGTAATTTGAATACTACTTACTTGTCATATTTAACCCATTAAGCATCTAAGCCACTAAAATTATGGGAAAACTGAGGGGACCCATATGGAACTTAATTTAGACTAACTTGGAAGTGCCATAAAGGGGAAGGTACATAAAAGGAAGAAGCCACTTATTCAGTCTAATATGTATATATGATTTTCGAAAAAAACCAATCTGTCTGTCTGTTAGACGCAACATTGTCTGTGAATTCCTCCTAAAACCAACAGACAGATTTTGATGAAATTTGGTACACAGACCACTGACATAAAGGACTTGAGTAACATTTATAGGGTTCTACATTGTCCCCTGGTAATTGGAATATTACTAAATTTGTGCATCATGGAGTATTAGTCGTCCACTCTGGTGACAGTTCTAGTTGTGATCTGTCCATCAATGTGGTGTATCATTTGTTTCAGATGGCTGAGATGAACAACAAGGAAGAAGATGAACATGTTTCTAAGAAAAGGAAACTGTCATTGCAGCCAGGCCCTGTCTCAAAGAAGGCAAAGATTGATAAAGTCAATAGTGCAAAGAAAACCAAGGACAAAACAAAACAGACAAAACTAATGCTTAAAAAGTCCTCATCTGACTCTAAATTGAAATCAAGTGACAAAACTTCTCCGAAAAAATCACCCAAGAAATATAAAACCCCAGAGATTATAGATGTAGTGACCGACTCTAGTAGTGACGATGAGGACTGCCCCCTCGCTAAACTTCAGGTGTCTCCAGCCAAAAGCAAGACTCCCACGAAAAAATCCTCACCGAAAAAAGAAGCAAAGACATCATCACCAAAAAAGAAAGACAAATCTAAACTAAAGGACAAGAAAAAAGATAAAAAGAAAGATAAAAAGTCTGCTCTGGAAAAGAAAAAAAATGAAGGCAAAAACACGCCTAGTAAACGAAAAGTCATTGAAATTGATAGCGATGATGATCAGCCGTTGGCAAAGTTGAAACAGTCTCCCAAAAAGGTAAATATATTGCTAACGAGTTTAGCTAAGACATTGCAATGATTCAAATATGTGCTGCATATTTATAAGATAAATAATTTAGTTGGTCACTCACCATCTTATACCAGTATATTAGTTATTTTCTCCCATAACATTGCTTAGCGAAAATTAAACTGTCAAATTTTAGTTGATTAAGAATATATTAACTGATACCCCATAATACATGTAGGTTCACGTATGTACGTAGTCGATATACCCGTGGATAGTCTGACAACATCTAAGACCTGCGTAAATGTTTTCATTATACTGTAACCAAGCATGCCAGTTCACCCATGACTTGTCTGAACATAGGTCATATCAATAACAAAAATATATAATTACCCATACTGTTACGTTATACACTGTAATTCTACTGTTGATACAGTGATCAGTGTCAATCCTGTCTCTGCTTTAGTCTGCTACAATACATTAACGCACATACTTCTAAACGAAATACATGTAACACCTACAGATACCAGAAAGAAAGAGAACCCTAATAGTTTACACAGTTCACAGCTTTAATATAACCATCGTTCTTCAATTGCAGAGATAGGAAGTAGTGAAAATTAAATATCCTATTTTCGGGTTATCCCCTAATAACAAGTTTTATCATGGTAGAGAAAAGACAACCTTGAGTTATACTACGCCTAACACGTAATCACATCCACAATAAATGTGGCATAATCATTGCTACAAACATTGTCAATTGTGTCTTCAATTTTGATGCTTAATAATAAACCTTTGATGACTGTATGATAGAAAAACAACAGCTTGTTTTTCTTTAAAGTTTAGGAGCAAAATTATCCTTTTGACAGACTGTACATAAAATATGTCAATAAGATAAGTCAATAAACAATATTGTTGAAAATTATCTCAAAACGATCGCCATCTTAAAAACATTTTGAAATTCTCAAGTTCTTCCAGTGCAAATCAGCTGAAACTTGCCTTGAGCCTCTTGTTGAAATAGGTATGAGGGTAATGCGATAGCATTGATTACTTTTAAAAGTATGTATGCCAGTTTGAAAACTGAAAGAATATGAAAATGCATTGATACTTTTTACACTTCTATTAATTAATAAAAAGTTTGTGTAATCCTGTTAATGTTTTCTGTACTATATTTACAGAACATGAAGCAGATGACTCTGTTTGAAATGTCCAAAAAGAAAGGCTTAAAGACTCCAGAGAAGAAAAAGTCTACTTCTGGTAATAACAGCACTCCCAACAAAGGAAACAAGACACCTGATAGGAAAAAGGTCATGTCCCCGCCCAAGACTCCGGCAATAGTGTCCAGGATGCTTAAAGCTAAGAAGAGCGAGGACCAGGTCAAGTTCAAAGCGTTTGTGCTACAAGCTGCAAAGATCCTCACTTCTCCCCAAAGAAAACGTCTACCTCTGGAAGTAAAGGAGACTGTGGAACGCAAGCACGAACAAATGGTTGAGAAAAAGAAATTGTTAGTGGATTTTTTTTTCCAAAATTACTCATATTTGAATTATCAATTGTTTACTAATGTCCAGTTTAAAGAATTTTTACTCCTGTTCAATCAAAAGTTTCAATTAAATGTTATTGCATTTTGTTACGCTAAAGGAATGATTCATCCATTTTTGAAATTTGCTAGTTCAACTTTTCTAGGTCTTATGGAAAAAAGAATTTATATAAAAATAAAGCCTTTAGAATTATTAATGTTGTAAACATGAATAAAGACTCCTTATGTGAGATACCAAAGATAACTACATATATGTTTAATTTCGCTATTTTCTCTTTCGTACTTATTTATGGGTTGAAATTTTTGCACACTATAATATACAGGTTATCATTCTTGTCTCTCTTTCCATTGTATTACAGGTATTTAAGCATGCAGAAATTAACGTTACTGCAAATTTAGCAAAGATTATAATTTAATAGGTAGTTTCTTCATTTGCTTTGCAGAAAGGGTATGACAACAGAACAAAAAGAAGCTTACTTAGAAGAAAAGAAGCAAAATCGGAAGCAGGAGCGTCGAGAAAAGAAACAAGAATTGATGAAGAAAAAACAAGAAAAGATGAAAGAATTACAAAAGGTTAGCACATCATACAAAAACATTTGAATTTTTCGGGTGCAAATGTTGATGCCTTCATTTCTACTGCATTTTTGTGATGTAGAATTTTGGTTGTGATTGCTATGGAACCATGAAAATTAAAATATTTTATATACAAATACATTATTGTCATATCAATATTGTATCATCAGCAGACATCTTTCCATTGACTGAACAGGATTATTATATAATTATTTCTTCCTATAAAATGATCTCATTCTTCCAAACCATGACAGGATAAAACTACAAATATTTTATGTTACACAGAATAAAATCCTTGTCAAATACATTTAAATTGACTTTTCTTAGTATAACTGGTGCTATTGTTGCAGAAATATGAGGACACGAAACTGACAGGAAGTCCATTGCCCGCCCCAAAGCTTGTCCCTACGCCTGAAGGATTTCCTAATGAGATGTTTGGTGATGTGGCTTTTATTGCGGAATTCATCAGTTGTTATTCTGGCTTACTTATGCCAGATGAAAATTACCCTATACGAACTGGTAAAGATTTTAATTTATTTGTGTTACAATTTCAAGCATAAAGCTTTAATATATATATATATATATATATATATATAATGTAGTGGAAATCCAATACTTCAAAATAAAAATCATAAGGTTTTCGGTTTGGTATCCAACCTTTCAACTTGGATGCTCTGATGAAAGCTATGTCATGTTAAACTTTTCAGATGCTCATATGAAAGTCAGAGCTTGTGGAAATCTGATACATGCTATGTCATGTTAAACTTTTCAGATGCTCTTATGAAGGCCATAGCCTGTGGAAATGAGGGTTTCACCTATATGTCACGTGCCTTAGTGGTTCTCCTCCAGACATTACTCCAGGACGAAATCTCTGAGGTACATTTTATCTCTGGTTTAAGGATGTTTGTTTAAACAACTGATAATTTAAGAGATGTGTTCAATTTAAAGACTGACATGTTCAATCCAAATGCCTCTTTACAACTTCAATCTGAGAATCAAACCCAAAATCTCTGTTGTTGTAAGGAAGGCTGTTGTTTTTGTTACCAGTAAGGAAGGCTGTTAGGTTTTTTCTCAGTAAAGAAGGTTTTTGGTTTTGTTCCCAATCTAGTTTTTAATGTCAGAGATTTAAAAAGAGGAATTTTGACAGCATGGCTAGAATTAGTATTCAGTACCAGTGATTTATTTTGGGGCCAAAATTTGGCCCATTCCCCTACAGAAATTAAGTTCTATTTTCCCAATTTCGAGTAAATATTTTTCCAATTAAAGATCAAGGAAGGAAAAATGTATTGTCCCAAATTAAAACGACCCCTGAAAAGATCATATACAAAAATCACTGAGTACCTTGTCTTTAGTAGAGTAAGGGCATAGCAAATCACCATGATATTCTGGTCTAGTTTTTAGGTCACCTGACCATAGGTCATGGTGACCTATTGCGATAGCCTTTTGTCCGTCCTCATGCGTCGTGCGTTAACTTTTTGTTGTGAACACGATAACTTGAGTAAATATGAACCGAGATTGATGAAACTTTGTATGTAGCTTAAGATTAACAAGATCTCGGACGAGTTCGAGTTTCAGGGTTGCTAGGTCAAGTTCAAGGTCACTGCTACTATTTTTAGAAAATCCCTATCAGCACTCTAGTGGCTTCATTCCTTGAGTGATTTTGATCACACTTCACACATAGACAAAGGATCATAATATCTCGGACAAGTTTGAGTGTGAAGATTGCCAGACTAAGGTCAAGGTCACTGTTACTATTTTTAGATAATTTCTTTGTCAGCACTCTAGCGGCTTCATTCCTTCAGTGATTTTGATCAAACTGCACACAAATTTAAAGGACCAAAATATTTTTGACAAGATACAGTTTCAGGATTGCCAGGTCAAGGTCACTGTTACTATTTTTAGGTCACCTGACCATACATCATAGTGACCTACTGCAATAGTCTATTGTCCCGTTCATATTTACTTCAGCTTCTGTGTTGAATACAGAAGGGAAAAAATTAACACACCATGTGTTGAAGTCCCTCATAGCTATTATGTTGGCCCTTAAATGACAAATTACTATTGGATGTCAGGTGACCGTTAAGGCCCATGGGCCTCTTGTTTACTTCATCCTTTTCCTTTTAAATTGGCTCATCTTGTCTGTTTCCCATCCTTGTAAATTTGTAGACAGTATATTGATTATATTTATAACAGGACTACCAGGAGATCCGTGTGCCCCTATCAGATATACCTGTAAATCCCTGTACAGCATCCGAGCTGACCAGGCTCTGTCTCAGACGTCAGGATGATGGTGAGAATGCAGACGATGAGGAAAATGAACTAGAAGTGGTAAGTTTTGCTATCATAAGGCTAATATTCAAATCACAATCAGTAACTTTAATAATCTCAGGAAACTTACTTCTCTGAGTCTAAACGAGGGACTGGGAGGAAGAGAGGCTTTCGAAGGTCAAATTTCATACTGCACTAGTATTGACATTAATTTGAAACTGTGGAAATGAAGTAACTATACCATAACTAAATAATTTATATTATCAATAATTTTGCATTTTCATGCCAACATTGGATTAAATGCTGTTGAATTAAACCATTATGAATTTGGGCCATGGTTAAAGTGTCCTGACGCATTTGCCCCTCTTGGTTGTATGTTTGACATACAACTTCATTCAGTAGTGATAGATACCTGGACATTTCAGATAAAAAAAATTAATGTTGCTTTTCTAGCCTGACGACTTGATCCAGCTGCTGGAATCCCAGGAGATGTACCAACTGGAACTAGGCCAGAAGATACAGATCATGAAGGGGCTGTGTCTAAGGATAATGGGCACCTATTCTGTACAGGACTTCATGGAAGAGAAACAGACTGAGGCCTCTAAACTCTGGTCAGTATTGGGATATAGTAATCGAGTTTATAACCAAATACTGGTCAGTACGCCGGATGTAGTAATTAAGTTTATAACCACATACTGGTCAGTACAAGGGATGTACTCAAATATTAATTTTTGTCTATAAAACAAAGTCTGATTAAAACTAACATTAAATCTGTAATAATATGTTTATTGATACTCCTTAAGTAAATGTATTAACAAACTCTGATCAGTACTAGATATGTAAATTAATTTCTATAGATAACAAAGACTATTTATTAATGTACTGGAAAGAATTAATTAACATTAAGATTGTTGTTGAATTTGTGACTTGTTTTATATATGTAGGAGAAAGAAACTGGCAGTACTTAAAGTAAAGAATGATGAGCGAAAGAAAGAAAAGCAGCAGAACAAAAAAGAAAAGTCAGAGAATGCAGAGAAAGAATCGGAAAAAGAGAAAGTGAAGGATGAGAAGGCATCAAGTAATAAAACAATAAATCATGTTCACTTACTTAATTGGGGTCAATACTACTGTGATATCTGTTAGTCTATCACAAATTGGATGGTATGACAACTCATTATTTGGTGGTGGCTTAATTTCGCTTTCTGAGATCTAATGAATAACTTTTGCACTTGGCAGTTTAAAAGCTATATTGTTCTTATTGAAATATGTTTGTGTCCAACATTGTCCCTTACTGTAGAGTGATATTGAAGCTGACTGGGATCTAAGTAGAAATTAGAGATTTGCTATAACTCCATTCTAACCTCTGGCCCTTCTCCATCCTAAGGTCTGACTATATCTCACTTTTATGGCCAATCATCTGCTGATCCGAGCGACTCGTCCAAGCCAGGCACCCCAGAACCAGAAGACAAAGACGACCTGGCATCAGTCGTCAAACGTCGAAGGATAAATGCTGCTAAGGCTGCAGCAGAAAGAGAGCAGCGACAATACGAGACAAGAAAACAGTAAGGATGGGATGAATTTTCTTACATTTGTAATAGAAGGGGCACTTACCCATATGTTACTTAGTACTTGATAAGATTACTCACAGCCTCGGTGAGGCATCAAACTCAACATCTCTGATCCATTTGTGATAGAGATAACTCAATTAAGTAGGAGGTAATCAACCTTAGCTCAGATGATACAATAATACACTAACCTTAGCTCTGTGGTGAAAATAATACACTATTTCTGTGGTGAAAATGCTCAGTATATTTGAAGTGCTGATATTGTCAGCTGTAGTCCACTATCACTGTTTTTACATCCGGTTATATACATGATCAAGTGTAGACTACACTGATCATGGACTTCTACACAACACCTTCATGGTGATTTGAGTCCCGAGAGGTGAAACTTTTAACTTTTTTGAAGCCCAACTTGTCCAGTATTCTCACAGCACTATGTTTAATATTATGGGTTTTGATATTTGATATCCTTTACATTGCTTTTTTCTTCAGGAGAGAAAAGGAATATGAAGAGTACAGAAAACAGAAGGAGGAAGAAGATTTTGAAAGAGAGTTTGTTGTAAGTGTTTCAGATACATCATGGAAATTCACACAATATGTAATCACATGGCCACTAAGGAGCTCTGGTTTGTATGGCTTTGGAATCACTCGAGGATTCCTACTGAATTTAATGATTTTGATGTTTTATTTATGAAATCCAGATAAAAAGATAATGATAACTTGGATTTAGGCTAGGTTTGTTATAGGGATTGGATTTCGTTTTTATGTTAACCATGCTTGTATGGAGCAATTCCTCTAAGAATATATTCTATGGGGCGCGTTATCCCTATATTTACACTCACACGACTTTTTATTTATATTTTATGCAATAAAATCGTCATTTGAAAGTGACGTAATTATTCAATAAAAGTCGGTCAAAAGTGGGAGGAGCTTACTCAATTGAACAGCGAATGATGACGCTTCACGTAAGGTAGAATTATTCATCCGCGACGACAAAAAAGTTCAATATTTTAGTGTAAAATAAACATGACAAACAAAGTAAATTTCAGAGATAATTTTATTTAATCAGATCAGAACTTTAAATATATATTCAATTTTGCTAAAAGTAAATATATAGCGTAATTACATAAAGAATTTGTACACGGCCACATGTGTGAACTCGGTGACCGTTATTGTGCAGCGAGGCGAAGCTGACGCACGCTTACACACTTGAGTTTGCCGAAGTTGTCAAAACACCGATTTTCAAGTAGCTCAATGTGTTTGAGATGTCGTCTGACTTGACGATATTACATCCTTGGGAGCCATGTGATTATATAATCTACGCTTAGATCCATATCGCCATCGATAGATGAAACAAATTCACTTGTGTTCGATGGATACAATGTATTTGTGGTGACGCGTAACTGTCAACACGTGGATTATTAGCGGTGCATGTTTTATAATACACATGATTAAATTCTCAAAGAACAAAGACAAGAGGATATGTTTATAACTGACCGATCGTAGGACGAACATAGGCACAGAGGTAATGTTTACTTTGACACCCATCATTTTTAACAAAAATGAAAGCACGTCCCCCCTGTCGGGATATTTTTCCGTTTCTTTATACAATTGTTAATTTAAAAATTGTTTGAATCATATATAAATATAAAACATGTATATATTGTTTACATTTTTCCAAAATTCTATGAAAAACAACAATATACACGTAATGTTGCGTCAAAATGCAAACAAAGCCATGTGTTTCTTTTTTTTTAAAAAAGTAGTCCTTTTACGTTGCACAGAACATTTTCATACGCAAGTTCAAAGTTCAATGTTACCATGCAGTTATGGTAAACAAAATCGGCTAGTATTAGCGTATAGTGACCAAGCCTAGCAAGTGTAAATATAAGTGAATAGTTATCATCCTTTTGAAACGCATATAAAGTTTCCCTTACATTGTATATCCCTTCACATATGCCTTCACCATAAAATCATCCTCGATACTCCAGGGGTTACTATCACTGTCATTATATCCATCCCTGGAATATGGTATAGCAAAAATGAAGGCAATGCAGGAGACAAAAAGCTGACCAGTCACAGTCTTGCAGAGACTTCTTCTGAAGATTTAAAGAGACTGACTCTCAACCTTAAACCTTCAGTTTTGTAACATAGGGGTGGATATCACAAATTTACAACAGTGATAGTAGCCTCTAGAGTTTTAAGGATGCCATAAAATGGACGTGTGTATACTGTACTGTAAAGCAACTTTTTTGTAGCTATATTTTTTCGATTTCCATTTTTAAATATATATTAAATTCTGTGAAATGAAAAATTGATTAAATTACCTTTTCAATATAAGTTGGATGAATATTTATTGTTGCAAAATTCATGATATTAAATCTTACTTGAAAGAGAGTTGGTTAAAGTGGTGTTAAACATCTTGTTATGCTCTGGTTTATGGTAGCGGACAAACAATTGTCTCAATAACAACGCAGGCTACCTGTGTATATAAAGTTTGTTGTCATTCACAATCATAGAGACCAAAAGGTACCTGGTATTTATATGTCCCTTATCTTGGATTTAGACACTAGATGATATGTTATCCATGCCCACATGAAAATTTTAGTGAATTATCACTATATGAAGAATGGTCCTTTTACTTCTATTTACTGATATTCCTTGTTACAGCGTGGAATTGCTCTGGCTAAGGCAGCGCTCCGACACACACCAATAGGAACAGATAGAAACCACAGTCGCTACTGGGTTTTCTCTGGTGTTACTCCTGGAATCTACATAGAAAAAGGTTGGTATACCCGATAACATACAATTTGTGTAGAAATTTTAGTCGCTACTGGGTTTTCTCTGGTGTTACTCCAGGAATCTACATGGAGAAAGGTTGGTATACCTTATAACATAAAATTTGTGTAGAAATTTTAGTTGCTACTGGGTTTTCTCTGGTGTTACTCCAGGAATCTACATAGAGAAGGGTTGGTATACCTTATAACATAAAATTTGTGTAGAAATTTTAGTTGCTACTGGGTTTTCTCTGGTTTTACTCCAGGAATCTACATAGAGAAGGGTTTGTAAACCTTATAACATACAATTTGTGAAGAAATTTTAGTTGATACTGGGTTTTCTCTTGAATCTGCGTAGAAGATAATTGTTATATCTATACATTTTAGAATCAAAATTACTTATTTTGTTGTATGTTTTATAAACATGCTTGATCTAGATGCCAATATAAAGTAAGAATATTACAGTTTATAACATCAATTTTAGATCCTTGAAGAAATACTGAAAACGCACTTACTTCAGCGCAATGATGTATTTGTACAATCATTATTAAGGCTTTACAAACAATATAAAGAAAAAAAGAAATTAACAATGAAATTGATATAAACTTGACATTTGTTTTGATATTTGATTTTTAGGCTGGGTTAATGAAGATATAGACTACTCTACCGTGAAGAAAGGGAAGAAATGTGATGTGGAATTAGATACGTTGGATGACTTACAGGAGAATGCAGAGACCACGTTAGTCTACTTTCAGTATACCTAGTGCATTATGAAAACTAGATCCGGCTCTGATTTCTTAACACAAAAGTGCAGGCTAGAGTCAAAACTAAGATTTCTTAGCACAAAAGTGCAGGCTAGAGTCAAAACTAAGGTTTTCTCCTTATGTATATAACACGGTGCAGGATTTATAATAAATTTAATCACTGTCTCTGCCAGGGATCAATCTTGGAACCTCTGGATTACTAGTCTGACTTTCAACCAATTGAACTAAAGAGAATGTATCACTATCTGAAGTTTGTTTTTATAAAACATTCTAAAATAATTAAATGTAATTCTGTGATAATTCATTCAGAGTGCAACTAAATTCTTCCCCCTTGGGCTGTGCCAGTTCCTGACCTTAGGTTGTTGGTTTTTTTCTATATGAAAATGGACCTTAGGTTGTTGGTTTTTTCCTGGTACTCTGGCTTCCCTTGCATCCTTTGATGACAGATTGTTAAAGCAACAAACAGTAACCAGATCTTTACCATACCAAACCCATTGTAAAACTTGTTTACATTTTTCAGTTTTCCACATTTTGGGCAGAATCTGTGGTTTACATACTTATCTGTGAAGGAATTAGACGATCTCATAGAGAGTTTACATATACAAGGATGTCGAGAGAGTAAGCTGAAAAAAGCACTCAAGAGCCGATACACAGAAATATGTTCTGGAATCAACCAGAGTAAAAGGTGAATAGTGTATAAAAAAAATGGTCTTCTAAAGGTTCTAGTTTGTTGTGTGGAAAAGTTAATTACATAAGTGTTAAATTTGTGACCACCTGATAATGTATGATTGTTAAATCTGTAGAGCTTATGTGAATTAATTTGTTGTTTCATGATGTAAAATATTAAGAAGATAATCATTATTTCAATTCCTGTCATTATTTACAGTTTTTAGGGAATTACCTGTTTAAAATACCAGATATTAGTTGGTCACTCTGACGACAGTTCTTGTTCTGTCAATTTGCCCTTTCGATTCATGTCATGTAATAGTGGATTCATATAAAGTGTATGTAATAGATTTATAATTGTAATTTACATGTCAAGCATTTTAAAACAGGGCTTTCCTAGTGTCTTATACATTTGTTTTGTTGTGTCTATCAGAGCTAATTGTGAACTGAGAGATTCAGATGGGGATAAAGAGATGCTGACTGGATTTAGACAGGTAAAGTTATATATAAACTGACATATATTAGTACTTTATTTACATTTGCAAGTTTTGAATTTAAATAGAAATATCTATCAATATAAAATATGTAGATGCTAATTTGCAGAGACAGGCAAACTTTCATGGATTTGCATTTAAGTGACACGAAAGAAAATTGGTTTACAGTAATGTATGTTTTATTCTTGCAAGCATATAATCGTTTCAACAAATAATAGTTATATGTTTAAAACCCTTACTTAAGTATTCAAATTTGTGCCTTTGTGAAAGTTACATTATCTTTGAATCAAAGGGAGATGGAAGAAGTCTTAAATGTAATTTTATTTACAACACAGGAACTACTGGATACGGAGACCAAGCTACGCTATGGAGGTTTGGGAGGGGTGGATAACTTTGAAGTGTGGGAGGCAAAGCTTCAGTCAACGACAGACATTGCAGACTTTGTACGTAATTTTAAAATTTTGGATGTAATTTTAAATTAATGGATGTGATTCTCTGTCTTTTCAGAGGACTTCCTCTGATTGAACAATATTATGAGAAATAAACTGTCAAATATGATCCGAAACGTCATTGAATGACCTTTTTAAACACTTCTCTGATGGGATCAATCACATCCTTGTAAAAGGTTATTAGAAAATAAATAATGCACCATAAATGTGTGATACTTATTAGAGTTTATAACGGGACATTATGGGGATATTGAAAAAGGGGCAGGGCGTTGGAGAAAAGGGCAGGGCGCTGGGAATTTAGGGCAGGGTGCCGTGCCCTGCTTGCCTGACCTAGCTGGAACACTGTGTATTAGAATGACCCACGATGGTATGTTATGTTTCATTGGATAACTGTCCTTTATTTGTTTTCTCAAGTTACATTTTGTGTTGGTAAATATATTGATTATCGTTAGCATTTGTGTTTTTGTATTCTCTAAGGTTAAATTAATTATTGAAGTTATTTCATTTCATATTTTCTCAGGGTAAATTGATGATTGAGACTCAGGAGCATGTGTCAAAGAAATTCTGTCAGGGCATTATGGGAGAGAAGAAGAAGCGGACAAAAGCTGGGGAGATTGAAGTGAAGGAAGAAAAGGAAGCGGAAGGTTGGACATGTTTATGCTATTTACATTGTGTCTATGTACTCTATATCACTGAGAAATTTAAAAATTTAGAATTCTACTTAAATCATTAAAATGGGCATCTACTGACTTGGAAGAGGGAACACTTTGACATGTTATCTAACCAGCGAGGAAGTTAATAAAAAATTATTTCAACAAAGGCATTGATTATTTCTGTTTCTATACCAACCTAATTTATCATCAGATTTAAGTCCTACCCGATTCTGGTGGAAGTCTACCGATTTTGAGGCTGATATTCCGCCTACCGCTTTAATATCCAAATATTCCGATTTCTGCAAAACATCGTCTTCAATTTTTTTCTTCCGATTTCTGAATTTTTTATAGTCGGTTGGGGCTGCCATGGTGGCTTCAAAATGCATACCAGACTGAGTAGGGGAACTGGCTTCATAATTAAGTAAACAAAGGAGGTGTGAACACTCCCTGACCAACACCCACTGGTGCTAATTAGCAGCCTTGGGCTAGTTCCCACCTTGGCTTGGTGGTGTCACTTGCTTATTTCACGTGTCCGAGTGTAACAATGTGTATTACGTAGGCCTACCGTAAGGAAACAATCATCTGGCCTTTCAATAAATTTTGTGCTTAAAACTAGTTAGCATCATTTCAAAAACAAAAACTTCTTATAATGAAATGATTTACTCACGTTTTTAATGTAAAATAGGCATACAGTGTCTGCTGAAAGTCATAAACTTTGCAATCGTAATGGCCGCCATTTTGGAATGGGGTGATTCTAATAAAGGAGCCGGATTTTGGTATATTTTTTCAGGATATCACTAAAAAAAATTTGTTTTTGTTTTTAAGGGTGATTATTTCTCTAGAATATTGGTGTAAATTTTAGAAACAAATATTTGTAGTTTTTCTTGCATAAATCAAAAGAAAATGACTCCAGTATGTATTACAAAAAAAAAAAAAAGTGAAAAAAAACAAGCAAATAGAGTCTAGACAAAATGTATAAAAAAAAAATGTGATAAATAGCATTGAAATAAAAGTATACAATGTATTTATTGGCATTTTTCATCTTCTAAATGTAATGTAAGCCTTAATTAACATTTAAAAAATACAAAATGAGCCACCAATGCAAGGCCTATGGTGATAGATAAAGTTAAATCATAATTTAACAAAATATGTTTTTGTAATTATTTTGCATTATTATTGATATTTATATATCTCTGACGCGTCGCGAAAAATGCCGCTATAATGCTACCGCTTTTGATTAAAAAATCTACCTCTTTTTGCTCACCAAAGGTTAACCTAATTTATCATCAGATTTAAGTCCCACTGAAATACCCTTCATGACTTATACGTTTATGTAATTAATATCTGTATTGAATATCAGTGGGTTTGCATGCTCAATCATTGTCAGTGTTAAAGGAATATCAAATATACATTCTACTGAAAGTTTCCAATTTTGTATATTTTATCTTTCTTATTAGCCCACCGTCATCAGATAGTGTGCTATTCAAATAGCTTTTCGTCTGTGGTTCATTTTCCGTTTGTTAACAATTCTTGTTACTGCTATTCCTCAGAAAGTACTAAAAAGTTCGCATTTGATATGTAGGTTCCCCTATGGTCCAAGTTGTGCATTTTGCATTTTGAGACAAATCAATTGTTAAAGTTTGAAAAGCGGAGAAAAGATCTCTCTGGGATTTCTTGTTCTATTTACAAAGTTTTTTCAGACTTTAGTCTCAGTACTTTGATTTTATCTCAAAAATGCATTTCTTACTGTAGATCCTGAGGAGGAAGAGGAAGAGATAAAGGGAATTGTGGAATGGCGAGAGGCAGTGGAGAGTGCGTCCACCTTATCACGACTACACGTCCTCATGGGTATTCTCGACAACAGCATCAAGTGGGAGAAATCAGCAGAGAATGCGGTAAGAGATTGAAAGTTTTACTATCTACTACATTGAATGATTACAATACAATGAGGGATTAAATGCTTTCTTTCTAGCATACTGAATAACTGCAATAAATACCAGAAATGATACAAATTTAAAATTTCATATCTGCTCACTGTTTTTTACAGAAATGTAAGATATGCCGTAAGAAGGGCGAGGACCAGAAACTGTTATTGTGTGATGAATGTAACCAACCGTTCCACATGTACTGTCTCCGACCCGCTCTCATCGAGGTTCCCAAAGGAGACTGGTTTTGTGCTTCCTGTATGGTAGGTGTTGTTGTAGTTACTGGTAGTGCTTCATTTGATAAGGTTAAGCCAACTAAATCTAGACCATGATGAGTCCTTGTATTTTAAAATTCACAGGTAGTTGGCCTGGTAAATCTGGCCTCGGCAAAATATAGTAGTGGTGAAACCTTCTGGATATTCATGAATTTGGGCATCACAGTAGCTTACCTTTCGATTGTAGTCATAACACTGGTATTAACTTTGATATTCAATATTATTGATCCATGATTGGTTATTAAAAGTAGCAGTAACTGAACATGAGGACGACTTTGATAATTGTTCAAATTATCAGTATATTTAAATTAAGTTGATTAATATATAATGATTGGTAGGGAACATCCTTTGTTTGCCAGACATACTGGTGTAAGATCTCTATTGCTACTTACATGGTGATTTACTAGGTGTTTTTGTTTTCCTATTTTGTAGCCGCAGAACCAGAGACGGAAATCACGAGTTTATAATGGGGACTTAGAGGATGTAAGTAACCTGACACCTTAAGATTAGATTAAGATTTTTGAAACTTTCTTAAGTTACTGTGGATTGACATATTTGAAATATATGGAGCTTAAGATGATATTCTGTGAGTATCCCATGTATTTGTCGGACAATAAAATCAATTTGAAACCTAAAAAAAATTCTTCGAGTATATGGATTTCAAGAAGAAGAAAACTTTTTTTCATGTATGACTTATTTAATTATCAAAATACTTCATGCAGAAACCATTTAAACCATGACTTGCTGTGCTGACACAGATTGTTAATGTTGTGTATTGTTGTAACAGAGACGAAGGAAGACTACAAGTTATTATAGTGATTCTAACGAGTCCTCAGAAGAGATTGAACACGAAGAGAATTGTGCTGAGTGTGGTGGGGACGAAGGTCTAATCTTCTGTGCTGAATGTCCTTCAGCGTACCACCTCGAGTGTCACGACCCACCATTACGCCATCCTCCAAGGTAGCTGATAAGTAGAACTATTGTCACTGTGTATCTCTTTATTTGTCCTATAGCCCTCCTCTGTTGGGTGTTTTGTCCTAAGGTCTAATATAGAATATACAAGATGGAAATACTACACTATGTATAGTGAACTCTCGATAAACTGGGCACTTTTGCTCCAAGCTAAAACTACAGATTATAAATTAAGTTTTTGTAGAATGGTCATTTGCATCTACTTTAGTCAAATATCAAATCCGTCCCTTGACAAGTCCATCCAGATTATGAGTTTTCCGGACAATTGATGTCCTGATAATCACAGGCCCACTGTTGTTGAGATTTAACTTTTTCCACATCACTTTCATTGGAATATCACTGATACAACGTCCTGTGTGAGTCTGTTTATTCACCAATCTCTGTTTTTGTTTTCAGAGGCAGATGGGTTTGTACAGAATGTAAAACTGGGGTGAAGAGAAATTCAAGGTCAAAGACAAAACGGAAAGTAGCAAAGAAATCTGGGAGAGGTAAATATAGACTTGCCAGGGCTGTTAAGTCTGTTATTGTTTATTTATATGAAATGAACAGGGACAAAAACCATCAACAAAGATAAACATAAATTAAAAAAGAAATGATTTCCTAATAAAGATTTACTCATTAAACTTCAAGAAAATACTTCTTAAGTAAAATTGAATTTATCAGAAAAATTAAGCAAGGTTCAGGGTATGATGAACAGTTAAATGCTTTTGTTCTTCCAGCCGCTCCAAAACGAACAAAGTATGTTGAATCATCAGAAAGTGATGGGGAGGAAGAGGAGGAGGAGGAGGAAGATAGTGAAGAGGAAGAAGAAGAGGAGGAGGAGGAGCAGCCAAGGAAGAAAGTAGGTCGTAAACCAAAGCAACAATCTCCCAAGTCTGGGCCAGGAAGGAAGCCGGGCTCCACCAACAAGTCACGCTCTTCTACTGGCAGTCTAAACTCAAGTTTAAATGATAGCAGGACATATACTTCACGGCGGGCACCATCTGAACTCTCAGTAAGTTAACTCTCGGTTCTGTCAAAATAATTGGCAATTTGCAGCAGGCACTATTCCGTAATTGATTTTACAGTTACCTGCCCTTGCAGATAGATTTTGATTGCGATGTCATTTGTTTGCGAGTGTAATGTCATGCTTTTCATAGAAAACGATGTTGAGTTTCTATCACAAAATAAAAACTAAAGTAATTTTTTGTTTCCTTAATCTGACACAGTATTTTGTATTTCTGTGTTATACAGATATGTGAGCAGATCGTGAATGATATCATGAAGTTGGAATCATCCTGGCCATTCTTGCTTCCCGTCAATAAAAAAGATGTAAGTTTACTTTAAATCCATGTAAGAATATTATAAATGAAAACATTGGGACGAAATTGTGTAGACTTCCTAACATGCAAAAGACACATTACTTTCAAAATTTGTATATTGATAAACAAATATTATAAATACTTCAAAGGATGTTCTGTTCTATGTTTGTCAAATTATTAATTGTACAGAAAAATAAGTTACCGTAAAAACTTGTATAATTTGCGCACCAGTGTAATTTGCGCAGGTACTTTTTAGGGCTGAAAATGCTGAAAAAAATCTACTATCAGTATATTTTGCGCATCAAAAATTTTGGGAAAAAACGATGTCCAGGGAGTCCCAAAATCGATGTATGAAGGTGACAATTTCAATGCAAAATATTCCCCTAAAATGCTTGACAACTTGCACAAAGAAGTGTTGTATTAAGAAAAAATAACATATTAAAACCGCATCGTGTTTGTTTTCTTTTATTGGCCACCTTAACCTGAAACTAAAATATCTTGCAGATGTCTAAAACATCGGCGGTCCGGTCCGCCGTACTCCGTGCACATGTCAATGTTTTGAGATATTACACATGAATAGTAATCAGGAACATTTAAAAAGATTTGAATCTATTTGTTTAAAATTGTCACAATAAGTAATTAGTGTGTTTGAGATCATTAACAATCAACAACAATCGGCTAGCGGATACGTATGTTAGCTTGCAACAATCACATTGCGAGTAAACTCACTACCTGTACGGTACCAGATCCAAGCTGATGGCTAATAATATTTATCAATACGGTTGAATATGTCACTAACCTTGTAGCTTGTTAATTCTGCAGTAATAAAATTGCAAACCACTTATTGAAAGTCCTAATTATAGGTCAGTTTAGGCATCTTATAAATTCCACGTGTGTTTTGACTTTTTGCACACGGCCTACAGCTGGGCCCTACGTAAGGTTTCATGTGCAAAGCTGATGGCTAATTATATTTATCAATACGGTTGAATATGTCACTAACCTTGTAGCTTGTTAATTCTGCAGTAATAAAATTGCAAACCACTTATTAAAAGTCCTAAATATAGGTCAGTTTAGGCATCTTATAAATCCCACGTGTGTTTTGACTTTTTGCACACGGCCTGCAGCTGGGGTATACGTATGTTTGTGTATACACACACACTCTCTACAGACTTTCTCTACAGTCTCTCTCCCCTAAAAAAATACAGGTAAACTAGATTGACCCGGCCAAAGTCACTGATTGTGGCTGTCCCATTATACTACGAGGTGCACAGGGTATACATCTCTTGCTGTCAGTAGAAGCCATGCTCTCAGTCAGTCGCCATTGAATTCTCAGGGCAAATGGAAACAAGACAATGTGATCATAACTTAACACTTTAATTAGCCTTAGATAATCCACTTTAATAGGTGAGGCATTGTTTTTACAATCTTTAATACCTTTTATCATATAAAATGGCTACCATACACAGAGCGGTACCTCAACATTCATAGATCGTCAGTCCCTCAGAATAGACAGATTTTTCCCCCGTAAAATTTTCAAATCTCCTCTATCAATATAATTTGCGCACCCCCAACTTCAAATTTTATTTTTGCACAGAAAAAGTGCGCAAATTACACAAGTTTTTACGGTATGTGAAATAGGTTGGACTAAAGGTTGGGTCTATGTTTGGACTACAGGTCGGGTCTATGTTTGGACTACAGGTCGGGTCTATGTTTGGACTACAGGTCGAGTCTATGTTTGGACTACAGGTCGGGTCTATGTTTGGACTAGAAATTTACTCGCATATGCGAGTAAATATTCCCAAAGGCGAGTTAAAATTAACAATGTATCGCCAAACGGCGAGTAAAAAAATTCCTTAATATTTCCGGATTTATTTTATGTGTTCGGTTCTTTTAATAGTTACACATATCTAATCTGTGTAAGAAAAGCGCTTAAAAGCATAATCACTGCCTGCTGTAAAGCGTCTTGATGACCCTACCTCATGTATCAGTAGCAATATGGCGGCAAAAAGGCCGGGGCAAATCCCCCTGACTTGTTTTGGCTTTAAAAAGTCAAAACAAACAGAGAACAATGGCAGTTTTGACTCTGGATTCATGTGAAAAAAGGGACTGAAGCCAATACATCAACAGGAAGCAAACGCTTCGACATGGCTGAACGAATGTTGTGGCCAAGACATGACGAAGGTACGATGTTCTGAAAGATGTGTAAACAGGTTATTAATTGATCAATGGCCGGCAAAACAGACTTTGTGTCCAACTACTGATTGTTACGAAAGAGACAGACGCTTGTGTGACACAGAAAGACAGTAAGACATTCATGATATTGTTATCGCTTCAAGTTCAAACGAAAGTACAGTCGGACACAACTTTCAAACAACGCAAACAATGTGTTGCAAAAACATTGCAAGATATGCACATAAAGTTCGTCAATGCATACATGTATAGAATCGCCAAGCCACAACTAAATTCCAAGCCGCTGGTAGACATATGCAACGAAAAACGGACTCTTGGAAGCTTGTACATTACTGCCTGAGATATTAGGCCCAATTTATTCATTTTAAATAAAATATAATAACCCTAATCGGCGCAATATGAATTAGTAACTGAATAAATTTGAGATATATTGATAATTACTATACATTTATATATAAATTACTTATATTACCGATATAAAATTTAAACAGATTGAAAAATGGTTTAAAACAAAAAGGAAGCTGAAGTACAGAGGCTGTTTAGTGGGACATTGCAGTTGTTGAATAAAAAGAGTTTTGACCCACACAAAATTATGTTTTTCATGTTTTTAATACTTGTACATGTGTATCTGCTTGCTCAATAGTGTAAGGTGTCTCAATAAAGCTCTTAACACATCAAATCAATATATGAATCTTATAAATTTCTCTTGACAACATTTGGCGAGTAAAATTTAGAGGTCACTCGCCAATTGGCTAGTCATTCCCAAGTGCTACTTTGAGGCCTGCTACAGTTCGGGTCTGTTTGGACTACAGGTCGGATCTATGTTTGGACTACAGGTCGGGTCTATGTTTGGACTACAGGTCGGGTCTATGTTTGGACTACAGGTCGGGTCTATGTTTGGACTACAGGTCGGGTCTATGTTTGGACTGCAGGTCAGGTCTGTGTTTGGTCTGTTATCAAAGACATTAGTTACTGAATCCATGTCATTTCTGAGTTTTGCTACATACTTTCTGTTATATTTGTTTTGGCAGTGAAACCGATCTAATTTCGACTTTTAAGACATCCTGTCAAATCTGACATTATTATTATTCCAACAAACAATAAAAGTCAATATCAATACCTGCCTTTTTCAACACACTGTCTAATTTGACCAAAAGAGTCGCTCCCCAATGGTGTCTGATTAGACAGGTTTCACTGTACTTGGTGGATATATATTGAGGGGTAGATAGTGCCGGTCCAGTATAGACAGTAATCACTACTACAATCTGAGCTATATTCACGTACCTGTATTGATATATGAAATGTTTTACCAGGTCCCTGATTACCATCGAATCGTTAAACACCCCATGGACCTGCAGCTTGTCAAGGACAAACTCAAATGTATGGTGTATGGTTCTGTGGAGGAAGTCATTGAGGATGTCAAACAGATCTTCATTAACGCTGAGATTTATAACAAGGTACGTAGTGTGATGAATTTTATCAAAAATATCTTTATAATCGCTGAGATATATAACAAGATACTTAGTGTAAGGAATTTGATCAAACAGATCTTTCTTAACACCGATATTAATAAAAAGGTACGTATTGTAAGGAATTTAATCAAATAGATCTTCATTAACACAGAGATTTATAACAAGGTATGTAGTGTGATGAATTTGATCAAACAGATTTTCATTAACACAGAGATTTATAACAAGGTATGTAGTGTGATGAATTTGATCAAAAATATCTTTATAAACGCTGAGATATATAACAAGTTACTTAGTGTAAGGAATTTGATCAAACAGGTCTTTATTTACACTGAGATTTAACAAGGTATGTAGTGTTGGCAATATGGTCAATTAAATCTTCATTAACGCCGAGATTTATAACAAGGTACATAGTGTTAGGAATTGGGTAAAAAAAAAAGATTTTTATCAAACAAAGAAACAAACAAGTATAAGGATTTTAATTGCTTTTCTGTTTAGAATAGAAAATTGTATGATTTTACATATCAGCACTATAGATTTTACTGATTGTTATATAACATGATTCTGTAGGTGGGAAGTGAGGTGTTGGACTGTAAGGATGATGTGGAGAAGAACTTTGCCCTGCTTGTCAAGAAAAACTTACCTATGTGCCTGTATGCCCGAGGAAAAAACAGCCAGACTTAATAGATAGGGGTAGAGACAGTGAAACATGCTGATACATAGTAATAAAACAAAGGAGGAACATAGCCATCATTACGTGAAATAGACAGTGAAATGAGCTGAATGCAACGTATACAAATGTTGGACTACTGATAGTGTGGAATGTAGATAGTTCAGTTCACTGGCAGGGGAGTACGGCGACTATATATCCCACCGAATAAAAGGCTGTAGTTTATATTTAGTGATTTCTACAGAGGAAGGTAACGGTGATCTGTGTGTGGACAGCTAATTATGCTGCTGACTGGATACAGACAATGACACAATATCAACTACCAATTAGGAAATGAACTGAAGATAATGAACTTTGTAGTGTGTAGTTAATTGTTTTATGTTGATATTTGAAATGTATTGATTTCAATAGGAAAATTATGGATTACTTTTACTGGGGCATGTGATGATACTGTTTTGGAATGCTACTGTCTACAATCATTTGAGAACGCCTGTGATGGGGTAAATTTTCGTAATCTAGTTTTGTTCACAGGAGTGGATATACTCCCATCAAGACAATATACAGAATTGATATCCAGCTAGAAAAACAGATTATGTTCTTCATGGATATACCAACACTGCTGAGACAAACAATTATGTGAATTACATTGACCATATGTGTCATATCAAATTTTTTTATGGGATGATTTACTTAAATATATATTATACCTATTATCTAATGTCAAAGGAAAATTCATGAAATTATCTAGGAAATATCAGACAGGTTTTAATTTTGATCAGATTTGATGAATTGTCAGACTTTTTTTTTTATTTTTGATACAGCAGCAGGTTTGGTTAATGTATTTTTTCTGAATTTTGGTTCTGCAATGTTTTAAATACTCAAATATCTGGAGTGTTCAATATAGATTCAAGATACATGCAGTGACTCATAGTGGTACATTGGTTTCATTACTGGGTCACAAATCCATGGTATGTATACTTATTGGTTATCTAAACCTCATCAGATTGTATCTCTAATTTTGTTTATTTTCACACCGACAGTCGAAATTCAATAGAACTAGGTGTTAATTAAAAGAAGTAAATTTTATTTTGATGGAATAATTGAAAAGTGATTTTGGTTGATGTCTTAAAGGGACTCGCACATACATACTTAAGATTACCGAAATATGTCCAAATTGTGGTCCAGTTCTTTATCCTACAGTGGTAATTTAAAATCATGTTATACCTATTACATATCGTACCTGTCTTCAACCCACCCATCCTAGTAATATTTGTTCTGTGTGGAATGAAATTTAAGTCATCCTGCTCCCTCATTAACTTTGCTAGCCACATGTATACAATACATACTCTCCTTAAAGAAAACTTTGATTTGTGGTCCATGTCTGACAACCTTATCATCTTGATTATGCATGACTTAAAGAGTGTCCATTCTGGTATATTTGGGTGAAGAATGTTGTATTGAGTACGCTTGACTAGCAAAGTTCTCATACAAATGTATTAGTGGAATTGTTTTGAATCAAGTTTATTATACCAGTGATAAGAATAGGTATCTTTTGGGAGGCAAGGGTATACAGTAGCTTTATATGGGACCAAATGCTGGATAACATACAGTCAGCATATGAGAAATATTGTCCAAAATCTTATTGTAAATCTCAAAATAAAGATTTCCATGACCGTGTTTATGCTTTTAAATCAAATTTTGTCTCCATAAACTTGGTTAAAAAATGTGTAAATCTCAAAATAAAGATTTCCATGACCGTGTTTATGCTTTTAAATCAAATTTTGTCTCCATAAACTTGGTTAAAAAAATGTATTTAGAATGATGCCTATTTTTATAAATTACATGAAATGTCATTGAAGGTATCGGTGATTCCATTTGAACATAATATAAGAATTATAGGGCAGAATTCTGAAGATGAAGCATTAAGTGAGTGTTATTACAAATGACCATTCAAACTGGGAGGGTAACATATAGCATAGTAACATTGAGATGTATTATATATCGGTTTTTTTGTAATGTTGTAAATGTAACATAAAGGACTGTACATGTAACAGGAAGGACTACATGTAACAGAAGAGACTGTACAATTAACCATGTTGATCATGGTACTGAAGCTTTCGCTCGTAGGTATACCATTTACTGTCTTGTAAAATATATCGTCATTTAGACAGAAAAAAAAGTGAGACAGGAGAGTAATTACCATTCAACATAAAAATTTTACACAAAACGTCATTATTTGTACAGAGAAACTATTTTCAAGAAAATTTCGTTTTTAAATGCTTCATTATTTATGGATGTTTTTAAAAATATGTATTTATGTCATTTTGTAAAATTGTTGTCACTAAAAACTATTTAATTTTTTCCTGTGCTAGTTTTACAATATGTTTTAACAACAAAAAGATTTTTTATGGTTTGCGTGGCATCTTTAGTGTATATATTGATGGATTCAAGAATTTTCTACAACTTTCTCAATTTTGGTCACTGGAGTCAATGATAATGTTTGATGATGCTAAAATTATTTCTGCTCACAGAAACAGAAAATATGGTAAATAATAGACACTGATTGAGAGGGCACCGGTTTAAGCTAGAATATATTTGGGAGATCAAAGAATATTCTATTAGTAAAACACTTAGAATAGAGATCCCTAAAATATCAAGATATATTAAAAGTATATGTAATAGTACCTGTCAACTTGGAGATTTGTAATTAAGGATAAGTGATTTGTAATTAAAGTGGAAATTGAGGGAGAGAACAATTCAATTTGCAGTATGTTAGATTATATCTGATACAAACCAGATTTTCACATTACGTATTAAATTAGATAAAAATTTCAACTTGCAGCATAATATACCATCTCATAGAATTTCAATCATAACATTGTTACGTATTATTATTTAGAACAAATTGAGATCATGTTTCAAACTACGTTTTCACAGGAAGTGGTATTTATCCATGATTGCACATCTATTTTTATTGCCTCCGTTACCAACACTATCAGTTTATAACAGTACGGACAATTCTATGTGTTATAAGCTTTATGAAATATTTAAAGTGTTGTTTGCTTGCAATGTGACAATATGTATCAATAAATAATAGTCAAATCTCGTAGAGAGTTTGTTTGTCTGTTTACACACAACAGATGTCGGGTCATTGATATGTAGTGGGATTGGGTCGGTCATCAATGACCAGGAAGCTCAGCGGTAGAGCTTTCGGCTAGAGTTTGCAGCATCCTGGTTTGAATCCCAGTCAACTGCTACAGATTCTTCTGTGACAGATATATCCATTTGCCATACCAATGGTTGATGTGAAGTTCTAGTGTTTGGGACTAGAATGTGATTGCCTCATCTCTGTCCATTGTGGCCATGTTCTGTATTTCCATATAACAGAATGATTGTGACGTCATTTGTTTCAATAGGTAACATCATACTTTTGAGAGAAAACAACGCGAGTTGCACACATAAAATGTCACAATGGCTACCTACCCGAAAGGGAGGTAACTCTGTAATATGTAAAGACAATATAGCCTGGGAGGCCTTCAGTGAGCAGGGTTAACATTGCTCTTTATTCTGCAAAAAATCATTACAAGTTTCAGTGAAATCAGTCTGAGATTGTTGGCTTATGTACATTTATGTGGCTGACAACACCCAAGGAGAGGGGGCAGTTTGATCAAATTATTTTATTGATGTGGGTTATTTAGTTGATATGGGAAGGCAGATACAGAATGTATAGGGCAGATTATCTCTTCACAGAAATGCCAGATGTGAATGGTCTAACATAACCAAGAAGATTAAAGTGATATGACCTTGTCCCTTCCTCAAAATGGCAGTTGTCATTAAAATTGGTATTTACTACTGAGACTTCTTTCAAAGATTACAGCAGAGCAATACTCAACTTCTAAAACAATAAAGTGTTCCGGTACCATTATTTGAACAATCATGTATTCTTTTGATGTACATAAAAGGACCAAACTACAAGCACTATACTGCTGATGTTACACAGATTCACAGCCTTCACTGGTGCTATGACAAAGTTCATGGCTGAATAAGACCATAGTGAAAGTAATCACTAAAGTTACATAAATTGGGGTATTTTATTGTCGGGGAAATTTGGCGGTTTTATATCAAAATTTGGTGGTTAAATTTTGATGCGTTTAAATTTGGCAGTATCCCATGTAAATATTTGGTGCATAACTTGATTTGATAAAAAAAAATCTGAAGATTTAGTTTGTCTACAGACATTGATCCTGCAACAATGAAATACTGATGTGATTAGTTTTGAAGCCTTATTGATGTAAAAAATCTGAAATATTGGTCTTCAATAAAAAAAAAAAAAGATTAATAGTAACACATATAAACATGTTTGCACAAAAAGCAAGACTCACACAGGTAACATTTTTTCCGGTTGACAGCACATACCTGAAATGTATGTTTATGTAATGTGATCGAGTTGTTTAACCCAGAATATGTGTTCACATACCTAACCTAATAAATGGCATTTAGATGTATCCATAGTTACATACAGTGTGTTAAAATTTGGCGCTTTCATACCAATGGTCAAATAAGCCAAAATATGACCACATCCAAAAATATCAATTATGGGAGCAGATGTAAATATAATGACAGTGATAGTAACCACTGGAATATTGAGGATGTGCTGATTAATCTCCTATCCCCATAAATTTATAGAAGAGGGGATAAATACTTGATATTACAGGGGTTACTATCACTGTCATAATATCCACCACTGGACTCATAGCAAAACTAAGTTAATGAAAAACAAACTGTCGAAGCACAGGCAACCAAACTTCAATTATTTTACGAAGTACATCAAAGGACCAATCTACCTGTTTCCTCTGTCTACACAGATCAATGCTATGGCATATTTCGGGGTTGGCTATGGCGACAGTGACAGTAACCCAGTGGATTGTGGATCAGCTTGCTGAAATTTCCGTTTCCATGGTAACCTGATCATTATACACATATTTTTGTAGAAAAAATTGTCTAGACAACTTCTCCTAAACTACTGGATCAATTTCATTGGAACTTAGCATCAATGTTGAAGACCATGTGTAGATGTGTATGCAGGGGTTGTTTTACCGCAAATTGGGTTGTCATGGTAACCAGGTCATTATACTGAGATTTTATGTAAAAGGTATGTCCGACAACTCCTCAGCTAAGGTGTCAATTTCAACTCATAACTTCCCAGCAATGTTGGAGACCATGTATGCAGGTTTCATGTATCACTTAGCAATTGGCTTAGTTCTAGCCCAATGATTGATATGTTATAGCATACCAAGTATCAACATAATCAGTTTGTCAAGTTCAACATCAAATAGACATCTAAGTGCAAAAACTAAATATGAGAAGGACAAAATACCTTATAAAAAGGAACAAGGAAAAGAATCAAAGTATAAAATATCTTTATTCATATTTTTACAAAATCATGATGCAAATTTACATAATGGCATGAACTATTTACAGACTGATTAAAGATGTGTATGTTTAAATGATTTGTACACAATTAACTACATGCATTTTCGACAAATATTTCAAACATTAAAATCGATGTACATGTACTCACTGTGCAAAAGCACTTATATGGCTTGAATGGAATGTTTTGAGTGCAATTTTATGACAAAGGTTTTAAGGCAAAATCATTAAAAACACCAATTTTAGATTCCCAATGATGAAGAGCTTTACAATAGAATTCCAACGGAAAAAACATTTTGGACATTCCATATACACTGATGTAATAAGTAATTACAGTATAATACATTTTACACCAATTTTACCAATTAACAGAAAATAAAATGAAAATAAATATAGAGCTGATTTTCTTGTCAGCCCGCAGTACATGTGAAAAAAAATCTATTTACTTATTTATTTAGTTTTCATTGTTCTTTGCATATGATGATAAATTTCATTCTGGTGCTATTTTAATTAATACCAAGAATATTTTCAGAAATCAGGATTTTACGGTTTGCACACCAAGAAAAAAATGTTTGTTAGGTTGATAATTGTAACGATACTGGTAACACATTATTACATTATATATACAATTATATCTTCATTGTATCTGTCATGCATAGAACACATAAAAAATCTGATTTTAAAAATATTAACAAGAGTGTAATAATGAATTTAATGGTCACAGTCATTTAGGAGGTGGAGGAAAGTTTGAGTACCCGAAGTAAAACCACTGACCTATGGTCAGTACATATGTTACTAGTAACTGCTCAACAAAGGATTTAAACTTAAACCCAGAAGTGGAGGACTAGTGGTAATATGTCAGTACACCTCAATCACTCCGCTACTGCAGCCCCTAATTATAATGTAAATGATTAAAGAATTGAATCTTCAATATCAAACAATAAAATACATGAATATATATCTTGGATGGAATGATGTACAATATCTTTGTTTTAGTGCAATCCATAAATGATTTTTTTTCTTCTACAAAGTATTTTTTCAAACCAAATTGTTATGTGTTGAGTTTCAACTTAATATATATTAAATGATATTGAAAACTTCATATTCTTATAAAATCTGAATATGTAGAAGTTGAAATCTCCTGTTACATTCTTTCAGGAGGTGAACAAAGGAATTCTTCCCTAACACACATTCACACACACTTACCATTTTCACTCCCCCTCCCCCTCATATTACATCAAACCAACTTATTTTCATGTGTGTTTAAATTTTGCATATATCTGTGGTCAGTTAGAAACCATGAAGATAAATTGTCACAAAAACGTTTCAGTACAGGTCCATTAGTACCATAAGATTCCAAATCATGAATTAAATTATCTTGAAAAAGCAGTGAGACATGAAAACGTGAAATTAAGTTGGTTTACAGTGTTATTCTCATTTTACATATCGCACTGGATCTGGTTACTACATTCAGAGCATTCTGAAACATCCTAGGTCAATCAAAGGTCATATCATACAACCTTTCTACATTCTGTTGTAGAAACTGTATGCTGATTATATCATTTCAGGTTGAGGCATCAGGGTAAATGTACTTTACTATATCGTACTATCTTATCTTATAACAGTGAACTTTTGTTCTCGTTATGTTTAAAACATCATCTCAGAAATAAAAGCTTCTTTCGTTCCGTAGAAAAATTCTCCAATTAATAAGATTTTCCATCTAATTAAGAGTAAGTCATTCTCTGATAAAAGTATAAAGTAGTTGATTAATTAGGTTATTAGTTATTAGATGTTCATCGCTTGGTTACCCATAATGCCACGAGGACTGTCACTACTAACATTACCATATTAGGTAATGCAGTTACGGCACCGTTACAGAAATCTGTATCACATAGACACTTGAAAAGAAAGCCACTGTCAGATTCTACCGCCACACAACCGTTGGAGTATCCATCTCTTCGTACACACATCCGTGATACCACAGTCACCACTGAAAAACAAAATACAGTAATAAATATATACAGCTTAGATAATGGTTGGAATACATTATCTGAAGATCAAACACATTGATGGGCTTCAACAGATGACGGCTAGATGTAAAATTTGATGTTAAATGTGAATTACATATTAACTTGTGTCTATTCTAGACACCAAGTACTGTACCTTAATATTGTGTTTATCTTTCGAACGACTTAAATTTAGTCACAACAATTTTATTTCACAATATAGATTACTTGTGTTTGAAACAATTTAAGGTGACATATTTTCATGATTTTTTTAGATAGTTTTTAAGTGTTCAGGGCACACAAACATCCAAGGTAATTTCAGGATGGGTATCAAAGGGGCACAAACATCCAAGGTCATTTGAGGATGAATATCTAAGGACACCAACATGCAAGGTCATTTGAGGATGGGTGTCTAGGGGACCCCAACACCCAAGATCATTTGAGGATGGGTGTCTAGGGACACAAACATCCACGGCCTTTTGAGGATGAATGTCTAGGGACACAAACATCCACTGTCATTTGAGGATGGGTATCAAGGGGACACCAACATCCAAGGTCATTTGAGTATGAATGTCTAGGGACACAAACATCCGCTGTCATTTAAGGATGGGTGTCAAAGGTACGCCAACATCAAGGTACGCCAACATCCAAGGTCATTTGAGGATGAATGTCTAGGGGACACCAACATCTTAAGTCATTTGAGGATGAATGTCTAGGGACACAAACATCCAAGGTCATTTGAGGATGGGTGTCTAAGGGACATCAACGTCCAAGGTCATTTGTGGATGGGTGTCTAGGGGACATAAACATCCAAGGTCATTTGACGATGGGTGTCTAGGGGACATAAACATCCAAGGTCATTTGAGGATAGGTGTATAGGGGACACCAACATACAAGGTAATTTGAGGAAGAGTGTCTAGGGACAAAAACACCCAAGGTCATTTGAGGATGGGTGTCTAGGGACAAAAACACCCAAGGTCATTTGAGGATGGGTGTCTAGGGACACAAACATCCAAGGTCATTTGAGGATGAATGTCTAGGGACACAAACATCCAAGGTCATTTGAGGATGAATGTCTAGGGGACACCAACATCTTAAGTCATTTGAGGATGAATGTCTAGGGACACAAACATCCAAGGTCATTTGAGGATGAGTGTCTAGGGACAAACAAACATCCAAGGTCATTTGAGGATGAATGTCTAGGGACACAAACATCCAAGGTCATTTGAGGATGAATGTCTAGGGACACAAACATCCAAGGTCATTTGAGGATGAATGTCTATGGACACAAACATCCAAGGTCATTTGAGGATGAATGTCTAGGGGACAGCAGCATCTTAAGTCATTTGAGGATGAATGTCTAGGGACACAAACATCTTAAGTCATTTGAGGATGAATGTCTAGGGGACAGCACATCTAAGTCATTTGAGGATGAATGTCTAGGGGACACCAAAATACAAGGCCATTTGAGGATGGGTGTCTATGAACACAAACATCCAAGGTCATTTGAGGATGGGTGTCTATGAACACAAACATCCAAGGTCATTTGAGGATGGGTGTCTAGGGCAAACAAACATCCAAGGTCATTTGAAGATGAATGTCTAGGGACACAAACATCTAAGGTCATTTGACAACTGAGTATCTATAAATAACCTCATTCCTCTGTCACATGGTTACTGAGTATCTATAAATAACCTCATACCTCTGTCACATGGTTACTGAGTATCTATAAATAACCTCATACCTCTGTCACATGGTTACTGAGTATCTATAAATAACCTCATACCTCTGTCACATGGTTACTGAGTATCTATAAATAACCTCATACCTCTGTCACATGGTTACTGAGTATCTATAAATAACCTCATACCTCTGTCACATGGTTACTGAGTATCTTAAATAACGTCATACCTCTGTCACATGGTTACTGGTATCTATAAATAACCTCATACCTCTGTTACATGGTTACTGGTATCTACAAATAACCTCATACCTCTGTTACATGGTTACTGGTATCTATAAATAACCTCATATCTCTGTCACATGATTACTGAGTATCTTTTAATAAAGTCATACCTCTGTCACATGGTTACTGAGTATCTATAAATAACGCTCATACCTCTGTCACATGGTTACTGAGTATCTATAAATAACCTCATACCTCTGTCACATGGTTACTGAGTATCTAACTATAAATAACCTCATACCTCTGTCACATGGTTACTGAGTATCTATAAATAACCTCATACCTCTGTCACATGGTTACTGGTATTATAATATACCTACATGTCATCTACTGTCACATGGTTACTGAGTATCTATAAATAACCTCATTCCTCTGTCACATGGTTACTGAGTATCTATAAATAACCTCATTCCTCTGTCACATGGTTACGGTATTATAAATAACTCATGTCACATGGTTACTGAGTATCTATAAATAACCTCATACCTCTGTCACATGGTTACTGAGTATCTATAAATAACCTCATACCTCTGTCACATGTTACTGAGTATCTATAAATAACCTCATACCTCTGTCACATGGTTACTGAGTATCTATAAATAATACTCATACCTCTGTCACATGGTTACTGAGTATCTATAAATACTCATACCTCTGTCACATGTTACTGAGTATTTATAAATAACCTCATTCCTCTGTCACATGGTTACCGGATATTTATAAATAACCTCATACCTCTCTCACATGGTTACTGGGTATCTATAAATAACCTCATATCTGTCACATGATTACTGAATATCTATTAATAACTTTATACCTCTGTCTCTTCCAGTAATGAAGCCTGAATCTGCTAGAAAGGAAACAGTTTTAAACTTCATGCAATGTGTGTCTTTCTCTCCACATTCTGACGTGCCTCCTTCATTAGCCGCAAAATCAAACGGGTCCAAACAGATAGGGTCGTCTTTGGAGGCACAATCATAGCACTCTAAACAAGTACCTGTCAACAGATCACAAACAATACTACAGATAGGCACCTTCAATACAAACAATAATAAATACACTACATATTAAAATTATTTCTTTAACAATATCAGTCTGTGACATTCATTTTTTTCGCTGCTAGTCATTTGGACTAGTAAACCCCAAAATTTTACTAGTATGACTATTACCCCTAGCTGTTAAGGCATGTTTTGCTTCAGCCATGATCAGTTTAGGATTTTTGACCCAAATTACAGTCTGGGTGCGTTTGTGAATGCAAATTCTCACAAAATGATGCATCCAGACTGAAATAATCACATATAGAATACACTCAAAATATGTTGCAATTGACCACCGCTCTTGTAAATAAAGTATTTACTGATTTTAATCGGGTGGGGAGCCACTAGTCCAATCAGACTAGTTCATTACAATTGGCACTAGTCCGGCTGTAAAGTTACTAGTCGTGGGTATCAGACTAGTGCTTAAAGTCGCAGACTGCAATATGCAGCAAAGTGGGCACCAATGAAACAGAGCACATGATCTTAATATAAAATTATATCATTTTAAAATCACTGTCACTTCTAGAAATCATACTCTAGATTGGGTGCTCAACCAACCAAACTGCAGTTCTCTCTAGCCAAGATCTAATATTGCTAGTATTGACCAGGGATACATGTATATATGGGTTAGATTGATTGATGTATATACCAGCTAGATTAAATGACCCTCCCCCAGCTTAAACACACCCTAGCAACCCCATCCCTACTTCTAGAAAATTTAGTACCTTCAACCACACAAAGTATAGCTAATACATAGCATTTATGCCATTTACAATATGTTTGGGTAACAATAACCTCAATTAAATATTCGAGTGTAGTTACAATATGGCAAGTTTTAAATTAAATTCATGTTAACTCAAAACAAAGTACTCCTTAATGTTTCAGCATGCTTATACAGGATTTAGGCTTCTTTATCAAAAAGGCCTTTGAACTGAGGATCTTTGATTTGAATAAGGTAATTAAAGGTGTAGGTGCTGCATAGAACCATTTATTTTTTTTTGCATTTAGACAGAAACATAAATACATAATATATGTTATACATACATAATATATGTTTCTTACTTAGACAAACTGGTTGGGCACATGTAAATCTATTGCTAATATAGCGATATATAGCTTTTTATAGCTATATAATACTAGCGAAAAACAACATATCTGGAGATAAAAATGCTTGCGCTCAAAACTGACTCCTGAAACTTGCAGGAATGTGTTTAAGTATAATTTGAACACTATGCAAAACTTTTCGATCGAAACAATAGAGCAATAATCAATTTAATTAGCTTAATTATACATCATCAAAACTGCTTTCAATATGATTGTTATAAACAACCACTGCAAGTTTCAGGAGTCGGTTTTGAGCGGAAGCATTTTTATCTTCAAAAATGTTGTTTACCGTCAGTTTTATATAGCTATAAATAGCTATTATAGCTATATATCGCTATAATAGCAATAAATTTACATGTGCCCAACCTGATAAATGCTTTTGTTTATTTTATATGTATAGTGTCCAGTTACAATTATATTAAAATTTAAGTTCTGAATCTCTATAATAAAGAAGTGACACCTAATTGCCAATCATTCTAGGACGTACACTTGACTAACATAATGTATAACAAAGATATGATACAGTTATTATCTGATCATGGTCTTGGGTAATTACGGTGAATCATACATTCCACGATAAGTTGATTACCGGAAGTAAAATGGAAAGAAACAAAAACACATAGTAAAAATCATAATATTTCGTAAATAATATAAAATTAAAGTTTCCGTTGCATCTTAATTAAGAAAAGATATAATAATGGGGCATCATGAAGAAGTTTTACATGCAAAACGTAGAAAAAATATTGAATATAACTATATTGTATATATGCCACACCTGAGCGTTTTTCACCTGTGTACAGGGGAGATAATCGTCAAAATAAAAGCTTAAATAAACAGTTGTTTACATATTTTGACATTAATTGTGATAATAATTGATTATTGTTATTAAATTGTTTCATAATATGACTTACATATCGACAAAATGGTCATAAACACCACCAACATACACCAAACGTTCTCCTTGGCCGACATTTTTGTATTTCCTCTACCTGCGATTATTACGCTACCTAACGGTAAAACGTGAACTATGCTAAGAAAAGACAACTCTGTATAGTTCTATCCGAGGGCAATCTCTAAGCTTATTTTTGACAAAATGTATTAATCTTTTGATCAGAGATTTTGATAGTAAACCAGAATCAGAGATTTAAGACAGAAACATAAATACATAATATATGTTATACATACATAATATATGTTTCTTACTTAGACAAACTGGTTGGGCACATGTAAATCTATTGCTAATATAGCGATATATAGCTTTTTATAGCTATATAATACTAGCGAAAAACAACATATCTGGAGATAAAAATGCTTGCGCTCAAAACTGACTCCTGAAACTTGCAGCAGAGAATGTGTTTAAGTATAATTTGAACACTATGCAAAACTTTTCGATCGAAACAATAGAGCAATAATCAACTTAATTAGCTTAATTATACATCATCAAAACTGCTTTCAATATGATTGTTATAAACAACAACTGCAAGTTTCAGGAGTCGGTTTTGAGCGGAAGCATTTTTATCTTCAAAAATGTTGTTTACCGTCAGTTTTATATAGATATAAATAGCTATTATAGCTATATATCGCTATAATAGCAATAAATTTACATGTGCCCAACCTGATAAATGCTTTTGTTTATTTTATATGTATAGTGTCCAGTTACAATTATATTAAAATTTAAGTTCTGAATCTCTTTAATAAAGAGTGACACCTAATTGCCAGTCATTCTAGGACGTACACTTGACTAACATAATGTATAACAAAGATATGATACAGTTATTATCTGATCATGGTCTTGGGTAATTACGGTGAATCATACATTCCACGATAAGTTGATTACCGGAAGTAAAATGGAAAGAAACAAAAACACATAGTAAAAATCATAATATTTCGTAAATAATATAAAATTAAAGTTTCCGTTGCATCTTAATTAAGAAAAGATATAATAATGGGGCATCATGAAGAAGTTTTTACATGCAAAACGTAGAAAAATATTGAATATAACTATATTGTATATATGCCACACCTGAGCGTTTTTCACCTGTGTACAGGGGAGATAATCGTCAAAATAAAAGCTAAAGTAAATAGTTGTTTACATATTTTGACATTAATTGTGATAATAATTGATTATTGTTATTAAATTGTTTCATAATATGACTTACATATCGACAAAATGGTCATAAACACCACCAACATACAACAAACGTTCTCCTTGGCCGACATTTTTGTATTCCCTCTACCTGCGATTATTACGCCACCTAACGGTAAAACGTGAACTATGCTAAGAAAAGACAACTCTGTATAGTTCTATCCGAGGGCAATCTCTAAGCTTATTTTTGACAAAATTTATTAATCTTATCAGAGATTTTGATAGTAAACCAGAATCAGAGAATACAACCTTAAATAGTATTATATATATCTCTGCCAGAATGATGAATATATATGAAGAGCTCTCTAATATACTGGCTGTAGTCCATCCAACTCAGGACTTCAGAATTACTATGCAGTTACAATCAATTTAACATGGGTTTATAGGTGGTTCAAATTTAAATAGGGAAAACCCCAAATAGAACCTAAGTGTCAGGGAAGAGACAAGCAATTTCGTGGAATTTCCATCCACCGCTTTCAGGACATATTGTAGGTAAACATTATTGAGCTTAAGTTATCAAACTAGGGCATGCAGTCGATATCAAATTGAAGTTAAAAAAATCATATGTATACAGTGCACATGTATTTTTAGAGCTATATATGGTGGTGGAATGTTTACAGTACAAACACAGGCGTTTGGCTCTATAGATATTTATATGTATATATATATACACGTGTGTGTGTGTGTGTGTGTGTGTGTGTAATACTGTGTCTTACATATATATATAAAGAGAGAAAGCTATCTTTAGAGCCAAACGCCTGTGGTACAAGACTACATCGATACATCATTTCTCGAAGTTACTGAAGTACGCTACTAAGTCCTTAAAATTAAAAATTCGTCCTGGCCAAGACTCACGCACCTTAAGTAGTCTGCCATGTTATAAGATTTATTTTCTCACTATAAAAAAATACTAATCTTTAAATTAAAACAAAATGAACAATTTATCGTAAATGTCGTTCGATCTATAATGTCTTCATGTTCTACTAGTCAAACATTGACTTGACTAATTAAGAACAGAAAATGTGAAATTGTATATCGACGCCTCTTCTCAACATTCCCATTTATCATCGGTTGTAGTGAGTGAATCGTGCTGAACTTGAATGTAAGGGATGGAGTATTACAACTAACTCACCTGTACTGGAGTCTCCCTTCAACTGCTATAACGAGACACTGATGTAACGGTTATCTCCCTTGGCACGATCGGTACTTTGTATCGACGAAAGCATTCAAGGTCATTGTCAAAGCCAAAGCCAATGTTATAATAAGTATACATCATATAAACCCATTAAACGTTGATTTTCTCGTGAAACAGCATTCGAGGTTGTTGCACATCCAGTCTTAGATAATACATCCAATGTGCATACATTCATCCAAGGTCATAGCGCATAGAACCCAAGGTCATATTACCAATCCAGGAACAAATGCATCCAAGGTCATAGCAAATGTAAACCCCAAGGTCATACAATAAAATAACCCAGGATCACAAATCAAACACATCCAAAATCATAGTGCATTCAATGTCACAGCACATCCATGTCATACGGCACAACAGTTCAAAGGTCATAATATAGCTAAGGGGTCCAAGACCATAGAACATCCAAGGTCTAAGTATGCCCAAGGTCATAGCACATTCAATGTAATCTTAATCTTGTATATAAATTATACATAACGACAGTAATTAGTGTATTCAGCTATATCTGTCGCCTTCATGAAGCAGATACATTTTGTAACATCTTTTAAGCAATCCAAAAGGTTTTCAGTTTAGCCTATGTATTAGGAAAGGATTCAATTTACGATGATGGATAATTGTGTATAATATGATTGGTGACGAATTATGTGGAAATATCGCCAGAAGTCATTTTACATTGATATCTATATTTTGAGACACCATTGATCGAGAATATTATATAAATAATGTATTATCCAAATTAAATGTATTAAAATTACTTTCGGGAGGCACTTCACACAAGGAAGTGACATTTAAATGTGAATATTCTTTTAAAGCAACATATAATGTACTTCTTTCGTATGAAAAAGCATGACTATTGTAAACGATTAAATAGTAAGTACGTTCCCAGAGCCAATGTTAATGTAAGCGCTGTATGCAGTTGGCCTGCCCTGGTCGACTTCGCTCCATTACACAAATTTGAATAACAGAAGCACTGTCTGACATAACCTGAGTCGGCGGTTTTAACGTAACAACCTTCGGGTTTATGGAGCTGACCAAAGCGAATACAATATCGAGATATTGCTGTAGTGTCTGGAAAAAATAAACAAGGGAGATAATAAGTGTCAATCAATAGTCAATTTTGAAGGATAATAAAGAGAAATAGCTAAAGTAAAAATAGGGGTGATAATTAGTGCTTACTAAGGGAAATGATACAGACATGACTACAGGCTATCTGTATGGCTAAAACATAAACAAAAATGAAACATAATTGTGGTGTATAAAAACAAACGGGGGAGATAATTAGTGGAGATAATATAGACATAACTAAAGTAGATAGGGGAGACATTAGATTAGTGCTAACTAAAGGTAGATAATACAGAGACATAAGGACCAAAAAATTATGTCTGTTTAGGGTTACCCGACCGACCCTAATTTTTTACCCCCGACCCTAATCTTATTCCCGCTTTTCCACGAAAAAATTTTAAAAATTCGGGATTTGGATCTTAGACTCCGTTCCGGCCATCATTTTAGAGTGAAAGACACTAAAAAAAGTTTGAAAAAATCCTCCCGACCGACCCTACTTTTTTTGTCAATGTAACCCTAAACAGACATTTTTTTTTTGCCTAAGCTAAAGTAAATAGGGGAGATAATTAGATTAGTGCTAACTAAGGGAGATAATACAGAAACGACTAAAGTATCAGTATTGTTCGTAACGAATTGAGATAAATCTAAAATTCAATACTGGCCAAAGCAGGCAGAGGAGATAATCACCACTGGTAAAAATTAATAATTTACTATTACAATGTCCGTTGTCTGGAAAAATAGAAGGGGTCATATATACTATACTCTGATGTATATGTGAGATATTAAAAAAGAAAATAAGAAAGATTAATAAAGGTATTGTAGCAAATTCTGAAAATATTAAATTAAAGAGAGATATCTAGAAAGGGAGATAACTTACATGTGTATCTGTTCCACTGGTTGTGTAGGAAGGCTCGGACGTAGGTTTTGTAGCAGGCTGAACAGTTGTGCATAATCCTTTCATCCCCGCTACACGAGTGGGTCGTACCTTGTTTGAAGATGTTACACTGGTAGCAATCCACGGCACTCACTATCAAAATACAGATATCAGTGTGGTTAGATTGGTTTTTGATTAATATGTTTAACATCTAACGGAAGATATGATAGGTTTTGGAGATGGAGATGAGAGGGGGGAGTACCCTGTGGAAAACCACAAATCTTCAAGTAGATAAGAAATTACAGATATTCTTCATTGCTGTGCGAAATTAAGTTTGTTGATGAGTAAGACTTGTCCCATTTCAAGTAGTTTACTTCGCTTAATTCCTACATCGTATCGCAAATTTCGACGAAGTAAATAAATCTCAAGGAAAACTAGTATACAGCGGTTATGCACACACATAAAATGTTTCGAGTAGGGGGCATGCAGCTATATTTGTATAGCGGCCGACGGTAGTAAAACCAATCAATATCAACAAATAAATTTGGAAAACAGTTGTTGAACCTGTTATTTATGATGCTAAATATACATAGTGTAAAACAGTTGTTTAATCTTGCCGCGATGTGTTGTGGCGTTGTAATCTTGCCGCGATGTGTTGTGGCGTTGTAAGAGGAATACGTATATATTTTGAACCTCTAAAATGTCACCGATCATCATTATCATTACACCTTAAAAACTGAAGGAAAACATGTTTTCTTGTGACAGAAATGTAATACGAAAAGTTAAGAGGCTATTATCGTTTATTTTTGTCTGATGTTGCCGACTCACATTGTTACGATACTTATAACTTATCCCACCTACAGCCAACTTTCTGTAACTAAAACCATCCTTTATGTAACCTTTGACCCCTAGAATGTTGTCGCCAGGTGGTATCCCCAGTGCAGGTAGGTAAGAGGCCACAGGTATGATGAATCATATTATACCATCAAAGGTCTTAACCGTTACAATTTAGACCGCCTTGGAATAGGTGAGGGGTCAAAATGTCCCCCTGGGACACGCCATTTATTTTTTTAAGTCAGTGCATTCCACCAAGGAAGATGAGGAGGTTTATGAATGAAGTCAGAAAAACCAAAATAACAGATATAATTATGTGATAATCTGTATTCGTTTTCAAAGTCACAATTTCAAAAAAAGAAATATTTATATATATCAGCAGAGCGCATCGACATTTATAGAAAACGGACGGCATCTTCTCCGTTTGTATGTCGCTGTTCGTTACGTCATTGTAACCGAGGAGAAAATATATTACGTTACATTTTTTAAAATGTCCATTATTTGACAAGAGCAGACGACAGCACTTAATTATAAATGGCTAAGAAAAAATAAGCATACGTCTATCTGGACTTGTTGAAAATGACGTCACATAGAATTACGCAATATAATGACGTTTTTAGTACATGTACTTGAATAGACTGTAGATGCCCTACATGGGATTTGATTTCGCCACCCATCAAGTAGCCCGCCTTGGATAAGACGAGTTTTCGCTAAGTTTTACATTACGAAACTGGCTGGAATTCAAAATTACCACTCCTTTTACATATCAAACCAAGGCTGACGTTTATCGATTGTGCTTTGTTATATATTTTAACACCGAATAAACAACGACATTCCATCCAGTTTTCCGTTTCTCGGCTCTCCTATGAGGGCGGGCTAATAAAGACTCTTAAAAGTGACGTCATCCTAAACAGAGCTAATTCTGATGTATTTGGCGATCAATCCGGCCATACACATGGCGGGGAGACAAGGGAGAATAAAACATGTGTCACGAGTGCGCGTGAGGTAATACCGGTTTTTATCCAGATAAAATCTTACCGTAGATATGACGATAAACTACATTATAAAAGAAATCACAATCAAATCATATAGGCGTGGTGGTCGAGCGGTTACGATGCCCCGATATTTTACCACAAACCCTCCACCTCTGGATCGCGAGTTCGAATCCCGTGTTGCATAGTTGCCTAATTGTAGACCATGGCTGCGATTAAAGATATTTGACATCGATGATCATGGCTGTTTATAGGACATTAAACTTATCACACGTTGTAAACGTGTATTTCCAAAGAAAGTGATAATAAAACACCTATGGAAATAGCGAAAGAAAGGTAAAAGAAAGCACAGGAGTTTGACGTTCTGTCAATGATATATAGTATACTTTTTGTTTGTTTGATTTATTAACGTCCTATTAACAGCTATGGTCATGTAAGGACGGCCTCCCATGTATGCGATGTGTTGCGTGTATGTTGTGGGAGGTGCGTGTTTTGGGAGACTGCGGTATATTCATGTTGTGTCCTCTTGTATAGTGGAACTAGAGTGGAACTGTTGCCCTTTTTATAGTGCTATATCACTGGAGCATGCCGCCGAAGACACCAAGCAACACATCCCACCCGGTCACATTATACTGACAACGGGCGAACCAGTCGTCCCACTCCCTGAATGCTGAGCGCTAAGCAGGAGCAGAAACTACCACTTTTATAGAATTTGGTGTGTCTCGGCCAGGGGACAGAACCCAGAGCCTTCCTCACAGAGGCGAGCGCTCATAAATATCCCTATATACTATATAAAAACACCTGGTGTTTTTATATAGTGTATAGGGGCATTTTTATATATGTATACTATATATCATTGACAGAACGTCGAACTCCTGTGAAGAAAGTTAAAAAAAATAGGCGGAAAACGAAAGTTAGGCGGATAGGTGAATGGAATTTTTAGGAATATATGCGGAGAGGCAAACAAGTGACGATGGAGTGGTCGGACTGGCGGAAAGAAATATGAGGATGGAATAGTCGAACAAGCAGATTGGCGAAATGAAGGCGAAGGAGAGTAGAGGAAATAGGCGGATAGGCAAAAAGAAGGTGGGAAGGAGTGGTCGAACAGACGACTGGTAAAATAGTGAAGTATTGTAGTTATAGGTGGATAGACGAAAGGAATGTGATATAGGGTAGGTGAGAGATAGGCGGGTAGGGCAAAGGAAGGTGATACAGGGTAGGTGGAATAGGTGGATAGACGAAAGGAATGTGATAAAGGGTACGTGGGATAGGCGGAAAGACGAAAGGAATGTGATATAGGGTAGGTGGAATAGGTGGATAGACGAAAGGAATGTGATATAGGGTAGGTGAGAGATAGGCGGATAGGGCAAAGGAAGATGATATAGTGTAGGTGGAATAGGTGGAGAGACGAAAGGAATGTGATATAGGGTAGGTGAGAGATAGGCGGATAGGGCAAAGGAAGATGATATAGTGTAGGTGGAATTGGTGGATAGGCGAAAGGAATAGTAAAATTGGCGGATACGTAGATAGAAGGCGACGGAGGGATTTGGGAATCTTAGGTAGGCTGGCGAAAGTTTGATACAGAAACATTGAGGAAGAGAAACAGAAGGTCGAATGTATGTACTTGTCGCTTTAATACATACAAAGTGTCGTGTCTGCGAATACACCTGGTTTACTCGCCATGCAGAGTTCGGTACGAATGATTGCAGTATGTAATTTAAAGATCAAAAACATTGATATTCTCTATCGGAGTTTTTTTCAAAATCACAAAATCAGTAGACTGGAAAGTAATCAACGATATCTGATCATATGTAAATTTACACTTGAATGTACATGTATATATAGGTATGAAAACGCTTATGGGGAAATGCATATAACAGGCATCAAAAATATTTATGCTTTTTCCGAGTATGTAAATTCATTGAAAGCAAAAATTGTGTTTTCATAAAATACCGAAAGCTCGCGCTTCCTATTTATAAAGAATTTACCTAAAGCATGTTATTCACACTGACAAAATACCATTTTGGTGAAAATTTACACTTGCTCTTAATATTGAGAAATAACTGAATATAATGGTAACGTTCACAATTCTCTTATCGTAATCAGGACGTTTACAGTGCCAAAATATACACAGGATAAAGAGACAAAATAACACTTTTGATACTAACAAGAATTTTTTGGACAAAATGTCGGTGACGGTGAGACAGAAAATTTATACGTTTGATCGCGGTCAGTTTTTAAAGCACATGATAACAAAGAAATCAACATAATGGCGATATGAACTTGTTTTCAGGATAGACAAAACAATATTTACATGTAACTCAAATGTTTGCTTTGAGTAACCAACCTTATTAAAGCGATTTTTGTCCGCAAATTGAAAATTATATGTTGACAAACACTCTAATTATATGATCTCGTTTAAGTGGTTAGTATGTAAAGTGTAATTGATAATCATTTCGTAAAAATATGGTAACATGCCCAATGGCAGCTATACGTGTATTTAAAAGCCAAGAAAAGCTATTTATAATAAAATGAATATTGAGTCTGTTTCATAAAGTTGTTAACTTCTTTGGTTCCGTAGTAGCATCACTTATTTGTAGATTTAGATGTAGATTGGAATGAAGGTCAATGTTTTGTCGACGTTTTATTCAGTGTTGTACTGCATCTTACATGTACAGAGTAAAGTCATCATGATCCCAAAATTGGACCACAAACAAGGTGTGCTGTCTAGCTGTCCCCCTGATATATCATTGGTCAGCTCTATTTATAATGGTTAGTAAATATATAATCAGTATTTGGCCATGGTATCTACTATCGACCCACAACCCAACTATGTATACATTACGTGTACAAATTAGGGATTACGTTATGACCAACATGACGTGTTTAGATAATGATAATTAACTGACCGTATACATGTACATACACGGGTAGCTGTAAGTCTGACACTGACCGAATAGCAAATTTTATGAATTCAGAATAAAACTTATTATATACCATATATATTTTGTAGTTTTGATACGAGAAACCAACACCAATCTGCACTTCTTTATAGAATGCGAATATTTTTGTTTTTACATTAAAACGGTTAGATAAAATACGAATATTTTTGTTTTTACATTAAAACGGTAAGATATAATACGAATATTTTGGTTTTTTTTACATTAAAACGGTAAGATCAAATTCGGTTTTTTATATTAAAACGGTAAGACATCCCAGTGGTACATATATTATTTAAAGAACACAACTAAAATTGAGAAAAGTTGATATATGCATAAAGGAAGTAATGAAAACGTAAATGTTGTCATTACGATTCAATAATGTCGCCGACATCATGACGCGGAAAAAATCATTCGACTTTTATCTTTTTCTATATGTATCATATTAAGATAAAAACCAGATTTGTTTTTTATTTTTACTAGATTAAATAAAATAACTCACCTGTAACGACAGGAATGGCCACTACCATCAGTATCAAGTAGAGTAACGGGCTGGCCATTGTTTTAGTCCAAACCTATATAGCTCGATACCTGTAACGCGCGGGCACACCTTCACAGGTAAAATCTATTCGGGTAACTGCGCATGTCCAAACAGGATTCAGAGTAGAATTTAAATTTTTTATCAAAAGTGTGATTTTTTTTCATTTACCTGTCGTTTTCTGCAGAATTTTGTTAAAGATAGCACCAGAAAAGTTCAGGAAAGCCACATATATCTACACATAATGATAACAATATATTTTATTAACGTGTCACACATTTCTACACATGTAGAAGATTTTGTGTGGGCCTATGTGTTACGTATTATGTAGACATAAGTACCCGGTAATTTATATCGTGAGTCACGTCCACCTGTACGTGTACGTTAGGCCACTTTCTACTCATTTTCACCCCTTTTAATACATGTTTTATATCGCGTGCAAAACTTCTTAGTGATTTACCGCCTACATAACACAGCCTATTCTAAATTTCGCCATACGACGGAACCCAGCCAGTGATCGACTATCATTATCCACCCTTGTATGATATTCATGTAGGTAAATTTAACACTGTATCTTGGTAATGATATATGATGTTAACATCCCCACCCCACCGTCCACACCCCACCGTCCACACCCCCTCCCCAAACCCCATCGCCATCTTATTAGCACATCAAATCTGAATGAAATAATAATAGTTTAATTAATGATAATGTTCAAATCAAGATTAATTGATTTATTGTAAAACCAACTTAATTAAATCTTATACTTTTTAAGTATATTACATTTGTATATTTTCTGGTTACATGTCCATTTTATTGAAGATATATTTCACTAATTATGTGATAAGATAATCATCCTTTGAACAACTGAACCCAGGTGTGATATATCAACCACATTGTCAACATACATACATTGCATATATATGTATACTTTTGATAGTTACTAGCCTAGATATGAGACGTGTGTGGTCCTTGGCACAAACTGACCAGTGGTCAGTTACTATAAGGAGATACAGCGAGTAGATGATGGACTGGACAAAGAGAAATAAAAGACATGTCAATTTGACAATGATTAAAAGGTTCCAGACCGACAACCTCTTGATTTCGGAACCCATGGAAACCGAGGATGAATTCGACAATGTAATATACGAAGTCCTATAATATTTAATGCGTTCTTAAAATGTATAGGTTACTTGTAACTTTTAATTGACGACCTACATTTTGTCAAAGTTATTTCTTAATGTGTATTGTATATCTAATTTTAGCTACACGAGCTATATAAAAACGTGGTGATGGTCCTTATACATGTAGCTTCTAGTCTGAGGACAGCTAACTTTATTGTTTTATGAGATGTATTCGGCTACAGGGAATGGTGATAAAACAGCAATACTAGAATGCAATGGTATATACTTGGTACACGAAAGTTTTAACACCTTGATTTCGGACATTAGTGTCAAAACTATCTAAAATTATTGATTGAAAACATTTCGACCACCTTATTATATTAATTGGACGAAATAAGGTCACAGCAGCAGCGCCTAAACGCACAAGAATAGTTATGGTAAAATAAAAGAGGTGAATACAAGTGTGAATCAGTAATAAAATGGAATACAGGGTTGATAACGTGAATACAGATATGAATAAGTAATAGAGTGGAATACAAGTGTGAATCAGTAATAGAGTGGGAGTGGAGTGCAGGCGTTTTAAAAAGTTATATAATAGAATACAGATGTTTTAATAAGTTATCGAGTAGAATACGGGTGTTAATAAGTTATAGAGTGGAATACGTGTGTGAATAAGTTATAGAATGGAATATAGGTGTGGATAAGTTATAGAATGGAATACAAGTGTGAATCAGTAATAGAGTCGAATGCAGACGTTTTAAAAAGTTATATAATAGAATACAGTATTTGTAAGAGTGGAATACGTGTGTGAATAAGTTATAGGGTAGAACATAGGTGTGAATAAGTTATAGAGTGGAATACAGGTGTGAATAAGTTATACAGTGACATACAGGTGTGATTAAGGAATCGAGTAGAATAAATGTAAAAAAAAAGTAATAGAATGGAATACAGATGAAACAGTTATAGAGTGGAATACAGGTGTGAATAAGTAATATAATGGAATTCGTGTGTGAACAATTAATTTTTATTTGTTTTCATACTAAATCTAGATTGGCAGATTCTTTTATTTCAAATTCTATGAAGAAAAAATCCGAGAATAGCGCGAAAATCCGATTTCTTCATGACGTCACAATAAAGACGTCGACGTTGCGAATTCACACAGTTTGCAAACAAAATTTCTTTCATACCTCAATGAAGTTAAAAAAATAGTTACATTAATGCTTAAATAAGTAATAGAATGGAATACACGTGAAACAGTTACAAAGTGGAAGACAGGTGTGAATAAGTTATAGAGTAGAATACAGATGTGAATAAGTTATAGAGTTGAATACAGGTGTGAATAAGTTATAGAGTAGAATACAGGTGTGAATAAGTTATAGAGTGGAATTCAGGTGTGAATAAGTTATAGAGTGAAATACAAGTGTGAATAAGTTATAGAGCGGGATACAGGTGTGAATAAGTTAAAGAGTGGAATTCAGCTGTGAATAAGTTATAGAGTGGAATTCAGGTGTGAATAAGTTAAAGAGTGGAATACAGGTGTGAATAAGTTATAGAGTGGAATACAGGTGTGAATAAGTTATAGAGCGGGATACAGGTGTGAATAAGTTATAGAGTGAAATACAAGTGTGAATTGAATAAGTTACAGAGCGGGATACAGGTGTGAATAAGTTATAGAGTGGAATACAGGTGTGAACAAGTTATAGAGTGGAATTCAGGTGTGAATAAGTTAAAGAGTAGAATACAGATGTGAATAAGTTATAGAGTTGAATACAGGTGTGAATAAGTTATAGAGTAGAATACAGGTGTGAATAAGTTATAGAGTGGAATTCAGGTGTGAATAAGTTATAGAGCGGGATACAGGTGTGAATAAGTTAAAGAGTGGAATTCAGGTGTGAATAAGTTATAGAGTGGAATTCAGGTGTGAATAAGTTAAAGAGTGGAATACAGGTGTGAATAAGTTATAGAGTGGAATACAGGTGTGAATAAGTTATAGAGCGGGATACAGGTGTGAATAAGTTATAGAGTGGAATACAGGTGTGAACAAGTTAAAGAGTGGAATTCAGGTGTGAATAAGTTATAGAGTGAAATACAAGTGTGAATAAGTTATAGAGCGGGATACAGGTGTGAATAAGTTATAGAGTGGAATACAGGTGTGAACAAGTTATAGAGTGGAATTCAGGTGTGAATAAGTTAAAGAGTAGAATACAGATGTGAATAAGTTATAGAGTAGAATACAGATGTGAATAAGTTATAGAGTGGAATACAGGTGTGAATAATTTATAGAGTAGAATACAGGTGTGAATAATTTATAGAGTAGAATACAAGTGTGAATAAGTTATAGAGCGGGATACAGGTGTGAATAAGTTAAAGAGTGGAATTCAGGTGTGAATAAGTTATAGAGTGGAATACAGGTGTGAATAAGTTATAGAGCGGGATACAGGTGTGAATAAGCTACATTATGTCTTTAATAATTAAGTCGTTAAGATACCTAAGGTTGGCCCATAAAGATAACTGTCGTTGATTCCATTGAAGTTTATTAACCAGCTTACCTTCATCCGTTACCTTGGTTATAACTTATATCTAGCCTTTGGGGTTCACATCATGAATGATTGCCATGGACAATGTTCTCTTGGTCATTAACGGTAATATATAAGGTGAATCGTCCGTTTGTACCTCGGGACACTAGCCTCAGCACTAGACGTCTTCTCCAAGGTCAAGGACAATGCTACTATAATGTTGATAGCTTACATACCAATATAATCACCTTGGTAACAGTAAATGGTTAACCTTCCCATCACCCTCGATATTTCAGTGGTAACTATTACTGTCGTTATAAGAATGATAATAACATTGTATATCGACGATGAATTCCTGTGTGTTTTAAAGACATTTCAGTATGTGATTTCATGAGACAAAAGTAACCAAACAAGTTATAGTTTACTAATATTTGGACCTATCCTAGTGTCCATAGATGATTCTTTTGCGTTTTATGATACAAAAAAGAAGATTGAAAATAACCTATACGTAATCAAATATTGTATGACTTACTGTCAGTAATCATTTCCGTGATAGCTAGACTATGGTGGCAGAAATGCCAAAATGCAAAGCGAAAAAGCCAAAAAAATGAGAAGCGAAAATCCTTTCCATCGCTTTTCGTTTTTTTTTTTTTTTTTTTTTTTTCTTTCGCATTTTCGTGTAGGAAGAAACGCGATAAAGCGAAAAAGCAAACGTTGAGTTTTAGCTTTTTCGCGTTTTCCCCCACGCTAAAGGGTGAAAATGAAACAAATCAGCCACCATACTAAACGGGACATTATTTATGTGTTGAAGCTATGACGAGTAATATTTGAAAAGCTAGAATTAAACACAGCCCTGTATGATAATTAAGGATGGGAGGTCAGTTAGACAGACGTCAAACAATAAATTTTACTATATCAGCGAATCAGGACGTGACTGTACACACAAAAATACAAAATGTCGTAGCCCGAGGACCTCAAGGTCGCCTTTTTTGAGGTCAAATATTCCTTAAGTTAAAATCTCCATAAGAAAATGTTGCAGACCGTAAGGGTAGGAAACAGTCTTTGAATTAATTGGCTTAGCCAGTCGCGGATGGCGTTACCGAAAGTAACGTCATTTTTTATTGTTATATCTCTCTATATATATTTAAAGGGCCACTACCTTTCCGGAGCAAAATTTAAAGGTTTCTTAAAAACATTAATAACAAAAGAAAATATATATCGATGGCTTAAGATGAGGTTACAACACCAAACATATGCAAGATTTCCTGTCTAATGTACGATAACAGTGGAGATTCATTTCGCTGTTTTGCCGTCTGGCGCAGTGATAGTCAACTACCACGCGGCATTTAGGACGACGGCGGGAAACATAAAACGACCCGCGTTATGAAAATTAACATTTTATTTATTCTAATTAAACAGTTCTGAAGGTGATGATAAGTGTGCTAGTAAACGTATAGTTAATAACTTCTGCGACTCTATAAAATTGTTGATCTCGTTTTACATTCCTATTTCAAAAATTAAAAGCCGTTTCGGAAAGGTAGTGGCCCTTTAAAGGGACAATTCAGTCTAAGAGAACATTAAAATTTGTATATATATATCAGATAAAACAAGTTCTAATGGCAATTAGATCAGTCAGTTTTACTGTGATATGCCTGAAACGCCTATGGTGGTGACATGTGTGTGAAATATTCAAACTTGCTCGCTGTCCGCCATTACACACTGTGGTCGAACTTCTTGTATGCCGAACCCTGTCCCTTGTTCGTAAAGTAATGCAACACAACTTTTGGCTAGAACTGCTCAAATCGCTCTGACAGTAGTGTGTTTACCTTATTAGGTGAATTGTCTTGCCTAAAAATCATTTTATCACCTTCTCAGTGGTTATGTAGTTCATTTGTTTAACGTGCGTGACTTTGGCTCGGATATGGGTACAGAGTTAATATTGTTCCTGCTTAAAGCGAATAGTCGGGCAAGTGACTGTAAAATCGGTAAAAATGGTATTAATATATCCGGTATAATTTCTTATGAATTAGAAAAATAAAACTTTCCGTCAAAATCGCTGTACATGCGAAGAAAATAATAATATCTATGGGAATCCTTAAAGTCCTCCCGGACGGCTAAGAGTGCAGTTCAATCTTAACGCATGCGCAACACCCACCACTCTCCGTAGTAAACCAAAATGTTTCCGCCAAAACAACCAACTGACTCACCTAAAATGCGAAAGGAAAGGCAATGGAGCAGCGACAATCCCAACAACTGACTCGGTAAACATTACGACGCACGGAGAGTGTTAATACAACTTGTTATAGTGAAGAGAACAGTTCAAACGAGCACGCGGCTCCGGACCGCTACTGTACGTACCTAGGCCTACTACGTACCCGGTACTCCCTGCTCAGCTGATTGTGAGTGAGTCTTCGTATTTTGATCATTATGTAAATAGTCCCTAGCAGTATTTTTTCATAAATGAGTGGTCACATATGGTCACATGTTTCATACCTGTTCCCCAATCGCGTAAAACGTAACCTTGGGGTAAATAGCGGTTCTTTAGTGGGGCCTCTTTAGGGGTAATGAATGCCCTGTATGCTACCGATCAATTCATACAGTTCTGATGTATATATTTATAGATTTTTAATTTGTAAATTTTTGTTCTGTACATGTTCTGGTAGTGTTATACACATACATTGTATATAGGATTTACATTGTAGGTTAATTGGTAAAATTGTATTGTATATGTTCTGATATACACATATACATATGTACAAAATGTACATGTAGGTTTTAGCTTGTTCTTTAGATATATTTGGAGGACACATACAATATTATTTCTGGTCATAATAATAGTGTTTGTATATTTATTACAACTGTACCTGGTTCATGTATATATGACAAACTTTACAGAGTTGAAATGTACTGCAGCCATGTATCATTTATAATTATTCTGAATTTTTGTTGGAACTATAGATAATGAATTTTGTATCTTTTTTGAAACAATATTTGATTCTATCAAATGCATCAGTGACACATTCACAACTTATAAAATGTTTTCTCTAAAATAAAAAAACCCTGTAGAATGAACCTACATTTATTCATTTATATATATTTGAAATTGATCATTTCAATTTTTGTCATATTCAACAGATATAAAAAATTGCTGGTTCTTTTTTTCAGGCACTATGCATGCATAGTGACATGAATACAGAAAGTTCATCCCTTGGACCTGTATACAAGTGTATGTATACATATACATACAATTAGCATCATATGAAGACTGAAGAATGTTGATTTGAGTGCTCTTGAAAGTAAACTTTTCCAATATGGACCTAGAAGATCATGAACAGAACATTTAAACAGTATTAATTTATTAAATGTTCCTTTCAACTGTAATCATTAAATAAAATTATGATGCAATACTTTTTCATTGTTTAACTTTGTAGAAATATTTGTTTATATTAGTCCTCTAGATCCAGTGATTATAATTCTTGCATCCATAGCAATATAGATAACATTGTCTTAGGATTTCTAAATTCTACTTTACAAGAGAGTAGACTCAACATATAAATAAAACCATAAAACTAGCAAGTTATCTGAAATGTTAAAAATCTTTTTGTCTGAACCAAATTTCACATTTATTGTCTATGTGTAACTTGTACATAGACCATTTATGTATTAATACTGTAGTAACAGTGATTACAAACACATAGACTAAAATGTAGTATGTAGTACTATGTACATCTGTCTTTGATTTGAGTTCTAAACAAAAAAGTGGTACCTATTGGGAAGTTGTGACTTGGGCGGAGGGTGAAATACAGAAGAAATAGCTACACATGGAAAAAAGAAAGATATACAGTACCATATGGATTCAAAGTTGCTCCAAAATCAATGAGACTAAATAACCAAAAAAAGCCATGTAAACCCCAAAATATGCAATGACCAGATCAATGATAAAGCACCCTTCCACTTCCAGTTATCTGTAGCTATTTCTTCTATATTTCAACCCCCCACTCAAGTTACAACTTCCCAACGTCATGATTCTTCTGTCTTTTAGCCCCCCCCCCCCCCCCCCCCCCCACCCCCCAACACACACATACCTGATTGATTGTCATGTTATTTCAGGTTCCTATTCAGGTATTATTCCTAAAAACCAAAAAGGGTATACACACTGTGTACTCTCAAAGGAGGGAAACCACTTCATTCAAAAATGGAATTTACAATTTCATCTTAATTTTGAAATTTTCAATTTAATTATTAATTACTGGACTATTAAAACAGTATAGAACCCCTCGGCTACAGACAAAGTACTGTGGTACACATTTCTCTTAATTAATTACTTTTCTTCAACTCAATCATCTTTTTCTCCAGAGCACAAAAAAGAACAGGAAACAACAGAAAAGGAAAGTAACATACATGTAGGCCTATATGTTTTCTGGAAATATATATGATGTGTTAATTCTCACAGCATAGGCCTACATGAATTTGAAGAATTAAATATTATCAATGTTTGAGAGAATTTCCTAGTTGTAATTCTATAGCAGCTACATGGAATGTACGTTTACATATATACATTGTACGATACATATACATCATAAAAGTTTCTTTCCTTCCAGCTGGACATTCATGTCATCTCTCTCCAGAACTCAAATATTGTTTACAAAAAAAAACCAACCAGAGACATAGATAATTTAATTAAATCTCTGCAAAAAACTACACGAATAATTGAACACATATATTGTACTTGTAAGATATCTATGTATGAGCTAATTTATTTTCACATCTTTGACAGCTACATGCACGGACGTTCTATGGAACGTTTTCGTCTGGTTTTAAATGGGAAATTATGTTACGATTATTTGTATTTAACCTTCATGATTCGGTTGATGTAAAATACGACGAATGCTATGCTGCAATAATTGCCCCTTGCCGGGGCCCCATCTCTGCATCGGCCGAATATTTGTGTCGATTTCCATGTACAAGATGCTTTTATCGAAAAATGCTTACAAAGCATTGTCATTAATGTAAGAATACTTCATTTGCATCAAATGTATCATCTCAAAACAACAATTTGCATACCGCATTAGTGGTTTATCACACGAAACGAAACCGACACGACTGAGAAACACATGTCCATGTTGACATTTCCACGCAGCCTCGTTTTCAAAGAGTTTGGAGAATTTATATTTAGAACTGTGCTAAATTTACACGGGGCTTCCCCAAAATTTCAATGGTCAAAACTGGACACCGTAAGCAGAACTTGACCATCATTATGGTATACAATGACTTTTGGAAGGCCAAAGAACGCATTTAGACTGGTTTCCTTTGCCCGACTATTCACTTTAATCGTATTGATCAACGATTTGATATTTCAACGATATTAATTAAAATACTTAACAATGTCGTGGAATTTGTCAATGTTTTACGTTATATGTTTCATAAGAAATGTAGAACAATACATTTATGCTATATTTTGCTTGTTGGTTATGTAAAAGAATTTGCCTGAGTGAATTGTCTCTTTAAGCATTGATGTTACTCTTTTTTAACTTCATAGGAGTATGAAAGAAATTTTGTTTGCAAACTGTGTGAATCCGCGTAGCGGATAAAAAAATTTCATAACCCTATGAAGTTAAAAAATAGTTACATCAATGCTTATAATTAATTTTTCAGACTACTTGATAGCATAAAATCCGTTTAAACGTACGATTCTATTGATTTTCCAATGGATTATTTTTTTCTAAATCAATACGCAACGTCGACGTCTCTATTGTGACGTCATGGTTATGTCGGACTTTCGCGCCATTCCCGGTTTTTTACTACATAGTATATGAAGAAAAAGAATCTGCCAATCAGAGAGTTGGATTTAGTATATATATGAAAACAAATAAAAATTAATTATATAACCCAAAAGTCAAAGAAAGTTAATTTATTTTACTAAACTGAAGATTTTTCTCCTAACCACAGGACTATTAGAACTAGTTATATATTTGTACAGTATATTTTTTGGACCTCCCCCCCCCCCATTGTTTTCTAAAAGTTAAAGAAACTGATAATATGTTTTTGTTTATAAAAACACTCAATATAATTTTACAACACAGAAGCTGATAATTGTACCCAGGATATACCAATGTGATGTTCTTGTGAGGTTCGCAGATGTAGATCACATCTAAAATATTTTTTAAAATACATGAATAAGTTTATTTTTAAACATGTGTTAATACACCTGAGCATCCGTCAGTTGAAACATTTTTACATTAAAGTGTGCAGGCCCCCAGGAGATTTACTTGTCAATATGCTGTACCTTATCAGGGTTACAATCTATAGAGCATTAACTTAGAGCGTCTATTATGCAAACACGTCATTTACAAATTTCATATGTATAAATGAGTTATCAGTTTAACAAAGAACGTTGCAATTGGTTGCAAACCCAATAAAACGGCTGCTGGTTTTTATTCCCACACATAAACCATATGTCATTAGTCTGTGTGCTTTTCAAATATATATATTATACTTTAAAAACAGCTACCATCTACAGAAAAGGCGTTGTACCGAGAAATAAATTTGCTGATGCAATGCCGGGTTTTCAAAACAGGCAGTCATAAGTAAATGAATTTAATGACATTTTATCAAGTTGGTATTAAAAACGTTAAAGTTGATTTTATTTTAGAAACAGGCCTACTTTGTCAGACAAACAGTAATATTACACTACGCCATGTGCATAGACAATAAACTACACCCGGCCCAGTTTTACAGATAGTCATACACGCCAGTGATTTACACACAACTAAACAAATAATCTGAAGATTTATAACACATTTACTGCATAATGTCGTGGTTTGAATGTGCGAACCTTGCTTTCTTCATACCACCGTAATGATAATAGTCTTGTAATACAAATAGAGTATGTACGAGTAAGCCAAAATATGTAATGTTCACGGTTCAGAATATTGGTTGATTTATAAGGTTTTAATTAATGTCTTATTAACAGCAATAGTCATTTAAGGACGGCCTTCCCTTAAATAAAGACAATAGGCAAACCAGTCGTCCCAGAGCAGAAACTACCACTTATATAGGCTATGATGTATCTATGACAAGTCTTACCCAGACCTTCATCAAAGGGGTGAACCCTCAACTCTAAACCAAAAGTGAGACGGGTGCCAAGGGAGACATTCGGAAAAAAGTAGTTGGAGAAAGGTTCAGAAACATGAATATAGAAATAAGATTATGAAAACTATTGCCTAGAATCATATTTTTGTAGAATACACAGGTACAACAAATGATAGACAGAAGGCTTCAATGGAAAATTACCACAACGATACCACTTAAATATGGTGATTTTTACAGTTCCAGCCATCCAGTTGAGTAGATCTAACCAGATTGTATTTATTGTCTGCAATATTCACAGCTAGGCTTACTCTACTTGAAGGAATACTACTGGAGTTACCTCCCCTAGTTTTGATCAGTGAGAGTTCGCACAAGTTGCACATACATTTTTATGTATTCTAAAATGTAGCACGTAGACAACCAATATTTACCAATTTATTACCAGTACATGACTTTATAAAAAAATAGGATTTCATTAAAACCATATCAATACATGTACCAATCTAATTATTGATTTAAAACAATAAAACAATGTATGATTGAATTTCTTTTATTATTTCCACATAGGATATGAAGTCGGTCACTATGGTAAAGTGATAGACATCCTGATAAAAATGGCACATGATTATAATGACATTCCTGATACAATTTATCCTTGTAAAATACATGTTACATGTAAAACAAATGTTACTAAAAGACTTATTTTTTATATGAAAACTCCTATAAGAATAATCTTTCTTTAATTCAACATTTGTGTCTTTGACTTTTCTTATTAATTATCAAAGTATATGATTTTAATCATACTAAACATCATGTGTATAATGATACATCATGTGTATAATGATCTTTAATCTGAATCAATCACTGGTATCTTTTAATATTGAATTTGATTTAATTCTAATGAATGGAAAATTTTCTTATACAGCAATATGAAATTATGAATATTTTTTGCTCAACTAGGTGTCTAACTTCTAATTTACACCAATGGTTTCACATTGAAACTGATGACACTGGCAAAACAATAAAAAAAATGATGGATATTTGAAAAATGAAAATGATTTTTATGGGAATGATAAGGTTCTATTTGAAATCAATTTCTTCTCTTAAAATGAATTCCATGCTTTTATAAAAATATATATATATTTATCAAAACTTTACATATATAATACAGTTTTATACAAAAAACAAACTATCTCCCTTTTATCCAAAATGAAAAATAACGGCAGGAAGCTGCATTAAATTGATAAGATGACAAATTAAGATATTCTAATCTACCAGAGTTACTTTCCTTCATTTTGAGTAGCAAACTCAATAATATTGTAGAACCTAAAGGTTTTCAAGCTTAAGTTTTAAGAGGTACAAGTTCTTTTTAAAAGCCAAAAAATAGCATCTTAATGGCCATAGCTTTTGTTTAACTAAATTTGGAGACAATCAAAAGATAATATTGAGAAAGGCAGCAATTTAGAAAAAAAATCTTCATCTTTATTTTTAAAAATTAGAATAAGTAGTAACAATAGACATGTTTGTATCAAATATAATTACAAAACAAACGTTGTAATGACCGTACAAAAATGTACAAAAATGGATGAATATATACAGATGTGAACTATGTACATAATGGAATGTGTCTGAATATTTCATGCTTATGTTTTTCCCGAATCCTTATATCAACTTTGAACGGAGTTGGTTGAAATTTGAAAAGAGGACCAAATATGTATAATTTTAATGGGAATACTTCTGGGAAGGACAGTTTTGTATATTGTTTTAATTCATCAATTCATTTACTAATAGGAGCCCAAAGGGTTAAGGAAAATATTGCATAGAACTAAGAAATATATACAATTCAATATTTCCAATATTTTTTTTCTTATTTTCTTTCAAATTTCATCACCATGTATATAAGAATATATGCTTAAACACATTTTCTTGCCATGGAAGACACAATATATTTAAATATTTTTTTATGGTTGTATGTTTCAGTCTTAACCTGAATGCATACAAATTTGACAATTGCTTTCAATTTTTCAAATTTCCAAAATACATATCAATGGTATAATTCATCCGAAAAGTTACTTGAAAATGAACTTGGCTTTTTGATTATGCTTTGCCAGTTTATAAAAACTTAGAAATGAATACAGTCACTAGCACAGCGAGGATGGATACAGGCAGGATTTGGACCGAAAGTCCTCGCGCGGAGTTACAGCCATTCCAATCGTTACAGAAACAGTACTGTATGTTAGGATCCTCCACCGTCAGCGGACTACTACCGGAATTTTTCCTCGCGGGTAGGCAGTAACCATGTCGTCTGAGGCCGGGCATCTGTAGTCTGTGTTTGGTGGTCTTCAGTAAGTTGTTTTCACACTCTCTGATAATGGTATGGTCAGCTACAAAATCAAAAGTTTCAATTGTAGAATTCAATTTCAAAGATATTCATTAACCTGTCTATAAAGACCACCCAAAGGACAAAGAAAAATAGTCTTAGGAACTTAATAGCCAAATGTCTTTATACACTTGTAAAAATTTGTTAACCCAAGAAAGCAGTTATGTCTTATTAAACAGTTAGTCTTTATGCGAAGATGGTTGCTAAGCTAAAGTAGGTTCACTGTCATTGACTCAATTATATATATATGGATAAGACAAATATCTCTAACTTATTTGTCAGATTGTAATACTGAATATGCTGATATAAAACAGATACTGTAGATAAAGGATAATCTAACCTTGTGTTGTGACTATGGGTTCATTAGTAAAATATTTTTCTGTATACAATTTTGTTAATTCAGAGTCTGATTATGATAACTTAATCTAGTTTATGTACGAGTACTTAAAAGAAGAATTTTTCAAATTTCAAAAACTCTATACCGGTAATAAATTGTCATGTCTATCAAAGTAGATAAGAAATGTCTCTCAGGATAAAACTATTATCACTTGTACAATTAAAATACCAAGGAATAAAAATGGATTAATAAATAATCCTTGAGGCAAACCAGTGATTAAGGGACTTGACTAGATGAGTCCTGGACTCATGATTTTCCTGTAGGTTTTTTGAGGACCCAGAGTTGTATTTCTTTGTACTTGGACTCATCATAATATAAAAATTAGTCTTCTGGGCTAGCTTTAAAAAAAATCTAATGTATATTCAGTGTTTTTTTTCACTTACTATTTTCAACAGCCCATGCTTTTTGAATTGGGAAAATAACTCGGAATTTGGAAGAAATTGGGAAAAATTTCAGGGGTGTAAAAAAATATTCAAAACTACTTGCTCCGGGCAAGTAGAGCCCAATAATTACCTTGCAATTGCCCAAAATTAAATCCCATTGCCCCCCAAAAATACCATATTTTTATCGCAGTACTGCCCAGTGGGCACATAACGTCCAGACAACATTTTGGCAACGTTTTATTTAGGTTGCGACGTCGGGGACATTCTGACAATGTTGTGAGAACGTTTTTCTCCAAACGTCCTCACGACATTAGCACTTGACGTCCTGAGAATGTTTTTATATGGTTAGGAAAAAAACTTTGACAATAATTTAATATATTTCAAAAAGTATTATTGTTGGAAACAACTTTTAAAGGAAGCGAATGAATCTATTCAAATAATGATACATACAAGTAGGCCTTATATTTTTTTCAATAATTATTAACTAATAAAAAAATAATTAATCATTTTTTGTACTTTTAAATAGTTTTATTTTTTTAATTACAGATACTATAGGTATTAATTGAATAGATGAAAACAAAACAAAAAGTATAATTATAAATACCAAGTTTACATATCGATTATTACGTTAAATATGTAAACTACCGAGTTATGATAAAAGAGTTGTGTTTTTAAAGTTTATTCGCTAGGGGTCGGTATTAACTGTTTAAAACAAAAAATTAAAATCATTAGAATAAAGTGTCTTTTTATACCAATAAATTGTGATTTTATCTATATGACATTTTACATATTTTCCCCGCACACTACAGAAACTAGGAGTGGAAACTCGTAAAGATTTGTTTGGTGCGCGGTTATTTTCACTTCCGGTTCTTTGTTCATTCAAACTTTGTGTACACACGTGCTTCACACCGATAACATTTCTTAGCCTCGACAGCATCCAAACAGGATATATAACTTCCAGATATCGACAGATATTTCAAGGTAAGTCTTTGTTGATTCGTATACAAACTTGTTTTTAAAAGAATGTGTTTATTATATTATATCGCGGTAAGTTATTTTATCTATATGTGTAGTCAGTATTTTGAGTATGTATACACATATACATTAACTTATACAAATTCCCTGATGTGCCTGTATCCTATTTGTGTTTTTATTTATGTAATAACGTACCGGCACATGAAAAATATATCGTCTAAATCATTATATAGATGTTTAATGTTTTATTCTGTTTTCTTTTACAGATGAGAATGCTTATATAAGTACACACGGAAGTACGTGAAATGGCTCCTACACAAACAGTCTAGGTGGAAGTTGTTGCACCTATTTCATGCAGGATGAACAGAAGACATTAAAATATTATATAAACACTATATTTTGTTGTTATTGTACTTCAAAATACTAGAATAATGAAAATAAACAATGTAACATACAAACGTTGTGAAAACATTAAATGAAAACATTCGGCGGACGTTGTCAAAAAACGTTCCCCAAACTTTCATTTGCAACCTTTTTGCAACCTAAATGCAACGTTGCGATCGGACCTAATAAAAACGTCCTCCGGATGTTGTGTGCCCACTGGGTGTACTTACTAGAAAATTGAAAATCAAAAACTTTAGAATTTTCTAATAAACATTTCTGATGCTATTTCACAAGATATTTTCCTTCTATAATTAGAAGAAAACTAAAACTATTAATTTTCAGCACTATCTGCTTTTTAAAAACTTTTTTTTCGTTTCACTTTTACATTTTTTCTAACTTCCTGAATTCCGGAAACCGGATTCCAGTTCCATTATTAGATCCCAAGTGCTACGTACATCCTACCTTGAACAGAGATCGTTTTACCACAGGAGTTTGACGTTCTGTCAATAATACATAGTATATATATATATATATATATAATACCCCTATATACATTGTACTTTATAAAAACAGTAAAATGTTTTTATATAGTATATAGGGGTATTATATATATATATATACTATGTATTATTGACAGAACGTCAAACTCCTGTGGTTTTACACAGAAAAACTCCTTGATTATGTCGAAAAAAATAATAATTAGACAACTTAAAATGTAAGTTAACTCTGGAAACATTGTTATATAACTTAAAAGCAGTTAACTATTATTTAATCAGCTTGAATGTCTGTAAAACGTCTCCGAACTGAAGGTGCACCTAGCGACCTAGTTTATGCTCTTTCGATTTTGTTTTCATTTTGTGAAATAAAAATTGTTTCTAATCCCAAATTATTTGCTTTAGTAATGAAGACTATATTTCCACACTTTAGTAATGAAAATCTGTTACAAATTATCAACACAAAGTCACTGAATTTGATCAGTTTTTATTGGGAAATTTGACTTCAAAATTGGGAAAATAAGGCAACCTCAAGTTTCCAGGTATTGAACAGCAATATTTGAAGGGTATATTTTTTTCCAAAGTTCCTACATGGGTGCCATTGTAACAGAGCGCATGATTTGATATAATCACAATCACTACCTCTGCCAGGGTTTAAATTCAGGACCTTTTGGTTACTAGGCAGACGCTCAACTGATCGAGCTGAAGAGAAGTTCTCTCTAGCTGAGCACTATATTGCAACTATTTTTCACCAAGGTTAGATATGTTCCAAAATTATAGAATATAAGTAATAGATCTTTGGCAAAGTGACCCTTAATAAGTTATATCCAATGACTTTCGGCAGTCATATAACAGACTAGAAAGGAAATAAGGTATCAGGTATTCAATCCCTGATTCCTAACGGGTAAGGTGTTATATAACTTACATCCCACTTTTTCTATGACCTTGACACAGAATCGCGAGTCTCCACAATCTTTCCATGGAAACATCCACCACTGAAGGTCGTCACCACATCCTCCCATAGCACTGTAACAGCGGTGACACATGATGGCGTCCACTGTAACCAAAAATAGGAATAATTAAGTCTTATTATTGAATAGTAATGGAATAATGTATCTGGGCCATTTTGAGGTGCATAGATGGAAAGGTTCGATATTAACAAAACCTGAGGTTAGTGAAACACCATCAAATAAAAGTACATGTAGCTGTAACATATGACTACAAATACATAGACAAATTTGTTATAAGTTTCTCTCATTACCAAAATGATGAAGCTCATTTCTCATGCAAACTTTTAGTTTAATTAAAGTTTAAAGTCCTATTAATAGCAAGGGTCAATTCTACTCCAATAATGTTAGAGGTATAGCACGACGAGAAACTTTTGGAACATTACGTCGTGTCTAACCTCTAACTTCTGATAGGCCATTTACCCGATGCTGAGGGTAACATTTTCAAAGTTTGGATTGTGACAATATAAAACGTTTAAATCATATTTAAATCATCATCAATGTCAAATACCTACCTCTTTTTCATAAATCAACAAGTATTTTGACAAAATCAGCCGTAAAATCCATCTAAAACAAATATTTACATCTCCTAACGTAAACTTTCATGACCCAGACAAAACTTCATGATGAAAGCGATCCGGCCGGTAAATAGAAAAAACGAATTGCAAAGTCCCCAAAACATTTGATCTGACTTTACTTTTACTTGCATTCTGCACACTTGAAATCACGTTCCGTTTTTTGTAGTTACCAGCCGTCATATTTAAAACTAGGTCAATATGTTACGGAAGGGATTCATCATATCTAATCCGCTAAAATACTATTTTATGAGGCCTCAAGTTATGGTTTTCCGAGATAAATGGGATAATTAATACCTAAACTGTAAGTACACATCAATGTTATCACTGTTAGAGCAAGAAATATTAATATTATTGCACTTTTCCTTCCACTTTCATCTGACTTCTGAAGCTGGATCAAAGAAATAGGCCTTCGGAAATGAGAGTCGACGGTCAGCAAAATAACGTCCGATAAAAAAACGGCTGACCAGTCGACTCTCATATTATGGGAGTAGGGTCGATTCATCAACCCTAGACCTGTGGTCATTGTCTCATTGACGCAGCAACATTTATTTTGATGCACAAGTTTTGTTCGCAGTGATACCATTAATCAATATTAGACTTGAAATAATGTTTCAAAACTCACTTGTATGTGACAATAAAACAGTGAATAGTTTTCATTTTCATTTAGTTTAGAATTTTTGAAAAATATTACTGATGATATTCAAGGGTTCTATTCAAGAGGAGAAAGTCACAATTCCATCGGAGTTCTTATCATAATCAGTTAATATGTATACAACATTAAAGTGTATTGAGACTGTATTAAGGTAGACCAAGGACTTTAAATATGATCTGACTTACATCTCTGATGTAGACTTTCTCCATATTTTCATTATTTTGATAGCCCTGTGTACAATTTGCTGAGACATTCTATGCAATAGTAACTACAAATATATCAAATTTACCTGTCTGAAAAGAATAAATTTTGAGTTGTATGTATATATAATGCTGTTAAATATCAATTGTAAGCTTGGGGATATGTTCACAGACCATGGTGTTTACCAATATGATGGTCGCCATTATGGATATATCGTTTCCGCATTTTTGAAATAGCGTCCACCGTGGTAATTGGTTTAATGAAGCTAAATAAGGTATTGGACAAATTATTATAAAACATATACCTCCATTGTGCACTAAAACAGCCGACAACAATAGCAGGATGAAATTCCAACCCATCTTTCAACGTTTTCTCTGCTCACTTCATAATATACAATACAACCGGAAGGGTGATTTCTCAGGTGCGTCACTATCTACCTGCGCAGGTGAGTCATTTGAAAATGTAAAGGGAGATAACTCGAACAGAGCCCACCATCGTTGATCAGGTAGCGTAATTAAAATTAGAACTTCTATGTCGCTCTCCGTACCGTCCGCTCGTGGTGGGATAGTCAAATCGCTTTTTTTAATCAATTCATACAAATTTAGATCAATCACTGCACGATTTAAAATATCTTCAAAAGAATGCGGTTATCAATGATTTTTTTTAAATTAATGTGTATTTTTTATATTTCTACTATATATATCCCTAAATTTATGAAAATATCAAGAACGAAGTTGTTTTTTATGTTGTGTTGCTATTATTTTGTATGGTCCTTTTTCTCAGATATTTAAATAGTACATTGTACATTACTATCCAAATCTCTGGTATGATGGATGCATTATGAAATCATGCACTTACTACGATTCTATGATTTAGGTCCCTAACGTACTATGTATATATACAAGTCCCTAGTTCATGTATACGAATTCAGCATCCGATAGGGAATTAAAAAAAGATATTTGACACATTGCATCGATTATTTCAGGCAAGATACCTAACAAATGCTCGACAATAAAATGAGGTAGTTTGTATTTCATAATTTTCGCGCCAATCTTGTTTTAGCACGAATGTCTATTTGACGTTAAACATGTTACTAGTATGTGCATCTCTATATATTATTACGTTTTTAGTTCTAAATGAGTTATATAATATTGTGATATAAACTTTATTTCATTCATTCGTTCGGAATACAAGGATGAATTATACAGTTTAGTAACAAACGAATTGGATAAAAATAGTGAGATATTTTAGCGGGATTAAAGTCTAGATCCTTATTCTAACTTCCTTTCATAAAGAATCTGACAATATCTCATAAGGGGTCACGTTTAGCCGGTTCTGGTGACATTTTTATACTCTGTTCTCGATTGGTTCGAATGGAATATCTCCATCTGGCAACACCTCCTAGAAACGACATTTCGCTCCAGCATACACACACATTATAGCTTGGTTGTATTCTTTGGGCGAAATGACTCGACTTACACAAATGATTCTTACAGCTCCGCAAATCATTTCGCCCCTGGAAATTTTCCATCATTTCATGTTGAATGCTACAGTTTATTTTTAACGACTTTTTATGCAATACCCCTTATGTCTAAAATGGTCTATGAATTCAGCGTTTTTAGGAGTCAAAATCAACTAAAGGTAGAAATCATGCAATATTTACACTTCTAAAAAGTGTCTATGGACATTTAGGTCCAAACATATATATAAAACTGTAATTAATTCTCAGATCCCAGTATTCTGGAGATCAACATTACCATTATCACGATTTTCGTGACTTATATCGATCACTGACTCAGTAATTAAGACAACGGATATTTGGTGGATAGATACTGTAAGGCAAAAAAAAAAAAAAAAAAAAAAACAAAAAAAAAATAACAATAGTTTTGGGTTAACCACCGACCCTAATTTTTTACCCCCGACCCGATCTCAGACTCCGGTTTCGGCCATTATTTGAAAGACGTGAAGGGTGAAAGACGCTAAAAAAAATTCTCCCGACCTCACTGTACCCAACCGGATGTGGGTAACTGTAGTTACGCTCTACAAAATGGTGACTGTGATTTAGGTCAGATTTCGCATGTCCCAGTTTACGTAATTTACGATATTTTAAAGGTTTTTATTCTTGTCTCATGAATCATCTTTGTATAAATATAAAATTTGAAGCGTAACGCATACGTAAATGACTATGAATAAGCTAAACAAGCCATCACAAAATTGACATTTAGTGGGTAACTGAAATTTGAATGTGCGTAACTGAGTTATGAATTTTAGGTGAATGGTGGGTAACTGACAAACATGGAGCGTAACTTACGAATTAGGATTGGATCGACCAACCTATGATACATATTTAGGGCTATTTACCTATGGGTGATAAGACCTGTTGTTTTTGTTCTGTTTTTCACTATTCTTTTTCACAAAAACTTGTATACAAAGGATCTCCAAAATGGTAAGAGATATACCCATGTACATGTCACCATATTGTAGGGCATGCGTTGAAGGTGTGACAGTAGCATTTTTATGCGGGTCGGACATTCAATATGGCCGCTATGACTTCACTTCCGGTTTTAAACCAATATCAATATCTCGTTAACGGCTTTACGCATTTCTTTCTGTTTTGGATATGTTATGTAAAATAAAAAATGGAGCAAATAACTATGTAACACTTTTCTGTAAAACGTCAACTTCCGGTTGGAATAAGGGTCAAAGGTTAAAAGTGCAATTTTTTTCGAAAAAAATCATTCAAAAATCTTTTTCTCAAGTTCTGGAAGACCCAGAGACCTAATATTAGGTCCGTAGCATGCTGACATAAATGCCTACCAAGTTTGATACTCTGATTGACCTTGACCTTCATTCAAGGTCATATGGGTAAAAAAATCCTAAAATTTTCTAACGATTTTTTCTGAAGATCTGGAAGGCATAGAGTCCTGAAATAGGACCTGTAACACGTTGCGATAAAGTGCTACCAAGTTTGTTAATGTGAATGTCCATGAAAGAAAATCCTTATTGGTGAAAAACCCGTCAAATTGTCCAGTGACAATTTCTGATTTTCCTAGTAAATAAATATAAAAACATGTATTAAATGAATGTAAATAAGTTGTAAACTGCTGATGTTATGTCCACTATCCCTCTTTCTTTATCTATCTACGTCTTTCTTCTCTCTTATCTGTTCCGCTTAAATAAAAATAATTATGGTATAATTTAAAACAAAAAGCCATTATAAGGGGAGCGCGTTTCTAAGTTTTAACTTGTGTCCCGGTGTAAAACACTGGCGTTATTGTGAGGTGACATTAGATACAACGACGTTGGGTATTGATTTTGAGCAAAACTAAAGCATCGGAAAATCAATGGAACTTGTACGTTTAAACGTATTTTATTTTATCTTGTAATCTAAAAAAAAAAATTGTAAACAAAATGTTTTTCATACCCCGATGAAGTTGAAAATAGTGACATCATTGCTTAATTATCCTGACGTCATTGAAGAAGGAAAGTCCCTTTATGCTTGAGAGATTATGACGTCACATCTAAGGGGAGATTCCCTCAATCAAATTTTGACACTGAACTCGCAATATAGTATCTGGACTCAGTCAAGTTTCCTCGCGTGCTTTTCGCCGCTGATTTCGGGGTTGATATTACATTTGATGAATACATCTGAGAAACGCATGGGCGAATAAAAAAGCAGTAAATACACGGGTCTTAATAAAATACTAATCTAATGTATATTTATTGTTTACGTTTTATATGATTTAGTGCTCTGAATATTTCCTCCATATAGTTTCAAAAACGACACGAGGTGTACATGTATAAGGAATCGACAGGTAAAATAGCATATTTCATAGCCCTTCGGTCATCATTTCATAAGTCATTACGAGATGCCAGATTCGTTCATAGCATACATTAACCTTTTGATAAATTAATGGTGATTATGAATATACATTATTTAAATTCGCTGTCGCTTGAGAGTGTCATTTATTATCGGCACACGTCTATTCTGTATTTGCATATGACAGAGTTATCTGCCCTTGCGGGTAGATATTGGTTGTGACGTTATGTGTTTGCGAGCGTAACGTCATACTTTTCTGAGAAAACGACGTAAATTGCGCCCATAAAATAATGACGTCACAATGGATACCTACTCGCAAGGGAGCTAACTCTTTAATATGCGAATACGGAATTGACGTCTGTGCGCAAGAAATAGAAATATGTCAACGAGATTAACACCCGGCCAGTCTGATATAAATTAATTGAAATCAAGAATTCGTTATAATACATACAATAAGACGGGAACACAAAATGTTGCGGCAAGCCTCGGGTTTTACTACATTTTGTGACCCTCAGGTAGAATATCCCTATCCTTCATACCCACTTATGATAGAGTATTTTTCTTTCATACCCCACCGTTTTATTGCAATTTTACAACTATAATATCCCGCCATTTTGAAATAAATTCGATGAAATCCACGACTTGAAGTCAATTTTTCATTCATGAAAAATAACGTGATATTTTCAACACAAATTCCGTTATTTGCATCATTTATAGTAAAACCAGTCATATTTGTGAAAAAAATGTGAAAATTTTACCGAGGCCTGAAAAAGAGATTTTGTTGACGCCGTGACGTCACGATGCATTGGTAGCCATGCAATACAGCCGCAGGCGACATGAGTGTAACGCCCTGGACCAGCCAGTGTTACACCCGTGGGTATGAAAGAAAAAAATGGTTATACCCGGTACCTATGATATTTGACAGAGAGGGTATTGTACTGAATACCTTGCATAATGAAGTTGAGTATAGCTGTACCAAGTGTTTTCTTACGATTCGCGTATTTAAAGTGAATAGTTGGGCAAAGGAAGGCTAAAGTCGGCAAAAATAGTGTTGATATATCCAGTGTATTTTTTGGGAACAGAAAAATGAAATTTGCCGTCAAAATCGCTCTGCATGCTAAAACATTAATTTCTATTTTTTTTTAAGAATCCTTACACGTCCTCCCGACTCGCAACATTTTGGTATGCCCGTCTTGATATTTGCACGGCTATTTTCTTCTTTTATAGAGATCTACAGTTGAGCGCAACACGCTTCAAAATTCATTTATTTTATCTAATAAACACATTTAATTGACAGCACGGTCAGCATTATATACATATTGCCCTACAAACATGTAAACTGGGGCATGCGAAATCTGACCTAAATCACCGTCACCAATTTTGTAGAGCGTAATTACAGTTACCCACATCTGGTTGGGTACAGTGGACCTACCGACCCTATTTTTTTTTGGGCCAATGTAACCCTAAACAGACATATTTTTCTATGGTTGCCCTCCTGATCACGTGTCCGTAAAAAACCCACCTGTTTCCCGACCTTCCTGTTGTGTAAGACAGTGCTATTTTTTCATGACTAAATTCTTCTTCGAGATATTGCGATGATCCAGATTTTACTCAGGTTAAATGGCGGATATAATTAATGAAACAGGAACTTTCATTTTCCAAAAGCACATGATTCTAATTTGACTTTAAGTAATTTGTCCTTGTTTGTAGGTATTTATTGTTACATTGTACGTCACAATCGATACCTACATACAAGGGCAGATAACTCTGTAATAATGAAATTAAATAAAGTTGGAATCTGATTCGTTGATATATAAGTTTAATATCACGTTTGGATATATTAAAGTTGATATATCCCCATGATCAATCAAGTTTGAATTTTAACTCAGTACCGTTGAGAAGTGTCCTATAGTAAGAATCCCTTTGTACTATTTTAAGTATCATTTTGATTAATTTAAAGTAAGTTCATGACCTATAAATGGAACAATGGTTGTCCTAGAATGGAACATGTATGGTCGTTTGGAATCAGAATAGTTGTAAGGCTGTAAAAACTAAGACTACCATTTTATTTCCACGAACACCATTTATGTTTGTTGTAATGTCATTGAATTGTCAATAATATGCAAGAAACATTGCTAATTCTTTTGGCTAAGAGAAATATCTATCTTATTATAACATAACACATATGACAATAAAAAGCATTCTTTACTGATACTCTGATACCTGCCGTTTCAATGTCATCTTATAGAAATACATGTATATATAAAAATAGATTATGAAATATTACTCAACATCAATGTATAACATAACTTATACATCGTAATAGCACAGGGTTTTATTTCATCCACGGACAGCGCTGTACTCGTTGACCCGGAATAACATAATGACATGTGTACAAAAACCTGTGATCAGAGAACCAACGGATCAGTCAGGGTACTATCATCCTCGATACTCCAGGGGTTCCGATCACTTACGATCTCTACACCCCTGGACTATCTCGTAGTGAAATTGAAGGCAGCTCAGCGGAAAACGTTTGACCAATCACAGGCTAGCAAAGATTTCATTTGAAGATTACAGAGAGAGCGACGCCTAACATCAAAGACGTACAGTCAACCACAGTGTACCGTTATACAGCTCTTTTGATGTACATCAAAGGACTATTTTACCTGTTCTATTCTGATGCCTCCAGTTTTACTATGAGATAAACGGAACCCCTGGAATATCGAGGATGGAGTATTATAAAAATTCTTCTGGATGTTTTATCGGCTTCGACAAAGAGGAAATCATCCCTATATGTCGAAACAAGTTGGGTTCTATTTGATACCCAGGTAAATCGAATGTTTGTGTAAACTCGTTTATCTGAAGGTCAAGGCCAACATCGCTGTCTAGTTGCTGTGAGTTGTTGAGGAAATCTACAAGTGTTGGAACAGTTTCCAATGGATACAACATGGCCGGTGTACAACAGGCCGGTGAGGGATGTAGGGAATGAAAGTGGCGTGACCTTGACCTGAAGGTCATTATATTCTGTCGGCCTATCAAATAGATGACCGTCACTGTAAATAAGAAGCCTACGATATACTGGACATATAGTGAACGTTTCCAATGTCTATGTAACTGACAAGTGTGGTGAAATACTAGGAAGAAAGAACCGCCAATAGCACCGAAACAAAGAAGTTCTAAAACTCGGGAGATCTCTAAAGCAAATCCCTGCCATTTTGGAGGGTAAAACAACTTTAGAAAGGCAAACTTGCGTTCCCCAATTTGTGTTAATGATTGTTGTATAACCTCTAGAAAGTTTTCATTAGGAACTGAGTCATCCTCTACCATCAAAATATACCTTGGTGTTAGCATTCTTGCAGTACTCAAACAGTAAATATAATCCTTGGTCTCTTTCTGAAGAACGGTGACGTTTGCGTTTCTCTCTGATTGGTCACTGTGTTTTGTAACCATGGGGATATAGGCCGAGACAAAATTAGCCTCGCTATGATCTGAATCCTTAGTTTCTGTGTTACAGATAAACAACGTCACGTTAAATGACGTGTTGTGAGTCCTGACAATCTTGTCTAAGGCGGCCGATGTTTGTATCAGGTATCCCGTGGAAAACGTCTGTCTTGACTTCCGTTTTACTGTTACTATGGCAATAACGATGTCTACTTGACCTTTGAACTCTCTTTTATAATGCTTTATAGAATCTGCAGGTCTCCTCGATTTAAAGTATTGCGTTGCCTCCTCGAGTCTCAGTGTGTTGGAGTCGGACACTTGTTGGGATAATTTGTTCGTGTCACGATGGAACTCTTTAAATAACGGCGACAGTGGGATGTCCTTGCACACAAACGCTACCAGAGCAATGGCCGACAGGTACAAGGTGATTAGAAACAGGGTGTACGTGGATAGTTTTCTACAGCAGTGATGTTTAACACGAAGCATCATCTTACTTCTGATTCAATGGTCTTCGCCTGGGATCACTGATGCAAGATATGGACATTCATTAGAATGTCTGTGAATAAAGTTAATCTTTTGTACCTGTGCTTGGAAACTTTGTGAAAAACCTCTCTTCGTAAATCTCTCGGCCTAATGTCTGTAGAATGTTAGGTCTTTTTTTAAACATTACCGTGCTCCACCCATATTCACTCCGTATCGACATCATGTCGTCAAAGTAGAACTCTTGCTCGTCTTCATTTAGACATTTTCCCTGAAACATAAAAACTTGCGTTATGATAATGAAGCAAACTCCTCTGGACGTTGCATTACGTTGTAGAACGGATTGATACACAAAGTACATATCTGTAAAAGGCCAGCAAACCCAAGCTTTTGGTGAGATTATCTCCTCCTGGTTTTAAAGTAGAATCTAAACTAGAATCTCTATTGCTACAAAGAAAGTCTATTAAAGACCTTTATAGCAGGTTAAATAGCCTTTACTAGTAAAACCAGGTGTACATTATATATAGGTGTCCTTTACAGCAGGCTAAATAACCTTTAAAGCCAGGTGTCCTTTATACAGAGGTGTCCTTTACAGCAGGTTAAATAACCTTTAAATCCAAGCGTCCTTTATATAGAGGTGTCCTTTACAGCAGGTTTTACTCACAATCTAATTACATGAAGTGGGCGTAACGGGGCGTTGAGGTGTGATCAATTTTAAAGAATACATTTCAATACTGTGTATGATAAGTATGCCTATCTTTGTTCACGGGTGTAACTTATGTATTAGAGATACATACACGAATCATTATACCTACACTCTGGTATACGTGATTAGTTATTTGTATACATTATTTTATGAACATTTAAATACCTGTACACAATACATATGTGTGGAATCCTCAATCGAACCATATCTGCATGTATTTCCAAAGTCTTTTACAAAATCCGAGGATAAAAATCAGTCATGAAATTAATTTTCGTTTGACAAAAATGGAGATAACGTCGATCAGTGCTAAAGGTTAAAGATATACGTGCTACACAATGCTTTACATTATCGAAATTCTTTCTACAACAATCAAACAAGTTTTAAAATCATTCTAATACCTGTAGATCATTCCCTCCTTTTGTCCCGACACGTTGGTATATACCGTAGTGGTCAAACTAAGATGTCCAAAATCATGGTCCTAATTCTGTTTATTGTATGGCACCTTGACTGTTGAATAAAGAACAACACCGGGCCTTGTCTACTGAATACACATACCCTGTTCGGAACACAGGGACATGGCACAAAATTTCAACTACTAAATACTTAATACACTGTTATATATTTCAATAGGAAATTCAAATATAACTTTCGGATCAACAACACATTGTGTATATAATGCAGTGTGTTTAGTAATTAGATATTATCTCAGAAACCAACATAAGTTACAAAGCACAGGTACCTGGCTCGTTTTTTAGCTCACCTGTCCGAAGGGCAAGTAAGCTCATGCTATGGTGCAGCGTCCGTCGTCCGTCCGTCGTCCGGCCGTCCGGCCATCCGGCTTCAACTTTTCCATATAAACAACTTCTTCTCCAAAACTTGGAGACCTAGAGTCCTGAACTTTGACTTATAGCATGCTGGGATGAAGGGCTACCAAGTTTGTTAAAATGAATGTCCTTGACCTTCATTCAAGGTCACAGGGGTCAAAAAGGTAAAAAACTTTAAAAGACCTTTTCTTAATAACCAAGAGGCCTAGGGACCTGATATTGGGCCTGTGACATGCTGAGATCAAGGGCTACCAAGTATGTTCAAATGAATGACCTTCAACTTCATTCAAGGTCACAGGGTTCAAATAGGCTAAAATAGGGCTACCAAGTTTGTTAAAATGAATGTCCTTGACCTTCATTCAAGGTCACAGGGGTCAAAAAGGTAAAAATCTTTAAAAGACCTTTTCTTAATAACCAAGAGGCCTAGGGACCTGATATTGGGCCTGTGACATGCTGAGATCAAGGGCTACCAAGTATGTTCAAATGAATGACATTCAACTTCATTCAAGGTCACAGGGTTCAAATAGGCTAAAATCTTTAAAAAAACTTCTCCTTAATAACCAAGAGGGCTAGACCTGATATTGAGCATGTGGCATGCTGGGATAGAGGGCTACCAAGTTTGTTCAAATAACTGACCTTGACCTTCATTCAAGGTCACAGGGGTCAAAAAGGCTAAAATGTTTAAACGATTTCTTCTTAATAACCAAACAGCCTAGGGACCTGATATTGGGCCTGTGGCATGCTGGGATCAAGGGCTAACAAGTTTGTTCAAATGAATGACCTTGACCGTCATTCACGGTCACAGGGGTCAAATAGGCTAAAATCTTTAAGCGATTTCTCCTTAATAACCAAAAGGGCTAGAGACCTGATATTGATAATGTGGCATGCTAGGATAGAGGGCTACCAAGTTTGTTCAAATGAATGACCTTGACTTTCATTCAAGGTCACAGCGGTCATATAGGCTAAAATCTTTAAACGACTTCTTTTTAATTACCAAGAGGCCTAGGAACCTGATATTAGGCCTGAGGCATGCTGGGATCAAGGGCTATCAAGTTTGTTCAAATGAATGACCTTAACCTTTATTCAAGGTCACAGGGGTCAAATAGGCTAAAATCTTTAAACAACTTCTTCTTAATAACCAAGAGGGCTAGAAACCTGATATTGGGCATGTGACATGCTGGGATGAAGCACTACAAAGTTTGTTTGAATGAATGACCTTGACTTCCATTCAAGGTCACAGGGGTCAAAAAGGCTAAAATGTTTAAACGATTTCTTCTTAATAATCAAACAGCCTAGGGACCTGATATTGGGCCTGTGGCATGCTGGGATCAAGGGCTACCAAGTTTGTTCAAATGAATGACCTTGACCGTCATTCACGGTCACAGGGGTCAAATAGGCTAAAATCTTTAAACGATTTCTCCTTAATAACCAAAAGGGCTAGAGACCTTATATTGATAATGTTGCATGCTAGGATAGAGGGCTACCAAGTTTGTTCAAATGAATGACATTGACTTTCATTCAAGGTCACAGCGGTCATATAGGCTAAAATCTTTAAACGACTTCTTTTTAATTACCAAGAGGCCTAGGAACCTGATATTAGGCCTGAGGCATGCTGGGATCAAGGGCTATCAAGTTTGTTCAAATGAATGACCTAAACCTTTATTCAAGGTCACAGTGGTCAAATAGGCTAAAATCTTTAAACAACTTCTTCTTAATAACCAAGAGGGCTAGAAACCTGATATTGGGCATGTGACATGCTGGGATGAAGCACTACAAAGTTTGTTTGAATGAATGACCTTGACTTCCATTCAAGGTCACAGGGGTCAAATAGGCTAAAATCTTTAAAAGACTTCTTCTTAATACCCAAACAGTCTAGGGACCTGATATTGGGCCTATGGCATACTGGGATCAAGGGCTACCAAGTTTGTTCGATTGAATGACCTTGACCTTCAATCAAGGTCAAAGAGTCAGATAGGCTAAAATCTTTAAAGAACTTCTTCTTAATAAGCAAGAGGCCTAGGGACCTGATATTGGGCCTGTGGCATGCTGGGATCAAGGGCTACCAAATTTGTTCAAATGAATGACCTTGACCTTGATTCAAGGTCACAGGGGTCAAATAGGCTAAAAACTTTAAATGACTTCTCCTTAATATGGGCATGTGGCATGCTGGAATAAACGACTACCAAGTTTGTTCAGATAAATGAGCTTGACCTTCATTCAAGGTCACAGGGGTCAAATAGATAAAAATCTTTAAACGACTTCTTTTAATAACCAAGAGGGCTAGAGACCTGATATTGGGCATGTGACATGTTTGGATGAAGCGCTACAAAGTTTGTTCAAATGAATGACCTTGACTTTCATTCCAGGTCATAGGGGTAAAATAGGCTAAAATCTTTAAAAGACTTCTTCTTAATACCCAAACAGTCTAGGGACCTGATATTGGGCCTGCGGCAAGCTGGGATCAAGGGCTACACAGTTTGTTCAAATGAATGACCTTGACCGTCATTAAAGGTCACAGGGTTCAAAAAGGCTAAAATCTTTAAACGACTTCTTTTAATAACCAAGAGGGCTAGGAACCTGATATTAGGCCTGAAGCATGCTGGGATCAAGGGCTATCAAGTTTGTTCAAATGAATGACCTTAACCTTCATTCAAGGTCACAGGGGTCAAATAGGCTAAAATCTTTAAACGATTTCTCCTTAATAACCAAAAGGGCTAGAAACCTGATATTGGGCATGTGACATGCTGGTATGAAGCACTACAAAGTTTGTTCAAATGAATGACCTTGACTTCCATTCAAGGTCACAGGGGTCAAATAGGCTAAAATCTTTAAAAGACTTCTTCTTAATACCCAAATAGTCTAGGGACCTGATATTGGTCCTGTGGCAAGCTGGGATCAAGGGCTTCAAAGTTTGTTCAAATGAATGACCTTGACCACCATTCAAGGTCACAGAGGTCAAATAGGCTAAAAAATCTTTAAACGACTTCTTTTAACAACCAAGAGGGCAAGAGACCTGATATTGGGCATGGAACATGTTTGGATGAAGCGCTACAAGGGGTCAAATAGGCTAAAATCTTTAAAAGACTTCTTTTTAATACCCAAACAGTCTAGGGACCTGATATTGGGCCTATGGCATGCTGGGATCAAGGGCTACCAAGTTTGTTCAAAAGAATGACCTTGACCGTCATTAAAGGTCACAGGGGTCAAATAGGCTAAAATCTTTAAGCGACTTCTTTTTAATAACCAAGAGGCAAAGAGGCCTCTAATGTGCTTAGGGATGATATAAATTCTTATTTACTCTATTTGTTTAGTATGAACCATGTATGATTACCAGATTGCAGGTGAGCGATTCGGGCCCATTGGGCCCTTGTTAATGACATGTTGTAGTACACATATTATGTACTACCGTGCATGTCATTAAAAAAACACAGACGAACGAGCCAGGTACCTGTGTACAAAGGAGGACTATTTTACCCGTGACTCATCCGGGCTACAGTTGGTTGGGAATTCTTGCTAAAATGTTTTGTACGGTAATTGTTTAGACTAATTATAAACACAATAAATAATTTACTTTGGTGTAACATAACAACTATACGTCAACTGTGACGCTATCGTGATGGAATCGATTTCGTTTTTTTTTTTTTTTTTTTTTTAATTTTTGTGACATGACTGTCGTCAAGCTTCATTCAAACATTTCTTGTTATGCGTGACAATCTTCACGCATCTGTGGAGATCTTACTTGTTCTGACATGAAACAAAAATGTTGTCTATTGTCATAATTACTTATACCAAAAACCAAAATAAAATACCAAAAACAAATGTAGAATATTTTAATTGTTTCATTTAGCATAAACATATCAGACGTCAACAAACAGTACTCTAATCACCGATGAATTATTTTAAATCACTTTTATAAAATCATTAATATGTAACAAGTTCATAAATCATATAATCAAGTTAAGAATGGATAAATAAAACCACTAATATTGACAATGACAACGATGGTGAATGATAGTAAGTAAGTTTACATGTCAATATGATCATAAAAGTGAATGGAAAAATCAAAATTACAAAAAGGCTTTTATAACATCGAAAAAGAATGCAGGTTTTGTTGAAGATAAAAAATAACACTAGATATACCAAATGAGTTTGATACTACAGATGCGTGTGTAATATTATATATTACACATGTAGGTGTCTGTATAACTATAGAATCAAAAACCTATGATCATACTCTAGCTGTTACAGGCATTGAGACGTAACACACGGAAACATATACGGTCACATATAAATCGGTGTCAAACATTGATTAAATACTAGTTTAAACTGTATACTATAAAGATAAGTAGTTATATTGACATTACCGTTAAATCCATCAACCCTATAAACACTGGTCACAGATTTTAGGAATTTAGAATCTCTTACATCACGAGATTAACGTGTTTATTATACTGACCAACCAACCGGACACAATGTACGATTGTTGACAATGACCGCGGACAGTTATTGGAACCGAAGCCGATTTGATTATATTACGATTTCATTAAAGGTTATATTTGAATTGTTTAATCTTGTTGTTGACGAATCGGTTAGTGCGAAAAGTTCAACTTGTGTATCATATAATGCATTATTCGAATGCCACATAAAATACAATTAAAATACAATTAAAAGTGCAATACACAATACCAGACGTGTGGATGGAACAAAACACTACGTAACCGACCTACATGTACTTAGCTTTTCGGCCGAGTACGAAATGGTCACAATTTACAGTGGGGAACTGTCCAAGGGAATCTCACGAACACAATGTATAATATGTTATTGTTTGGGGGTTCAAAAAACTTATGCATTTAGAATGCATGTATATACTATATCAATTTGTTCAACACAAACATACCAATCCTTACTGCTTACCAGGGGTTATTTTCTATAGATTTGCTGCAAAATGCAATCTTCTTTTGACAGTCATAATTTGAATGCAAAACAAATAGTATCTGCTGCGATATGAATATTTTATACGTTGTCTAGTAGGAAGGGATATAATACTGGTACGATTAAGGTTGTTGGCTCGGCCGATTTTGAATGTGAAAATTAGCTAAATAGGCACCAATGATCTCTGTAAGTCATATGCTACAATATTGCAGCTAGCGACCTTGGAACAATGCACTCACAATGTCACAATTGTACCGAGTTAGGGTTTTGGTCATCACGCTAATTTTACCGATTTTTGTTCTAGACCCCTACAACGTCTAAAGTGGTCTTTGGTCACTCTTGTTGGTCTATATTGATTTAAACTATAACTAGTTCTCAGATTCCTGTGTCGGGATGGTCATCCTCAATACTTCAGGAGCTATTTTCACTCATTATATTCACCTTTAGACTATCTCTTAGAAAAACTGGAGGCAGTTCAGGAGAAAAAAACCCGACAGGCCAGCAGAAACTTCTTTTGAAGATAATAGAGGGCGACGTCCAACTTCAAAGCGATACAGTTAACCACAGTATACTGTTATTTCAATGTACATCAAAGTACCAAATCAATTGCTCATCTGTTGTCGCAGACAGAGTCTTCAGTTTTACTATGAGATAATCCAAGTGTGAATATTACGGCAGTGATAGTAACCCCAAGAATGTCGAGGATGCGGGATGGTGGGTGTCTACTGCCTGATGACATCTCCCCATCTTCTTTCCAACTTTGATAACCATGTTCATGGCTACTACAAAGAGTATGTATAATATAACAATGCACAACCAGTAACTATTCCAACCTTCAGCTTTTGCACCAGATTGTCCCCCTTAGTTGAAATAATTTATGTCTATAATGTAGCTATTAATTTCACAAAGAAACTTTACACGAGTGGATACATGTAAATGGTATGCATTTTCACACTGACATCCACAGTGTGTTCTTGTATGAAGAATTAACGAGCATATTACAACGGTAAAGATCACCTTTGAATAATAATTAATGTTCTGTCACCAAAAGTAAAATACAAGGCAGCTTGGTCGGCGACATTGAGGACAAGTGCATGTACATTTGGTCGGGCAGAAATTTCAATTATTCTGAAATGTTTTTGGAGTGAATTGTACAGTTGGAAAGTGTACTGAGAATTATAACTATTTTGGTCCTCCGTAAGGCATCTGGAAACAAGATTGGCAGCTTCTCAACTTCTCGACGTCGCCTAGCAACTGTCTCTTAAAGGTAAGAGGTCGAGATAACGAGTGTGCAGCATATGTGCAGCATAAAGTCGAGATCGTTAAGTGGCACTAAAATCATATTTGTAAGAAAAAAATAATCGCCATTTTACCTTAGATTTCTAGTATATGGGCTGTTTCTATTGGTAAATATAAGTTTCAGATAAACTATCTGTATTTCTTGTTTGATTAAGTAAATACTTGATACAGACAAAATAAAGATGATCGTCTTAGACTTCATCAAGTTATTAGAAAGCCTGTGATTCAAATAGATATCTATACGTTGAACTTTCTTGTAGCTACTGACACGTAAAAATGGATCGTATAAAACACAAAAATGAAAATGTTTATTTTAGTTTGTAACTGGGCGAGAGTGGATTCTGGCAATGCTTGTTTTAGTTTGTTACGAGCGATAGTAGATTCTGGCAATGCTTATTTTAGTTTATTACGAGCAAGAGTGGATTTTGGAAATGCTTATTTTAGTTTGTTACGAGCGAGAGTAGATTCTGGCAATGCTTATTCTAGTTTATTACGAGCGAGAGTGGATTCTGGCAATGATTATTTTAGTTTATTGCGAGCAAGAGTGGATTCTGGTTATGCTTATTTTTGCAAAATTTGTACTTTAAAGATAAGTACATGTATCTTGTATACATAATACTTTTAAAAAATGGGAGGGCATGAGGAACACCGTTAGGCGTAAACTTTCATGGAAAGGAATTTATGTAAGCTTTGGGGTTGTTTTTTTACACCTCTTATATTGAAACATAAATAAAATTCTGTTTAACTAAATTAAAAGTAACCGTGGATAATGATTCAAATACTTTATATAAATTGTAACTTGTTATCAGGTCCCTGTGAACAAGCTCGCATAGCATATTCTGAAATAGAATAGTAAAACCAAATTTTCATTAAATATGGATATTTTTGTGGATATTCACAGTAAAATGTTCTTATACACATCTTATAATACAAAAAGAACCCGTTGACTCTGGGGGAATGTTCCTAAATCCTAGATGACGGCACTGTATGATTAACATTTGGAATTAATTTGATAAAACGCATACATACTAAATAGACATACAAACGTATATCAATTACATGATTCATTTATTATAATGAGTAAATTAATGATTAATCTGACATATATGCTTGAAGTTTGTAACTTTTCCGCATTGCAAGGCAACTATTTCTGTCCGCGAATGTTCGGTTTGTTTGGATTATCGTCCCATTAACAGCCTTGGCGCGAGTAGGAGAATTTCAGGTAGGATTGTTTGATATATTTCGATATTTAATTTTAAATAATCTCTTTAATTTGTCACTTCAATATTGTAATGAGAAGTCCGGATGTCGGATTATTTTTAGAGAGAAAATTATCATAAATAACGTCACGACTTGTCGCTCTTAAAATGGTTATGGATTGAACTATAACAGGTGCAAATACAATGAATGAATTAGTGATTAAAGTAAGGTCTTCAATCTAAACAGCTTTATTGACACTGCCTGTCAATATGACAGAGACGATACAATGACAGCGTGTTCAGTGACGATCAAACACAGGGACTTGAGAATAACTATGTAACAGTCGCTGTAATACACTGTAGAACGTATATACATGATGGAATGTATTACAGGGACTATGCCTTCTGAACCACTACGTCTAAACTCCAATACGCTCCAGTAGGCTGAATACAAGAACATGGTTCTGAGAATTAGTAACATTTCATATAATTATGGACCCATCAGAGTGCTCATAGACCATTTTAGTCGTGAAGATTTTTTTATCTAGACCCCTAAAGCATGTAAAACGGTCTATGGACACTCTAATGTGTCCATAATTTTGCAAACTGTAACTAATTCTCAGATCCCTGTGATTACGAGGGTAACTGACGATGAACAAGCTTAGTCACCGTATGATATATATATATGTCTGTTATAGATCTTATTTTAATGACAAAATTCATATACTTTAAAAAATAAAACAGGAGAGTTGTTCTCATCTATAGTATACAGTTTATATACTATATACAAAGATGGAAGGCTAGAATTCGTATACGGAGAGTACTGATTACAATCAAGTCCCTATGTATATACTATATATACAAAGATGGGAGGCTAAAATACGTACACGGAGAGTACTAATTATCATCAAGTCCCTGTGCAGGAACGGAGACGACGGGTCAATGAGTGAACAATGCACGAGTTTCTACAGAAGACAGCTAGTGCTGGCATCGACAATCAAAAACGGGTTTTGTCGAGATTGTCTCATTTGATCAGTATATATCAGTGGCTGGTGAAAATGACGGTTAAATAATTTTACAGGTAAATTATTACTTTTGTTCTCTATAATAGGTATTGTATTTTAATTATTGTTCCCTATAACATGTATTGTATTATAACTATTGTTCCCTATAACATGTATTGTATTATGACTGTTGTTCCCTATAACATGTATTGTATTATGACTGTTGTTCCCTATAACATGTATTGTATTATGACTGTTGTTGCCTATAACATGTATTGTATTATGACTGTTGTTGTCTATAACATGTATTGTATTATGACTGTTGTTCCTTATAACATATATTGTATTATGACTGTTGTTCCCTATAACATGTAACATGTATTATTGTTGTTCCTATAACATGTATTGTATTATGACTGTTGTTGCCTATAAAATGTATTGTATTATGACTGTTGTTGCCTATAACATGTATTGTATTATGACTGTTGTTCCCTATAACATGTATTGTATTATGACTGTTGTTGCCTATAACATGTATTGTATTATGACTGTTGTTGCCTATAACATGTATTGTATTATGACTGTTGTTCCCTATAACATGTATTGTATTATGACTGTTGTTGCCTATAACATGTATTGTATTATGACTGTTGTTCCTATAACATGTATTGTATTATGACTGTTGTTCCTATAACATGTATTGTATTATGACTGTTGTTCCCTATAACATGTATTGTATTATGACTGTTGTTCCCTATAACATGTATTGTATTATGACTGTTGTTCCCTATAACATGTATTGTATTATGACTGTTGTTCCCTATAACATGTATTGTATTATGACTGTTGTTCCCTATAACATGTATTGTATTATGACTGTTGTTCCCTATAACATGTATTGTATTATGACTGTTGTTCCCTATAACATGTATTGTATTATGACTGTTGTTGCCTATAACATGTATTGTATTATGACTGTTGTTCCCTATAACATGTATTGTATTATGACTGTTGTTCCCTATAACATGTATTGTATTATGACTGTTGTTGCCTATAACATGTATTGTATTATGACTGTCTCTCTATAACATGTATTGTATTATGACTGTTGTTGCCTATAACATGTATTGTATTATGACTGTTGTTGCCTATAACATGTATTGTATTATGACTGTTGTTCCTATAACATATTATTGTTTATGACTGTTGTTCCCTATAAAATGTATTGTATTATGACTGTTGTTGCCTATAACATGTATTGTATTATGACTGTTGTTGCCTATAACATGTATTGTATTATGACTGTTGTTGCCTATAACATGTATTGTATTATGACTGTTGTTGCCTATAACATGTATTGTATTATGACTGTTGTTCCCTATAACATGTATTGTATTATGACTGTTGTTCTCTATAACATGTATTGTATTATGACTGTTGTTCCCTATAACATGTATTGTATTATGACTGTTGTTCCCTATAACATGTATTGTATTATGACTGTTGTTCCCTATAACATGTATTGTATTATGACTGTTGTTCCCTATAACATGTATTGTATTATGACTATTGTTCCCTATAACATATATTGTATTATGACTGTTGTTCCCTATAACATGTATTGTATTATGACTGTTGTTTCCTATAACATGTATTGTATTATGACTGTGTTCCCTATAAAATGTATTGTATTATGACTGGAATCCCTATAACATGTATTGTATTATGACTGTTGTTCCCTATAACATGTATTGTATTATGACTGTTGTTCCCTATAACATGTATTGTATTATGACTGTTGTTCCCTATAACATGTATTGTATTATGACTGTTGTTCCCTATAACATGTATTGTATTATGACTGTTGTTCCCTATAACATGTATTGTATTATGACTGTTGTTCCCTATAACATGTATTGTATTATGACTGTTGTTCCCTATAACATGTATTGTATTATGACTGTTGTTGCCTATAACATGTATTGTATTATGACTGTTGTTGCCTATAACATGTATTGTATTATGACTGTTGTTCCCTATAACATGTATTGTATTATGACTGTTGTTGCCTATAACATGTATTGTATTATGACTGTTGTTCCCTATAACATGTATTGTATTATGACTGTTGTTCCCTATAACATGTATTGTATTATGACTGTTGTTCCCTATAACATGTATTGTATTATGACTGTTGTTCCCTATAACATGTATTGTATTATGACTGTTGTTCCCTATAACATGTATTGTATTATGACTCTTGTTCCCTATACTCTCTCAGCTGAGTAACATCTAGAGCTATGATGATAATCTTTATTGTATCCTCAAACTCTCCAACCCTCCCTCGCCTCCTTTAACTCTCCAACCCCTCCCCCACCCCACTAAACTCCAAGCACTCTCCACCCCTAAACTCCCCATGCCCTCCCTAACCTAGCAAACTCTCCAAGCCCTTCCTCACCCCTCTACCCCCCCTAAACACACACACCCCACCCCACCCCCCCCCTTAATATTTCCCACCACTCTCTATTCCCCCTCAACTCTCAAAGCCCTCCCTTACTCTCTTTATCTCTGCGAACCCTTACTCACCCCCAAACTCTCCAACTCCTCTCTGGCCCTCAACATCCAACTTTCAATTCCCTCCCCAGCCCCCTAAACTCTCCAACCCTCCTTCACCCCTCAAACTCTCTAATCCCTTCATCACCACCTTCATTACCCCCACCCACTTTTAATCTCCAACCCCTCCCTTACCCCCTCTAACGCTCCAACCCCTCCATCACCCCTACAAGCACTCCCTCCTCTCTCCCCTTTCCACATACCTTATAGTACTGTTCTGGTCATCAATGGCGATTATAATCTAGTAATTTAAGTATATTGACCATTGTTACCAATATTTACATTGGTTCTGAGAGAAAGATCCACCAGTGTACAGAAATCTCATAGACTGACATGAAATTTAAAGGCCAATGTATGCTTAATATAGGTGGAATATTAGATCAAGGCTATTTATAGTGTAGAGTAGTCAGGCATGGTCATTGTTGTATGTAACCAAATAAAAAGCAAATTCATGTAGCAGATATATCATTGTTTATATACAGTGGTGTCTACATTTCCAATGGAGAAATCCACAACATGAAGCATAACAGTTATGTCACAATTCGTGAAATCTGTACATTTAAACTAAGGATTATATAGGAAGGGAACTGTGTCCAGTGTGTCGGTATTAAATCGCTGTGTCTAATTATGTCTTCTTCCACTTTTATTGACATTGTATGTCAATCTGCCTATGGCTCTTGGGTATTGAGAAAGAATGGACTATACCCAATAATAAATGTAAATCAGCATGGTTGGTGTATACATGTAAAATGTTTCTTCCTTCCTGTTTCTGACAAACTCATGTAATCTGCGTTGCAGATTAACATGTTCCACGTGATTGGTTCTGTAAACAAACATAAATACACAACTTAGTCACATGGTCAGTCAGGCATGTCGATTTTGATTGGAATAGTTTATTTAGCCTCTGTATTTAATATCATTACATGATAAATAATATGTTCTGAAATAATCAAATAGCACACGATTTCTGTTATTTTCTGCTGATGACTTTCAAACTAGTCATGCACTCAAAAAACAAGCTTAAGAGAATTACTTTTTTTGCCATTGCTGCTATTTACCATGTCTTCAAACCCCTGTTCAAAAAGTGTTTTTTCAACAACTTTCCTGTGATAAATACGATAAAAATAGTTTAATTAAGAAAAAAAGTGATGTAAACTTACTGATCAAAGTGTTTGGATTGTAAAACCTGTCTATAAAGACCACCCAGGTGAAAAGGGAAAGTGGTCTCTGTAGCCAGGTGGTCTTTATACACAGGTTAATTGTGTTATAAATGACCATTTGGAACCCATTGAAAGTGGTCTTGAAGCAGGTGGTCATTATACAAAGGTGGTCGCTAAGGCAGGTTCCATTATACTTAAATATGAACACTTTCTTATGCACCCAAATGGTACATTTATTAGTATTTTACCTGTAAGACCACTTGGTTACAATGACTATTTTTGTATTCCTTTATTTGGAGGTTTTTATTAGACTGGTTGTCTGTACATGTATGTTACAAAGTGTCCTCCATTTACCTCTGACAATAGCTCAGCTGCTGTAATCCTGATAGGTTCTTCTATTGTTTATCTAGTTCCCTTCCTTATCATTATAGATAGTTATAAATGTATTTCTATTGATTGGCTGATAGACATTGATATATTACCTTGTTTCAATATTGAGGAACAATTGTGAAATGTTTTTTATCTCCATCAGATACAGGTGTATAAACACCTGGTAGTTGTAAATGAAAATTATATATATCACACAAAGAATTATTTTCCATATACAATAAATTTAAAAAGAATTTAAAAGAAGTGTTTTTCAGGTATGAATAAACCTGGTTGTATTTTGCACATGCTTGTAAATGGTATAAATGAGGATGTTCATTTTACAGGTATATATAAGGATGTTTATTTCACAGGTGTAAATGAGGATGTTTATTTATTTATATATTATGTTTATTTTACAGTGTAGAGATGTTTATTTTACAGGTATAAATGAGGATGTTATTTTACAGGTATAAATGAGGATGTTTATTTAGGTTTGGATGTTATTTTACGTAGGTGTTAACAGTGTTTATTTACAGTTAATGAGGATGTTTATTTTACAGGTAAATGAGGATGTTTATTTTACAGGTATAAATGAGGATGTTTATTTTTTATTTACAGGTATAAATGAGGATGTTTATTTTAAGTATAATGAGGATGTTATTTTAAGTGTAAATGAGGATGTTTATTTTTACAGGTATAAATGAGGATGTTTATTTTAAAGGTTAAAGAATGAGATTGTTTATTTTATACAGGTACATAAATGAGGATGTTTATTTTTACAGGTATAAATGAGGATGTTTATTTTACAGGTGTAATGAGGATGTTTATTTTACAGGTATAAATGAGGATGTTTATTTATTTTACAGGTATAAATGAGGATGTTTATTTTACAGTTATGAATGAGGATATTTATTTATTTTACAGGTATAAATGAGTATGTTTATTTATTTTACAGGTATAAATGAGGATGTTTATTTTACAGGTATGAATGAGGATATTTATTTATTTTACAGAAATGGGATGTTTATTTATTTTACAGGTATAAATGAGGATGTTTATTTTACAGGTATAAATGAGGTTTATTTATACAGGTAATAAATGAGAGGATGTTTATTTTACAGGTAAATGGATGTTTTTTACAGTATATGAGGATTTTATTTACAGGTATAAATGAGGATGTTTATTAATGTATGTTTATTTACAGTATAAATGAGGATGTTTATTTTACAGGTATAATGAGGAATTAGTATAGGATTTTAGAATGAGGTGTTATTTTACAGGTGTAATTTATAAATGAGTTTATTTACATGTATAAGGATGTTATTTACAGTTATAAATGAGGATGTTTTTTCAGGTATAAAGAGTGATGATATTTATTTTACAGTATAGAATAACGAGGATGTTTATTTACAGATAAATGAGATTTTATTTACAGTTATAAATGAGGATGTTTTTTTTTCACAGGTATAAATGAGGATGTTTATTTTACAGGTATAAATGAGGATGTTTATTTATTTTACAGGTATAAATGAGGATGTTTATTTTACAGGTATAAATGAGGATGTTTATTTTACAGGTATAAATGAGGATGTTTATTTTACAGGTATAAATGAGGATGTTAATTTACAGGTATAAATGAGGATGTTTATTTATTTTACAGGTATAAATGAGGATGTTTATTTTACAGTTATGAATGAGGATATTTATTTATTTTACAGGTATAAATGAGGATGTTTATTTATTTTACAGGTATAAATGAGGATGTTTATTTTACAGGTGTAATGAGGATGTTTATTTTACAGGTATAAATGAGGATGTTTATTTATTTTACAGGTATAAATGAGGATGTTTATTTTACAGTTATGAATGAGGATATTTATTTATTTTACAGGTATAAATGAGGATGTTTATTTATTTTACAGGTATAAATGAGGATGTTTATTTTACAGGTATAAATGAGGATGTTTATTTATTTTACAGGTATAAATGAGGATGTTTATTTATTTTACAGGTATAAATGAGGATATTTTTTTTATTTTACAGGTATAAATGAGGATTGTTTATTTATTTTACAGGTATAAATGAGGATGTTTATTTTTACAGGTATAAATGAGGATGTTTATTTATTTTACAGGTATAAATGAGGATGTTTATTTATTTTACAGGTATAATGTTGTTTATTTATACAGTATAATGAGGATTTTATTTATTTAAGGTATATAATGAGGATGTTTATTTTACAGTTATAATGAGGTATAATTTTACAGGTATAAATGAGGATGTTTATTTATTTTACAGGTATAAATATGAGGGATGTTTATTTTACAGGTATAAATGAGGATGTTTATTTACAGGTATAAATGAGGATTTTATTTTAATGGACAGGTATAGATGAGAATATTTATTTTACCGGTATATATCAGGATGTTTATTTAACAGTTATAAATGAGGATGTTTATTTTACAGGTATAAATGAGGATGTTTATTTTACAGGTACAATCAGGATGTTTATTTTATTGGGTGTTATGAGAGGTGTTATTTTACAGGTGTAAATGAGGATGTTTATTTTTCAGGTGTAAATGAGAATGTTTATTTGACAGGAGTAGATGATAATTCTTATTTTACAGGTTTAAATGAGGATGTTTATTTAACAGGTATAAATGAGGATGTTTATTTTACAGGAGTAAATGAGAATTTTTATCTTACAGTTATAAATGAGGATGTATATTTTTTTCAGGTATAAATGAGGATGTTTATTTTACAGGTATAAATAAGGATATTTATTTTACAGGTGTAAATGAGGATGTTTATTTTACAGGTGTAAATGAGGATGTTTATTTTACAGGTGTAAATGAGTGAGTTTATTTTACATGTATAATGAGGATGTTTATGTGTCAGTTGCAAATAAAGATGTTTATTTTACTGGCATGAATAGGAATGTTTATTTTTCAAGTGTAAATGAGGATGTTTATTTTACAGCTACAAATGAGGATGTTTATTTAACAGGTGTTAATGAGGATGTTTATCCCCTGTATACTGGTGTGTATCCTGTTGACTTGCACTCATGGTCAGTTAGTGTGGCAACAGATAGCCAACCCGGCCTTGACCCCTGACCCCCGTAGAGATGCTGGCCTCGCGTTTGATGCCACCAGAAATCAACTGATTCTGTTTGGAGGCAGACCATGGACAGACAATGATACATGGATATTCGACATTGGCGCAGGTACAATAAAAAAATTCTCATTTTTTCCTTTATCAAAGGGCCAGGTTAATTTTTTCTAAATCTGAAATTTTGAAATTTAGCTACAACTGTTTGCTTCTTTATGGTAACCTGGCAATATGCATGCATTAAGGAAAGAAATCTTAATTTTTGTTCAGATAAATGACCTTGAACTTCATTTAAGGCTACATTGTACTCATATTTCCAAAACTTCTATGAACCTGATTCAAGTCTGAAGCATGCTGGGGTAAAGGACTGCTAAGTTTGTTGAAAACCTGTAATTAAAATTAAGATCATGGAGTTGATATTAGGTCAGTGGTATACTGACATAAAATGTTGTAAAATTTATTCTTATATCAGATAAATGTATCAGTCCTTTTCACTTGGCTGTAGCCCTGTATTGAGCTTTGTTTATTATCACAGGAACATGGCGTTCTGTTAATACTGGGGTACAGCCTGCGTCAAGGTTCAGCTTCATCAGTGGACTACAGGGAGACTACTTCTATGTGGCGATGGGTGAAGGGCTCAATCGACAATTCTTTGATGATATCTGGAGATTTAGTCTAGTGTAAGTAAGCTATGTAAATACAACAATCAATTTAGTCAGTGGTTTATATACAGGTAAAATCAGGTAGGTTTGAGAGCAATGTTATTTAAAGTCAGATTGATCTCCATACATCAATGTTTTTCAGAACAAAGTTACAAGCAAACAGAATCAGAAAATCTGAACTTTTCGCCGGATTGACTCTAGTTCTAAAAGAGTTGATAAAAATGGGAGGGGGTTTATTGCTGGTCAATTGAAGTACATGTATAAAATCTGTAGTTACTGCAGACATTACCATAGACATACATGTGGGGCCATGGTGGCCCAGTAATTTAAGATGTCCCAACATATGACCACAAGCCGTCCATCTCTGGGTCACAAGTTTGAATCTCAAGTGAGGCAGTTGCCAGATACTGACCGCTGGTCAGTGGTTTTTCTATGGGTACTCTGGCTTTCCTCCACCAATATACCTTGCACATGAGCCTGGCTGTTAATAGGATGTTAAACTAACTAAACCATTTCATGTTTGAAGTTCCTTTATGTTTTGTCTGTACTTGACTTGCTGTAAGTGTACTCTTGCCATTTTCAAATACAGTCAAACCTATTATAAAGGACATTTATATAAAGAATATCTGTCTATAAAGGACAGGCTCATCAATTTACTTTATATTTTATCTTTGTATAAAGGACACCTGCATAGCTTATAAAGGAAAATGTTTACAGTCTACCGACAGTATTAACTTTACAGAAAAACCTGCCTTATCAAACACCTTTGTATAAAGACCACCTACTTAATAAGACCACTTTCTCAGGGTTCTTGTCAATTTCAACACAATTTGTTTTACATATAAAGACCACCTCGCAATAACGACCTTTTTTATTTGTGCCTTGTGTGGTCTTTATAGACAGATTTGACTGTACCATGCCAAGTTCATATATTATATGTATATGATATAACCATGTATGGTGAACACCTGGGTTTAACCAGATTCTGTTGTGTTATTACAGGACCGAGACTTGGGAGGAGTTACCAGCCCAAAAGAGGCCGTCTCATCTCAGGTAGGCAATCAAGCTGGGAAATCTCTTTGTGGTGTATTTCAGCTTTTCTTTCTCTATTATTAATTTTTCTCATGCCAAAAAAAGAAATCACTTAAGAATTTTTTTTTTTTTATAAGTGAAATATCATATCACTTGTTTTAAATCTAAAGGGGGGTGGTGGTGATTGATTGGTTAAGATGTTTTAACAGATAACCACAAACCATTCACCTCTAGGCTGCGAGTTTGAATCCTATGTAGAGCAGTTGTCAGATACTGACCACTGGTCAGTAGTTTTTCTCTGGGTGCTCCAGCTTTCCACTACCAATAAACCTGGCTTAACTAACCCTGGCTGTTAATAGGGCATTAAAACAAAACAAACTAAACCTAATTGTGGTATAGCTGCAAAGTTTAATTCAAGGAATTTTAATAGCACCAGACAAGATGATAGATTTATGAAGCACCACCACTGTTAATGATAGATGTGTAAATAATGACTTTGTTATAGTGCGAGTCAGTGGGATGAGAGTATGGGACCGCGACCAGAGGCGCGGTACGGAGCCGCGGGGGGAATCCACTTCCAGGGATCTAACCTGTTTGTTAACCAGGGATTCTCTACACAGCGATACTTTGATACCTATTCCTACAACGTCTTTAACCAAAGCTGGTCTGCAGGTAAGCTCATCTGTGTCTCACTATAGCATGTTTGTATTTAGCATGATTTGGGTTAATTTCATTAAAATAAAATTCCATTTGTTTATTTTTTAAAGTTATAAACCAATTTAACTAATATGTTTATAAAATTGTTAGCTATGGTTGATAGATGTGATTGGTTGATAAATATGATTGGTTGATAGATCTGATTAATTGAAAGATTTGATTGGTTGAGAGGTATGACTGGTTGAGATATATGATTGGGTGAAAGATGTGATTGATTGAGAGATGTGATTGGTTGAGAGATGTGATTGGTTATGTGATTGGTTGAGAGATGTGATTGGTTGAGAGATGTGATTGGTTGAGAGATATAATTTGTTCATTGACTGGACATGTGATTGATCATGAGGTATGATTGGTTGAGTGATATTTAAGTGTAACATATCTAACCTTTTCATTTGTTTCTCCACAGAATACTGTTCTGGCTCGACCTGTAACCCATACAACCCTAGCTACCCCCACGCCAGGTGTCTACACGCCGGGGCCATGGCGTCACCTCATGAGTTAGTCATATTTGGGGGTTGCATGAGGTGAGGATCTTCATAAGATTTCACATTGTGAAAAAGTTTAATTTTATATATTAAGTTGATAAATATCACATGGCATTTACCCACCCATATTTGTTACTCTTCAAAGGAGGCCAATGGTAATGTATTTCAGATGTTAACCGATCCTCATGTTAATTGTCAATAAGAGATGCCAAAGTGCAAAGTGCTATCTATGAAATAGGTGCATTTTGAAATAATTATTAAAAAATTCTGATAAGATTATTCTTTCTAGGTGATGCTAGATGCTATATACCTTAAACAATCATCTACTGGCATGATGCAGTGATCATTGGATGATGTATGGTGACCTTTACCTGAACGTCAAAGGTCATTTTTAGATAATGTATGTTCTGATGAAGAGCACTCATTGGATGGTAGTAACCTTAATATTAAGGTTAATGCCTACACTTAGATGATGTACTGACCTCCTAATGAAGGGCAGTGATCTGTCATTGGTCATTAGATCATAGAAACCTTGACTTCAAGGTCACGGCTCTAAAATATACTTCCTGAGAGGGAGAAAGATACATTTTTGTCAGTGATAAATATCTATTTGTTTCAGTGGAGGACTGACAGGTGGTCCTTGTCCCTCAGGAGATTCCTGGATCTATAACAGTCAGACCAACGATTGGACACAGCTACCCAGCTGCCCCTCCCCAAGGTCATTTATCTATATATGTGGCTGAATAATTTTTCTTCCAGGAATTTTCATTAAAATTTTTTTAATTAACTGACAGCAATAAGCTAAGAGATGCCTAAGAAACATCCTCAATGTTTTCTACATGTTTCCATATAATAGGATGGTTTTGTTTGTAGAATCAGTAAATAGTACATTTTCAAGGTCATACCCATGTTAATGGTCATCCTCAGTACTCCAAGGGTTCAGATCACTTACAATCTCTACAACCCTGAACTATCTCCTAGTAAAACTGGAGGCAACAGACAGGTAATTTGGTCCTTTGATGTACATCATCAGAACCGTATAACAGTATACACTGGTTGACTGTGTGGCTTTGAAGTTGGGCGTCCCTCTCTGTGTAGACTACAAAGGAAATATTTACTGGCCTGTGATTGGTTCGGATTTTTTCCTCTGAACTGCCTTCAGTAGTCTAGGGGTGAAGTGATTGTAATTGATTGCAACCTCGTTAATGGTTGTTAGAAATAACAAAGAGGTAATGAGTCATTTACGAATAAAGTTTGATGCTAGAAGTCTTGTTTGTTGACATAAAATGATGTAAAATGATACATTTTATGATACATTGTTTGCCAACACACACACTTATATTGCCAATTTATACAAAATATTTTGATAAAATGGGGTAAATATACAAGACATAGACACTTTACACGACTATTGATATCAGATGATTTTATACAGGGTTTACGGAACAATGGCGATGGTTCCTAGTTCTGGAGGGACACGACGACTGGTGTTGTACGGAGGCAAAGAGGAACTCAAACAAGTTCTCTCGGTGAGTAACAGATGCATGCTGGGAACAAAACTATAACAAGTTAAATCTAACTGTCTGTACATCTAGCTGATGAACAGTTCCTAATCATTTATCAACAATAAAGAAACTAAAGCTTTAGCATTTCTTTTAACCTTTTCTCATAAAGAAGAAAGGAACTGGAAATTTGGAGTTGATGACTTGATACAGGTATATGCAAATATATGAAATACAGTCAAACCTGTCTATGAAGACCTCCTAAGGGACCAATAGAAATGATCTTTATGGCCATGTGTTGAAATTTACCACTTGGAACCCTGAGAAAATGGTCTTATGAAGCAGGTGTTCTTTATACAAAGGTGGTCTCTAAGGAAGGTATGACTATATACAGCAGTCTATGGTGTTTTTGACCATGCAATAGAAACTGTTATATATATAACTTTCTTGTTTTTATTGACAATTTCAGACAACGGTGACAGAGGCTGATGAGATATCTGTTTTAGACCCCGATAGTATGATATGGTATCGACAGAAAGCCAGCTATACTGTAAGTATCAATGTCTATTTTACCCCAGGTGTATATTCATTGGGAACTCTTTACCTTAAAGTTGTATTTCTTGTAAATTTCCCCATCACAAACTCTCAAAAAACATTAAATATGTGCATATGGATGCTTACATACGATGGTTCAGATCGATGAAAGCACCAATATACTAATGACATAGTGGTAAATGTAACATGAAAAACCGAGTTGCATCATGACCGGATACCCGTATAGATTGGAACCTCCCGAGCCGTATCACGTGGTCAATATCGGCAGATTGGAATAGATTGGACCAGTTAGATACTTAAGAGCTATTTAAACGTGTACATGCTAAAAATCAATATTTTAATTTAATTGTTTAATAACTTTGCGAATACGAACTTTACAAAAGTCAGTAAACATTGAAAGTTTAAAACTTAGAGAGGCGTAGAAAAACATGGAGAACACTTTTTCTACGCCAGAAATACAAGTTACAAACCATACAACTTTAACACAGTCCTAAAATACACTTTAATAATTAATGTTTTTTCCTATGTATTCATTTGATTCTGCTGACCTTGAAATAGGGATATCAAGCTAAAGGTCATTCAAAGGAATTAAATTGTTGAGCTGAAATAGAAGACATGCAGCTGTAAAAATGCCATGGTCCAGTTTATTTTCCAAACGACTTTGAAACAAGGTCATATCAACAAACTCCAACCTGTATCTTAAAAGGCTACCAACCTTCTGATACGATCTTGAGTTTCATTCTGAGGATAAGATACCATATTTGACCCAATTATTGCCCAGGGCGCTTAAAAAATTTAAGCAACTCAGGGGGGTGCTTAATAGAAACAAATTTGGACTTGCCTTTCATAAAATTATTTTACACAGTAACCCATGAATCAATTTGGTAAGAAAACCAACAAAGGTTTCATATTTTCAGTCTGCATTTAATTCAAAGTAAGTGAAAATGAAACCTAAAAAGGGGGAGGGGCGCTTATAGGGATGGGGTTGCTTATTGGATCGAATATGGTATTTCAAAAATTCCGGTAAACTAATATCCAATACATTAATTTTTGTTAAACCTGCATGTTGAGAGGAGGATGGAACATTGCTCATAGCTATATCAAATACAATTCACAGATTACATGTTACTGTATGGTATCCTTTTGATTAAACATTTCTAAAAACTAAATAGTCTTATCAAACATGCATGGCATTCTATTTCAGACCTCTCCTCCTGCGAAGCGTTTGTCTGCTGCCATGGCGACAGCTACAACAGGAGTCTACATGTTTGGAGGTGTCCTCCAAGAATCGTAAGTGTATAATATTATATTATGATACAAATTTGTTTGTTTGGTCATTTAAGGTAATTTAGGGCCGAACTACAATTATGATTCAAAACAATACCATTTACAAAATTTATGTAATAGGCGTTTATGAAACTTGTATGTTAGGTTAAAACATAGTCACCTGTATCTGTTACAGGGGAGACACTGCTAACGACCTCTGGATTCTGAGTGGTACAGCAGCAGACACGGAATCAGCTGTCATGCTTTCCTGTACCAAACATTTCTTTAACTGGATCCTTCTCCATGGTATCTTTATGACCATTGGATGGGGAGGATTCCTTACGTGGGGAGCATTAATTGCTCGATACTTCAGTGGCAAAGGCAAACTCTGGTTTATTTTCCACGTCTCATTTCAGGTAATTGTCTCCCTGTTTAATGAATCTTTGTATTGAAAAATATTTTGGAATTTTAAAGTTTAAATCATTATCAGGTTAATGCATGAAAAAAAATTGAAATTAGAAGCATGAAATTAAAAAACAAACCTGTCTAGGATGTTGAGGTTAGTGTTTTGGCAAATATCAATGTTCAGTTTGCAATACAGTGATAGCTGTCAGCTACTGCAAGGAATTGTCCTAAAAATTAATTCACAAACATTAAATAAAATACAATATTGTAACTAATATATATTTCTCTGTTCCAGATAGGTGCTAGGCCTTATTATGACCCCTATTACTTATTTTCTATTCCCTGACAGCTAGGTGCTAGGCCTTATTATGACTGCTATAACTTATTTTCTACTCCCTGACAGGTGCTAGGCCTTATTATGACCGCTATAACTTATTTTCTATCCCCTGACAGGTGCTAGGCCTAATCATAGCTGCTATAGGTATAGTGTTTGCTATCCTCTCCGTCCAGTCTAAACATTTTACGTTTGCCCACGGGTCTATTGGTATAGCGGTCATGATACTGGGCCTCCAGCAGCCACTGAATGCATGTTTGTAAGTATGTGAACAACAATTATGCATTCAATCATTTAATTGTTAAAATGCATCTGTATAACTGTTTTTACAATTATTTGCGAAACATTTGAATTCAAGTTTGGCTCTCTTGCTAAACTACGTAAGAAAATTGTATATCTCGAAAATTTTTCATCAATGAATTCCTATCAATTCAGGTCTTTCTGCTAGACTTCTTTGATTGTCCTTCATCTTGCTAAATTCACACTATCATCATATCCATCATGATTAATGGTACTCTAAACTACATCATTTAGCACTTTTTGTGACAAATATTTTTTAGCTAACATATGATAGTGCTAATTGTGTTTTCTGTATTTAGAAATTTTAAGAAATACATCAACTCTGAAAGAGGAAATAAAGCTGTGACTGATTTTCTTGCAGTCGTGGAAAAAGACCCGACGTTGGAGAAACACGAAGTACGCGCCGTAAGATTTGGGAACTGATCCACCATTTTAGTGGTCGTGTAGCTGTTTTGTTGGCTCTAGTAAACATCAGTCTGGGTGTGTTTTTCGCTGTAGCTAGGACTGCTGTGTGGGCCCTCTGGTACGCCTACTTCGCTTTTTTACTGGTGGTGGTTCTGATTGCCGAGATTGTTCGTGGATTCAACAAGGACGGACGTGTCCAGGCTCAGGAACCCTCTACAAACGAAACATCTACTCCGGGGGAAAATTATCAAGTTCCAGCAGAGCCAATTGAATCCACAAATTATACAAATCCTGAATTTGATTCTGATCTGCCAGTAAAGATGTAATTATTTATCAGTGTGTGGTTCAGTTATAATTCATTATACAGTTAAACCTGTCTATAAAGACCACCCAAAGGACAGTGTGTGGTTCAGTTATAATTCATTATACAGTTAAACCTGTCTATAAAGACCACCCAAAGGACAGTGTGTGGTGTCTATAACGACCACCCAAAGGACAGTTAAACCTGTCTATAAAGATCACCAAAAGGACAGAGGAAAAATGGTCTTTGAATAATTCATTATACAGTTAAACCTGTCTATAAAGACCACCCAAAGGACAGTTAAACCTGTCTATAACGACCACCCAAAGGACAGTTAAACCTGTCTATAAAGATCACCAAAAGGACAGAGGAAAAATGGTCTTTGAAGCCAAGTGATCTTCATACACAGATTAAATTGTGTTGAAATTGGTTATTTGTGATCCTAGAAAATGGTCTTATTAAGCAGGTGATCTTTATACAGAGGTGGTCTCTATGGCAGGTTCAACTGTAGTGCATTTGAAGGTTGTGTAAGGTGCTGACTGGTCTACATCTGATCACATTGTTATCTGTGATTGCAACAAATCATCATATTGCATCAATACCTGTCTATAATGTTGCACAAGAGTGCATTAGGATGTTTTATAATAGAACCAGTATCATAATAGTGTGGTGACTATAATGGGATATATGACCGAACCTTATTAACTCAAAGTTGGCAAACCAATTAATAACCATTCTCAAAGCAATCAAAATTATTCTGATATTAAACAGATGAAAAAACAAATACTCCAACCAAATCTGACTTAAGCAATTCTACATTTTATTAACGTGTATTTGAAAAGCTGAATAACACATTTGGTGATCAATGAATAAATACATAACATAATAAATATGTAACATAAAATATAAAATAACTTACAAAACCACTTTGGAACTTGAAGATTGTTTGCTTATGCAGGTTAAACTGGTTGTTTTGGGTTTTAAAATGTTTCATTTTTAACTTATTTTTTAATGAAACTCTCAGAACTGATACAATCCTTCAGTTTTGTTTTTGACAATGTTATATAGTAAAACAAAATACCAAGAATCCCACATAATCAATGCACTAAACCCATAATTTTGACAATACAATACTGAATTCAATAACAATAATGTAACCAGGATTCCTGTATACAAACTGTACATAAAAATGTTTATATCATCAGAGTGAAGTCACAATTACATATATAAAATTTACAAATAATATTCTATTTTTAGTTTTAATACATAAATTGATAATTTTACTTTGGATATATTATGCTTATTAATTGATAAAGCTCTGATATTTGCTAGTTTTGACATCTCTAAAATAGAAAACTTTTAATTTAGAATTCCCCTGTCCATTTTCTCCCCTCAAATTCTGATTCATGTACCTGGTACGTGGAAGACTGGTGGAAGTCTTGTTATATTATCTCCCTTAATTAAAAACATAATCCAGTGTACTTAAAATTTGAGAAAATTGAGGTGGGGTGGGATTGGAGGGGCTTACTTTTAAAAGTCACTAATTTACTCGTGGAAAAGATAACAAAGAAGCTACATGGTAATTATACTTTAGTCTGTATTTAATAAATATTTATTTATCCATGTGCTTGAAGATGGCCAAGAGGCCAAAAATTTGTAAAAGAAGAGACATTTGTATTATTTATATTGAATATTTTCTCCCTCTATAGGACAATTGTTTTGAAATAAATATATAGATTCAATATTCAAGGTGACCTTGACAATTGAGAGGGGGGGGGGGCTTATGGAGTTGAAGATGTTAATTATAAAATGTGGAATGTTTTTACTAAGGAATGTGTCACATTTTATTTACTTCCACCATGAAATAGGGAGGAGAATGTAGTAGTCATGTCTGTCTTATCTTATTCTCTCTCATTCTGTCATGTTTGTCCAGATTTCTTTTGGAGGTCGGGTGTTTATTTCTTTTCTACATTTCTAGGTCAAAATGTTAATACCCAAAGGACTGTTTCAACAGTAAATGGGGACCTTACAGCTGCTGAATTTCGTTTTTTATCTAAACAGATGTTCATGTAAACTTCATTTAGAGCAGAATTAAAATTGGTGACACTACACTGTATATGCCCATTTTATGGCAAGGCACAACAAATAAAGTATCTGGCTTTGATTTCTCGAAACAAAAGTGCATACTTAAGTCTGAACTTCAGTTTTTCTCCTTATGTGACTTAATATGTGAAAAAATCGACTTATATCAGTTTTTGACATACATTTGTTTCTAACTCAATTGACATATCACATTTATGCTGAATGAATTAAAATGACTGTCATTTTAAAAACGTGCAAAGTTGGCAAGCTTATACTTTAAATACATATTCATATTTTGAATCCTCATTTTGATGAATCAAACAAAAATATGACAGAAATGGTTGGACGGAGATATAGATATTTGGAATGTGTCTATAGATAACAGATAACGATAAATACTTGTATTTTATATGGCTGACGATGAACCAAAACCATCAAATAAAAACATGTACTGTAAATCAAATTGTTTTCGCATGCAAGTTACTTTCGCAACTTTGACAATACAAGTAAATTCGTGAAAGTTTATCTCCACAAATTATCATCTACATCATATTTATTGACAGAATTTTTCCATTCAATTCTTCAATCCACGAATGTTAATCTATTTAAACTTGTTTTGTTGTGAAATTCCGAAATTTATTAGCTACGAAAGAAAGTTGGTTTAAGTTTCAATGTAGCCAATAATATATCGCTAACTGATAAATTCAAAAGCTTTTATCAAAAGTCGCTTAAAACCACAAACAATTACGACATACAACATTTGGGCTAGGCTAGCCGCTTCTTTCTGTCTTATTAGACTAGAAATTGGACATACTTACCAAGAGCTTAGATCTAGAGATGACCATAAGTTTTAAAGCGCAAAATGCACATATTTTCAGAGAGATGATAGTATGCTTTTTGAACAAGGATTATGATGTGCATTTTGATTTCAAGAAAATCAATGACCAGAGGACGTCACACTGAAGAACTCCACATTTGGGCAATGAAGTCCATAAAGGCATATTGACTCAGTGTTTCAAAGAATGGAAACATGGAGTTGATATCAAACTCCACATGACCATGTATTAGCCAATGAGAATAGTGGAAAATCTGAGCATATTTACGTCAAAGCTGCAAATGTTATACATCTGCTATGCAATGTGACTTATTAGCGCATTTCTAATGTCAGTAGTGACTATTGTCACCACTCGTGCTGTAGATCCAATTAATATCAGCTAGCCAACAATTTTTGACATTTAGCAAAAAAACATTTTCCTTTAAATCTTGAAGATTTCAAAGGAGCAAATACACACAAACATACCCACATACACAATGGGCCTAATTCCTCTGTCTCTAACATATTCCTGAAGTCACTGTCAAAGTTTCTCTTGTAGCTATTCTAATATCTCCTCACTAGATTCCCCAATTGATCGCCTTACACCATGCAAGTTAATCATGGTTTCTGAGGAATAGCGTTGTACAATCAACTATAGGTATGCAATAATGCAAAAAAGCCTAACCTTGATATACCATACTGAAGTCTTCTTGCATTTGTGCACATCCTGATAACTTGGTCAAAATGAAACCCCAAAACAAGTCAAAACCTTTAGGAATATGTTAAGGAATCCTTGCTAACACATAATATCTTACTAAGTGCACATTATCTTATTAACTTAGTTGACTCCGTTTCTTGCCACCTCCCCAGCCGATACTTTTGTTGACTTCCTTCCTGCGCCAGGACATCTTCTCCTTCCCTCTTACCGATGGAGCCGAGCCTGTTTTGATGGGCGGTAATCGAGTGGAACCTGAAGTCAAAAAACATTTTAGTGATTACATACTAGGCAGCAAAATATCAAATTCCAGTTTAGCTTTTATCATTAAAATGGGCAGAATTAATCTTAATTCCTGAAAATTAAAATTTCAGGAGATTTAATGAATAAGATATATATAATAGTCTTTGTTTCAACTGAAATCTGAGCTGTGAGCTCTGCTATTGGACAGAAGGGATATTTTAACATTACATAAGATACATTACTTACTGGCATCAGATCCTGCAGAGAAACGGCGAGGGTTGTGTTGGACTGTATCACCATAGTAACTGGCACTGTCAACAGACTGAAGGTCCATCGCAGGACTCTGAAAAAATAAGATACATTAACTCTACACATTTCACGGTACCAGTCACTGTTAAAACAAAGTTTTGATGCAATGAAAGAATCAAATGTTTTCATTAGCATCAATAATCATTTTCTGCAAATTCTCTTGACATTAGTAACAGCCTGGGTCATTTAAGGATGTACAAGTTTCAGGAGATGGAGGAAAGCTCAAGTATCAGGAGGAAAACACTGACGAGCAGCAACTACCTGGCAACTGCCCAACATGTGATTTGAACTCAAATCCCACAGGCAGAGGATTTGTGGTAGTATGTTGTAAGATCTTAACCACTCAGTTACTATATACAGCCAAAGATACAGAAACCAACAATAGTTAAACAAAGGCTTGCATCATTATCTGTCCTGTAATAACTTATCACAAATAATAATATTTTAAGCTTTGACATTGGATGTGAATGCCCCTGGAAATGGTATGTGGCCAACACTTGTTTGACTATAAAAAGTTATAAGAAATCCTGATTACTAACCACCAGTCTGACGGGCCGCCCAGATGTCACATCAGAAGTCATCTTTGGTAGGTTCCCCTCACTACCATATATGTTTCTCAGGTTCTCACTGAAAATAACAAACAAATATTTGAACAAAAATTCTCATAAACAGGTAGTCACTTCTAATCTGTGACATATATACAGAATCACAGTAGATATAAATATTAGAATTATACACCATTTTATTAGTGTTATTAGTCTTATTATATAGGCTCATAACACTAAAGACTAGGAATCTTTTTTTTTTGTAATTTTTTTATTTTTCAAGTTTTCATTAGACATATATCATGACAAAACATATATAACACCGCACACATATACCCTCACTAAAGAGACTCACTCTCAAATCCACACACGCATAGCATAGTCATTATATTTTTATATTTGTATACACCTCCAACAGCCATTTACACTCACACATTCTTACTCACACGCATGTACACAGAATAGAAATATATATCAATCAAAGTACTGAAAGTACTGCTGCGGTAAAACTTCTGGATGATAGGAGTTGATTCGAGTGTTAAAGATTGATAAGTCAATGGTTATATTATCAGTATAACTGCAAATTGGAAAACGATCCAAAAAAAACAGGACTTAAACTAAGGCTGAAAAACTAATACAAATAATTGTTTTTTATTTGGTCGTAATAATTTATCACATTGATTTATTTTCTCACATTTTGTACAGGTCCAGTTATTCTAAATACACATAATGCATTTCAGTGCAGAACCTTCAATCAAAGAGGAAGTATTTATGTTGTCAAGTTTATATAAAGAAAAGTTTCAGCATTATGGTGACTTGTAATGTCAAATTAAATTGATTTTTTTTTTTTTTTTTGTTAAAAACTAAACAGGCATTCTTCAGATATCAAGAAAAAACTTACTGGTTATATTATATAAAATCTCATATAATGTTTAAGCGATACCGTACACGTATTTGACCTTTAATGACTAATATGAATGACATCAAGGATTTCCTTTTTAACAAAAATGTATCTAGCAAGTTTAAGAACACCATACTATCTATAAGTACAAAATTTAATGGTTGTCAGACCGTGTAACATATATAACTAACGTATATTGTCATAAAGGATGACTTTCATGCTTCATAACTTCACGAATACTACTTTGGCAACATATCAGGGAGAAAGAGGGGAAAGAGAGGGAAAGAGAGAAAAAAAATCTCTGTCAGCTATCAGCTGTTTACCGGTATATGCTTTATCAAGTTTCAAGTACATGAATGTATATATATTAACTAAAGAACTAAATAACCTGAGTTAATTAACTAAACGACATGTAAATGGCACGAAGGATGTTTTTTGTCAAAACATGTTAATATTTTTTCTCTATGTCTATCAAGTTTGTAGTACATTACAACATATATTCTAACAAACGGTAACGGCACGAGTTACCTAAATGACAGATATTGTCATCAGTGTCCTTTTCTAACTACAATTTGTAAATATCTTCTTTTTAAACATTATGGAAAGTTGTTCAGCAAAATTTGGAGCAAGGATAGGTCCAAAATTCGGATCGCAAATTCACTCAGAAATTTTACTTTGACATGATAATTTACTTTGAAATTTGACTATTGGTTCCAAAACTGTTTTCATAAGGCTTGAACATGATAATTTACTTTGAAATATGAATATTGGTAGAAAAACTGTTCTTATAAGGCTTGGTTCAAGAAAAACATAATTGTAGTATATGAATTAATGAAGGATAGTGACACGCTTACTTTTTACTGTTTTGATGAATTGATACAAATCTATCAGATTAGTACTAATTTTGTGGAATATCACGGTTTTAGTATCTGCTATCAGAGAATACCTGAATTAGGCTGACTCTGAAATATGTCAAATTTGTTTCCTACTTACATTAAATATTTCATATTGATCTGTACAATGTAATGAAAAAATAACATACTCCTACCGGGAGGAGAAGATGGGAAGACTTAATTAGTTCAGTCGAATCATTTGAAATGGGTTGATATTTCTAAAATTTCCTTTACAGTAACGAAAATTATAAGCTTCAGTGGTTTCAATATATATTATAGCAGATTCACTCAGCAATTTTACTTTGACATGATAATCTACTCTGAAAAAACATTGTGTTACAAATTATATAAGTACATTTGCCTAGTACAGAATAGTACGTACATGTATTACAATTTCATTTATATTTTAAAACACTTCCGAATTTTCATTTCATTTGCATAAACAACCAAACGATAAGATTTCGTTATAAAATGACACTTAATCCTCTAAACAATAGAACAGCCAACTCTAGATCACTGCTTATTGTTTTGATATTTTCCAAAAGAATTTATGATTTGTCCTTCCTTATATGTACATATTTTCTACTTGTCAAATTTTTGAAATTGATATTTATATATTATGTTTCTCTATACAATGTATTTGTCAAAGAGAACTAATAAAGAAACTTGATGTGGTCATGATCAATGTATCACACCTTCACGCTTGGCTGCACACTGCTACAGATACGAAGAGATGTATATATGGGGTGGTTATCTATCCTTTAATCTTTGAAATATTTTTCTCGAAAACCCAGCTCCCTACCGCTCCGAACCGCTGTAAATGAAAATGTGTATGAGCAAGGGACGTCAGAAACATTATATAACATGTGTTGAGAATATGTATAACAGTATTTACATTAAAACCTATCTATTAAAACCACCCAGTGGTCCGAGTAAAAGTGGTCTTAATAGCGAGGTGGTCTTAATTCTGAGGTGGACCAGGTTTCTTCTATGATCATGACGATCAAGAACAGAAACTCTGTATCCTAGCTGACCGGTACATAATATATATACAGTATTTTTGTTTCAAAATTGAAATTTTATGAAAAATGCAATATACATGTATATATAAATGTATATTATATATATATATTTTTTATTTTTTTGTTCAATTTTTTGCATTTAACACATTTACAAATACATGGGACATCAACATAAACTTGACATGACATATACATTACATTTATATAAAAAACATAAGAAACATAACATAGCATGCTGAGTATGTACTGTACGTGTGGGGAAAAAACCAGTTTGATATATTTTGGTTAAGATAAATTTGCAAATTACTATATTTGATCAATTAGTTTTGTCGGCCATTAGAATCTTAATCATATCATATTTTAATGCATGCGTATCTAATCAAAACCAATAATTTACAAATATTTTTTAAATATTGATAAATTAGGGACATATAATGACTATACCATTTATTTCTAGAGCATAGACATATTTTTTTAATTAAATAAAGTTAATGGTGTGTGCTTATTTAAATCTTAAACTGAATTTCACTGAAGTAATTGTTGACGATCTAAATGAAAATACTTTTTCTAGACATTACTTTCTATTATGTTTTAATTATAATTCAAATACATATCGTTAGTTTAATCAGAGTTTTAGATAGTTATTAAATTATCTATGTCTCTGGTTTAATTATCACATAGTATCACCTGAGGTAAATGAGAATCTATGTGTTTTAAAATTGGTATTGATCTGTGTAAATTATTATTAATATTTACGTAAATCGATTTTAATTACCCCGCCATGTGCAATGATTGGTCAAATAATAACTTACGATCACAATCGGTAAAGTGTTTGAAAGACTACTGTGCAATAGTCAAGCGTACTTTTAACTAATGCAAAACACCGATTGTTTACCGCAACAAAATAGATGACACATCTATTGAAATGAGATGATTGGCCTACGGTACTTCATAAATATCTGAAATAAGATCAATATATCTCATACATTAAAGAATTTTAATTCCATTGGCGTTACACGTATGAGAAAGAACTGCCTAAATCGTTCGATCTCACCACCAGAGCTATCGAAAGAACGTTGCATTACTTGTGGTTTCGATCACGTCAACTGCCAGTCACAAGTATGCAAATGATGGCAATTAACACTCTCCTAGTACAGGTAGATAATCTGATAATTAGGTTGACGGAAACAAAAGACTGACTGATGTACCTGCGGGTAGTTGTTGTTCACGGGTTGCTGCGTGCGGGAAGGTGAGGCACAGCGAGGTGTGAAGTCACATGCGCCTGTGGTCATAATCAAATGGTCAATTAGTGTTAATTTAGTGGTCTTTGGGACTATTAAAATTGGTCGTAAAAACAGAATACTGTAGCGGTGTGATTGTATTTCTGAAGAGAAAAAAAAATCGGAACTGAAAATAAGTGGCCGTAATAGTGGGATGTTCGTAATTTAGTGTATATGCTATACATGTCTATGTTTGGAATAAACTTTTGGAAAATAAAAATAAAATAAAACAAAAATAAATATAAAGACAAAATAAAGAATATTTTCAAGCATGGTGAATTAACAACAAATAAAAATATGAAATAAAAAAAAAATTAAATTAACCTGCCGACGAAAAGGGTTGAACCCGGGCCGTCAGCTTAGAAAGCTCAGGACTTACCACGACACCACTTGTACCTGTTGATTATCTTGGGAATATTATTAAGTTTCTAATGAAATGCAGTTCACTATATTTTCTTATTTTCTTCGCAATCCATTTAAAATGATATTGATGCTGCTGAATAAGTTTACAGAATGATTCTAAACTAGTTTATATTGTATCTGGGTGCAAATTACAACTACATATACCACAAATGTGTGGTTATTCAGTTTATTCTTCACGACACCAGCCGGGGGGGTAAAAAGCTAGTTCCGGAATTGCGATACCAATACTGGTAAAACCAAGTTTTACCGTTAAAATGTATATATCGTAATTACACATCAGCAGATGACCACATCTACACACAATTACATGCACAAAAACGTACACTCACACACATACATGTATTTCATACATAGGATTTCACATAGAAATATACATTCACATTGTTCTATTTTTATACACCAATATGTAACTATCTCACATACACACACACACTCACATTCACACACAGACATATACAATTAGAAACATGATTACAATAAAACATACTATGTCCAATAAATGCTACAAAGTTTAAACTTCACACACAAATAGTTATAGACCACTTAGAATATCTAATATACAAAGCATAATTATTTTAATATATTGAAAATAAGTGATGTAGATTTATGATTTTTTTGTACTTTTTGGGATATATAAATCATTGCATTATTGGACATAGTATGCGTATACCATTGATGAAAGAAAAAAAAAAAAAAAAAAACCAAAAAACAAAAATAAAATAAAACAAAAATCAGGACATGAATAAAGTCATTGTGTAGGAGAAAGAAATAGAAAGAAAAGAGAAGATTGGAATAAAAGAAAAATGAAGGGGAGGGGGGGTTTAAAAGTAGAGGGAGGGGGGGGGGGTGTTGGATGCACTGTGTATTATAATTTGGTTTAATGAAGGAACAGCATATTATTATAGATTATTGCAAAAAAATCAGGGTTGACATTGTAACATAATATAAAGACATGGTATGCATTTGACACACCGTAGGGCGGCCAGTATACATATCGCTAGACAAACAAACTGTTTACTATATACATAATATGTAATCTTTATGAGGGGCACCAATCAATCAAAAAATTTATTAAAGATCCAGTAAAGGTTTCCATTTTCTCCCATTCCATCTCAAACATTTTTATCTTATTTTCACTCTGATAAGATATATTATACTTTTGAACATTATAATTATCCTTAATATTATTAATTAAGGCATTTATACTCAATGATTTATAAAGACATCTTGTTTTGTACATATACATGTTTTGTTTAATAATTATCAATATTTCATTATCAACCTTACTACATTTTTGTTCAACAATTCCAAAGAGGAAAGTTTCTTTATTATAAGCAAATGGAATAAAAAGTACATCCAGCAAAGATTCAAATTGTTGTAATAATGTTTGAATCTCATTACACTCCCATAAACTGTGTATCATTGATTCATTCTCCAAATTACAAAAAGTACACAATGAACTAGGTATCAAATTGATCTTAAATAGAAATGTGTTTGTCACCAAAATATGGTGATTAATTCTTGCCTGAAACCATATAAGCTTTGAGTTATTAGTAACTGAAAAGGGCAATTTATGAATTTTTTTTCCATTTATCATCGTCAAAGTCAAACTCTCTATTCCATTTTGTAGTGCCAGTAGGCCTCGGTGGTGTTACTAACATACAATTATAAAAGTCTTTACACCCTCTTTTACTTTTAATGACCAACTCTAAATTTAATGGTATATTAGGAAGCGGTAATTTTTCTGTATCTTTAACAATATTTCTTAGATATTGTTTAATTGCCATTATCATTCCATGATATTATAAGAAATTACAGTTAACATTAAACTTTTGTGAAAAATCCTCAAATGCTAGGAAATTTAAGTTGTTAAAATCAGTATCCTTTGTAAGATCATTTATCATATAAATGCCTTTTAGGTACCAGCTCTGGAAGAAGACAAATTTCCTATTTATTTGAATTTCATTGTTGTACCAAAGTGGAGATTTAAGAAAATTTTCCTTTTTGTGCTGTTTCATATTTTCAGAATTATTTAGCAATTTCCAGGCTTTGAAAACATCTGTCCAAAATTTATTTTTACAGTTTAAAATACATGAATTCACATATTCTTCTCCACATTGATAAAATTTATTAAAATCAATATCTAGCTTCAATATGGATGTCCATTTACCAGATGCACTAGTTAATCTCCTTATCCACCCTAGCTTAAGGGAGTTGATAAAACATAACAAATCAATCATTTTAAAACCCCCATTTATATATTTCTGTACAACAACAGCCTTCTTAATTTGATGTCTATTACCATTCCTTAAAAGGTTATATATGATAGAATTTAACTGGGAAATGTATTTTTCTGAAGGATTCGGAAGGGTAATAAATAAATAGTTTAGTTGCGAAATCAAGAGTGATTTTATAATATGAATTTTTCCTATTGGAGTCAGATTTCTTCTTTTCCATGAGGTTATTATTGCCTTAAGCTTCACAATTTTCTTGTCAAAGTTCATTTTTGGTATCATATCTAAATCAACAGAGAAATCTATACCCAAGAAAGTGAAATTGTTCTTCCCCCATTGTAAATTTAGGTCCGGACGATATTCTGTGTTGCTATATTTGTAACTCCCTAACCAGATCACTTGTGTTTTATTAGTATTGATATTAAGACCAGAAATTTTGGCATAGTAACTTAATTCAGAGACTGACTCGCTTAGTGATGTCTCTGAACCATCTAATATAAGGCCAGTGTCATCTGCATATTGAACATTCAAAATAGGTATGTTATCAACTGGTAAATTTATGCCTGTAATTTTATCATTTGTTCTTATTCTTGCAGCGAGGACTTCGGCACAAAGTATAAAGATATATGGCGAGATTGGATCACCTTGACGGCATCCTCTTTTGATGTCAATTTTCTTAGAGATATTGCCGCCTTGATTAATTGAAGCATATGTATTACAAAGAAAAACTTTTATGCAATTTTGAATATCCTTTCCAAAATTAAAATATTTTAAAACTTATCAATAAAATCCCAAGAAACTGAATCGAAAGCTTTTTCAAAATCAATTAACATTAGCATACCAGGGATATCAGCATCATCTAAATATTTCATTATGTCATAAACTGTTCTAATATTTTCTCCTATATACCTTCCTGACAAAAAACCAGTCTGGTCTTCGCTTATTAACCTATCCAAAACTCTTTTTATTCTATTGGCTATAACACCAGATGCAATTTTATATATAATATTCAATAAAGTAATTGGTCTCCAATTTTTTAAAAACTGGCGCGGCTTATCTCCCTTTGGTATACATACAATAACACCATGTCTTTGTGTAACAGATAACTGACCAGAAGAAAATCCATAGTTTAAAGAGCGAACAATAAAGTTTCCAAGATTTTTCCAAAATTTTTTAAAAAATTCTGTAGTAAAACCATCCGACCCCGGACTCTTATTATTTTTCATACTATAGAGTGTTTTTCCTGCTTCTGTGTTATTAATATTTCCCTCTAACTTATGAGCCTCGGAGTTAGTTAGTTTTGGTACATTACAGTTATGTAGGTGTGTTTCTAAATCAACATTATCTACAACCCTATCTCTATACAAATTTTCATAAAAGTCACTAACCTCATTTAATATTTCAACCTGATCAGTGATAAATTCGCCATTTTCCTTCTGGATGTTAGGAATTATTTTAGAAGTAAAGTTTCTGTTTTCTAGGTTAAGAAAATAAGAAGTTGGTTTTTCTCCCTCATGAACCCATTTTGCTTTAGATCTAATGAGACTTCCTCTTATCCTTTTTGCTCTACTATCCTCTAAATCTTTCTTCAGACGAGTTAATTTTACAAGATCAATATTAGTTTCTGCTTCTAGTATCAAAATTTCCTTCTTTAACTTTTCTTCTTGTTGACTTCTTTGTTTTTTCTTGAATGATGCATAAGAGATAGATTTTCCTCTAATTTCCATTAGTTATGTTTCTAAGAATAATTGATCATTTATCATAAACTGTAAGTCATCCTCAGGAATGTTTTCAATTGTGTCAATATTATAAACAGGTAAACAATATTGTCGTTTTGTATCTTTGATGCAAGTTTTTACTATTTCAATATAAGATGTATCATTGAGTAGGGAATTATTTAATTTCCATAGTCCTTTTCCTTTCCTAAATTCATTTACTGACAGGGATATTATAGGGGTAGAATGATCAGATTTGTAGCCTGGTTCAATTTTTGATTTATTTACACTTGATAGCAAAGATTCAGAAACAAGAAAAAAGTCCAATCTGGCTTGTTTTACAGGATTAACCCTACGCCAAGTATATCGTCTAATATCAGGGTGGTGTTCTCTAAAAATATCAATAAGATTATTGTTTTCTATTATTTCAAGAACCTTATTCCTCGCTGCAGGATTATTTACATGTTTATAGTTACTATCATAGTCTACCGACGGGTTCAAAACAAGATTAAAATCACCACAAATTATAATATGGTCATTGTTAAAATCATGTATGGTTTCTTGTATTTACATCATAAAAATCTGGAGTATCTTGATTCGGGCCATAGAGTGATATTAGAGTTGTCCTTAACCCATCAATATTAATATCAAGCGCAAGAAAATTGCCATTTCTATCCTTTTTCTCTCTGTGTACCTTAGATTCAAAATTGTTATTTAGTAGGATGGCAACACCACGCGAGTTTGATTTAAAAGAGCTAAAGTACGCATTATATCCCCATTCATTTCTCAAAAAGTCTTCATGTTCCTGTGTGAAATGGGTATCTTGTAAACAAAAAAATACTGTATCTTTTATCTTTCAAATATGAGAAAACGTCTTTTCTTTTGAACTTCTGACCTAAACCCTGACAATTTGCTGATAGAACATTGATTTCATTCATAGGTTATGAGATAACCTGAAAAAAAATATATCAAACGAGAGAAAGCGGCAGTGACATCCAACATAGGGCAAGTAACGGAAACAAACGGGAGAGAAAGAATAAGAAGAAGAAAAAGGAAAATAAAGAAAACATGTAAAAAGTTTTCATTTAGGTCAAATCAATCAAAAGACAACCATTCAACTTACACGCCCAGTCTAGGAACAGTTGCATTGTGCGAATATATAGATTTCTAATATGCACTTCAGTACTTGCTATGAAATAAAACCGGAAATTGATAAAAACCGGAAGTACTATACTAAATGTAGACTATAATGCCTGTTGGTTTTGTCCGGAAAATAACATACCATGATCAGCCACTAATAAATGTGGTGAATTGTTATTTCAGTAATATCTTTATATATGTAACATAGAAATATGCAATACAGTTATAAGAATTAATAGAATAAACAGTATTTGGAGGTAAAGAACCCCATTAGAAAAACGAGTTAAAAAATCTGGGGTATTTTACTCACCTTACACTATGGAATAATTTTAGATCCCAAACATCGAAAAAAAAACACTTTCACGTACGCACTTACAAATGAAGAGATTTCCTATTATTAACACAAGAAAAACCACAAAGATTGAAGTTAATATATGATCGGTAGTCCAGGAATGATCCCCGAAATGTCCTCTACCGATATCGGAAATGGATAGCTCAACCAACTCGCGTTCGCGTGAAGTTTTCATCTCTGAGTAAGAATTCCTCAGTTAGTGGCGTGTCATATAGAAGTCTACGTTTCCTACCATCCTTGAGAATAACGAAAAGTTTTCCATCGATACTGTACGAGTTTTGCACACAGTTGACATGATACGCTTCCTTTAGTCTGTCCTGGTTATATTTGGTGAGATCTTCAAATACGGAAATTCCCGTCCCTTTCAGGATCTTCCTTGCTCTCAAGATTTCGTGCTTTTTAGTCCTATGGGTAAACTTTACAATCACATTTCGTTTTTTCCCGTGCACAAATTTTCCCAGTCTATGCGTTATGTCTATTTCATCACCTCGTAATGCAACCTTCAATTTGGAGTTCACCAGAGATACTACTTTCTCCTTACATTCCTGAACAGTCTCTTTCTCTGATGTATCTTCTAGGCCGAAAATTCTGATTGAGTTCTTCCGTCCATGCTGTTCTAGGTCATTATATTTCTCTTCAGACCATTGTTGGGATTTCTGTAGTTCGGTGTAGCGATCCTGTAACTCTGTCACAGTTTTCCGGAGAGAAATATTATCCTTTTCAAGATCGAAAATCCGTCCCTCCAAAACCTCAATGAGCTCTCTGTTTTCTCTCTTTAAGTCATTTTGTAGCTTTTCAAACTTATCCTCCAATCTTTCTGTAAATCTGGTCATTCTCTTGTCCATCTCAGGCTTTGTTATAAGATTCCCCACCTGAGCACTAATTTCATCAAGCCGATCATCAGTTGATCTCGTTCCAATGGAAATAGAAGATTTCGAATGTTTTCCAATGGGTGGTGGCATGATTACAAAAGATTCACAACAGTTTATATAATGATATGATGATTCCACGTACACGTAGTAAACACGTATACACAGGCTAAGTCCGTGCAAATAGTCGGCGGGCGAGCGGTGAATGGTTGTCACGCGGTATAGGAACTACATATAGCCCATTGTTAGATTTTCAATGTCTATAAAAACACACTTTTAGACGTAAAACCATCTAAATTTTGCAATAGCTTGAAGCACATGTACGTAGTCAACACACAGACCAAAAATTGAGACTGGTCATTTGCTAAAAACTCGGATATAATCCAACTTCGTCAGAGCAAAAAATCGTGTGTCCGCACAGGTCCGCGTGACCTTGACCACCACCAAGACTAGGAATCTGACATCAACCAGATCCTGCCTCCGCTAAGTTGACCCTAATAGCTGCAGTAAATGACAAGTGACATTTTGGATTTCTTCAATACTACATTAGATAATGTATTACCACGATATTCAGTGTCTTCTAAAACCCTTGAATCAATTTTTGTTGAAATCTAAAATTTTGACTCCTTTGTGGGATATGACAGTCATAATGATTTCTCCAGTGTCAGGCCCAAATAATGTCAGTTTAAGCCATGATGTCAAAGATATCTCTTAGACAGGCAGGTGAGCTATAATTCTAATAATATACAAATTGTTAAACAAAATGTAGATGATTCTCCTAGCTTAAAAAAAAACCCAGTTACCAAGTTAGGAGAATCAAACCATGGAGCCCATCAAATACAGTTCTCACAATCCACTTTCTACTTACCCATGTGGCTTACTGATCCGCGAGTCTGTCACATCATATTCCCCGACCTGTGTGTGTATCCACTCAAAGGTACGTTTGGTGCGGTTATGGTTTTCAACTTTCTTGTCAAGCTCTTTTCTTTCGATCTCCTGCTGGCGTGCTGCAGAAATGGAAAACAATAATTACACAATACCATGTCACATAAACATGCAGCTATTCAGATCTATAATTCACAAGAATGATAATAGGTTTCTGTAATGTTATTTAAATGCTTTACAATCCATTAACAACTGATGGTCTCCCTTACGTGATGCTAGTGTGATCTGGGAGACCTAAAATCCTTGTGCCAGAGTGAAACTGAGCTTGACTTTATTTTACTGTCTCACTGAAGCAACATAGTTGCTGCTTCTGACAAAGCCATTCATGGGAACATACAATACATTCTCAGCTCAGTAGATAAACACTCTTCTACATTTACTTACACATGAACATGATGACGATTTGAATTAGGACAATGAAAGCTTACCTTGGAAGTACTCCTTCCGTGGCAGGGTTTTCCTGGATGGTTGGACTACTGTCCTTATATTGGTTGTCTCCTCAAGTTTCCTGAACAGTGCTAGCCTCTGTTTGGGATCTAACAATGAGAAAATAAGATAACAACATATCTTCAGAAATATATCCAGTGTACATTATCACTGTAATTATGCTTGTAACAAGAGGCCCATGGGCCTTAACGGTCACCTGATATTTGACACAAATTAGTTATGTATTTTACTGATGTCTTTTATTCATGAAATAGGAACATACATCTAAAAGTTCTACATACAAAGTTCCAATAAGCCTGGTGCATATTTACTCACATTACAGTATTCACAAGGTTCAATGATTATTATTGCAAAGGGCAATAACTCCATAAATAAGTTAGAGTCGAATCAAGCTTATTTTCAAACTTATTTGAGATTTTTACAATATTAGTCTACATAGAAAGTTTCATCAAGCTTGGTACAAATTTACTCAAGTTACCTTTTCACAAGATTCAATAATTATAATTGCTAAAGGCAATAACTCCATAAATTACGATTTATTCAGGTCGTAAATTACTATCGAATCATGCTGATTTTCAAAGTCATAAGAGATCTTTCCAATGTCAGTCTACATACAAAGTTTCATTCAGCTCTGTTGATATTTACTCAAGTTATCGCGTTCACAATGTCTATTAATAATTATTAGAGCAAAGGGCAATAACTCCGCAAATTACAATCGAATCACACTGATTTTCAAACTCGTCTGAAATTTTTTTAATGTTAGTCTACATATAAAGTTTCATTAAGCTCGGTTCCTATTTACTCAAGTAATTACATTCACAATATCTAATAATAATTTTTAGAGCAAAGGGCAAACACTCCGCAAATTTCTATCAAATCATGCTGATTTTTAAACTCGTCCGAGATCTTTCTAATGTTAGTCTACATGCAAAGTTTCATTAAGATCGGTTTATATTTACCCAAGTTATCACGTTCACCAGTAAATTTTTACGGACAACGGACGACGACGGACAAAAGACTATCGCAATAGGTCACCATGACCTATGGTCAGGTGACCTAAAAATGCAGTTACATATGGGTAGGTCAATATGAAGAAAATCTCCGACAATAGTTTACCTAGTTTGCCGAGTTTCTTTCTCCGTTCAGCGTTATACTTCATTTTCTTTGCTCTCTGCATCATCAGAATGGCTGTTTGGTTGTCTTTAAACCCCCTGAAAAATGTTGATAGTATGATAAACATGTAATGTCTGTCATATCGATGCTGTAACTAGTAGTTTAACAATTTATGATAAAATACATCCTTTCTTACTAGAGGCAAATTAGTGAAATGGTGATTATACTTCAAAATCATTAGAAAAATTTCACATACCAAATTGAAGAAAACAAATAAAGAAAGTAAATAATACATATGCACTTATTGACCCCAGACAGAAATAAACCAACCATTCCTGTGTGAGTTTCTCCTCTTTCTTGGACAACACTGACCGATGACTGTCCATGCCACTGATCGTACCGCTGGCCAGAGAGGACGGAGGCCTGGACTGAATGTTAGATAGGGGTGAGTCCATTCCCCGCCACGCCTTTCTTGGCTGCCCTGGGGGATGGGGCTTATCTCCCAGGTCCAAGTAAGGCACATGGTCAGCTGAAGGTAGCTTTCCTGACGGAGGTTTTCCCAGGACAGCATGGCTGAAGGTAACCAGAGATAAAATGTTTACCTTATTAAGTAACTTATTCCTTTGACCAGCTTATTATAATAATTTCTCAGACAATCAAGGGGTTTTATGCCATCAAGATCCAGTATGTAATGATAAAACTCTAATATCTTCTAAAACCATTATCTTTCTTGAAAGAAAATCAATTTATATAAGACACATGTTGATCAAAATGAAATGATCTTTTATCAGAACCATACCAAGAAACTAATGATTATATCTATCATCCATCTTATCAATATATGTAAGGAGTGTGCATCTACAAAGCATGTTTACATCAAACCTATATCATTTATATGGATATAAATGTGATTTAGATAATATTATTCATTATTAAATATAATCAAAAGAAAAAAAGAAAATCGGGTAAAACGAAAATTAAATCAATGGCAGATTGTATGTTATAACCTACCTGGCAGGAATCTGAGGTGTTTCTGGTGGTTTCCAGTCATCCAGCATATTCTAAAAGAGACATACAGAATTTCACCTATATATAGATACAGAATTTCACCTATATATAGATACAGAATTTCACCTATATATAGATACAGAATTTCACCTATATATAGATAACAGTAGCATCATGGCATTATTTGTATTACACAGAAAGTTCTGATGAGCTTTTTGACCATAACAAAATATCCTGTGTAAACTGATCAGGTTTCCATGGTATTTGATAAAACAAATCAGGTTTTAAACCTATTAGCATATGAAATGTAAGGAAACAGTTCTCTCATACAGACCATGGCCAAAAGTATCCCAAGGATATATATATCATCATTATTTATTTACCTCATCAAAATTGAATTCACCCAAATCCACCTCATCAAAATCTTCATCTTCAGATTCTTCAAATCGGGCAAACTCTAAGGCCTTTTCCAGTTTGTTCCTAAGGTTGTATCCTCTAAACACAGCCTGTAAACATTGATACAAACTCTGTAATATCTGGCTTCTATCCTCTAAACACAGCCTGTAAACATTGATACAAACTCTGTAATATCTGGCTACTATCCCCCAAACACAGCCTGTAAACATTGATACAAACTCTGTAACATCTGCCTACTATCCCCCAAACATAGCCTGTAAACATTGATATAAACTCTGTAATATCTGGCTACTATCCTCTAAACACAGCCTGTAAACATTGATACAAACTCTGTAATATCTGGCTACTATCCTCTAAACACAGCCTGTAAACATTGATACAAACTCTGTAATATCTGGCTACTATCTAGTTACTTCTCTCAGAAGCTAGATAGGATACATGACTTCATATCTAGTTACTTCTCTCAGAAGCTAGATAGGATACATGACTTCATATCTAGTTACTTCTCTCAGGAGCTAGATAGGATACATGACTTCATATCTAGTTACTTCTCTCAGAAGCTAGATAGGATACATGACTTCATATCTAGTTACTTCTCTCAGAAGCTAGATAGGATGCATGACTTCATATCTAGTTACTTCTCTCAGAAGCTAGATAGGATACATGACTTCATATCTAGTTACTTCTCTCAGAAGCTAGATAGGATACATGACTTCATATCTAGTTACTTCTCTCAGGAGCTAGATAGGATACATGACTTCATATCTAGTTACTTCTCTCTCAGAAGCTAGATAGGATACATGACTTCATATCTAGTTACTTCTCTCAGGAGCTAGATAGGATGCATGACTTCATATCTAGTTACTTCTCTCAGAAGCTAGATAGGATACATGACTTCATATCTAGTTACTTCTCTCAGGAGCTAGATAGGATGCATGACTTCATATCTAGTTACTTCTCTCAGAAGCTAGATAGGATACATGACTTCATATCTAGTTACTTCTCTCAGGAGCTAGATAGGATACATGACTTCATATCTAGTTACTTCTCTCAGAAGCTAGATAGGATACATGACTTCATATCTAGTTACTTCTCTCAGAAGCTAGATAGATATACATGACTTCATATCTAGTTACTTCTCTCAGAAGCTAGATAGGATACATGACTTCATATCTAGTTACTTCTCTCTCAGGAGCTAGATAGGATACATGACTTCATATCTAGTTACTTCTCTCAGAAGCTAGATAGGATACATGACTTCATATCTAGTTACTTCTCTCAGGAGCTAGATAGGATACATGACTTCATATCTAGTTACTTCTCTCAGAAGCTAGATAGGATACATGACTTCATATCTAGTTACTTCTCTCAGAAGCTAGATAGGATACATGACTTCATATCTAGTTACTTCTCTCAGAAGCTAGATAGGATACATGACTTCATATCTAGTTACTTCTCTCAGAAGCTAGATAGGATACATGACTTCATATCTAGTTACTTCTCTCAGAAGCTAGATAGGATGCATCTACTTTCAGAGCTAGAAGGATGCATGACTTCATATCTAGTTACTTCTCTCAGAAGCTAGATAGGATACATGACTTCATATCTAGTTACTTCTCTCAGAAGCTAGATAGGATACATGACTTCATATCTAGTTACTTCTCTCAGAAGCTAGATAGGATACATGACTTCATATCTAGTTTCTTCTCTCAGAAGCCTAAATAACATAAAAATATTTTGACACAGAATTATTGACCTACCAATATCTGTATTACCTTAGCCTCATACAATTTAATACCTGTATTTTGTTGAGAATCACATGACCTAACCTACATGTATTTTGTGAGCATGTCATGTGATCAAACTTATTTGTATTTTTGTACATGCTATAAGACCTAACTTACCTGTATTTTGTGGACATGTCATGTGACCTAACCTACATGTATTTTGTGGACGCATCATGAGACCTAACTTACATGTATTTTGTGTACTGTCATGTGACCTAACTTACCTGTATTTTGGTAGCTGCGCGGTGAAGTTCCTGTAACACCTCGTAGTCTACATCAGACATGTTGTGGTGAACATATAAGTCCTCAGCTAGTAACCTCTTCCTTACACAATAGCCTCGCCAGGCAGCCTGTATCATAATGGCTGACTTCTCCCTTTGTAACCTAGGAAACAACAACAGATTCAGTAATAGGTAATCTTATCTAAGAGATGTTTGTTTACCTGGAGACCAAAGAACTAAATGGAGATATACATCAGGGATAAAAATTTCACTTCTTCTATACATCACCTTTATGTTAATGAGAATTTCCATTTTTCTAATTTATTTTTTAAAAGTATACAGATCTGCTTTTCAAACATCAAATAAGTTGTGAAAAATTAATTATTTAACCTTGGATACACTATAAATTTAGAAAGCTTACCTGTGTGTTTCTGAATCTTTGTCTCTTTCTAGAAACTTGCCGACCATATCAGCAGTTATCTTTGGTTCCTTGCCAGTATTTGTGTGATTGTTATTGACAGAAGCATTTTCACCCTGGAGAGCGCGCTCAAACATTTCCTTTGGACTAACATACTGTTCCTCTCTGACGACGGGCGCAGGTTTGGTCCGACCAGATCGAGGATGACTAACAGTTCTTGGCGTAGATGGTGCTGTAGGCACAGTCATTGTCACCTCACCATACTCGTGAGAGTTACGATACTCGACAGCAATGTGGTGCATTTTATCACAAAATTTGTAGTGTATGTCACACATATGAGACAAGTTGATCTGACCGTGGCTTTCTAGTGACCTACAGAAAATAAGAGTAAAACATTTATCTATAGCATTTGACCTTGACCTGAAGTGAAACATAATCAGTATTAAAACTTATCATGATTTATTTTCATCATCATCTTACTGGTGAAATTCTTTAAAAAAAAATGTGTATAGTGTTTTGAGTACATTTTCAGTTATAGAAGGCTTCAATCAGACAAAACATGATGATCTGGATCCATCCTATGACCATATTAGAAACACGACACAAACTTGATACACACACGCCCTTCAGTAACAGTGAAGTCTTGATCTATCTGTGACCTTGAGTTACACCATGACCTTCATTCACACTTTAACGTTAAGTCACAAAATGTCCTTGATACATAGCTTACTTCAAGTCCTGATCCAGTTTATGTGTAGCGTCCTGAAACACTTTCGCTTGTATTACACACATGGCCTCGAAACTGTTGCGTGGTCTGATTGGTGAATTACTGTCATGTGACCCTGCGTACTCAGCACTGTCAAGGGATGATAGTCTGGGAAACATCTCGGCAAGTTTGGACCTAGGAATTAGTAAAATAGAGGTTTGTGTGATTGAAGGATGGGGGGGGGGGGGTCTCTGAAGTAGATACTACCTGTACCTCTAACATGTACTGATCAGTTTCTTAGTTAATATAAACAGACACATATATTGGGAGTATCAGCTGAAATATTCTCTCACATACATAGCTATATTGCATCCAGTCATAATATGGCCTGGTTTGAAAACCCATACAGTAATTTACATTGATTAGAGGTTATCTATGGTATTATAATCCTCAATGAAGTAAAAATGAAGGACCTACCTAAGTTCTGAATCCTCCTCCAGGGCTGGGTTATCTATCACTCCAAGTTTCTCTAAATACACACAACCACACAAACACTTGTTAAGCACCTCAGCATCTGGAACAGGAGAAAACATCTAACTTATTTGTGTCAACAGTATATTAAACATCCATGAATATCCATGAGGTATTTCACTTATAGAAGTGAATGATTAAGTGGTAGAACATTAACTTCCTGGATACTGTGGCAGAATGTTGGATTTCTCAACCACTAGGGTACTGCAGCCACCTCATCAAATATGATATATTGTACTCACCCATAATTTGGTTACTACCAACATCCACATCCCGCAGTAAATGGAACACTTCAAAGTTGACTAGATGTTCAATGCTGCAAATGAAAACTTCGCATTAGAAAATATCTGTTACCAAGTAAACTTAGTATTGCTGAAGCAACACAAGTCCCTAATGGGCCCCCAAAACTTCTCAGAAAGCTATTTATCAACTGAGTTATATCTGGCTGTAAAATTGACATTGACCTTAACCTATTAACTCTGAAACTCCAACTTGTCTTGGATATGTAATAGCTTACCTGTTTTGCTAAGGCTTACCTGTTTTGACTAAGGTCGAGTTTCTGCAGTAGGGGGAACCAACAGAGAGCCAGTCCCTTGATACAGTCCAGACTGTTGTCCTCTAAACACAATGTCTGTAGTAGCACCTGATTCTTCAGATCGGGCAGCTGTAACATTATAGTATGATCATCACGACACATGGCTCAAAAATATCTACTGTATATTTAATTATTGGAACCTTTCTCTTATAAAGATTGTACATCATATATCCTTTGATTTTATTAATACTAGTTGCACATGTCTTGTGGACTATAATAATAGAGAACTAGGCGTGTTCAGATCACATTTACCAATTGCAAAGCTACAGAAGATTGTATTCATTCCTGTATAGAACAAGCACCCGTCTTGCATATCATTTTATTGATATCATCATCTGAGCACCTTTTTAGGAGAATCCTGAAGAATATTTTCAAAACAGAGTTTGAGGACCTGGGGGGAGGGGTTAGTGTACCTATACATACCTGAAGTAGGTTGTTAGAGGAGAGTTTGAGGACCTAGGGGGAGGGGTTAGTGTACCTATACATACCTGAAGTAGGTTGTTAGAGGAGAGTTTGAGGACCTAGGGGGGAGGGGTTAGTGTACCTATACATACCTGAAGTAGGTTGGTAGAGGAGAGTTTGAGGACCTGGGGGGGGGGGGTTAGTGTACCTATACATACCTGAAGAAGGTTGTTAGAGGAGAGTTTGAGGACCTAGGGGGAGGGGTTAGTGTACCTATACATACCTGAAGAAGGTTGTTAGAGGAGAGTTTGAGGACCTGGGGGGGGGGTTAGTGTACCTATACATACCTGAAGTAGGTTGTTAGAGGAGAGTTTGAGGACCTAGGGGAGGGGTTAGTGTACCTATACATACCTGAAGTAGGTTGTTAGAGGAGAGTTGAGGACCTAGGGGGAGGGGTTTAGTGTGTACCTATACATACCTGAAGTAGGTTGTTAGAGGAGAGTTTGAGGACCTGGGGGGAGGGTTAGTGTACCTATACATACCTGAAGTAGGTTGTAGAGGAGAGTTTGAGGACCTAGGGGGAGGGGTTAGTGTACCTATACATACCTGTGTAAGGTTGTTAGAGGAGAGTTTGAGGACCTAGGGGAGGGTTAGTGTACCTATACATACCTGAAGTAGGTTGTTAGAGGAGAGTTTGAGGACCTAGGGGGAGGGGTTAGTGTACATACATACCTGAAGTAGGTTGTAGAGGAGAGTTTGAGGACCTAGGGGGAGGGGTTAGTGTACCTATACATACCTGAAGTAGGTTGTTAGAGGAGAGTTTGAGGACCTAGGGGGAGGGGTTAGTGTACCTATACATACCTGAAGTAGGTTGTTAGAGGAGAGTTTGAGGACCTAGGGGGGGGGGGGTTAGTGTACCTATACATACCTGAAGTAGGTTGGTTAGAGGAGAGTTTGAGGACCTAGGGGGAGGGGTTAGTGTACCTATACATACCTGAAGAAGGTTGTTAGAGGAGAGTTTGAGGACCTAGGGGGAGGGGTTAGTGTACCTATACATACCTGAAGAAGGTTGTTAGAGGAGAGTTTGAGGACCTGGGGGGAGAGGTTAGTGTACCTATACATACCTGAAGTAGGTTGTTAGAGGAGAGTTTGAGGACCTAGGGGGAGGGGTTAGTGTACCTATACATACCTGAAGAAGATTGTTAGAGGAGAGTTTTAGGACCTAGGGGGAGAGGTTAGTGTACCTATACATACCTGAAGTAGGTTGGTAGAGGAGAGTTTGAGGACCTAGGGGGAGGGGTTAGTGTACCTATACATACCTGAAGTAGGTTGTTAGAGGAGAGTTTGAGGACCTAGGGGGAGGGGTTAGTGTACCTATACATACCTGAAGTAGGTTGTTAGAGGAGAGTTTGAGGACCTAGAGGGAGGGGTTAGTGTACCTATACATACCTGAAGAAGGTTGTTAGAGGAGAGTTTGAGGACCTGGGGGGAGAGGTTAGTGTACCTATACATACCTGAAGTAGGTTGTTAGAGGAGAGTTTGAGGACCTAGGGGGAGGGGTTAGTGTACCTATACATACCTGAAGAAGGTTGTTAGAGGAGAGTTTGAGGACCTAGGGGAGGGGTTAGTGTACCTATACATACCTGAAGAAGGTTGTTAGAGGAGAGTTTGAGGACCTGGGGGAGATGGGGGTTAGTGTACCTATACATACCTGAAGTAGGTTGTTAGAGGAGAGTTTGAGGACCTGGGGGGAGATGTTAGTGTACCTATACATACCTGAAGAAGGTTGTTAGAGGAGAGTTTGAGGACCTGGGGGGAGAGGTTAGTGTACCTATACATACCTGAAGTAGGTTGGTAGAGGATGAGTTTGAAGACCTGTTAAACATGGGGGAGGGGTTAGTGTACCTATACATACCTGAAGTAGGTTGTTAGAGGAGAGTTTGAGGACCTGGGGGAGGGGTTAGTGTACCTATACATACCTGAAGAAGGTTGTTAGAGGAGAGTTTGAGGACCTAGGGGGGGAGGGGTTAGTGTACCTATACATACCTGAAGTAGGTTGTTAGAGGAGAGTTTGAGGACCTAGGGGGAGGGGTTAGTGTACCTATACATACCTGAAGTAGGTTGTTAGAGGAGAGTTTGAGGACCTGGGGGAGGGGTTAGTGTACCTATACATACCTGAAGAAGGTTGTTAGAGGAGAGTTTGAGGACCTAGGGGGGGGGTTAGTGTACCTATACATACCTGAAGAAGGTTGTTAGAGGAGAGTTTGAGGACCTGTAAGGGGGAGGGGTTAGTGTACCTATACATACCTGAAGAAGGTTGTTAGAGGAGAGTTTGAGGACCTAGGGGGAGGGGTTAGTGTACCTATACATACCTGAAGAAGATTGTTAGAGGAGAGTTTGAGGACCTAGGGGGAGGGGTTAATGTACCTATACATACCTGAAGAAGATTGTTAGAGGACAGTTTGAGGACCTGGAGGAGACACAGCCTATTGAGGTCCTGACAGTCCTGTAGGTGGTTATGGGAGATGTCTAACACCTGGATGGTGGGCGTGTCCCCCAAACTACTTGTACTGATCAGCTGGTTATTGGACAGATCAACCGTATGTAAACGTCGTAACGAGTGCAAACCACCTGTGGGGAAATAAAGTGGCATGTGTCACTATAATAAATAAGAATGTTATCCATTAAATTAATGATTTCATGTATTCAAAGTATGTACGTATAGAACTTTTGCAGAATTATAAACTACTCCAACAGCAAATATATAATAAGCCATGGAAGATCTAGTCCATTAAATGTTACAGGCAAAAGCAAATTTCTTGTTATATATATGTTTAAAATTCAATTCATGCTTAATTTTTTTATAATAATTTTTTAGCAGTTTGATGGTCATATGCTTGCTTAAATCCTGCCCACATAAATATTTATTCCTAACACCAGCTAGATTTCAAAATACATAATGTACCACTTTGGTATACTCTTACCAACTAGATAAATCACTACTCTGACTTCTACCTACCTATCCGTGTAAGTCTGTTGTGAGACAGGTCTAACCAGCGCAGATTCCCACAGCCATCCAGTCCATGTATGACACTTAATTTATTGTGAGATAGATTCACATAGGATAGGTTTCCGAGGTCCTTCAAGTCTACATACTCAATAAAGTTGTGCTGAAAATAAAATATTAACATTGTACTATTTGTAGATTTGAAGTTTCTATCTCTCAATTTACTATGTTACATTCATACAAATGTAATGAATCTCCTGATAACTAAACACTTTGTTTGTTTATGTCCTAGTAACAGTCCAGGACCATTTACAGTTTTGGAGGTGTATAAAAAGCTGGAGTACCAGAGGAAAACCACCAACCTACTGTCAGTACCTTATAACTGCCCCACATGGAATTCAAATTTGAAACCTAGAGGTAGAGGGCTTGTGGCAATTTGTTGGAACATCTTGACCACTCCGCCACCACTTTGTACCATTAGGAGCAGACTCTACATAAAACCTAAACAGGCTGTAGCTATATGACTGACTGGTGTACCATACCTTGAAGTAAACAAGCCTTAGCTATATGACTGACTGGTGTACCATACCTTGAAGTAAACAAGCCTTAGCTATATGACTGACTGGTGTACCATACCTTGAAGTAAACAAGCCTTAGCTATATGACTGACTGGTGTACCATACCTTGAAGTAAACAAGCCGTAGCTATATGACTGACTGGTGTACCATACCTTGAAGTAAACAAGCCTTAGCTATATGACTGACTGGTGTACCATACCTTGAAGTAAACAAGCCTTAGCTATATGACTGACTGGTGTACCATACCTTGAAGTAAACAAGCCGTAGCTATATGACTGACTGGTGTACCATACCTTGAAGTAAACAAGCCTTAGCTATATGACTGACTGGTGTACCATACCTTGAAGTAAACAAGCCGTAGCTATATGACTGACTGGTGTACCATACCTTGATGTAAACAAGCTGTAGCTATATGACTGACTGGTGTACCATACCTTGAAGTATGAAATGAGAGACGTAAGGTGCGATAACAGAGTTATCGTTCCTTCGGAACGAATGTTAACACGACAACTTTTACCTACCAACACGCTTATAACCGCAAGTTGAGTAATAAGGAAACTGACAGATACTTTTAAACAATATTTTACAGTTAAGTAAATCTGGGCGTGATCTATCGACTGAGATAGATGTTGACTGTACGAAAATTCATTTGTGTAAAATATTTTCAGTCAAACAGGCAAAAATCAACATTTTCATCTCTAGTTTCTGTTTAATTCGTCCTAGCGAACAAATGCTCATAGTTGACAAACTGAGATTCTACACATTATTAGTAAAAGTAATTCTGAACAAAATGGTATTTTTGGTTTTTGGAAATATTATACAGAACGACCACAAGACGGTCTTGGAAATTGATGGTATTTCGCAGGTTCTCAGTAAATTTCCACGGCAGACGATATTTCGGGACTTGTGGGCCTCCTTCCTTCAAAGCTTTTCTGACCGACTGGATCAATGAGTGGACCATTCACAAATGAGTCGTATTTATGAAAAAATCTGTTTATTTCATTATATAATTACTTAAATTTATCAAAAAGTTTTATAAATCTTGCAATGATATCCAAATATTTTTTGGGATTTGCGTGTATTGTGGAAATGTGTGCTGTTTGGGGCGTTCAACCGCACAAAGGATTGCAATTCGACAGCGCCACCTGGTAGAAGGAATGTGCATGGTAACGTTGTGTCACTTGTGTATCCGGTTTGAACCGGTTCGGATTGATGTTGAAAGCCGCCTCGCTGTTCAAGTTACAATCGGCAATATCAGGTAAGTAGGCATAGTTATGTATTTTAATTGTTAAAGCGATCACTATCGGCGGATGTTAGTATTATTCGCTATCTTATATTTGAGGTTGCTGTTGTTTATTATGTACCGAGTCTGATCATGACAGCGACTGAATCAAGCGTTAGGCCAGACAACACTACATAGATTGAATTTAATTTTTAAAAACAACTCGTACATGTAAACTGACAGTCTATTGTACAGATTCTGAGACAGATGCCGTTTTAATATGTTCTCCTCATATTGCTTAAAGGGACAATTCAGTAAGGCTAATTCGTTACATAACCACGAAGCAAAATATGACATTAATGTATTGTTCTACAGTCCTTATGAAACATATGACTAGAAATAGCGACAAATTCCACAACATTGTTAAGTATTTTGATTAATACCATTGAAATTCCAGATCGTTGATCAACACGATTAAGCAGATACAACATGTACGCTGTTCCCTTACCCGAGTCAAAGTCACGCACGTTAAACAAATGCAATACATAACCACTGAGGAGTTGATGAAATTATTTTTAGACAAGAACATGCATCTAATAATGTTACCACAACTGTAAGAGCGATTTGAGTATTTCTAGACAAAAAATGCTTTACTACACAGGCAAGGGTCAGGGTTCGGCATACAAGGCTATGTGTAATGGCGATTGAACATTTCACATACATTTGACTGCAGTGGGCTTTTCTGACATATCACAGTAAAACCAACTAATCTAATTTCCATTAGAACTGGTTTGTTTCCGAAATATGTGCAAGTTTTAATGAAGTCTTAGAGCGAATTGTCCCTTTAATTGTATGATTAAATTGATACCTACTTTAACTAGTAGCGTAGTTAAACCATACTGTACCCGTTATCAGATGACATGTTTTGTTGATCAGTTGCAGTCTAAAAATAGCACCGAGTATCAGCTGTACCGTGATGAGATCAAAGCGAAAGCGAAAGACACGTCCATGCGACAATATCAGGCAAGGGATATAGCCGTAAACTAAATATAGTGACAACTAGGCTTAAAGAAGAAGACAAACATGAAAACTGGTAGTTTGACAATGGATATGATGAACATTATTAGTTAGTTACATGTAGATGTGCACTGCAGTTTTACATGACACGTTGGCCTAAGCTTAACATATGCACTATTTTTACATTACCTTAAAGTTACTGTACACTTAGGGGAGGGGGGCATAGTAACAACAAGTTTTCAAAAATTAAATGTTCTGTATATCAAACACTCAACAGTCTCTTCAGTTTCGGTTTTCAGCATTTCAGAGACTTTTTAATTGATTTTTTTAAACATTTTTTTTTTTACATTTATTCTAAAAATGTTCTCTACTGGGACCCAACCAGTAGTCGTGATTATGTGCATATTCTACTGTGTGTCCAGATTTACGAATGTCTGAAGCTGCTGACGAATTCTTCATCAAGGTGTTGGTTTGTTTATGTGGAAATAATATGTTTCATGAGATGCAAAGAATTATTTTTTCCCAAATCACGACTACTGGTAGGGTCCCAGTAGTTTGTCTAAAAAATGTCTCGGTCTCCCAGCCAATTCCTGGACAAACTGAATATTTTATAATTATTAAACAATAACTTTTGGGAATAGATCTACAAAAATATATATATATATATATATATACATAAAAAAACACAACTATAAAACAGTTTTTTCTCCCTAGCGCTTTCTCGGCTCATGCCGGTCTTCAGGGGTTTGAATTCTTTTATTTGTAAAACATGACGTCATAGTACAATGACGTCATAGTAAGATTACGTCATGACATGGTACATAAAGATATTGTGAATGGTTCTGGAAGAAAATAACAAAAACATGAGGACGAAATAAAAACTAATATGAAGTTCCTTTGTCCCGTTCTGAATTTAGCACAGGTTTCATAAGTTGAATGAAATACATTTCTTTATTTTCTCTTTTTAAAAGATCTGAATTGGACATTTGATATATTGGTAAAATAAAAAAATTATCATTAGCACACATATGACAATGTTCGTTTACTGTTAAATATCTGAGATGGTCTGTTTTGGTTTGTTGTCGGTGTAATGTAACTCTCTTTCTCAATTCCATTCCTGTCTGACCAATATAAAAATCTGAGCATTTGCTACAAATAAGTGCGTATATGACATTTTTGGATGTACAATTCATATTAGTTTTAATTTTGAAATTAAAACCATTTTTGAATGTATAATTTTTACACTCTATAATAATATCACATGTTTTGCAACGCTTTTGCATACATTTAGTGACAGAAGTATTTTGCATTTTCGAATCAAGTAAAAACTTTATAAAATACGCTTTAAGGTTTTTAGGTTGACGCTTGCAATTTATTATTTTCTTGTTAGATAAAATCAATTTCATTCTGTCGCTATTTTTCATGTAATCTTCACAACCTTTTACAATTAGAAAAATATTGTAGTTGTTTGGATTAAAAGTACTGACAAAAGGTATTATATTGCTTTTGGATTCCACTTTATTCGATTTCCTTAAATGAATAGGTCCTTCTTTTTTTGCTCTTTCAACTCCATAATCTATAACTTCTTGCGGATAATGCTGTTTGCGCAGATAAAAAACTAAGTTCTCTAAGCGTTCAGCTAAAATAGTTTTATCACTTACGATTGTGATTAGACCAGCATCTAAAAGAATCCTTCGACCAAGGAAAAAAATGGAGAAGTCACCGCCATTGTCGCTTCCGGTTACAACAGATGGTACGACATATATTGGTAGAATTTCGCGACGTTCTTTTTTAGAAAAGCGCCATCATCAAATGAAAGGCGGGGGAAAAACCAGGACTCATTGACTGAACAGGTACTACCAAAAGTTATCAATTTGTCATCGCGCAGTTTAACGGAACATGAAATTAATTTGCTTAAAAAAGGTCTCAAATTTTGTCCTACTCCAAAATCAGATAAGAAAGAATTAGAATGCGATGTTTTGCGATTTTGTAGACAACTTAGATTGGAAGAAAAATATTTTTCTGACAATTACGATCAGTCCACAGAAAATTTACCACTTGTGAGAAATAAGTCTACTTATAATCCACCTAAATGTGACGATATTGTTTTAGAAGAAACCATATCTAGACTAAAGAAACATCCGCTTCCTATACAAAATAGAAAAAGTAATTTGTCTTATCAACTAAGAAAAGCACAAGAAAATTTAGCACAAGACAAGACAATAATTATTAAGGAGGTTGATAAGGGTGGCGCTGTTGTTGTCATGGATACTGACTACTATGCTAAAAAGATTAGGGAAATGTTATCCAACAAAGAATTTTATAACGAATGTAATTCTGAACAGGATGAGATGACTTTTAAACAAATTGTAAACTTGGTTAACAGAGAAGGCGGTGAACTTCTTAAAGAGGAAATAGATTACTTAACAAATTTTTCATTTAAAACTAGTTACTTTTATGGTTTACCAAAGATTCATAAAAGCAGTCAAATTGCTAATGCTATAAAAGAACAAAATTCTGAGTTTATTACTATACATTGTCCAACTGACTTAAAAATTCAGACCTATAGTCGGTGGATCTAATAGCGTTACACAACGTCTAAGTCATTTTTTAGATATCATTTTAAAACCACTTTGTCCTACAGTACCGAGTTTTGTTAAAGACGATTTTGACTTTTTAACAAGGTTACCAAAAAAGGTTGTACCAGGTAGCAAATTGATTTCGTTTGATGTGGTTATTTTATATACAAACATTCCTACCGAACTTGGTTTAAAAGCAGTCAATTTTTGGCTAGAAAAACACCCTGCTTTAATTCACAATCGAGTAAGTAAAAACTTTATTTTGGAAGCTTTGAAAATAGTTTTGAATAGAAATGTGTTTTATTTTGATAATTCATATTATCGGCAATGTAAAGGTACAGCGATGGGGACAAAGGTTGCCCCTACGTATGCTACTTTGGTTCTTGGTTACCTAGAGGAAATGCTTTACACAAACATCGGGAAAATAGACAATGAACAAGCTGATTATTTAAGAAGGAATTTCATCAGATTTTTAGACGATTGTTTTATAATCTGGCAATCAGATAAAGATATAAATACATTATTTCAAGAACTTAATAAGCTACATCCTGATATACAGTACACAATGGATTCTAGTACAGTAAAACTACCGTTTTTGGATATATCTGTACATAGTAAAAATGGTGAAATCACTACTGACTTGTATTGTAAGCCGACGGATTCGCATAACTATCTTGATTTTTATTCAAATCATGCAAGGCATGTAAAGCTAAATATCCCCTTTAATTTAGCGTCCCGTCTAATCACAATCGTAAGTGATAAAACTATTTTAGCTAAACGCTTAGAGAACTTAGTTTTTTTATCTGCGCAAACAGCATTATCCGCAAGAAGTTATAGATTATGGAGTTGAAAGAGCAAAAAAAGAAGGACCTATTCATTTAAGGAAATCGAATAAAGTGGAATCCAAAAGCAATATAATACCTTTTGTCAGTACTTTTAATCCAAACAACTACAATATTTTTCCAATTGTAAAAGGTTGTGAAGATTACATGAAAAATAGCGACAGAATGAAATTGATTTTATCTAACAAGAAAATAATAAATTGCAAGCGTCAGCCTAAAAACCTTAAACGTATTTTATGTGCGTCAAAATTTGATTCGAAAATGCAAAATACTTCTGTCACTAAATGTATGCAAAAGCGTTGCAAAACATGTGATATTATTATAGAGTGTAAAAATTATACATTCAAAAATGGTTTTAATTTCAAAATTAAAACTAATATGAATTGTACATCCAAAAATGTCATATACGCACTTATTTGTAGCAAATGCTCAGATTTTTATATTGGTCAGACAGGAATGGAATTGAGAAAGAGAGTTACATTACACCGACAACAAACCAAAACAGACCATCTCAGATATTTAACAGTAAACGAACATTGTCATATGTGTGCTAATGATAATTTTTTTATTTTACCAATATATCAAATGTCCAATTCAGATCTTTTAAAAAGAGAAAATAAAGAAATGTATTTCATTCAACTTATGAAACCTGTGCTAAATTCAGAACGGGACAAAGGAACTTCATATTAGTTTTTATTTCGTCCTCATGTTTTTGTTATTTTCTTCCAGAACCATTCACAATATCTTTATGTACCATGTCATGACGTAATCTTACTATGACGTCATTGTACTATGACGTCATGTTTTACAAATAAAAGAATTCAAACCCCTGAAGACCGGCATGAGCCGAGAAAGCGCTAGGGAGAAAAAACTGTTTTATAGTTGTGTTTTTTTATGTATATGGAAACCATCACATGGACATTGTTCTTTTTTATTTATATATATATATATATATATATATCTCATTATACAGATACATTTAAAAAATTAATAAGTCATATCGGTTAAGGTATTACACGAATAAAAATATTATTTGCTTTTGAAACTTTTTTTTTTAATTACTTCATTCTTTACATGTTCGCAGAATATTTTTTCACTGGGATTTAATAAAGGGAGGCAATTTACTATTTGTTCATTTCTAGGTATATTTTCTAGCATAAATAATGCTAAAACACAATTAAAAAAATAGCCAAAATATAGAAATGCATGTACTATTCTAATAGATTTCTTGTTTATCAAGATTGATATTGTCTATTTTTACCATTTTCTTATTTATATGGGAATTTTTTTTTTTATATAGAATAGGGTTAGCCGAGACCTATAAATCAGTGGGTTTTTATTAGTTTAACGTCCTATTATCAGCCAGGGGTCATGTAAGGATGTGTGGTTTGTTGGTTGAGGAAAGCCGGAGTATCCGGAGAAAAACCAGTCGAGTGACAAGAGTGACCCAGAGGTGAGTCTGGCTTGAGTTGTGGTAATATGTCGGGACATCTTAACCACTTGGCCACTGTGGCTCTTACTATTATATGATAATTATATACAAGACATTTAAAAACCGTTTATGTCATGCCATTATTTAAATTAAATATCAGAAGAGAGGAAAGCCAGAGTACCCGGAGAAAACCCACTGACCAGCAGTCAGTACCTGGAATCTACCCCACATGGGATTCAAACTCATAAGCCAAAGGTAGAGGGCTTATGCTAAATATGTTGAGACATCTTACCACTAGGAAAACACTGTCCACATCCCAAAACAAGCTACTCCATCATTTTCACCTTCTAAATAACCAGCGCGTCTTAATAAGTGACTAATACTGATGAAAGGACAGAAAACAAAATTAATCATGAACATGAAATTCAAGTGATTCTTGTTCTCTAAAATGTATGTATTTGTAAGGTATTTAGTGTTTTACAAGGACGATATTGTCTATTGTTACCAATTTCTTACTTATATGAGGAAAAACAGTGTCTTTTCGATAAAATGGGGGTAGCAGAGCTTTTTACATGATTATTCATGAACATGCATATTTCCAGGATACATGTAAGAATACAAAACTTGTGATGTCATATACAATTTCCAAATCTTATACTGGGTATCATGTCATTATTTATAAATTAGAATCTGGATTTTTTAAAATGATTTGTTTTTTTACATCTTTTTTTTTAAACTCATTTAGCTATATGCTTAAGGCAAAAATCAGACTGAATAAAGTTTTCAAGATTAAGTAATGTCTGCATGGTGCCCAAAATATCCTGCTTTATGGAGTTATCTCCCCCTACTGACAGATTCTTTGGAAAAACACAACTGTATTTATATCCCTTCGCTGACTGAACATTTTTACAAGTATTCTTTCTAATTCGTTACATTAATAACATTATATAGTACTTATGATGCAGGTAAAACTCTTTGAAACCAATAAGTTGTATAATGACATGATTTTAACTTTCAACATTTCTATGTTTTAATTACTGAACTTGAAAATGCTATAACATAGCAAAAAAAACATTCTTCATTAAACAGTATGTACTGTAAAAGTAATGTGAAGTTGGTCCTATCCTAATAAGAAAAGGTATTAAAATTAAAAACAATGAATTTTTCCATTACTACTGAAAACTGACTTTGAAAGGGTGTGCTTTCATTACCAAAGTTTATTATAACCGCACACTTAAACACGGAAATTCTTAACACAACACATGTACACCCCCCCCCCCCCCTAGCAGATTTTCTGTATAATAATTTTTTTGTTCCCGGAGACAGTGTGATATGAAGGTTTATTTACCCTTAGATGTCATATTCCTCAAAAATAAACCTTCATATCACACTGTCGAAGGGTCCATAAATGTATAGAATTGATGAAAAATAATTTGGTAGACCCATAATACCCAAGGCAGATTTTCATAGGAATACAAAACAATAAATAGCCATTTTGGTGCTACTTTTATTAGGGAAAGTAACCTAAAGACAAAATAATGCATCTTATCTTAACAGGTAAATACATAATTCACCAAAAATGTGTGTTCATGTGTACATTCAGGTGCTTTTTGTTAGGAAATTAAAATATACTTCCGAAGATTAGGATGAGACGTGAAAGAATAGGACTACCTCCAATTTAGAATTGGTAAGTTGTAATAGAATCGAACTATCTTCCGAAGGTTAGGATAAGTCGTAATAGGATAAGTCGTAAAAGAATCAAACTGCCAGTTTTGAAATGGGAGTACCTGTAACATGCTGAAATGGAAGGATACCTAGTTTGTTCAAATAAATGGACTTGACCTTGATTTAAGGTCACAGTGTCAAATGAGCTTAAATCTTCAAATGACTCCTCTATCAATAATTGGCTGGCCTGTAGTCATATGCATGGTATATGTAATATTTTGCAGCATGCTGGGCTGAAGGGCAACTTAATATGAGTTTGATCAAATGAATGACCTTGACCTTCACAGTCACAAGGGTCAAATAAACTAAAATTGTAAAATGACTTTAAATTGTTGGATATGTTTCCTAAGCTTATGAAACCGCTCTCTTTTAAGAGTAAAAGCAAGAGTTATATCCCGTTCGCGACACTCCTTCATACAGACAAAATAGATCAGAGATATGTTACATGATCCCTTGTGCGTTATTCTTCATTCAGTTTCCATACACGTTTGCACTGTATACATGTACATTTATATGCATAGCGCATACTTTGGAGAATTATCACGAGTTATCGTGGTCCTTTATGTCTCTCATTTCATCTGCAACACCCCTTAAGGTGTTGCCCAACTAGTAAACAAGCTGTAGCTATATGACTGACTGGTGTACCATACCTTGAAGTAAACAAGCCATAGCTATATGACTGACTGGTGTACCATACCTTGAAGTAAACAAGCCATAGCTATATGACTGACTGGTGTTCAATACTTTGAAGTAAACAAGCTGTAGTTATATGACTGACTGGTGTACCATACCTAGAAGTAAACAAGCCTTAGCTATATGACTGACTGGTGTACCATACCTTGAAGTAAACAAGCCATAGCTATATGACTGACTGGTGTACCATACCTTGAAGTAAACAAGCCGTAGCTATATGACTGACTGGTGTACCATACCTTGAAGTAAACAAGCCGTAGCTATATGACTGACTGGTGTACCATACCTTGAAGTAAACAAGCCGTAGCTATATGACTGACTGGTGTACCATACCTTGAAGTAAACAAGCCGTAGCTATATGACTGACTGGTGTACCATACCTTGAAGTAAACAAGCTGTAGTTATATGATTGACTGGTGTACCATACCTTGAAGTAAACAAGTTGTAGCTATATGACTGACTGGTGTACGGTACCTTGAAGTAAACAAGTTGTAGCTATATGACTGACTGGTGTACCATACCTTGAAGTAAACAAGTTGTAGCTATATGACTGACTGGTGTACCATACCTTGAAGTAAACAAGCTGTAGTTATATGACTGACTGGTGTACCATACCTTGAAGTAAACAAGTTGTAGCTATATGACTGACTGGTGTACGGTACCTTGAAGTAAACAAGCCGTAGCTATATGACTGACTGGTGTACCATACCTTGAAGTAAACAAGCTTTACCTATATGACTGACTGGTGTACCATACCTTGAAGTAAACAAGTCGTAGCTATATGACTGACTGGTGTACCATACCTTGAAGTAAACAAGCTGTAGCTATATGACTGACTGGTGTACCATACCTTGAAGTAAACAAGTCGTAGCTATATGACTGACTGGTGTACCATACCTTGAAATAAACAAGCCGTAGCTATATGACTGACTGGTGTACCATACCTTGAAGTAAACAAGCCGTAGCTCTATGACTGCCACTGGTACTGAGGTGTGTACCATACCTTGAAGTAAACTAGCTGTAGCTATATGACTGATGGTGTACCATACCTTGAAGTAAACTAGCTGTAGTTATATGACTGACTGGTGTACCATACCTTGAAGTAAACAAGCCGTAGCTATATGACTGACTGGTGTACCATACCTTGAAGTAAACAAGCTGTAGTTATATGATTGACTGGTGTACCATACCTTGAAGTAAACAAGTTGTAGCTATATGACTGACTGGTGTACGGTACCTTGAAGTAAACAAGTTGTAGCTATATGACTGACTGGTGTACCATACCTTGAAGTAAACAAGTTGTAGCTATATGACTGACTGGTGTACCATACCTTGAAGTAAACAAGCTGTAGTTATATGACTGACTGACGTGTACCATACCTTGAAGTAAACAAGTTGTAGCTATATGACTGACTGGTGTACGGTACCTTGAAGTAAACAAGCCGTAGCTATATGACTGACTGGTGTACCATACCTTGAAGTAAACAAGCTTTAGCTATATGACTGACTGGTGTACCATACCTTGAAGTAAACAAGTCGTAGCTATATGACTGACTGGTGTACCATACCTTGAAGTAAACAAGCTGTAGCTATATGACTGACTGGTGTACCATACCTTGAAGTAAACAAAGTATATGACTGACTGGTGTACCATACCTTGAAGTAAACAAGTCGTAGCTATATGACTGACTGGTGTACCATACCTTGAAGTAAACAAGCTACTATATGACTGACTGGTGTACCAACCTTGAAGTAAACAAGCCGTACTGGTGTACCATACCTTGAAGTAAACAAGTGAGCTGATATGACTGACTGGTGTACCATACCTTGAAGTAAACAAGCCGTATAGCTCCATACCTTGAAGTAAACAAGCTAGCTTATGACTGACTGGTGTCCATACCTTGAAGTAAACAAGCTGTAGCTATATGACTGACTGGTGTACCATACCTTGAAGTAAACAAGCCGTAGCTATATGACTGACTGGTGTACCATACCTTGAAGTAAACAAGCCGTAGCTATATGACTGACTGGTGTACCATACCTTGAAGTAAACAAGCTGTAGTTATATGACTGACTGGTGTACCATACCTTGAAGTAAACAAGCCGTAGCTATATGACTGACTGGTGTACCATACTTGATACTTGAAGTAAACAAGCTGTAGCTATATGACTGACCTTGAAGTAAACAAGTAGTATATGACTGAGTGTACCATACCTTGAAGTAAACAAGCCGTAGACTGGTATAGATGACTGACTGGTGTACCATACCTTGAAGTAAACAAGCCGTAGCTATATGACTGACTGGTGTACCATACCTTGAAGTAAACAAGCCGTAGCTATATGACTGACTGGTGTACCATACCTTGAAGAAAACAAGCCTTAGCTATATGACTGACTGGTGTACCATACCTTGAAGTAAACAAGTCGTAGCTATATGACTGACTGGTGTTCCAAACTTTGAAGTAAACAAGCCATAGTTATATGACTGACTGGTGTACCATACCTTGAAGTAAACAAGTAATAACTGGTGTACCATACCTTGAAGTAAACAAGTTGTAGCTATATGACTGACTGGTGTACCATACCTTGAAGAAAACAAGCCTTAGCTATATGACTGACTAGTGTACCATAACATGAAGTAAACAAGCCGTAGCTATATGACTGACTGGTGTACCATACCTTGAAGTAAACAAGCCGTAGCTATATGACTGACTGGTGTACCATACCTTGAAGTAAACAAGCCTTAGCTATATGACTGACTGGTGAACCATACCTTGAAGTAAACAAGCCTTAGCTATATGACTGACTGGTGTACCATACCTTGAAGTAAACAAGCCGTAGCTATATGACTGACTGGTGTACCAAACCTTGAAGTAAACAAGCCATAGTTATATGACTGACTGGTGTACCATACCTTGAAGTAAACAAGCCGTAGCTATATGATTGACTGGTGTACCAAACCTTGAAGTAAACAAGCTGTAGTTATATGACTGACTGGTGTACCATACCTTGAAGTAAACAAGCTGTAGTTATATGACTGACTGGTGTACCAAACCTTGAAGTAAACAAGCCATAGTTATATGACTGACTGGTGTACCATACCTTGAAGTAAACAAGCCGTAGCTATATGACTGACTGGTGAACCTTACCTTGAAGTAAACAAGCTGTAACTGTTTACAGGACTGTAGTCCGTCTACAGCCACCAGGTTACAGTTGGTCATAGAAAGGTATTTCAGACCCCAACACTGACCAAGAGTGGATAGGTCACACCCAGGGAGATCCTGCAACTGGACAGTGGTCACCTAGTAACAAAAACAAATACTCAAAATATCACCAAGAAAAATCTTTTGTTTTTAATAGTTAGAACCTCACGTTCATATTCTTCAATTTTCATTATCAATCTTCTATTAATGGTCCTTATGAACATGGCAAATTTTGGTGATTGAGCAAAGTGGAGAAAATGCATGCCTAGTAAGATACAATACTCTTTGCTTTACCTGTCGGAGTGTGTCCACCTGAGCAGCTGAGGTTATTATAAACTTGTCGAGCGGTTCTAACTTTTTGGCTGAGGACGGTCGCCTGGATGGCTTCTTAGTGGTAGTTGTCTTCAGCTTCCAAGGCTCGTTACTTACTTTACTGTAATTAAAAACATCACAGAAATTATGTTTAAAGCAACCATAAAAGATGTAATTTACCTGATAATTTGTTTTTACTAAAATTATAGAGTAAATAGAATAGAGTTGTAAATTAGCAAACAAACTGATACAATAAAAGATAATCAAGAAAAAATCATGGAGTCTTATAAATCACTTGTGAAATATTCATGACGTTTGTTACCACTGATTATCAACATTCAGACACTTTGTCCATTATGAAAAAACAAATGAGCATAAAAACAGTAAGGAACACTTGTGGATGTGATTTTCTTGGTGTATAACTTGTTTCCGGTAATTACCTCCAAGGAATACATGTCTTGATCCACTCCAGCCTCCGAATCTCCGCTCTGTCAGGCAGACCTAACATCATTGCTCGCTGATCACCTTTCCTGTGTAAACAGACAACAAATAAATTATTACAAACTTTTTAAACTACTTACAACTTTGAAAAGTTAATTTCAGAACTTGGCATAACTGATAACTCATACATTCGAATACATAGGTATAAATCAATTTTTCATATGCTACCACCAACAAACAGATACATCAAGGTCTTTACCTTTTCTTCTCCTCCTGATCAGTAGACTGGTTCAGTGAATTGTGGATGCTGTGTTTACTGGATCGACTACTAATTCCTCCCTCCCTCCTACTACTTCTTGGAGAAGCGACTTCACCATTCACTTTTGAACTTCCCATTTCCTGCTTTTGCTTTTCCTGGTTATTTTTTTGCTCCTCTACTTCTCTTAGCTTTTTCTCTTCCTCCTCTTTCCTTTTTCTTGTGTATTCCTCTTCTCTCTCTTCTTCCTCTTTCCTTTTTCTCTCCTCTTCCTTCTTTTTCTCTTCTTCCTCTTTCTGTTTTCTCTCTATTTCAAGCCTTTCTTCCTCTTCCTTTTTTCTTTGTTCCAGTTGCTTTCTTTCTTTTTCTTTTTCTTCCTCAAGCCTTTTGAGTTCTTCTAATTTCCTGGCTTCCTCCTTTTTTCTCTCTTCTTCAGCTTCAAGACGTTTCCTTTCTTCTTCCTTTCTCAACTTTTCTTCTAATTTCCTTTTTTCCTCTTCTTCTTTTCTCAGTTTTTCTTCTTGTTTTCTCTTTTCTTCAGCTTCCTTTTTTCTTTTCTTCTCTTCCAATTCTCTTTCTTTTTCTAATTTTTTCTGTTCTTCTTTTTTCCTTTTTTCTTCTTCTTTCTGTCGTTTCTTTTCCTCTTTTTGTCTTTCCTCTTCTTCCTTCTTTCGATTTTGCTCTTCCTTTTCCCTTTCTTTTGCTTCAGTTTCAAGTCTGAAATTAAAAGTTAAAGAAATAGGACATGTGGAAACAGAGGATATATTAAGGTGATGTAGTGTTAAGAGTTTATTCTCTTCAATATATTTGTTACTGTCATGTTGATGTCTATTTTAGATAGTAAACATCTGGTAAATACTTTACGAATCTCTATTTCTCTCCAAAAAAGGACAAAAATATAAAATTGTATTTCAATGTTTAAACATTGTGTTTTAAGTTTTTGTTAAAGATGCTCCATCGTCGACAGAGCATAAATGATATTCATCATTTGAACAATAATTGGTGTTTAATCATGTATATATATGCCTAGTTAACACAAAAAATAACATAAAATAATTATTTCGCCTTTGGTGCATGCGCAATCATTACTTCATTCCATATAGGATATAGTGCAACAGAATTTTTTCGGGATGCAATTAATTATTTTTCATATTTTTAACTTGAAGTAAAATTAGAAGCTCAAACTTTTCAATGGTGGTAATGGTGTAAAGTAAGTAACTTTTGTAACTGAAGAAAAATACTAAATCGTCTGCTCCTGTTTTTTATGGTGAAAAAATACCATTTGTCAGTGGTGGAGCATCTTTAAGAAGTATATACCTTTTTGTTTCTTCTTCTTTTTCCATTATCTCTCTACGCTGTTGAATCATCTCTTCTGCTTTCCTTATTTTTTCTTTCTCTTGTTCCTTTTTCCGAACTTCAGCTTTTTCTTCTAGGATTTCTTTAACAGCTTTGTTATCTTTTCTAACACTGAAGTGAATATGACATTACTATATAACAAACTGTAGGATATAAACACCTTTATATATTACAGTATAACTTGTCTAAACCAGTCTTTGTCTAAACCAGATCCTTGTGTATTCCACAATAATATTTTTCCCCGTCTTTATTGTAATCAAAACCAGCATAATACATAAACTTGGTTATACCAGCAAAATATGCTAGTCAAGTAGACGTCTGCTTCAGACAACTTATACTTTTTTTCGTAGTTTTGTGATAATTGTTTTTAATTTGATTATATCTCAATAAAATTCTTAAGCATATTCTATCTGTGATAAACAACAAGAGGCCCAGAGGGCCTGTATCGCTCACCTGGTTTGTGATGCCAAGTAATGTTCTGAATACAGGTTCATTATTTCTTTTCTGTAGGAATTTTAATATTTACCTCTAATTCCCCTATTAAGCCCCGCCCCTCCTGCCCCCCCCCGGGGGTCAGAGCCAAAATTTATACAAGTTCTGTTCTCCTCCCCCAAGGATGTTTGTGGTCGAATTTGGTTACAATCCATGCAGAACTCTAGGACAAGTAGCGATTTATAGGATTTACCTCTATTTTCCCCTATTGAGCCCCGCCCCTCCTGCCCCCGGGGGGTCAGAGCCAAAATTTATACAAGTTCTGTTCCCCTTCCCCCAAGGATGTTTGTGGTCAAATTTGGTTACAATCCATGCAGAACTCTAGGACAAGTAGCGATTTATAGGATTTACCTCTATTTTCCCCTATTGAGCCCCGCCCCTCCTGCCCCCGGGGGGTCAGAGCCAAAATTTATACAAGTTCTGTTCCCCTTCCCCCAAGGATGTTTGTGGCCAAATTTGGTTACAATCCATGCAGAACTCTAGGACAAGTAGCGATTTATAGGATTTACCTTATTTTCCCTATTGGGCCCCGCCCCTCCTGCCCCCGGGGGATCAGAGTCAAAATTTATACAAGTTCTGTTCCCCTTCCCTCAAGGATGTTTGTGGCCAAATTTGGTTACAATCCATGCAGAACTCTAGGACAAGTAGCGATTTATAGGATTTACCTTATTTCCCCTATTGGGCCCCGCCCCTCCTGCCCCCGGGGGATCAGAGTCAAAATTTATACAAGTTCTGTTTCCCTTCCCCCAAGGATGTTTGTGGCCAAATTTGGTTACAATCCATGCAGAACTCTATGACTAGTAGCGATTTAAAGGAAATGTTGACGGACGAACGACGGACGGACGGACGGACGCCGCGCCATGACATAAGCTCACCGGCCCTTTTGGCCAGGTGAGCTAAAAATGTCCTTTAAAGAAGAATTACTGGTCAAAATCACCATGACAGTCAATTTGTGGAGTACAAAATTATGTATTTTAATCTAGATCTACCTCACTTTTAATGTTCTGAAGTCCACTTTCAATCAGCATACCACTTACGTGTAGCCCCTAAATACAGATTGTATCTTAGTAGCAGCCTGCTCCTTTTTCTGCTGTTTTTTCGTCTCCTCCTCTTTCCTTCTGACCTCAAAAGTTTTGTGTTCTAGCTCTATCTCTTCACTTATTTTCTTGATGTTTTCCTTTAAATAATAAACAAATAAAAATAAAAATGTATCTCTCCCTTTTTAATTCTTTTATGAACAATTTTAATTTGAATTGTATTAATATGTATAAGAGCTGAAAACCTTAATTGAAAAGTAGGGTGAGTCCTGACTGTAAGGTAATGAATAAATTGACAGCTTCTCACAGTTAAAGAACCTCCTGACTTGAAATCCTGAAACTTAAAAATTCCAATTAATCCACTGTGTTTTGTCCAAGAATATCCTTCCATTATAGATTCAAATAGACATACATGTACATACATATCTAACTAGAACTAGTACTAGAACACTTTGGTTACATTAACTTTGAATTAAGGAGGTTTGACTGTTCATCATTTCTGTTTTCAGACAAACACTAAGACTTATAATAATTTTGTACCTCATGTTGTCTCAGCACTGTCTGTTGTTGTTCGTTGTTTCTTCTTTCTTCCTCCTCCAATCTCTCCTGCTCCACCTACAACACAATCATCTAACATTATAATGAGGAATTCATCATATTGTATATCCAATATCTCTAATACCTTGTGTATAGTAATTTGATGTATTTTGTTTGTTACAAATTTATGTAAGTATCTTTTAAAAATTTTGAAAAACTATTGATTGAGCATGTACTTCACTAATACATATTGTAATGCACTGTCGCGCTATGGGGCCAATATACTTGCATGTTTATATCATGTATAGTGACCCCCTGTTACATACTTTAATGTCTGAGAGTGAATAAAATCTGCAAATCTGTCACAACAAAACTTTTCACAGTAATTATATCTAATTGCACTCAAATGCTTTGTTGATATAAATATGTTATGACTAGGCCCCATCTCCATAACTTTGAGTTAATAAGTTTTTTCCTATGTATGTATAAATGAAGATTACATTATGTTTTATCTTTATTCCATGAAGATTGGGATTAAAGATTTATAGACTTGTCACTGGAAACAATTCTCATATAATCATGTAATGTTTCTTTTTCATTAGTGTGATATTAATTGATATAGATCTCACCAGTCTCTCTTTAGCCAATGTTGTGACCTCTCTCTCCAGCCGTTGTCGTTGTTCCTGTCTTTTCCCCTCAGTTTCTTTATTTAACAGCTCTACTTCTCTTCTCTCTTCTTCCAGAGCCTAAATTATATGTAACAGATTATGGCATATTGACTTGTGGTTATCGTGTCATTGTTGGGTTTTTTTTTAAAAATAAATATTCAGAAATAAATTGACAAAATATTTTTGAACATCAATGTCAGGAATAAACCAACCATATTACACTATTTTTTTAATAAAGATATCTTGTACTTAATCTTATAGCTAAAATATAAAATGTGAACATTTCAAGTAAGTGCATGTAGAAGCCTGATAAATTGTATCCAATAACATATTTTAATGATTATCTGCATCACATATTGTTTATGTACCTGGTAATGACTAAGATTAACTTTGACCTCAATGTCTTATTTCTTCTGTATTTGCATATTACAGAGTTATCTGCCCTTGTGGAAAGGTCTGTATTGTGACGTCATGTGCTTGTGAGCGCAACATCATATTTTTCTGAGAAAACATTGTGGATTTCGCTCATAAAAGAATGATGTCACAATGAATTCCTACCAACAAGGGAGGTAACTCGGCACTCTAGTAACATTCTTAGGTATAACTCCTGGTGACTCACGGCTTTTAGTCTCTCCTCTCGGATCCTGTACTGCCTCTCCACATTATCTATCTGCTCCCTCATCTCCCTCTGGAATGCCAGCTGTCGTTCATCGACAAGGACCAGCGCCTTTTCATCACCAATACCTAACAAAAATCAACATCACACATCAAATTGTCAATCACTTATCAACATCACACATCAAATTGTCAATCACCAATAACAAAAATCAACATCACACATCAGAATATTGACATTTTATTGTACTAAACTATCATATTGATGTTTATTTTTGCGATTTAGACTTAAATCTAAGCAAGTCAAAATTTCATGATATGGCTATGGGAGTACTTATGAATTATCTATTACATATCATTTGTGAATGACGCATTTGCAGAATGGTTTATTTTCTTGACGGATATCTGTCTCTTTGTAACAACTATTAATCCATCAGAGTTTCTGAAGATAAATTTCGGTAAAAGAGGAAATAGATGATTGTGAAATTACATACCTGGACCCTGATTTCCTGGCCCATCACCAATACCAGCCAACACTATAGGCTCGGCTTCCAGATCAGCTCCAGTCATATCCTCAGTCGTCCTGGAAATCTCCTCCAAAATCTGAATTTCATACAACATAAGCAACCTTACCATATTTACTGTAATTGACTAACACCAACAACATGTAAATCAGTATTTCAAAAGGTGCAGGACATTACATATGTATTAAAACTTACTATGGCAAATACAGCAGACCTTATTTATAATTTATACATGAAACTTTTCCTTTTTCTTTGAAATGGCAGCACACAGAAGGTAGCATCATAGAGATATCTATAAACTAGGCTGTTACATGATTGAGAATTACAATAGTAACATGATTACCTTCCGACGGAGCTCGTCAGGGTCTTCACCTTGTTCGTTAGCTACCTCCTTTAACAGTTCTAAGTCGTCAACAGCAACTACGGCATTGGAATCTAAAATTCAAATGGTTCTTGACTGACTGTATCATAAATTATTATTATCTATATAAGATATATATAATACCCTGATATTGTGGGACAGCATGACTGCATTCTAAACTCAACAAATTATAACCTTGAATTTAACAGATAAATTTTATCAGTATCAACTATATAAATTTAAAACTTACAAACTCATTATGTTGTACAATGTAATTAGTGTTGAATCAATTTTAATTGATAATTGGTTGATTATAATACAATCAATAATTAGAAAATCGTCCACAACCAAACATAAACTGTGATTTTACAATCTTTATTGCAACACTAGTTGTAATAAACAAAACCAGAAATGAGACCAACCATCTGTTATGGTAAGCCTGCTCTCGCTTGGAATCTTATGGAGAAATTAGTTCTTTTCTCTTTCTATATAATGTGAGTACTATATCTATCATTCTAAGGTATAAGCGTTATTGAACTTACACACAGTACAGTTTACATCCAGCAACTTCACAAAACTACACACTGGATGAGTGAATCATTTAAATGAAATATTAATTAATAATCCAATATTATTCTAAAATCAGTCACAGTTCATAGATCAGGGCCTTCTTGTGAATACTCAATATTTGATTGGAGCTTAATTGATACACAAAGTTTAGTATAGTGTACTGGCAATTAAATAAAGTAGAAGAAGAATTCATTAATTTTAAAAGGCATTGTATATAATGATAATACAACAATGTATCGAAATTTCACTATCATACATAATAGTGACCTTGTGTACTTCCTTTGTTCATGTTTAGACCCTGTCATCCTGTATTTTTATTTTGTCCATGTAGTGTGACCTATGACTTTGTATCTTTATTTCATCAATGCAGTGACTTGTGACATTGTGTTTTTCTTTGTCTGTGCACAGTGACCTATGACCTTGTGTACTTTGTCTGCATGCAGTGACCTATGACCCTGTGTACTTTGTCTGCCTGCAGTGACCTATGACCCTGTGTACTTACCTTGTCTGTGTACAGTGACCTATGACCCTGTGTACTTACCTTGTCTGTGTATAGTGACCTATGACCCTGTGTACTTACTTTGTCCATGCTTATAGTTGATGAGTTCATCACATTCTTCCAGTTCTTCTTCAAAAGCTGCAGTCTGTTTTTTCAATAGTTGGAAATAGTTATCCATTTCTGATGGAAGGCCCTACAACAATTATAAAAATCATAATTATTTAATCAAAATTTGATTTTGATCACATCCAGTCATCCTTAGGAACCCCGCTTCTATATTGCTGTTGACAAACTGTAATGATCCTTAAGTTTCTTTGTGATTGATCCCGTACTTTAGGAGGAGATATCGTCAAGATTTGTAGATTATACACAATTACCCAGACAGACAACTAGACAGGATGGTTCCAGTATATTCCCCATCAATTTTGTTGCACGAGGTATAATAACTCTGACCTGTTCAGTACTTACCATGTCCTCCTCCCGCAGACTGACCACTTGACCATCATCCAGGCCAGGAATATCAGCTCCATTATCCCACTGACCATGATTATCATCTTCGTCCTCGACATCGAGCTGCTGCAGCTGCTGTTGAATTTCTGCCTCTATAAGCGCCTCCTCATCCATCATACCACTCACACCTGATGGGGGCATACTAAAGCTCCTGTGTCAGTAGGATCGGTTTGTAACACCATTGATAAATCTATAAAGAAATTCAGTTTCAGTCTTGAATTATAGATTATCACAATTTTGTTTTGATCACTAACAATTACTATATTAAGTATAACAAGGTCATATATTTCGAAAGTAAAAAGATGAAAGGTACTAAGATCCATGATTTTAATAAATACCAAATTAGGATTGAAATAAAGCAAATATTACATAAAATGAAAGGTAAGCAACATCCATAAAACTTCAAGACACTGACACATGTATATATGTTCCTAAACCTAACAGTCACAAGTCCAAGATACAGGTAAACCTAGTCAAAACTTCTGAAAGTCAGGAGATATTTTCATCCAAAGACTTGATAGTCCACATGCCTAATAGTCTGAACTTAGTCTTATAGCCCAAGGGTCCATTAGCGTAAAGGATTATAGTCCAAGGGTCTATTAGTGTAAAAGTCTGATAGTCCAAGGGTTTATTCGTGTTAAGGCCTGATAGTCCAATGGTCCATTAATGTAAAGGTCTTATAATCCAAGGGTCCATTAGTGTAAAGGTCTAATATTCCAATGGTCCATAAGGGTAAAAGTCTGATAGTCTAATGCTCCATCAGTGTAATGGTCCAGCAGTCCAATGCTCCATTAGTGTAAAGGTCCGGCAGTCCAATGGTCCATTAGTGTAAATGTATTATAGCCCAATAGGATCTAATAGTGTAAAGTCTGATAGTCCATAAGGGTCCATTATTGTAAAGTCTGATAGACTTAACGTTAAGGGTTCATTAGTGTTAAGGTCTGATAGTCCAATGGTCCATTAATGTAAAGGTCTTATAATCCAAGGGTCCATTAGTGTAAAGGTCTGATAGTCCAATGGTCCATAAGGGTAAAAGTCTGATAGTCTAATGCTCCATCAGTGTAATGGTCCAGCAGTCCAATGCTCCATTAGTGTAAAGGTCCGGCAGTCCAATGGTCCATTAGTGTAAATGTATTATAGCCCAATAGGATCTAATAGTGTAAAGTCTGATAGTCCATAAGGGTCCATTATTGTAAAGTCTGATAGACTTAACGTTAAGGGTTCATTAGTGTTAAGGTCTGATAGTCCAAGGACCTGACTAAAAGTCTGAACTTGGTCTTATAGTCCAATGGTCCATTAACGTAAAGACCTGGTGGTCCAAGTGTCCATTATTAGTCTAAAGGTCTGAAAGTCCAAGGATCCATTAATGTAAAGGCTTGATTGCCAAAGAGTTCATCAGATCTTGGTCTCTTAGTCCAAGGGTCCATTTAGTGTAAATGCCTGCATAGTCTAAGGACCCAGCTGCAGTAGTCTAAAATTGGTCTTATAGTCCATGAGTCCATTTGTGTAAAGGTCTGATATCCCAATGGCCAATTAGTAGAAAATATCTTATAGTCCAATGATACCTTAGCTACCTTAAAGTTTGCTTACAAAGTACTAAAATAATTTTTGTGAAGTGTGTTTTTGGTTTTGACAAGTATCAACTCAACCGGCAAAAAAATCTAGCACCCACATGCTTATATTACAATTCGAAACAATATCGTCCAGAAATCGGTATAATCTTAATTATTTCGCAGAATGGTAATGTATTTTGCTAAAGTAATAAGTTCATTTCTTACCAGTCGATGATCATGTTTGCTTTCAAAAATTGTTTACGTTCGCCATTGGCGTTGGCATGTCTGGTTGATCAACGTCAGAGAGGCGCTTGAAATGGGTCGCGGGATTGACTAAAAACCGGATAGGCCTACAGTATCCCATCAAACTAAACGTAAAGGGCTATTAAAGGCCCACTACCTTTCCCGGTAAAAATTTAAATGTTTCTTAAAAATATTAAAGATGCTCCACCACTGACAAATGATATTTTTTTCTCAATCAAAAACAGGAGCAGACGATATAGTATTTTTCTTCAGTTACAAAAGTTACTTAGTTTACACCATTACCACATTGCCCTATATGGAATGAAGGACTGATTACGCATTCACCAAAGGCAAAATAAATTAAACACCAACTATCGTTCAAATGATGAACACAATTTTTGTTCAGTCGGCGGTGGAACATCTTTAATAACATAAGCAAATACATATGGATGGCCTCAGATGAGGTAACAACGTTAAAACACCAAACTGGTAACTGTGAAGATTCAGTTCGCTGTTTTGCCGTCTGGCGCAGTGCATAGTCAACTACCGGGCGCTATTTAGGACGAAGACGGGAAACATAAGACGACCCGCGTTATGAAAATACACATTTTATTTATTTCAATTAAATTGTTTCAGAAGATGATGATAAGTGTAGTATTAACGGTAATAATAACTTTTGCGGCTCTACAAAATTATCGATCTCTTTTTACATTCCCATTTTAAAAATTAAAGTAATAGTAATGGACGCAGGCAAGCATATGCCCCGATATCCATATCTAAATCACTCTAACAGAATTTGATCTAATAATTTTAATAGTTTTTTTTATTATCCTATTCTGATATTGTGTCCGAAAACAACATATGAAAAGTTCCTTGTCCTTCAATTAGTTATTATTCGAAGAAAGTGTATGATTTTCCTATTCCATGGTGGTCCTCGAACACGATAGACTTCTGTTTCCAATGATTTTGCTTCTTTACTCAGCTCTCTTTCCCTTTCTCTTTCGCATTTAGTTAGGTCAGTTCGTGTCTGTATAGCGGAAAACTTATGATGGTCCTTCAGTTTTTTAATGTTTCTGAAAATTGTTTTTTTTCATACCTGGGCAGTCTAGACACATGAGAACCGGCCGGCTAGTGCCGTTCGCTTCTGATGTCTTACCAAGTCTAATAACTTTCCTAATCCCAAATACATTCAAAATGTCTTCTACCATCACTGTATCGGCTTCCATTCGTTTTCTTCCGTCGTGTTCAGATTGCTCAGAGATTCCAAATAGGACGATGTTATTTTCCCGTGCTTTTCTGTCCCTCATTTCTGACACGATCACATCCGTAATTGGCTGTGATTCCTTTGTTTTCATCTGTATTTTAACTTCATCCTGTATACATGCTTTGATATCTGTAATATCAGTTTTATATTTCACATTTATCAATCTTTCAAGCTCTGATATCCTTCGTTCATATTCTTCCATTATTTCTCGACATCTTTCTTCGATTTTTTCTATCCGTCAATAAACTTTTTTCCCCTGTCACCCTACAAGGTGAACAAAACCACATGGAGTCCGATGTTGATAGGATTTCATATTTGCGTGTGTCAAAGTCTAGGCATCCAATGCAGAAATTGCTTTGACATCTATCACATTTCATAATGTTCGTTTTGCTTCCTACGTATTGTTTTGTGCATAACATACAGTCATTCTCCGTATCTGTACCCGCATCCTGACAGGATTCGTCAGATTGGGAAACGGCTGCTTTGGATCCAGATTTTGAAACGGATTCAGCTCGTGTTGCTACGGAGCCTCCAGGATTCTTTGAACTTCTGGTTTTGCTTTTTGTCATTTTACAAGTATCTGTTTCATACTCGATGACAGAAAACACACAAATCAGATAAAAAACATAGAGTAGATCACATTCATACCTAATTTGTTAATATTTATCGCATTATAGAGTAAATATAGACAAAAAAACTGCTCCATCACCACAGAGCTCCCTGGAACACAACTGTAACTATGCCGTTTCAGAAAGGAAGTGGGGCTTTAAAAACATTAATAACATCAAAAAATACATATCGATGACCTAAGATAAGGTTACAACACCAAACATACTACACCTATCACCACCTTGTGAGCATCATTTTAGTTCATCGATATAGATTTTTCATATTGTTGTTTTTAATTAAAGGCCCATTACCTTTCCCGAGCAAAATATAAAGGTTTCTTAAAAAAACATTAATAACATCAGAAAATGCAAACCGATGACCTAAATTAAGGTTACGACACCAAACATATGCAAGATTTCCTGCGTAACAAATGAAAACAGTGGAGAGTCAATTCGCTGTTTTGCCGTCTGGCGCAGTGATAGTCAACTACCGCGTGGTATTTAGGATGACGGCGGGAAACATAATACGACCCGCGTTATGAAAACAAACATTTTATTTATTTTAATCAAATCGTTCAGAAGGTGATGATAAATGTAGTATTAACGGTAAGTTAACAATTTTTGCGACTCTACAAAATTATCGATCTTGTTTTATATTCCCATTTTAAAAATTAAAAGCCGTTTCGGAAAGGTAGTGGGCATTTAAGAAACTTACTTTTGTCTCGAAAACGTAGTGGGCTAACTCAATCTTGATATCTGTTGTTACGTACCTTATTTTGACCTTTTCACACTTGTTTTATGGTGATTATCCTATTTATTTCTTCACCAGATGTTGGCAATGCTGCCCATAGTACTGTAAAGATTTCCGCGTGCAATTATTTCAAGTGTATATTGCCGTGACGGTCAGGATTCGCAAAAAATAATAACCAATGATTAATTTTAATAATTGTTTATAAAAAATGCATCGCCATAAAATGCTTATAAAATGCGAAATAAGCTCTGCCAAAATAAGCTGGTTTATATGCAGTAAGTAGATCTATTTCTTTCTTTTTTTCTTCAATCTGAGCAAGAATTTAAAAATCCTTTATCTAAACCAGAGATTTAAATCTGTCTGAACGATTTAAAAAAAAAAAGTATGACAGGATCTAATTTTGTTTTAAATAAAACTACTAGTCTAGTCAAAATCGATTTTTGACTACCATTCTAATCATAAATTCTTGATATAAGTTATTGCCCTTGGTAAGTAGCTCTTCTATGCGTGAAACAAGAATTAGTCCATTCAAGCGACATCGTGGCGAAGGAAGTTGGCCAACACGACTGTCAAAATGATGCAAATATCAGATTTTCAGAGTAAGAAAAAATGGTTTTCCATATTTTAATCAATTTTGACCTTTTACACACATGATATATTGGCGTAAGTGCTGAGGAAAGTGTTTCTTTCACAATTTAGTCTTGGCTCGAAGTGTCAACAAATGTTGTCATCTGCCGGTCGGGTCTGTTCTGTTGATAAACACAGTCCATCACTACCCTATCCAGGCTCCACTTTTACCAACATTCCTTAACTCTAAGGAATTCATTATCTTTGAATTATCCATAGGGAAACACCAGATACTTTAGTTAAAAGTTTACAAGGAACAGAGGAAAGTTGATAAAACTGGAATGTACACAGTTACTGACGGGACAGTATGCACTGTAACAGTTAGTTACAATGATTCATCTGAACTTGATGGTCATACGCTAGCCTTCAACTGGAAGCCTACTTAAAAAGTTTCAGCAATGGTCAATATTTTATTTTATATTTACATAGGTCGATACTACAATATTTTGTAAAAATCTGTCATCATCCTGTCAGATTGTCATATTGTACTGCTAATGAAGTTACATACATAATACTTAAATCTTATTTTAATGTGATATTTTTATTCAAGGCGCAATATAGATGTAACTATTTTGTAAGAAGGTGAAAATCCTACCAGAATATTAATTTCATATGTATATGGTAATTATATACACTTGGCATGTAGTACATTTTATCTGTCAAAATGCTTCAAGTCTGCTGTCAGCTTGTCAATTGCAAGCTAGCGAAAAAATACTAGGCCCTACATATACAGTTAGACTGAACCTACATCCACCCCATATACCTAGGTTCTGCTGATGAGTACCTGTATTGAACCTTCTCCACTACAACGATATACGTAGCTAGGGCTAGAATACATAATATGCATGGGTGTCGACCCAAAAAACCCAATTGATACATAACCTTGATGATATTTTCTCAAAATTTGTTTTTTCTGTAAGAAAGAATAATATTGAATTTATTTGACTATTGTGTACATGTGTGTATATAAAAAAGAGGGATTTATTGCCCTTTGTTAACACATTGCTTGCCATATAAATTTTCAAAATATCACTTCACCTGCTATAAAATTTATTTCTTTATTTGACAATAGAAATTGGTGTCGGACTGACTGGATTTGGAGTAGCCTTCCTTTTTCTTGGTGTACTGTTTTTCTTTGATAAAGGTTTGCTGGCGATTGGAAATGTAAGTAATGCAGCAAATATTAATTAAATAGCCAAATATACTACCATTAATAACATCAATCTAATATAAATTAGACTTGTAATTCTGCTCCACTACGATGCTCTACCTTACACTCTAATATAAGATCTAACAACTGCCCGTTTGGGGTCACCTCAGCATGACTCATGGCATAGAATCAGAACATCTCGGAACATACTGTTAGCCAATTTATACTTCCAAGAGAATCATACCGAAGATTTTGTAGGCGACACACTGATTGGCTAACCATAGGGGTCATGCTGAGGTGACCCCGAACCCGGAGTTGTTAAATCTTATATCGAAGCATAAAACGTAGTGGTCCGAATTACTGCTACTATTTTCTGCTCTTGACTCAAATTTCCTCTATGCTGTAAACTGTATAGAAAAAATAGATATGGCTTAATTAGTTTTAAAATTATCTTTCAGATTCTCTTCATATGTGGACTAGCATTTGTAATTGGCTTGGAAAGAACTGTCAAATTTTTCTTTCAAAAACATAAACTGAAAGCAACAGGATTTTTCATTGGTGGAATAGTGGTAGTTTTGATTGGTTGGCCTGTAATTGGAATGTGTGTGGAAATGTATGGATTTTTTCTCTTATTCAGGTAAGACTTATAGATTTATCATATATACTAATTTCTCAATATGTTCCTAAAATATCTACTTGATAAAGGAATTATGATGTTTCACAATATAGAATTGTTAATATTTCAGGAATATGGCTTATATTTAAATAACACATTAATTTTGGTAATATGCATTGAGACAGAAGTCAATTGTTCCATAATTGTCAAAATTTAATCTGTAACTCTACATATTTTTTTTCTTCGTCTTTCAGTGGATTTTTTCCAGTTGTAATTAATTTTTTACGAAGAGTTCCAGTCCTTGGAACTTTACTCAATATGCCTGGGATAAGAGCAGTAAGTTAAATATATAACCAACTGTATGTGTGTAAGGGCATGATCAATTATGTGTGTAAGGGAAGGGATGTAAATCTGCTTGTCTTGAAATCTGCTGAGACCCATTTGTAACGATCTACAGTGAGGGAGATCTGCAAATCTTAATAAAGCCACCCAAATAAAGATCTTTACACACACGCAAATCTATGAAGGTAATTCCCTTCCTGCCCACAATAATTCAAGTACAATAATAATTGATAAAAAAGACAGGTATGGATGATACATGATAAGGAGATTTAAAGGCTTAGCTATAAAAATAAGCTAGATATGTTTGATGATAAAGTACTGATATAAAATCCTTAATTATAGGTATACTAAGTGTTACACTTATCATTTTCTACCTCAGAAATTATATAAGATTGCCTTGGATTTAAAAGTATAATTATTGACTCATTATTATTGTATGTACTGATATACGATTATCAGATTGTAAAGTTGAGGATTTTAAAAATGTTTACACCCTAGATTTTACCAATAGTATGAATTACATGTATTATCATTGACAGTAAACTTAACACTTGTACTTTTATTTTATTTCAGATTGCAGATAAACTAGGGGAATCCAACTCGATGGTATAAAAATCTTTTTGTGACTTTATATCTCATTTGTATCATGATTACATTTGGAATGCATGCTGTAAATACAAACTTGTGCTGGGTGTGTGGCGGTCCTGTAGAGGTTATGGGATGAGAGACGACGCTTTGTAAGAGATTATCGGTCTAAACATTAATTTTTGCTTCGTTAATAAGGATGTAACTTTAAAGACACAGCGATTATCCTTTGCATGTTTTTTCCTATGAAAAATGTGGGTCTAGTTTCTAATATTGAATCTATACCCTATTGTGGATTAGCCTGACCTGATATGTAAGCCGTTGACAATTATCACATCGACACCTATGTCCATGTTGATTACCAAAGTACTGGATGGTGCTATATAAAACATCTGATTAAGGGATTTTTATACCAGTGGACACCTTAGTTTATTTATTACAGGTTTATAAAGATTTGAACAATCCCATAATGACTATCGTATATTATGATGAAATCTACTGGGTATACACATATCCTGTATTTGGTTATTCGGACAAAATGTGTTTCTTCCCAAATTATTTTCTATATTGTTAGTCTTGACAGACTTGCTGTATTTTCTTAAAATTGATATTTTAAGGTAGCTTTGTGTTGTCTTGAGTATAAGATTGAAGAAAATTGAAAATGAAAACGTCTCACATGTAAATGGTTCAAAATTTACTTGAATGATGAAAGAGGATTGAAATATTCTAAGGACAAAGGAAAGATTTATATCTCAAGCAAAAATCTCCGCGGACTTTTGGAGAGAAAAACGAACAGAAATTGTGAATTTATGGATATCATATTTAAAGCTATTACTTGAATAATGCTTGTAAGTTTTGGATGTTATTCATAGATACCAAGTTAATTAATGATTGGATCAGGTAAATTCCACTTGTCTTTAATGCCTATTTTTATACTGATACAACTAGTGCCATGAGTTAAAACATAAACCTGAAGACAATGCTATTTATTTTATTATCTGATAAACAAACAAACAATTGAAGTATTTTTACTGTGTTGTTGGCTGAATGTTTGTGGTGGTTATATTTGATGGGAATGTGTGTGTTAATGTGGAATTCAATGTAATTTATGAGAGTGATTGCTGTGTAAGTGCTTTGTATGTTCACCGTGATAAAAGGGTATACATCGATAGGACAAAATCATGACATAGGTAAATTGGAATAATAAAGAATTTTGGATAAAATTTCATTTTTATAAGCCTCCTGAATTTCTTATATATATTTCTTTGTAAAAGACACAAGAAAACGTGCAATATGTTACAAAGTGACGTGAACAAAATTCTACAAACTAACAGTTTGTGTACGAATGAATTTGTGTCTATGTAACAAATTCAATATTAATTCTGCTAGTTAGTAAAATCATACCCAGCATTACACTTTATACCAATCATATTTTGTAACAAATAATTGTTGTCCTTGAAAATGTTTGATTAATAAAAATTGTGATAGAAGAACAAAACTGAAATGTGTATTTTATACATAACAGTTCAGAAACTTCATTGAAGGAAACATCTGTAATGAAACATTCATGTGAGCTGATGTTTTTTTTATATTCATATTAATATTTGTTTTTACTCTAGTATTTATTTCATAAAGTAGATTAATACATGTACCTGTAACTTAACACTGGATACAGGAAGCTATACCTTGATCAATACAAAAACAATAACTTTGATTATGATGTCTAGAAATTATAAATGTTTAAGTAACTTACTTATGCTTGTACCATGTTGCAGTGTCCTCAGTCTGCCCATCAGTCGCCATTTCCTTAAAATAAAAATCCTTAAATCAGTATGGTATTTCAAGTCACTCTAGCCTTTTGAGTTTGTGAGTTGTACATGTATACCAAAATGAAAAATAACATTTTTTTCTCTTTTTGCCACCATTTCCAGGATAGCTATAAAGGTCCATTTCCAATGTTTTAAACAACACATTTTAATAAGAAATGCTTGCAGTTTTCATTTCAAATATTGTAAGTGAAGGTGGCACTATGTGGGACATTTGGATGTTTATATATACCTACATTATACCTGGTGTAGCGGCCACTTCTGTATTAAAACTACTTGCGTAAAAAAACACCTCATGGGGATCCAAAATGGCAAAATCTCCACACAATTTGACCTGTGTATATAGACCGTCTGACTATAACAATCGTTTTATCTTTGTCACCTGTGTAGTCATTATAGACAAGTTAAACAGAATGAACAAAGTATGTCATTTTGGCAATGCTCTTTACAGTCTTTCATCAGTAATCTGCCATGTCGGCGGATTATAATTAGCATGGAAATATATAACCGGATGCTGCACTTAATGTTTAAATCGAAGTTACTCTCACAAACGTTACATATACACTAAAATAATATTAAATCAGGAAATATGTGTTATTTATTCATTGCTTTATATGTATTTTCTTTGTATTTTGAAATATAGATTTACTTTGTATTTTGAAATATAGATTTACCTGTGTTTTGAAATATAGATTTACGTAATGTAATTATCAATGACGGATGTAGATATAAGTAACGTGGATTATGTTCTACGAAATTTCATAAAATACCACTGTATGGAAACACGTATTAGATATCTAGTTGTATATCCGAATTTCTCCCTTTATTATGCATAAGACATCATTGTAACAGACTTTAAATCGGTTCTGATTTTGAGTCTAATCTGTAATTTGATACAAGTATTCAAAAATATTATTGTAAAAACACTTTTTAGTATAATATAATTTAAAAACTGTGTATTATGAATGATTCCTGTTTTCTTGTTAATTGAGTATTGAATATTTCGTTATGTATAAATATCATTTGTAAATACGTCTGTAATGTCAGTGGAAATAATTCATTTATTGTTGTATGGAACTTATGATAATTTTGAATGAATATGCTGCAGATTGAGCATAATAAAGATACGTAACTTTTTTATCATTGAATTCTATTATGATTAAAAATGCATGCCAAGCCAAAGGAATAAGGGAAGACGTATATTCATTAGTGAATGTAGAAATGTGTGATGTTAAGTGTTAATAAATTGATAAATCAATGGATAAATTGATAAAAGTAGAAATATATGGCGGTATATACATTATTTGATTTATAATATTAGATAAAGAAGAACTAATGTTATACTATGTCTAATGACTAGTCCTTTCCTGTTTCATTGACCGTCCTTCTCGCGATTAGGGAAGAGGACAGCTTTTTACATTGACAGTGATCATATGATACAACAGGCGAAACGAGAATAAATATCAATGTATATATATATGTTGTATTAATTTAGATTGCGCTCTGAGATACTTCCATAGATCTGTCCGAAAACTGTACACGGCAGCCCGCCAGATCTCTTCCTATCTGTCAGTATGTAGGAAATGTATACCATCAGACTCGAGTCACACCACATCACTTTGCCTTATTGATGATGTAAAGGTACAGGAACAGCTGTTGGTGAAGTGTATATCTCTACTTAACACCCCTTCAGTGGGATACGGGCACAGACGTGTTTACATACAACCCAAGTCTCTATAAAAACGGATTAGTCCTTGGAAATGTTTATCCGCACATCACTGTGTACATGTTTCAACCTTGATTTGTTTTTAATCTTTTTTGAGGAAGGATATACAAGTGTTTATTGACGATTAAAGTTTCAAGATTTCAAGTTTGAATGGATCTATATCAGATACGAATTCGACAGATTTTGTTTTATGATTAAACACTGGTACTTAAAAAAACCCAATCCATTTGCATGTACTCAAAATGTTTTAATTATGCATCTGCAAAACACTGAAACAAGACGCACTAAAATAGTTGTCTTCATGAAGACATTGGAATTACGCCAGAATTTGATATTAATTAATTTCCCTGTAATCAACAGATAGTGCAAGGTTGTGCCCGCTTCCTTTTTTTCTAAAAGGTAATTACAATGTTCTAAAAATACTCCCAGGGGCTTATGACCAGGTAACAATCATTCGTGCCCGCAAGAAAAAAGAAATTAGCGTAGTTAATGAATCTTATTAGCAGTTGTTATTTTCATTCTTTCTCTCTTACAGAACGACATGGCATAGATAGGAAAAAAGGTAATTTGATTTGTATCATATTTCTCACCTTGTAGAAGTGCCAGCAGAAAGAAGCTTCAGTTTGATTATTTGGCATAAGTCACCCAGCGTTCTGTACTTATGTAAATAATACCACAGGGGGCCAACTCAATGAAAATGGATGTTGTCATACATTTTTTTTGTATTTGGTGGATGGACTGATGAGTATATATGACAGTCATGTAATTTTTTTTCAAAAAAATACGAGATTTGAAAAATTATTAAAAAATCGGGATATTTACTATATGTTTTATAGTAAATATCCCGATTTTTTAAATAATTTTTCAAATCTCGCATTTTTTGAAAAAAATCACATGACTGTCATATATACTCATCAGTTCATCCTCCAAATACAAAAAATGTATGACAACATCCATTTTCATTGAGTTGGCCCCCTGTGCAATGAATTATGATTCGAAAGAATTTTTTTAATCGAAATACTGTATTGACGGGTAATTCCAGGGGTGCCAATCTACGTCATCATCATACAACTTTTTTTTTTTTTTTTGCTAGATGTTTTCGCTCTTAATTGGTCATATTAAACACATTTGCCTACCATGATTGTTTCAACGCTGGCGATAACAAACATAAGGCGAATGTATTATCTGGGCACAGTTGTTCAAGAGGTGATTAGGCTAATATCAGTTTAACAAATTTTTTCAAGTGAAGATCTTATAATTTCTTTTGAAGTAAACTTGAAAAAAGTACTCCGTTCTTTACCCCTTGCCATCTTAAGAGGCGATATATTCACAGGTTTTCCATATAACAAGAAATGAAAATTTCACTAATCGTGTGATAGCGAATTACCTTTTGAACAACTGATATATTACAATGTAATTTTGCTTGTCACGAATATAAAATATAAAATAACCGCGTCATATTTTTGCAATATGTAACATGTGCGATCAGGCATAAAACGCTAGATAATGCTTATAAATGTACTCTATGTTGGTCTGGGTTCCTTGAGCATTGTCTTTTTTAACGCTGATGGTTGTTAACGGTTACTTATCGGCGCTTGGTGATGAAAAGGTTACCAACCATGCTGGCATTGATAAAGGTATAAGTTGGCACTTCTGAATTCCTAATAATGCAGATTGCAATTGACATAATGGCGAGAAAACTAGAGAAAACGCGAAGAATGACTTTGTACAGAATGTTGTTTTATTTACATTTCATATGTAAGTAAACTCTCCATTTTCACTTTGAATGGTTGGCACTAGGTGGCGTGGTTATACTTACTTTCATTTTCAATCATGTTATTTAATCACTTCATTCAATTCCTCTTTGGTTCAATAGCTGCGTATCTGTTTATTTCAAAGAAAAGCAAAAATTGTTGACAGGTAATGTACATGTATATGAAAGTTCTCTTCTGAAAAACACATTATAAGTGGAGAATATTCGTCCAACCTCGTTGAAGTTTCCACCAATTACTTCCTGTTCCATTGTATATTGTATGCTTTGTGAGCCGTCCTCTCGTTACTGCTAATGGCTGATTGCCTTGTCGGTCTTGTTGGTGCTAGTTCACGATCATTGTCTGTCAGGTTTTGTTTTGCATGACAGTTTCACTAAAGCCTTCACAAGCACAAAAAGTAACTTGATACTTTACTTGGGGAAAATATATTTCAATGACAAAACTTTTTTTGCATGCACGTATGTTCGGTTATGGGCTTTCGAAATCATAATGACCTTATAAGTGCTACACCTCCATCAAATTGTATGTTTATCAGTTTAAAACAGAAAATAAAAACAACTGAAATTGTGTTCATCTCTAGTTGCAAATGTTACATTCTTTACACTTTTTCAACTCTTATTTCATTTTTAGAATGTTTTGTTTATCAAGTAAAAATATATTTAAAAAAAATTCGTATATCCCTAAAAAATTCGTTACGCTTAACTATTGAATAAAATACTTTTTGTGCATGCGTCAAAAGCATAAAGATTTCATTTCTTTTAATTTGATATGCATACACTGAATCGATGCTATTCATATTCACTTTGATAACTTTTGTGTTTGCTCTGTCGACGGTGTAGCAGCCTAAAGTAAAGTTATGGAAACTGAAGTGTTGAATGTATATCACAAGTCAATCTTTAATATTTCTAAAACAATAACTGGTCTTGGACTGTCGTAATTCTAACGTTCTTATTTCTTAATTGTCTCTTTCCAGTCGTAACGTGTCAAAATCATCAGGGGGCTTGGGACAACGATTTCTAAAAAGGACCAGAAATACTGTACCGATTAAGTGTTAATACTTATACATATGCTTTAGTAACAATTCACGTGTTTGTTGTGTCAAAACTCTCCATCCTCATTGGAAATGTATTACAATCCAATAACATGTTTCATATGTTCAAAATATACATTAAACTGTTTCACATATTTTGATTGTAACGTTTATAAAGATGTATTGTAATTTTTGACGTTTGTCTTCAAGATATTGTATTTTATTTTTTGTATGATGCCATCTTTTACCCCAGTTGCCTGGTTGTTTTAGCGAAGATTTATAAACTGTAATTGTTAAAACGAAAAAAATAACAGGAGCGCCATTCAGTAGATATATCGAAAACATTAATATAACGAATTACTAACTAAATATTAAAGAATGGTTTCCTGTTGTTTTTTCTCTCAATTTATAAGGTGATTTTGGTCTTTCTAAGAATAACCTGCAGTTTGATGTGATATTAATCACTTCCGCTCAGGTCTTTTTCTGCTATTCCGCTTATTCTTTCGTCTCCCGACTGATAATGGTAACGAAGGTTTAATTACGATGCATCATAATACTCTCTGTGAGCTTATGCCTTATCGGAAAGTATTTGTCAGTTATATTTGTTCGTAAAATGGACATACCAACTGCGATATGTTCATCAGTAAAGTGATAGCGCTATAGCGTTGTTCAACGGCATTCCACGAGTCTAAGCTTTCCTATGCTATATTTGTGTAGAGTTTATTATGAATTTTGTGCGATATTAATTGATAAATTGGTGTAAATAACGAAACCTTTATGTTGTAAATTGATGTATGTTCAAAATCAGATTATTATCACTGTTTCATTGCGTAATGCAGTAGTTGATGCATCTTACTCTTAATACATGTACAACGGTTCCTTTGGAATGTTTGAATGCTGTTTGGTGCATTGATAGAAGATGAAACGATCGGATAATTCGACAACGTCTTTGTTATAATTCCTGATAAAACAGCCAGGATTTCACTAGTTATAATTGGAGTACCACCAAGGAAGTTATTATCTTAAACTTGTAAGAGAATTTGTCAGTATAAACACAGAAAAATGCAATCGTTTGTCTGTTTACCAGTAGTTCTACAGGTAATGTTATCCAAATGCGCTCAATCTCTGCAACAATAACTGGCCTTTTTACCCTGTATGTGGTTTACCAGACTTGTTTGTTTAGAAAACAAATTATAGTTCTGCATTCCCACACGTGTTTGTCTGATGAGGTCTTTCACTTGAGCAGACATTGTTTTTGTTGTCTAGGAGGAACCTTACTGTCGGCGCCGCAAATTCTTCACAAGTAGCATCAGATATACTTTGGAGTATGTATCTGAAAACCATCGAAGACTTAAATGAGAAAGTGTCTACAGAAGGAAGCTGCAAACCCGACAAGATCATGTCAGCTGAAAAAATAATCTGTGTACTCCTTCAAACTTCTGACTTTTCCGAAGTAGGCCAAAGACCTGGCAAAATGAAGATTTTTCCTCCGAAGTAGGTCAATATTAATTAAAGTTAAGATTTTTCGCAAAAAAGGTCAAATTTTGATAAAGTTTGTCCCATTTTTCCGTAAACGTAGTTTCTATGGAGTGGCTTTTCTAGTATTTTACGTGTAATTAGTGTTAAATCGACCATTTTCAAATCTGCTCGTCTCGTCATAAATAAGAAGCATTTGTTGTAATACGATATAGCTAATCTCGGCTTCTAATGTAAAAGACTTATAGTTTCGACAAATTCATAATGCACAAGCTGATACCGTATACTTAATGCAAATTTTGTATATTCACATCTTCAATTTTTCTAATACTAGTTATGTACTGCTTTATAATAAATGGATTAGTTATTTCAAAATATACCAACGTCTTATGTTGGCGATAGGTGAATTTATACGTTATAGTTATAATTCAACGACTATTTTCTGATCAAATAATTACGGAAAGGTCGTTTGAATTGGTCAAAGTGACTAATTTTCATTCCAAATGGTTCGCCATCGTGTATATTGTACATGTGGATTATGAGGGACCGAAATCCTATGGCTGGTAACGTAGTACGGGTCTCCATACATTCTTTGATCGGTAGTGTAGACAGGTGTCGAGAGGGTATTATTCCTTACAACAAGGAAACTGGTGATCAACGCACGTGCCATCCTCGAGGATGCTCACGTGCATACCTTATATAATCATGACCTCCTCATCGTGCATGCGCCAAACTACAGTATGCAAAGTACTTAATAAACGTCGAGTGGCTTACTCACCAAGATCACTTTTTTGTTTGTTATCCAATTAGTAATCTTCAAAGCAGAATCCGCCGAAGGAACATTTCGGAGTATTATTCATTCCCGAAGGCAATCTTTGGTATTAGGTTTGATGGCTTCGTCTTATATTTCCTCATTGTGTAGTTATCTGTGTACATGTTTGCCAAAGTGAATGTAATTCTATGAACCCATGTCAACATGCAATGTAATGGGCATTCCGCCCGGGTCTCGTGTAGCCAACGTGCATTCATTTGCTTTTATCAGGAGGTGGTTTTCCAAAGACAAATTATGCTATTATTTGATAGAAGGACGTACATGTTTAAAAATATATTGATGACGATAGCGAAATACTGATCTAAGAATACACATGGGACTGTGTATTAATAGTGTGGGTCAATAATCTAAGATGTTGGTAGGCGCTGAAGTATCTTTGTGATTTGTTTCACGATACGTTCTACCTTGACATTCATAGGTGTTTCGAGGAAGAGAAAATTCCTGTGGGACGATGTCTGTTTGTATCCTCACACTATACGTCAGCTGTCATTACTGCCGAGGGTAATATACCCGGTATTGACACATAGGACCGCGTACACAGCTTTCATGCGTTATTTGTCATTACCCGCATGGGCTCTGTACTATTGCAACCACGATGGCATATTATCTCTGCTTTCTTAATGACGGACATTTGTCTAACAGAGGGAACCATCAGTTCCCTTTATTGCTAATTTGAGTAAATAAGACTGTACACAGGAGATGAATGGCATAAAGTATCTTCACGGCTACTTCATTCCGCACATTTGGTTTGTGCCAAATATTGCGGCAGTTTAGTTTGACGAGTTCAGACTTAGTGTCAGTAGTTGCGGTCGAATTCCTGAAAAATATTTTTGGGGAATTTGTAACATAAATATATATTGATAAAGTCGTTAGAAACAGATGTGCTTAAATAGAAGGTAGAAAAAAAAGTTGTTATGTATTAGGAAAACATACATAGAAATCAGTTTGAAAAGTTAGACTAATCATTTGATATAGAAATGGTTATTTGTGTACGGACACTGATCTGAAGCAACTAGTGTCGGCGTTGGGAAAACACTAAGTTAAACATTTATGGTAATAAACAAAAATAGAGCCAGACAAAAAACATCTTTTCAGACTCTATTTGATTTTCGAATGAAACGTCGGAGTATTGATATTCTAGATTCAGTGGGATATCAAAACCAATATCATCAGTTTTCTTTGGTTACAAGTAGTATGGTATATGTCAAAATGTTTAATCGGTCTACCGCAACAATGTTTGGTCGAGTTCCAGAGATGGTTGTATTACGCTAAAGCTGTCAAAGATTGTAATATATATAGTCTCGAGACTCTATCCCAGATGTGTGAGATGGATACCTTAAATGAACTATTGGCAATAAACCTGTTCTGATTAAGCCTAGACTTTTGTTAACTTGAAACAATTCATGTGTTTGTTATACAATTTCAAGCCTATTTATGCTTCAATTTTGTCTTTTATTTATGTCTTTTGAGAAGTTCTCTTTTTAATTTATAATTTTGAGAGTATGGAGTCTCTCTCTCATGATGCCTCACCTCTTGCTAATGTATTGTAGATGGAATGCATTAGGTCATATTATTTATTGTTCGGTGGCGCGTCACACACAAACATATAGGAATGTTTCCTGGTCCTATTGACTCATGGAAGACATTATGTGCACGGATCACTCTATTGATGACGTAAGCAGAATGCACGTACGCTGAAGAAAGCACATTTAGTGCACACATACGGTCACATAAATCGCCGATTATTGTCTACGTAATGTTTCACACAAAAACACTTTACAGTAACTAGGGGTTACCACCGTAGAATCTCGTCAATTCTCACCTCGTCTAACACGTGCCTGAGCGATCGCACACATCTGGTCTCTATGGGGGTTCAGTTTGATGTTTACTCAAGATGTCGCTAAGATGAGAGGTACCGCGCGTTCAGCCTCAGAAGTCATCGTAAATAGCTCTAAGGTGACTTTGAAATTAGGACGAAGGTCAGCGAATCTCTTCAGTGGTTCTGAGTGCGTTTTAATTGCTATCATAAGAAAACAGTTTAATGTGATAAATGTATTTTGAAACAGCTGGATCCGACATGAATCGGCCAAATCCTATTGACTTAGATCTATGAGAAGCTAATTGGTAATATGGAGATTTTTCCGGGTGATAAGCCCTGCTGGTCTGTCATATTTCTTATCACATTGATACAATCGTACCTACATGGATTTCTAAATATATCCGCCAGATGCAGAAACTACATTCAGATGATAGATAATTCTCGAACGATGGCAGACCAGCTTAATATCCACAAAGTGATATGTTCAGTCTTACATCATGGACCAATAGTAGTTATTTAACTAAACACAAGTTTGCTATGTAATATAACATAAAGTATTGAGAATGAAATATTTAAATGGTGTGAATTTCCTCATTCGTTTTCTCGCCGTGTATTCTAAATAACTTAGCTTTCCACAAGCTGAAATATTCTAAACGTGATGCAGGATCAGTTTTCGTTATAATTAACATTACGTAAAGTACTGCGGGAGATATTAATAAGAAATGTACATGGTTAGATGTTAAGCTGTAAGACACCAATATTCAGAATTCGTTACTTGAAACATTGTAACAAAATTGAATTGCTTGTATACCTTGTGTACGGTAACCTATTGAGGGATTGTGATGATTATGCCACCAATAAATACATCTGTTGTATTTTGTCGAATCTTACCACCCATCTACATAATTACCCAGATCATGATGTACGATAACACACTACGCCACTGTTTCCTAGTTTTACTAACTCCGCCATAACTTTTGAATATTAAATGCATAGTTTTGTGGTTTGTATTACGTTTCACATGGCAGACACGCATTATTTGCTATCAATGTAATAATAGTACGTGTGTAATAGTATTGTATTAGTTTATTAACTCGGTAACAGAAATCAACAATAACTCTTAGTTTCCGTGTGAGATTCTGCCACCATACTTACAATTTACAAAAAATGCTATTTGAGTTTTTTCAGCCCAACCGCACTTAAAATTTAAATGCTAAAGAGAGATCCCTCCTGACCTTTCCTCTAGAATGTAATAAACAAACATTGATTGTTCTTTGACAACAGACTATTGAAATACAATATACATTCCTCAGTCTACACTATAATCATAGCAGTTCGGCGTATACTGCGGAAGCTTACTGTTCCGTTAATTGACTTTAAAGTACGTATTTAATCACGAATCGCTACCATTTCAATTACTCTAAAGTAGACATCGACTGCTCGGATGGTTTACTGCAATGGTGAATGGGGATATGGAAATATCTAAGGCGCGTACTTCATAGCTTCAAGCGTAGTTAAAAACAAATAAGGAACATGATTCTTTCTGATATCAACTTCTTTATAATCGTACTATAATATGTGTTTAATCCGAATAAGTCAAGTTATATCGTTCTTGAGCCGTCCAACTACTCATGAGAGACCGGAGATACAATTGAGTATTATAGGATATATTACTACAGCTTTACTAACTCCGCCATAACTTGTAAACATTAAATGCACGGTATTGTGGTTTGTAATGCGTTTCACAGCGCAGACATGCGACGTTGATATAGTTTGCTATCAATGTAATAATAGTATAATATTATTGTATTAGTTTATTCAGTAACAAAATTCAACAACAACTCTTATTTTTCATGCGAGATTCTGCCAACATATTTACAAATTGCTAAAAAATGCTATTTGAGGTTTTCAGCCCAACCGCACTAAAAATATAAATACTAAAAAGAGATCTCTCCTGAGCTTTTCTCTAGAATGTAATAAACAAACCGGAAATTCACTGGTCCGTTAATTGACTTTAAAGTACGTATTTAATCACATAACACTACCATTTTAATTACTCACATATTTTAAAGTATATAAATAAATAGGAGTTCGTGTCAGAAAGTATTATGTTCCTAATTTGTTTTTATCTACGCTTGAAGCTATGAAGTACGCGTCTTAGACATTTCCATATCCCCCTTAACCATTAAAGTAGTCGATGTCTACTTGAACGACTGAAGATAACATTACGGTAGAACAATTACAATGGACTATAATAGGATGTGTTAGTTTATGTTAATAGCATCCAAAATATTTTTCGTTTCCAACCTTGAGTTAATGTGACAGAATCAGCAATTTTGAAGTCACGACTTCAATCAACGTAAATACAAATGTAAAGTCAATATGGTGATGTTTATCCTAAAGATGCTCCACCGCTGACAAATGATATTTTTTCACTGTCAAAAACAGCAGCAGACGATTTAGTATTTTTCTTCAGTTAAAAAAGTTACTTACTTTACACCATTACCGCCGTTGAAAATTTTGAGTTTCTCATTTTACTTAAAGTTAAAAATATAAAAAAAAAATTAATTGCATCCCGAAAAAAAATCCGTGGCATTATATCCTATATGAAATGAAGTACTGATTGCGCATGACCTAAATGCAAAATAAATTATTCTGTATTATTTTTTGTGTTAATTAGACTTATGTATACACGATTAAACACTAATTATTCTTCAAATGATTATCATTTATGCTCTGTCGGCGGTGGAGCATCTTTAATATTATTATAATAATGATGGGTCCACTTGTATAAAACATTATAGAGGATGAGATCTCCTCGATGTGTAGACAATGAGATACTTTCCTCTTGATGCTTTATACAAGTAAACCCATGCGTGTTAAATATATTCTGTAATTCATAGCGATTGACATATTCGTTAAACTACACTTAACCCATGACATATTTCAGACCTTTTCATGACATTTTTTTTTTCAAAATGACATAACCGACCGCTATGATTTACAGAACCTAAAAGTCGTTTAAACATTTAGTGTGTTTTTATAGGACAGAAAACATATAAATAATATAAACAAATAAGAAAATTTAATGATTTAAAAAATACAAAATGAGGGAATATGCACATTTCTGTACACAACAATGACAAAATAAAAAACAAGGATCGCCGTGCGACGCACGGTATTAGCTTACGATAAACCACTGAGTCCATCTCATCCGTCCCGTCACAAATGGAATGTTCCACTTTTTGTCTGAAAACTTTAACTTCAACTGGTAAATAAATAACTACACATTAAAGATGTGTTCCGAAGCATGAAATGATATTGATTAACCAGGATCTTGAAACCATTATACTGTTTTGAAAATGAATAAATCCAGAGGATCACGCGGTAGATTAGCATTTAGCTAAATTATCCTCTGTTTAAAGTCCATAATTGAAAGTACCATCCAAATCGCGATCATGTAGGTTTTTTTCACTCAGTTTTAGTTTTCACAATTTCAAAATGCGCTGTAAAAATATTCATAAAATACGATAACAATACTGTACAAATGACCAGCAAATCACAAAACAATACTATAAGTCAAGGTCGCTGTGACCTAGTTTCACAATGGCTTGAGAAGTTCTATGGGGACGAAGCGTTCCTTTTTGGCCTGGACTTCTTTGGGAGCTGGAGCCTCGATGCTGAGGACACCGTCGGCTGACAGTGATGAGGTCAGAGCTAATGGGTCGACAGCCTTGGGGAGCGTGTAGGACTTTGTAAACTCACGGTATACAGATTTACCCGGTGATTTCTCTTCATGCTTTGCGTGTACAGTGAGCATACTGTCCACAGTCTTGATGTGAATGTTCTCGGGTGCGTATCCACTAACGTCGAAGGTCAAGGACAGTTTTTTGCTTCCAGAACGGCTTTCAACATACGGTTGGTCGACCTTCAACATCGGGTCACCATCAAATCGGAACATGCTTTTCCTCATATTTTCTAATTCCAAATCAAATTTCGAAAAGTCATTGTCAAAGTCCATGCTGATATCTGAGAACATGGATTTTTGTCTGTCGAAGAAGTTCCAGTCGAAGAAGGTAGTGGGGACAAGGCGTCCTCCACCAATTCCGGCTCCCATGAGGGAATCACTGGCGCCCACGGAACTACCCTTGACCATTGGGGAGTCAAAGGCAGAACTGGAGCTCTTCATGGTTGAAGTTGTGCTCACAGACTTCATAGAGCTCATGGTGGAGCTCATGGTCGCAAACTCTTTATCCATTTCTGCAAGGTTTTTGTCGAAAAAGTCGCTTTTCATAAGATCCATTTTTCTAAGTGTTGTAACAGATTCTCAATCAATAACCAGCAATATGAGCGATCCTGTAGATGTGTGAGCGGTGTTGCCTGCTGCCTGTTGGTTGTAATATGTGTAGTACGTAATAGCTGTGGTGTACTGGTCCGGTACGATCGCTCGATCTCTCAAGTTTGATACCCGATGCTGGTATAAGGGTCTATTTATACACCTCCAATGACTGCAAAACACGGTGCGGGGATTCCTTTTGACTCATCTCTCGCAGAACTATTTTGGGCCGGACGACACTCATTGGCCAAACTCTTCGACGTAAATGTAAACAACCAGGGGCTCCCTTAGGAAGGCTACCAGAATAACCAAACCAAATAACATTAGATAAGAAACATATTCTAATTTTGTTAATAGTTTCTTTGAATCCAGTTTCAACATACATTTTTATCTGTTTATTAAAGGTATGATTTGGTTTTTTTTTTATTGTACGGTTTTATTATTCTTTTCATCCGCACACCCTGTTTTAGGCCTCCCGGTATCCGTCTCAGCATCAGTCTCTGATGGGTGTGTATATTACACAATTAGATGACACCTCTAACGTTTTGTCTTATCTACTTCTTTATCGTTCAAAACAAGATAACAGATCTCCACCCAAAAATCTAGGAATTCGGAGGATGAGTAAATATGTCCCTTTTAGAAAATTCTTCGTCAGGTGTTTGTTATGTTTCGTAAAACATTTAATAGCAACATGACTTATAACTTAGGGAATGTGTGTATAGTAAAATAGGTATGTGGGTCTACTACGTATATACTACAGATTTGTTATTCCAAATGACTGACTCGCCCATATACGTGTAACACACGCCCCATTGTACCTGGAGCTATGCAGGTGACTTCAAGGAGACTGGGTGAATGGCAGTGTTATATGACGGTCATTGAGACTTTCATTCTCATCGTGATAAAACTTGTTAGAATGAACAGTGACTTTATTATATCATTAGAGGGTGGTGATCAGTGACCCACACCGAACACAGGAAAACCACAATATATGACACTATACATCGTACTGAAAACTAACGTATTTTAAGTATATTTTCATGGTATGATTTTCAGATTTTCATATTTCTTAAAAAAATAATAAACAAGTAATAATATTTATATATTACAGGATAAATGAGATGGTGTCTCATTAATCGTGTAATGTATATAAAGATATTTTATATATAATAGCGGAAAACGACGACACATGGCTGTCACACAAGTATTACCGCAAGTTAAAATTACTTATAATAAATCTTTAGATATTTCATGTCGAAACATAGCTGTAATATCAGACAATGTCATTATGATATATCACATAACATAGATGATTAAGTTGTTTTAAAGACGACAACACCGATTAAGTCGACAACACGGTCATAACAATTCATACGGATATAGACCAATCTGACCAATAAATAAGTAATGATTATCTACAATAGAATGTTGTTTGATTTTATCTTATTTATGGCCTGGACTTCTTTGGGAGCTGGAGCCTCGATGCTGAGGGACACACCGTCGGCTGACAGTGATGAGGTCAGAGCTAATGGGTCGACAGCCTTGGGGAGCGTGTATAAACTCACGGTATACAGATTTACCCGGTGATTTCTCTTCATGCTTTGCGTGTACAGTACTGTCCACAGTCTTGATGTGAATGTTCTCGGGTGCGTATCGTCCGGCTTTCAACATTCGGGTCACCATCAAATCGCAATTTTTCTAATTCCAAATATCAAATTTCGAAAAGTCATTGTCAAAGTCCATGCTGATATCTGAGAACATGGATTTTTGTCTGTCGAAGAAGTTCCAGTCGAAGAAGGTAGTGGGGACAAGGCGTCCTCCACCAATACCGGCTCCCATGAGGGAATCACTGGCGCCCACGGAACTACCCTTGACCATTGGGGAGTCAAAGGCAGAACTGGAGCTCTTCATGGTTGAAGTTGTGCTCACAGACTTCATAGAGCTCATGGTGGAGCTCATGGTCGCAAACTCTTTATCCATTTCTGCAAGGTTTTTGTCGAAAAAGTCGCTTTTCATAAGATCCATTTTTCTAAGTGTTGTAACAGATTCTCAATCAATAACCAGCAATATGAGCGATCCTGTAGATGTGTGAGCGGTGTTGCCTGCTGCCTGTTGGTTGTAATATGTGTAGTACGTAATAGCTGTGGTGTACTGGTCCGGTACGATCGCTCGATCTCTCAAGTTTGATACCCGATGCTGGTATAAGGGTCTATTTATACACCTCCAATGACTGCAAAACACGGTGCGGGGATTCCTTTTGACTCATCTCTCGCAGAACTATTTTGGGCCGGACGACACTCATTGGCCAAACTCTTCGACGTAAATGTAAACAACCAGGGGCTCCCTTAGGAAGGCTACCAGAATAACCAAACCAAATAACATTAGATAAGAAACATATTCTAATTTTGTTAATAGTTTCTTTGAATCCAGTTTCAACATACATTTTTATCTGTTTATTAAAGGTATGATTTGGTTTTTTTTTTATTGTACGGTTTTATTATCCTTTTCATCCGCACACCCTGTTTGAGGCCTCCCAGTATCCGTCTCAGCATCAGTCTCTGATGGGTGTGTATATTACACAATTAGATGACACCTCTAATGTTTGTCTTATCTACTTCTTTATCGTTCAAAACAAGATAACAGATCTCCACCCAAAAATCTAGGAATTCGGAGGATGAGTAAATATGTCCCTTTTAGAAAAGTCTTCGTCAGGTGTTTGTTATGTTTCGTAAAACATTTAATAGCAACATGACTTATAACTTAGGGAATGTGTGTATAGTAAAATAGGTATGTAGGTCTACGTATATACTACAGATTTGTTATTCCAAATGACTGACTCGCCCATATACGTGTAACACACGCCCCATTGTACCTGGAGCTATGCAGGTGACTTCAAGGAGACTGGGTGAATGGCAGTGTTATATGACGGTCATTGAGACTTTCATTCTCATCGTGATAAAACTTGTTAGAATGAACAGTGACTTTATTATATCATTAGAGAGTGGTGATCAGTGACCCACACCGAACACAGGAAAACCACAATATATGACACTATACATCGTACTGAAAACTAACGTATTTTAAGTATATTTTCATGGTATGATTTTCAGATTTTCATATTTCTTAAAAAAATAATAAACAAGTAATAATATTTATATATTACAGGATAAATGAGATGGTGTCTCATTAATCGTGTAATGTATATAAAGATATTTTATATATAATAGCGGAAAACGACGACACATGGCTGTCACACAAGTATTACCGCAAGTTAAAATTACTTATAATAAATCTTTAGATATTTCATGTCGAAACATAGCTGTAATATCAGACAATGTCATTATGATATATTCACATTATCAAATTATAATTACCTAAAATAGATCGTTTAGATATTTTCATATGAAAATATCATATGTGGAAAACATATGTTTTACATATCAGATAATGTCATTACGATAGTGTAACATATGATTAAGTTGTTTTAAAGACGACAACACCGGTCATAACAATTCATACGGATATAGACCAATCTGACCAATAAATAAGTAATGATTATCTACAATAGAATGTTGTTTGATTTTATCTATTTGTCTAATATTATATAGTAATAACGTCCCATTAACAGCAATTTAATAGGGACGTACCACAGCTTCAGATAAACAGTGTATGCTTGTCATTATATCAAACATATAGTTATAAGAAAACAGAGTATAATACAAGAAGTACACATCTCGACAATGTTTGTTACTCCTACAACAGGAAATACATTTATCAACACGACACCAGCAAAAATATGTTACCTATTATTTCAACGGGGAAGCAACAGGAAAGGGCATTTAAGAATTACAGAAGTTGTGGTATATTCATATTACATACAACTGGATGAACACAACTGCAGAAGTGCTGTGCAACATTTTTGCGCGAGCGTCGATAAATATTACTTATTTCACTGACTATTAATATTCGCGACTTGAAAATGAATCACCGCGAAAAGTGAAAACTACAAGTTTCTATATAATTTCGTCGTGGTGATATGAATGAAAACGCAAAATAGACGCAAAAATAAGTCAGTTTACAGTACGGCAACTAATTAGCATAACCAATTCACTATAGGCCTATATCTAAAGATGAAGAATTCACAGCAATATTTAGGTTTAGAAATTCGGACACAATATAAGACATAAAAATGTTTACACCAATATCTAGACATGTATATGAAGAGTATAATTTTAAAAGATATGGTTAACAAATCACTTTTATCATAACGGTAAAGTTATGGTTTACCATCACATTGACAAAAGAAATTATTATCCATATCTCAAACACGGGGAACAGTCATTATTTGAAGAAGTTTTGGTTTTTCATGAATTTTTCCAAAAACGAAAAATTCTTAATTTCCATCCCTTCATACAGAAGTTTTAGTTTTTCATGATTTTTTCAAAAACGAAAATTTCTTATTTTCAATCTCTTTATACAGAGTTTTTTTCATAACGTTTTCAAACAAATTAACAGCTAAGGTGATTTAATAAGGACGTGCCAGCTTTAGATAAACAATGTATGTTTGTCATTATATCAAGCATGTAGTTATACGATAACACATGTAGACAATGTATGCTACTTCTATAACAATACGACACAAGCAAAAACAAGTTACTTATTATATCAACGGGTAAGCAACAGGAAAGGGCATTAAGGAATTACGTATAACGTTGGGATATCACCTTCATACAGAAGTTAGTATAATTTTCCATAATTTTTTCAAAACAAATCGTAATGGTTTTCTATTCCTTTTTTTCTATACAGACTTTATGGGGTTTTTTTCAAAAGAAAGGCCTGGTTTTTCATCCAATCATACTGAAATTAATAGTTTTTCATGACTATTTAAAAAAAAATAAAGAAGTTATGTTTTTTAAAACATTTTCAAAACAAAATAATGGTTGTCCATCTTTTTTTACCCTTTCGTACAGAAGTTATGGGTTTTCATATTTTTGAAGTTATAATTTTGCATCCCTCATACAGAAGTTACGGTTGTTAATAGCTTTTGGCATTTTGATCCTTATTCAATAGAGTAATCATTAATCACTTTACAAGTGCGTTATAGTAATTGACAATAACCACCATAATATTACAAGGGTCATTCAATTTGAATGCAGTATCAAAGGTTATCACGTATTCCATTGTCGTCCTGATCTAGCATTTAAGATGAATATAGAAGTTGAAGATAACAATAGGTATGACAAATCAGCTATAAATTTAATGTTTCCTAGTCTGGATGGCATCCCTCAGCATTTATACGGAAACGTGATGGAATAGGGGAATATGCGTTTACCTGTGTCAAGAGTGTGTGGCATTGCAGGTAGGTTAACCTTCGTCGGTATTATAGTATCCATCATCAATACTTCAGTGATAGTTTATCTTTGAATAATACATTGAATATGACATGCATAAACATATCTAAATTAGCAGGCAGTAATGTTAATATTTTACTTATGTGTCAAAATCAAGAAATGTATAGAAGGTACGCATACTTTAAAATTATGTAGCGTTTTGGTCCTAATGGATTTAGATTCCCATTCAGTTAAGCAGATAGGTCGTGTGCCTACATGCCGTGCATTCTGAATGTTTCTGAGGAATAATGATGTCCAAGACATATCGTGTTTCTACAAACGAGAAGACAGACAATTTCGATCCCCTAATGTGCCACAACGTATGGGGAGAAATTCGATAGGAGGACATGACCAGGCGGGAGGTGGGCAGATCTAGAATGTACATACTTAGTGATCATAAGATGAGCATACTTCGAGCAGGCTATGCATATCATGGAAGAATATGTTACATCAACTGAATTGGACATCAGGTTATTTGCTCATAGACAATGTAAAAAACCAGGCTTAAAAGATTCATTTTCATATGAAGTTTAGAACCGAAATATACTGAAATTTTATCATTTAACAAATGAAAACATTTAAAATATGATTTTCTTTACACAGTCTCAAAATTAAAATGCTTTAAGATGCTGCCGTTCTATCATAAGATTGCACGATTGTGTTACAGTACTAGTGTATCGACTCACTGTAGTAGATTACATCGCTACATGGTACAGGTGAAGTGTCTATGTAACACGCATTGTGATTGGCTGAAGTGTGTATATAAATAAACGTTACACAATGCAACCTATTTGTGCAATCGGGACGTTGTAAGTACGTCGAAACAATTACAAATGTTCATAGATAAACATCTGGAAAATTAATATTTGTAAAATAGAAGTATTACTGTAAAAATAAATAACGCTGATATATAGAATTCGCGCTGTAATATACATGACTGTTGGGTGGTTTTTTCCGTAGTACACCTAGCACATGTGACGAACTTGACTGACAGAGTTTCCTGAAATAGCTGTTGTAAATATATAAATAAGATGATTGAAAAAAAATCAAACATGGAAAGAGATAACACACAATCAGGTTATACTAGCTGTAGAAGAATACATAATATTGATTTAAACATGATAATACTGGTACCGTTAATGAATAAATATGAAGGTCAAGAAGAAAGTATCTGCTAAAACAACTGTTCAGTTTCATAATTATGGTAAGGTATATTTAAAATGTCAATTTAACTCTGAATTTGAACTTACTAAAAATCGTCGATCGCCAAGCTGCCAACGCGTGCATATTATAAGTTACCGGTAAGATGCATGTGAGTTTGCACATGTGTAACGTTACGTTACTATTTTAATCTCTCGCTAAAATTGCGCCAAAATTAGAAGCGGTTCAACCGATCACAGCCAAAATTAGAAGCAGTCCTCAACCGCACAGGGACCCTGTGCTCAACCGATCATATGTCGACATGTCAAAGCCACGAACCGATCTAAAAGTACGCGAAAGGGTAGTGAAAATGTACAATGATGGCATGGGGTCCTATGGAAATATATCTAAAGCGGCCGACGTTTGTAAATCCACCTGTTGGAAACATCGCAAAGTTGTGCGAGGAACAACATGGTTCTCTGCTTCCACGTGTTCGGTCTATCATGACACCAACAAAGGTCAGTGAAGAAGTTGTTAAATTCGTCGAATATCGGAAGAAAATGAGACCAAGCATGGCAGGCTAAAAAAAAAAAACAGCTTTACTGTGCACACACGAATGAATGAATGAAGAGTTTTACGTACCGTGACGCTAAATATAACGTTTCGGGGCACGAGCAATGTGCACACACGTTTTTCTCTTCTATTTTTAGATCAACTCAGCCAATCACAATGCGTGTTACATAGGCACTTCACCTGTAACATGTAGCGATGTAATCTACTGCAGTGAGTCGATACACTAGTACTGTAACACAATCGTGCAATCTTATGATAGAACGGCAGTAAGATGCTCCACAGCTGACAAATAAATTTTTTTTCTCTATCAAAAACATGAAGAGACGAATTAGTATTTTTCTAGTGACAAAAGTTACTTACTTTACACCATTAACATCATTGAAAAGTATGAAAATCTAATTTTACTTCAAGATAAAAATATGAAAAATAATTATTGTTTTAACCCGAAAAAGTCTGCAGCACTATGTCATATATGGAATGAAGTACTGATTACGCATGCACTGAAAGCAAAATTAATTATCTTATATTATTTCTTGTGTTAATTATGCATATATAAACACGATTGAATACCAATAATTGTGAAAGGGACGAGTATCATATATGTTCTGTCGGCGGTGGAGCATCTTTAATAAAACATACAGCAAAAGTATCTGCTTTATGCTTGTATTGATCAATGTAAGATTGATAATCGGCCCATTTCAGGCCAACTTAAGCTTCGGATTATACTGAAACAAAAGTTGTACAATCAAATATATTGAAGTGTCTAGTTGAATTGTTCAGAATCAATTATCAAAATAAAAATCCCGAGGTTCATCTCCCAAGCATGGCTGCGCAATCCAAAAGACCAAATGTTGTATTATCGGTTAGTAATGATGTAGTGTACATTGAGTTTGCACTTACCCCATAGTTGTACATATATGATGGCCGAGTGTAAGGCGAGCGTCCTCTCAAGTCAGATAAAATGTCTGTTCATATAAGTCGTTAGAATGTCCACTCTGAAAAGATGAACGGTGTCAGCCCGTTGTCAATACACACAAGAAGTAATTGCATCAAGAAGGCCATTTCACTCAGATTGTACCCTTCACTAAAAGAAAGAGACAATTTGTGAGCTTCATTCAGACTTTTATGTGCACAACATCTGCAGGAAAAGTTCATATGCAATTATACCTGAATACAGTGTTGTTATTGCTGCTCAAAAATCGTCGTCTTCAGCCAGGTCCATCTATCTTCGAGTTTGTCAACTCTTATCCTAGAACTGTCCGGAATGTGGGTCAGTAAGGGTGATTAGTCCCTACTCTCCGATGGCTGGCTTAAGCTTCCAACTACATTGTACTCTCGCATCATCCATCTTTCTCCTTCCTCAACTTTCTAATGAGTCTTCCATGTCGCCCCTGTAATGTCGAGGTCTACATAATCCTCGGTAGCACATCTCCACAGAGAGGTTCCGTTTCTACCTGTCCTTCCTTCAACATTCTGCCGTCAACTCAGCTGACTTTTTCACACTTGTGCCGGTTCACATCTTGTCTTCCAGGGAACAGTCACCATATATAGTTCCACTAATACCAGCGTCTTTTTACTAGAAGATAGCAACTATATGCCTGGTCGCAATGCTGCCGCCACTGCCTCTGAAAAGACTTTTCCCCACCCATGTCCACGCACATCCTCAGTCTCCCGCACTCCTTAGAATGCCGAAATTGGTGTTGCTTGTCATTTTCAAAGGTGTTTTTCCCCTTTCGAAAAGGGGGGGGGGGGGGGGGGGGGAAAAAGGGGGGGGGGGGGGAGCCCTTTCTGTGTTTCCATTGCCTTCTACCGCTCCATCTCTAAGGTGTTTACAAGCTGTATCTCAATTGGTATCATCCATAAGCCAGTGACACTTCAGACGGAAGGATGTGTTCTAAGCTTTCAGTCTTGTCACCCTGCTGGCATGTTGGATCTTCCACCAGTCCACATTTATCGATTATCGATCTGTCTAATTTATTGGAAAACTGAATAATGAAACGGAAGTGAGACAAAAGACGTTAGAGTTTGATAGGCAATCAGTTTTGCGTTAATATCTCGGGTACGCGGCCGGAAATAAACAATTACGTGTATTTTGACAAATCAAATCCATAAGATGATAAGATATTCTTGAACAAGATGAAAATTCGACACATTTCTTACAAACAATGGAACCCAAATGAACATTGGGAACAAGTGGTTTAGTGTGGAACTCGAGATTTTAAATGGAGAGGGGATGCAGAACATCTCATTGAAAAGTTTTTAATGTTTTCGACAAGAAGGAAATCTCTTCGTTATCATTACAAATAATGAAAGCAAAGATAAGGAAAGGACAGTTATGGCCACATGTATGTGTTCATTATCCCCTGTTAAGTAAAGGGTAGTTCTGGCCACATTTAATTGACTGTCATTCTTACCGGACAGTTCAGACCAAAGAGTCTGTTCTGTTCACGATCCTTAAATGACAGTTCTGCTTCATTGATTTGTTTCCCATACACAAATGACAGTTATAGTCCAATGTGATTTAAATTAATCTGGTCATTTTTCAGCTGAAGACCAACCGCTTTTAATACAAGGCAAGCACTAACAGAAAAGAAAGATTTCTTTTAATTCAATATATGTTTTAATAATTAATATTCAAATTATATTAGACACAACTTCCGTTTTCTGTCCAGAGAGGAACCTACGTAAGATTATCCAGTGTTCAAACATGATTGGGCACAATGGGCGATAATTTTGTAGAAGAGATGTAAAACAAATTGAGGTAGTCCCTCATGCCATTAAAACAAAAAGTATAACAAACCTGCTGTGTTGAACTAGCACTCTATTCCCTCTAGTATCCAGGAAATAGCTCTCAAGGCCAATGCAAATAATCAGAATTTAAAATACCCTGTAAAACATTACAATTTGATTATAAGTTTGGGTTTTATTTAAAGCTGAATACACTAATCCAATCGAAAAATAATTAAAGAAAATTAATATGTAAATAAAATGAAACAAAGTTTGACTAAGTCACAAGAAAACCGACTATCACACTGCCTAATGATATGAGAACACTAAAGAGTCTTTATTGGAATTAAACCAATTTTATGTCAGAAAATGTTTGACGTATATGCTTCCTCACCTTATTGGTGATAAGGGAGATGCGTACAATTAATTATCTAATGCCTTAGTTATGAACATATACCACTCACGATATAGCTAGTTAATTACACAGGTCCAAGTTTTCCAGATTTAAACTAAAAACGGACAAATTAAACTCAGGATGCTTTAATTTTCGTAACATGGCTTTAAGACGATATAAGATACATTTTTTTTTTTTAATATTTGATCAAATTTTCGCGATCTTAGCAGTGTCCCGTGAAATGGTGAAAATATCATCTCTGCGAAAATCACTGGCTATATGATACCTGGTGATGTATAAATCCCCTACGACCTAGATATTAATGACTATACAACAAAAATAATAGTTTCTCTACAAAGAATCTGCATATAAAATGACAAAGTAAACAAACAACAATGATCCAGAGTTTCAAGTTAAAAAGCACCATCAGTAGAAATAAAGCTATATAAGACTTCTAAGTTGTAGGGATATACCAACATATACACGTTATACAAAGTAGAGGGAATTCAATGACAGCAAGAAGCAGAATTATATATCATACAAGTTAACAGTGAAAATACTGGAATTAAGGACTCTGCGAGGAGCTTAATTATATATATAAGGAATGTAGCAAACAGGCAGACATGAAGAATGGGAGTGAACTATGATACCGTTGATATACCTATTATAATTTATAGAGTTGAAAGAGTGTTCACTGAGCTCAATTCTAACATCCTATAGACGGGAGAGCTTCCAGAAGAAGAGCTACATATCGAGTGAATGGGAGTTATATTCTGGAAGAAGAGGGCTAATTGAGTTAGACTTTCGTCTTTTCCTTCAGACAATCTGAGTTAGGTAACAAAGACTTAAAACAAATATCAAAGAAACGAATATATGAAAAAATATATATACCAAAGATATTATTTCAAATAGGTAGAAAACGCATAATCAAATTTTCTGCTTTTTATCTTTTTTTTTAAATTTTACTGGTAAAATATAATTTGTTAAGATGTAAGTAATTAGTTTAATGTACAAATATAGCAATGAATCACATGCTCATCAATTGATTTTAAGTGTATAAGCTGTTTAGGTTGACGTAAATGGTATACATCTATATATCTATATTAGAGGAGTAAAATAGATTATGGTGGGAATAAGCTGACATATTGCTAAAATACTGAAATTACTTTTCTTAAAATATATTTCAATCATTTTAACAAATCACAAAATATTTACACAAGAAAAAAAACCGGCAAGTAAAACAAATCAGCATTATATGTACATAAAACAAAAGAAATAACAAAACATTAAAACACAGTTAGTAAATATCGGTGTACACACATCAGCTGAAAGACTTCTTATACCCAGTCATATTTGTTCTATATATATGATCCACAGATTAAAACACCATCAACATAAAATAATTAACACAAAATCTAACAATGGTTTGGCAAATTAAGAAATTAACATCATATAGATACTGGTGTCATTGAATGGATTTCACTACAAACGTATTTTGTTTTTTGTCTAATTCTGTTAATTTTGATTTTAATATATCTTTTCACTTATGAAAATTTTAACATAAAATTAAATTGATCGGAAAAGGAATATCCAGATAACTTATTGGATGAAAAATAAAGCCAATGTAAACTGGTCTTTTCCTGCCTAAATTCTGTTTAAAAAAAAATAAAAGAAAACCATTCCTTAAAGTATCTCACTGTCCCAAGATTATAATTTCAATACAAAGATAAGTTTGTCTTTGCCATCAATTAAAATTTGTATCTCCTTGAAAGTTATAACAATGAGTACACAAACACCCATAACTACTGTATTAAATCTTGAGTGACATATAAACCATGTACAAACACATCAATTAACTTGTACACCCCTAAAAATTCATAATGAACTATTCCAGCATCGAATTGGAAGAGTTCAAATGTGTCTACAAGGGTGAGTGAGTTAAAATACCACTCCTAATCTATAGGATATTTACCTCGTGTATAAAATAAGAAACACCACACGTTTTCACCCCCAAAAATGAAGGGAACATTTCACCAGTAATCTCCAGTATTACTGTGTAATTATTCTTTGTGATATTTAATAGTAGACTTTTAACTACTCAGGTACATATAAAGTCGGCACCTATAACTTTACACAAATGCATAGTTACATTGGAAAAAAAAAAAAATCAAAAAATAATTTTAGCTTACAATTTTACATGTATTTTAAGCCTGTTAATAATCCTGTATATGACTTAATTGTATTGATCAATCAAAACATAAAACTGCAAATACCTTTGTTTTTAATAAAAACAATCATTAAAATATTCCTTCCTTTGCTAAAGTTATGAAAGCAAAGAGCATTTGGCTAAGGAAAAAAAATATACACAAATTCTATTTTAATTTTCAATTCAATTACACAGATCTACTGTAAAGTATAACAAAAAATTTTGTTGAATAAAAATATTCTACAACTCTGAGGCTAATATCTGGCGGTAAAACACTGTTTCTATAGAAACACATCACAACATCAGCTTAGTTTTGAGGCGCCCATCGTAGTGCTAAGTTCCTCTTCTGGATCAGTGAGGTGTCGAGGTGCTGCTATAGGGTAAGATCGTCGGTGTTCAGGTGTTCGTATGTCGGTCGTCGTTGGGCTATACAGGTTACTTCCGTCGCTACTATTTTCGCTCCGATTAAGGAACTCGTCACTTGGGTAATAAGGAGGGGGAGGTTCTTCACCTATTGGAGACAGGTTCTTGATCAGAAATACATCAGTAACTTGATAGATTGTTAAATCTGTAAGACTTCTAAAAGTCAGAACTTTCTTTATACTACACATATCCGAGAACCCATGGTTACTTCACATACAAAATATAAATATATTATATATATGTGAATATAAGTTCCGGCATGTTCAACTAATTTTGAAATTATAGTGCTGCCCAACTGAAGCATACTAAGATACCATATAGGAAACCTATATCTGGGCACAATACCGGTGTGTAATGATAATGCATAAACTTGTCAATTCTCAATTTCTTTCCAGAAAATATGATAATGCATAAACTTCTCTTGTCACAAAATATTCACCAAATGACATTTTCTAACCCTACAGAAAACCTTATCACCCTAGTGCAATGCCATGTTAAATGGCTGTCAACAGATCTTATATATCTGAATAAACAATCTTTAAATTATTGGTTGGCAGATGATTTTAGGAAGAGTCTGGTCTCAGAAAGCAGTCGTTGTCCTCTGTGACACCACAGCTGTAGAACAATTTGTACCACACACAACTTTACTGTAGATAAAATGTAGGTCTGATGAACGAGCTGTACAAAATCTTGTACACAACCCTTTTCTTAGACCTGTTTGTTGTACCTGTCTCAAACCAGTAGCCGTGGTAACTCTACACAGTAACTAACGTATGACGACAGGTGTTGAGTGGATGTACAAAGTGACTACAGCTGATTATGTGACACATCAAACCTTTTACCATTCATCACTGACCATTCTTTTTTTGTTCTTTCTTTTATATCCTACTTGTATGCCCATTAAAACAGCACAACCACCAAGACACACAAAACTTTTATCAATACGAACTACTTACACGTATTTCTGGAGTAGTCAGATCGCTCAGAAAAAGGCGGCGGATCTAGGCGGTGTGACTTCCTTTTGTATTTCTTCACCCCTTCCTTGGCCTGCTTTACATACAGTTGTGTGGCTCCACCTCCTTAAATAACACATTCAAATTATAATAATAAATATCAAATATAGTTTACTTTACAGTTGTTAAATTTCTATGGAGAACACTTCACGGTTTTCTTCATGAAACTGCTAAGGAGAATTGTTCATACATTGTCCCCTTTTTAAAGTAAGAAGCCATATAGGTTTACTTTCTCGTCATTACTTCTATTCTATTCGTGGGTACTAAAGTTAGCAAAAATAAAAATGTTCACAAACATAGTGAAGTGAAATCTCACACGAATAAGAGAAAGTATGTAATATTGTGGCACCAAGTCACCACAAAAATAATTTAAAGAAAACCTGGTTCAGCATTTGAACTTACCCGTGTATTTGACCTGCTCCAACTCCTTTCCGTGGACGTCTGGTAACTGAAATGCTATGTCCTGTAAAACAATATCAAACACGTTATAAAAGTAAATTACAATATACCTGTATTACAGAGAAATCATAATTATCATAAACTTAAAACAAAATGAAATCATGAAACAATTTAAGAAATTGACTATAATATGGAACAAGTACAAGAACTGAAAAAGAAAATGGGAAAAGTCTGAGACTTAAATGTCTCTACTTCAACATGAAATTGAGACAGAGAGCAACAATCACATTAAGGGACCCCTGTCCCCCTAAATTTCATAGGACATAGTGAGATAATTTTCTGTGCCTATAGAAATTGTCAGCATATAGATATTGTACTTACCCGCTGTGCCTCGAATATCATGGCACACTTATTGCCGAGTTCTACGTAGGCTTCAGACATTCTTAGCAGTCCCTCCTTCATACGTATCATTTTGACAGCTTCGTTTTCTCGGACTCTCTCACTTACTATTGCCAAAAACAAAATATCATAATCACTTTTAATGACTATTTGAGTTGCCCTAACACTATAAACCAGGAAACTGGAGGAACTATTATTTGATTATTTGTTGGGAAAATGTCAGGCTTAAGTCATAACAAGTGCAGTTTGAGAACAGCTAAGATTGAACTCCCTTCTGGCAGCCGGTTAAAGACCCCATGTTTTCCCTGTAAAATGATTGCTCATATCCAAAACAACATATTATGTACACTAAGCCCCTATACCAAGGCAGAAATCAATGTCAGTTGTAGGGGGAATGTGAAGTACAAATTGACTCCATAGAAATACTCAAAATTATAATTTTTCACCTTGCCCATACCAAACACAACACTTAAAATATACAATCCTATATTCATGTAGAAATTCATGTCAGTTATCAGAGATAACAGAATTTCACAACGTGCACCAAAACATTAACCCAGGAATACAATCTTACCCTCCACCTCTGCTAATTCCCTTGCTCGCTCTGCCTGTCCTAGTCGTCCCTCTAACATGCCGATCTCCGGGGCAGAAGCTCTCTGTGATACAGAAATAGATCAGTACTGACTATAGAAGTGTTGAACAGAGCCTAAATTGCATTCAGTATGTACATCTTACCTACAACTAATCAGTCACTATCATGCTTACCTTCGCAGCTTTCTTTAACTCCTTTCTGATCTTGAGTTCTTTTTGTTCACACAGTGCCTGTAAAGAAAATAGAAAATTTGCTAAAAACTAGAAATATGTCTGTTAGACCTTAATTGCTCGCTAAATACTTCCTAACCTTAATTACTGCTATGAAATCATCCTCTACAACAGGTGTATATAGCACTTTCGCTCATTATCCTTGGGACTATTGGCAGGAGATGGTTTACGCCCTTTGTGCATTGTAATAAATACTGTCCTTTACTTCATCAGAACTTTAAATGTGAAATTACTTTGAAGTTCTTTGTTACATAAAAGTGTGTTTATTATCATATTGATATTGATACGATACATTTGTTTCGCTGTTCAAAATAGTCGTCCGCTAGAACACAGTCCAGTCTCTGTGCACGTGGTGACTTACCTGTGTCATACTTGAATGCCTTTCTGGGGTACATTAGATCTAGAGCTCAGACACTCAGACTGATATTTTATAATGTGTTTTTTATTCTGTTTCTCTTACGCAAAGCTGTGTAATTTTATAAATATTAATTAGAACTGAAGCAAATGTGGTCTATGGTCACAGGGTTTAGTAAGCGATAGTGCAACCCACACCTAGGACCTAGGATGATGTGACATAAATTAAATATGTGGCCGGTACTAAAAGTTATCCATTTCGTCCCTTTCTTTTATTGACTGTATAAACCTGAATTGCATTTTATTGTTCCAGAAGTTTCCAAAGTCGATCAGATGCTTAGAATATCGTGACTGATGCAAGAGTTTGTATGATACACTGCTTGAAGTTTACACAAAACAAATGCGTTTAGCACTATGTAATGTCATTGTTGTTAATTTATAGTAGATTATCGCTGACAAGTATATCTTAATATATGTTTTTGAAAGTTTGGTGAAATGGCGAAATCTATTAAACACTATTAGACACTGACTTCTGGTATGACGTGCGCAGTTGGAATCTGCGCATAGCGGATGTACACTGAATCTACACCAAACAAGGAAAATAAAAGTACAAGTACACTCGCACTAAAATTATGTTACTCAGTGAAAAACACATGCATTTACATATTTTTTTATCGATGAATTAGACTAGATTATCTGACTGAATATCATAATTAATTAAAATCCTACAACAGAGAATAATATGGGAAATCTGCCTTTTTCTGTAATAAGGGTACATGTACACAAGGATTTATAAGTAAGAAGGATTCGTGTCTGTCTCTTTACATTACTAAACAACACGCGAGACGCCTATGAAACGGGAATACAAATCGTTTTTCTCAACAAATACTTGTCTTATCGAGTCAAACGAAACACCAATGTAAAGTTTATTAAATTTCACAACGTTTATAACTTATTTTAAGGACGGAAGATTTAGAGGCTATGTCTTAAACTTTCATTAAAAAAATACGACAGCTCATGAAATGACGGCCCGCTTCAGAAAGTAAGACGGTAACCCGGATATCAAAGGAAAATCAGCCGTCGCCCAACGTCACGGTCAGTGCACAAACACAAAAGCTCCTGCCTTGTATTCCCCCAAAACCCAGTGTGACTTATCCTTCTCATATACGTCCTTGATGTACAGCATTCAACGTAATTATGCTGATATTTACCTGGATCGTGAAATTCGCGAAAGTATATCACACACAAAAGAAAGTACCGGGTAGTTTATTTATCACACCGTAATTTACACTTTTATCAAATAAACATACTACATATCAACTAACTCGCCAGAGCTCTAAAAAAATAAAAAAATATTTTTACTCATATTTTTGATAATTTACACTAATTTATATTTAAGTTCCTTTCTATTTTATAAAGAGTAAATATACCAGGTTCTGTTTGGCCTGCCCTACATGTTTCTCTCCTTCCATTATCATCTCAAACATCTGTCTGTACTCCTTCAAGTGATCTGTAATATATAATAAATCATCATCTATTTCTGAGTGGTAAAACAAAACATGACATGTGCCAGGTTATGACAACCATGAACAAGGTTACATTATTATAGAAAGTTTTGATTACGCAGTTGCTTGTATTTATTAATTTGCCATATGTAATTTTCATTATCCAAGTATTTTTCAAATTATCATACCTACCCCGGTATATGCAAGCATTTCTTTTCTTTTGTGAAAGGGGAGATAACTCCTATTCAAACATTAGCAAATAGTACTACATCATATAATTGACCTACAGTACTAGAAATCAATGCTTTTAACATCCTTACATATAAAGTCTCTTTGTACATCTGTCCACTGGGTGTTTAACTCTGATATCTGATTCACAACATCCTGAAACATAATAATTAAGAATTAATTAAAATTCACAAACTACAGAATTCAATAATCAGAAATGATATATACATTACAGACATCCTTGTTGGAGTTTGGTTAATAGAACTATTTGAAGTGTAAAATTTGCTGCACCAATACGTTTTTAAAATATTAATGTACAAGCTATGTTACATCCTGAGGTTTAATTGTGACAATAAAGAAGGAATTTAAAGGTTTGGAATCTTAAATTCTTCTTTTGTCTGAAAACCTTTAGTTGGGAGGCAAATGTTTTCTCAGCTAGTTGCTAGCTATACAGCTAGCTATATATATATAGGTGTATGTGAAACATACAATTTATATCCATTCTGGTGCAGTTACATTTTCTAATATACTCAGTAAATTCTTCTTTCATTCGATGTTTTTTGTTCAATAATATTGACAAGTCATTAAAAATTTTATTATCTAAGTTACCTGAATCGCCCTGTTCTCTTCATTTGCTGCCCATCTTAACATGTCATTTGATGCTAAAAGTAAAAGCAAATAAAAAGAATAAATACAGTATTTATTTAGTCTATTATACAATAAATTTAGAATTTTCACCTATTCTTAAAATACACTTCAATAAATGATTGTTACCTATTATTAGATATAGTGGGAGAGGATAGAAATGACAAACCAAACCTAGGAGCTTGTGAGTGATTTGAAAAACAGCAAGTTATCACAAGGCCATGAAGCTGAGACGGATGAACAAAGGAGTAGATATGATAGGACCAGTATTTGGCCTTAATTTTTCAGGCCGAAAAAAATTAACTCTGATCCCCATCAATTTCATATCAATAAATACTCTCATACTTGCCATTCATCAAAACATAATTTTTTATAACCATGTACACGATGTGTCCCACCTATGACGTCATCAAATTGATGATTTTCCTCTTCTCGCCAAATTTTGCTAGAAATTCATCATCTTTAGGTTAGAAAAGGCTTGAAATGGATTTGGCCGCCACCTTGGAGCAACTTAACATTTTGCATGGATATGCATAAATACACGATACACAAAGTGTGAAAATCTCTTTCTGCTCCACGAAGGCGGCCACATTTTATTTTTAGAGAAAAACCCTCAAAAAGTATGATTTTTCAAGGATGTTTGTGAAAAAATGGCGGGAAACTGCATGTTGATGACGTCATAGTGAACAAAATTGGAACATGCGGGATATTTTCGAGATATAATGTGTTAGCAAATGTATTCAGCTGTTATATGGCAAAATATGTTGTTCTTTACTGGAGAATTAATTTTGAGGCTATATTCGAGTCTTAACGTACCTTCTCCTTTATGACCAATATCACGTCAATAATGTTGACATGGCAACACAAACTGATCACCGTCAAAATGGCTGTTCCTCCTTGTAGATTAAATTATCGTTGATGATTATCATTGTCTAACTAAGCAATTAGTTAACAATGTAATTATAAGTATTTCATAAAATATATCATCTTACAATGCACTAGCGCACATTATGAAATTTGTCTGCAAAGCCATGGCAGATCTATATAGACCATAAATTCCATAGGAAGACAGTGTATGTGGTGCCTAAATAGAATTTGTATATATACAAAATGTACTACCTTACCTTCAATGATAAATAAGCTGATCTTTAGTTCCAGTGCCCTCTCTATTCTGGGACTCTAATAAGCTTTTATTAATGACTTACCAAGACTCTGATCTTTTATTAACAACTTTACCAAGACTCTGAGCTTTTACCATTGACTTACCAATACAAGACTCTGAGCTTTTATCAATGACTTACCAATACAAGACCGAGCTTTTACCATTGACTTACCAATACAAGACTGAGCTTTTACCATTGACTTACCAATACAAGACTCTGAGCTTTTACCATTGACTTCACTTGACTCTAAGCTCCCATGATTGACTTACCAAGACTCTGAGCTCCCATGATTGACTTACCAAGACTCTAGGCTCCCATGATTGACTTACCAAGACTCTAAGCTCCCATGATTGACTTACCAAGACTCTGAGCTCCCATGATTGACTTACCAAGACTCTGAGCTCCCATGATTGACTTACCAAGACTCTAGGCTCCCATGAATGACTTACCAAGACTCTGAGCTCCCATGAATGACTTACCAAGACTCTGAGCTCCCATGATTGACTTACCAAGACTCTGAGCTCCCATGAATGACTTTGCGCTACTCCTCACATCTTTCACCTCGGACATGAGAATATTAAGGTCAGCATTTCCTGTTCCAAAGGACATCAACTTCGCACTGCTCCTAAATGTAGAATTCAAATAGTCAAATATAACAGTAAAAAAGCCCAAAGCCAAATATAACAGTAAAAATAGCCTTATTTTATAAGTAGATGTTGAGATTATTAATATGCCTCACTTCAGCAGCCTTATAAGAGGGCTAGATGTTGAGATTTTTTCTCTATCAGAAGACAGGAGCACAAGAATTAATATTTTTCTTAAGTTACAAAAATTACTTCATTTATAGTACCATTACCACCATTTTGTGTATTACATGTATATACATAATACGTGGGTTTTGAGATCACAAAACAATGTGAGTAAAGTAGCTATTTACCGTCAATTAGTCCCACCTTCCAGTGATTATGACGTCACAAAAATCATGTAAAATGATGACGTCATAATCACCAGAGGGTGGGACTAATTGACGGTAAATAGTACTTTACCCACGTCGTTTTGGGATCTAAAAACCCCTGTATTAAACACCAATATTATTGTTCAAATGATTACCGGGGTAGTATCATTTATGTTCTGTCGGCCTTGGAGCATCTTTAAAGATAATTCATAGTCAAGTAAATAAACATAAAATACATTAACTTGATCATGAACGATCAAGACAGTAGACAGTTACATGTAGAACGAGAAACATATATAAATATATAAACACAGTGAAAGTAGCTAGCATTTAGCATACAGATACATGTAGACATGTTGATGTGTCGAATAGCCTTTTACAACATGCTGATAAAACTGCTAGTGTATTATTTTACACTACAATCAAAATGACACTTGTTCATGATAAACATTGTTAAGTAAAGATATTAATTTTACACTCAGATAATAATACACCAAGTCTCTGTCTGGATATAGACATATCCATAACAATTTTCTAATGTGTGTGGTGTTTTTTTTATTTTTTTTATTTCGAAGTACTACAGGCTATCGAATTAGTTATAGGGGGGATTACTCTGATAGTAAGTTAATGTTGCCCCCCCCCCCCCATCCACGTCGTACAATTAAATCAATGTAACCACAAAAACAAAATAACAAGTCAACTTATATTGATCCCTTCCATTTTTAAAACAGATCCAAACTATGCCCACCTTCGTATCGCCCTGGATGCTTTATCCATTTTGTGAATGATAGTTGATAATTTAAATTTAAAATAGGTGTGTTTACAAGGTTATCACAACCGAAGCCATTTGTAAACAAAGCAGCTCTTCCTCCTCGAGTTGTCAAGTGTTCACTTGTGCTGCGTCTCCAATCGGATACATAACTGTTAATTAATCACCAAAATCACATCCCGTCGATTGGAAAATACTTATCAGATACCGTGTCACAGTGTATCTAGTAATTTGTCATTCACTCGGTTCAAAATACAAATTGTTTACATTCCCGCGCATCGAGTCAATTTCCGATTTCCATTTCATACTGGCCAGTTTCACAGGAAGTGGTGCTTACAGAAGGGAGATAACTCCTACAAACAATAACCATGTGAATCCGAGTAGACCTACTAGCTTCAGAAAAAGATGCTCCTACTAGCTTCGGAAAAAGATGCTCCATAGTCCGCTAAACCTGCCTATATAATTAGTTGTTGTTGGGTTTTTTTTAATTGCCTAATATAAAGTAGCGTAGGCCAAATCTGTCCCACAATATTTCACATTTTTAAGAGGTAGGCCTACCGCGAGATGACTACATATGGCAAAATATAGACAGGTTTAGCGGACTAGATGCTCCACCGCTGACAAATGGTATTTTTTCACTAACAAAAACAGGAGCAAGTGAAACAATTTAATATTTTTCTTCAGTTGCAAAAGTGACTTACTTTACACCATTACTACCATTTAAAAGTTTGAGCTTCTAATTTTACTTTAAGTTAAAATTATAAAAAATAATTAATTGCATCCCGAAAAAATTCCGTGCCACTTTATCCTATATGGAATGAAGTACTGATTGCGCATGCATCAAAGGCAAAATAAATTATTTTATATTATTTTTTTTGTGTTAATTAGACATATATATACACGATTAAAAACCAATTATTATTCAAATGATGAATATCATTTATGCTCTGTCGACGGTGGAGCATCTTTAAAACCATTATTCCAAGTACAAATCCTGGCGGACCTGCAGTTTCTGATACAGGCCTGTGAGGACTTTGTCAAGGCTCGTCTGAAAACAATATAAAATCATCAGGTCCGTCTTTAATTAATAAACGAACAACCAGTCAAACCGTATAATCGAAAACGGCACTGCTTAGCAGAGAAATCTAGGCCTAGGGAATAATCTTATTTTTTTCTTAGCTCACCATCATCAGATATGATTAAATAAACACATTTCATCATATCTAATCATAATGTTTAAATAATATTTTATAAGTCAGAAATAATATCTTTGCCCTGAATAACCTTGGATATTTTACTGCAATCTCAGACTAGGTTTACCTCTAGGATAACTTTTGCTAAACAAAAAGCAAAGGCCATAAAACCGACCCTTGTGGAATTCCCGATATTGCTCTTGACTACCCGGATTTTTTCACCATTTCGTGAAACCATTTGCGGTCTTCCTTTTAAAACCGCTGATACCCAAGTATCATTTGCTGGTTGAAATCGTCCTTAAAACGTTTATTTAGTTAGCGTTTTTAAGAGGTTTTTTTTGTGTGTGTGAAAATAGATGATGACACAATGTACGTCAATTTGTTCTGTTCTTATTTTATAATTCCACAGGTGAAATATATATCTTCGAACAAGACATTCAACATGTTTTAGTAATCAAACGGATAAAAGGATTATAACAATTATATATATACATCTTGGGATAAGTTACGGAAATTTATAGAAATATTATCTACGAAATCTGCAAATACTTTTTGACGTTCAAACCATGAAGTAAACTAATTATAATAGAACCCCTAGATTCCTATCTCGCTTTCGACCAGTTTCACTGTTTATTAGGAAAACAAACATGCACATCTAGAATGTCCAATAACCTTTGGCCTTTATCTAGGCAAATGACTCTGAACTGCAAATTCTCATTGCGTTGTTTAACTGTTTATCGAGCTTGCCGATATCACAAGACGTCAAAATCGATATTTACATTTTCATTGCAGCCCTATTTTGTAACCTTATCAAGGGCAGTTGGCACTCGCCTGTCTATGATAGTTAATTAAATGGCGTCACGATAAAAGATGTACGTTAGGATTTCGTAAAACTGAATTATAAATTAGAGCAGAGTTAAAAACGAAATGCGGTTCGAACTTTGTGCTTTGTGACCACCTGGACATGGTAAATGCAATGTCAAATTCTATCGATCTGTTTGAGTATAACACAGATCTTCCTGACAAACTTCGTACATGTTATTCTTTGTCGACAGGTATAAAAATCGTGTATACGTTAAAAATATGTACTTTTATCAAATGATTTAGTGCTTCATTTTCAATTTGTCTCTGTGCCATTTAGGTCAAAAAATATATGTCTGTTTAGGGTTACATTGCCAAAAAAATATGGTCGATAGGTCGGCATAGTTTTTGTTAGTGTCTTTCACTCTAAAATAATGGGCGGAACCGGAGTCTGAGATCGAAATCCCGACTTTTATTTTTTTTCTCTCAGAAAAGTGTAAAAAATAGGGTCGGGGGTAAAATATTAGGGTCGGTCGGGTAACCCTAAATAGACATATATTTGTTTACCTATATAGGGATTGAAAGAATCGCATGCTAGATGACAGAGGGATGCTTTGTCACGTCATAAGATCAACACTTTACAACTGAAGATCAACATCTTTTAATACTAAGAAAGCACTAACAGAAAAGAAAGGTCTTTTTTAATTTATGTTTTACTAATTTATTAATATTCAAACTATATTAGACACAACATCCGTCTTCCGTCCAGAGAGGAACCTACATAAGAATAAGATTTTTTTTTCTCGTAGAAAATGGGAAAAAAATAGGGTCGGGGGTAAAATAAAATAGGGTCGGTCGGGTAACCATACACAGGCCACAGGTTTACGACGTGAAAAAAAAATACTAAAAATACTGTCAGGTTTTTTTTTATTTATTTTTTTTTTTTTTGCGCGTCATAAACCTGTGCACAGACATATATATATATATATATATATTTTGCCTTACCAACGTGTTATTCCATGTCGCAATATTTTCTCTCCTTATGATGAATGGTCGTATCATTGATTATGGAAATATCGTTTTAACAGACATCTTCTACAATGATCAGTTAATATGACGTCATGACGAGCAGTTTGTTAGTGCTTGGTGTACTATCATACAAGGGACGTAGCCAGAGTTGAAACAATGTGGATGTTATTCCCTGTCGAAACAGGTAATCTCCTCAGCAAATACGTGTGACTCATCAATTTTCTGGTATTCTAAAAATGCCATCTCATCTGCATAAAGTTGAATCAATACAAATAAAAAAAATCATTTCTCGGACACTTTAGATACATTGTATCTTGCAATGTTGCAAAAAATATTTTAATGTTACAAAACTATAGTAGGTTATTTCTCCAGAATCTCATAATTAGCTATATACATTTTGGTATATCTAGGTATGTTTAATGAAGTCAAATAAATTCTTATATGTTTTGTGTAAAAAACATAATCAGTACTAAAATGAACAGGAAAATGACGTCATGGATGTGGATGCACGTGAGTGTGAGAGTCTATGGTAGTTATACGCCTGTATATATTGATGTTTGTGCACCACATGAGTCTAAACATGTTTTCATTGTATACATCCTTGTCATCTTTTAGATTATAATTTAACAAAGAAAAGATTTTAGATATTTTCATTGTCATTATTGTTGGCACCTATTGCTAGGCTGACTTGTCCCTGATTAGGGCCTGCTGTGGCCTAGTGGTTAAGGTGTCTGATACTCAACCATTAGCTCTCTGACTCTACATGTACAGGTTAAAGGTCAATGTGGAGCTTCAGCAGCCAATCACCAACAAACCTCATCTAGTAAATACAGCTGACACCATATTGTCATAAAATTTGATCGTCTCGACTGGTCTTTCTTTCTTTGGTTTGTTTGTTAGCCTTCATATTCTAAGGGTATGCTATGTGTTCCGGATGAAGTAAAACCAGAGTTCAAGGAGAAAACCCACAGTAGTCAGTGAGTACATGGGGATCACAAAACATGAAGGGTTTACACTTCAAAATTACATCTTCATTGTTGTAGGTCAGATATTGGTTTCAAGTACGATATGTTACTACTGTAAATTATAGTGGTTATCTTATAATGTATTTTCTGTTCATGTTTATGGTAAAATTAAGTCATCATGGTGATTGTGCGAACTCATCATTGTGCTAAAGTGTTCAAGATTGGATCTGCAATAAACTTTGATTACGCTTTAATACATAAACGTTTAAAGTATGTTTAAAAATAGTTTAGAGGCAACATTGCAGATCCATTCCTTCTGTTAGAAATACCATAACAGCTATATCAACGGTTCTCATCCTTGGTCTTAGGAGCTGAACATCCACAGTCGTCACAGATTGAGAGATAAAATATCACAATAACACCAATATTCTTAATTATTGCTTTATTTTAGTTTGCTACGCTACAATAAGTAGACTTCTAAAACAATGGACATGCGCATTCATTTTGCAATAACATACAAAACCACATTAAGCACTCTACGGTCACAATACAGCTAATACTACCAGTAGTTTACAGAGACAAAAATACTTGGCTGGGCTCAAGACCAGTTACAGGGTTTGTAGCATGTATACAAACCAGTCACGTTTTGTTTTGTCTGTGACATAACATTGTAAAAATAAGGAAATGCTGTTCAATACTATAAAAATGAGGAGAACACAATCGAACTAAAGTATATAAGGCAGTGGTTTGGCCGTGATGCTCGTCTGCCTAAACACCTACCACACGCAAATGAGGTAGAAGCAACAACAAAAATTGGTTTACAAAAATCATATTAAAGTGAGCACAATTAATATAATAAACATGGAATAACTTTGAAACAATAATATTAGTCACTTTAATTTTTCATTTGATTTTTATTCAAAAGTGGAACATTTTACCTTTGGAACATACCTAGTATGAAAGGGGGATAACTCCTATTTAAAGACCTTTAATTTAAAAATGAGATAAACAATAAAACTGGAATAAACAAAATCGGTTTTGCAATCTGAAATCTTTAAGCAAATGTTGAAATTATTTTTTACGAAATTAAGTTTAATCCCCTCCTTTCTCATCAAATGAATATGGCACTTATTCCAAGCAACTGAATATTCCACCTTAGCAACAGTGGCTCTTCACATTAGCAACGGTGGCTGTCAACAATACACGATATGTTACATCAACATATATATCTGATAACAAATTCTCAAAAATACTATAACTTTATACATATTTATGGAATGTATTGGAGCTGGACACAATTTCCTCTTAATAAATATTACACCAAACATATGCCAAAACATGTATGGAAACTCGCTAAGGCAAAGATACCTTGGTCCAAGGACCGCTACACAACAACACAAGATTTGTATATATATAGACATCCAGACAGCCTTGTTATATAAGTCTATAATACATCTCAGGCACCAAAACAATACATTCAGCGTTTTTTGAAAGTCGTTATGAACTTAATCATTAATTAGAATTTTTTTCTTCTTCAAAACAGTTCCTCCTTTAAAACATCTTGGACAAAATATAGAATGATATATCAGTTTTCATAAAAAAATATAAATAGGTCATTATCATTTACTATAAAATGTAGAAAATGAATTGGAATTTCTAAACTTGTTGTTGTCAATACTTTAAAATGTTGCTGTTGGTAAGGAACATGCCTGAACAAACAATACCAAATCTTATGTGTTATCTCACTGTCGGAGTCAGTGTTTACATCAGGAAACGATATCTTATAGGCTACAAATCAACAGAGACTTTGTTGAACAATAGCTTCACAAAAACAAGTTGGAAGAACATTAGGAATGCATGGTTTCCCATCGGAAGCCTATCCCCACTGTAAATCATAATTAGGGCAATATAAACAAATATCTGCTAAAAAGGCCAGCAGAAAGCAAAAACAATTTGTATCTAAGATTGAACACATACATAAAATGGCAGTAAAATAAATTGTGACAAAAGTTTGGCCACAAAAGAAAAAAGAAAAAAAAAAAACGTTTGCCAGCAGATATATAGCTGAACACATTGAAGGGTGGCGGGGCAAACTGTTCCCACAGCCTATAACATGGCCGCAGCAACATAAAGTCAACAACAACCAGTTTTGTAGTTCTAATGTTAAGTAAAGCAGGTAGCATGACACACAACACAAGTAGGAGACGGTGGGAAGACATTATACAAGTATATAACTGGGTTAAAAACCCTAGCATTTCTTTGGTTTAGGTTCATCAGTCTTAAACACATATTTAAAAAGTATTTAATAATAAATAGTTGGAATTAAGACATTATACCTATGTATACAAAATACACGGTCACTGGGAAGCTCTAAATGCTACATACACAAAGGCCAAGTGTCTGAGAACCTGTTTCTCTTCTCTCATTATCAGCTGACAGTCTTGTAACCCACAAGCAAATGTGACAACCTTCAATGCTGGAAATGGTAATCATCTTATAATTCAAAAGATGATATTCTCAAGCTTTTCATTAAATCTATCCTTTCAGCTAATGTTAGATACGATCCTAATTTATATCTGTGAGAGAAGACAATCAAGTTAAACATTTGACACCAATAGATGTTTATATAATGGCCATAATTACACAGTCATACATAATATTTATATATATAATTAATTAAAAAATATGCCATATAGTTAATAGCACTTATACCATAGTAAGTGTATACACAACACCATCCGTTTGCCATTAAATCACAAAACCAGTTCATCATTTCATTCACACATCGACTTTTATCTACAAAGAGTGATCTCCCTTGAAACCTACTACAGCCTTGATGTGTTAACTTGGTAGCCAATACACCAGCACATCTTACTTTGGTTATACTGTTTGATACGAAGGACAAAAAATAAATATTTGTACAGTTAATGTACAGTTAGTTCACTAAAGAAATCATCGTTTTATTTTATATCAGAAAATTCAATAGGCAGGATTTCCTCGATTCCAAATACATGTAATATATTTCAGATCCATTTTGGGTTTCAGAATAAGAAAATTCTCCCCATAAAAGAAAGATACTAGATATAATTCTTGTTTAATTTTGGCATTATTTGACCTGAATCAGTTTGTTTGTGTTTACTTTATACAATCCAGCATTTTATTGATCGTGTCTATTACAATATTCCATGAGATTCGTAACATAAATCAAAATGTATCTATATAAGATCCCTCATCAGCTTAAAATAATTTGTTCTGAATTTAAAGAAGACTAAGGCTATATAGGAGACTTGTTCTGAATCTAAAAACAGATCCTAATTATGTACCATCAGGAAATCTGCAAAATGTCATAATGATCATTTTAGCAGTCACATGAGAAGGATTAATACACAGTTTTTAAATTATATCTAGACTGGCTGCAGATTTGAACAACAGACTTTGTTGGACAAAGAACATCAGGAAGACCTTAAGAAAGTCCTAAAATATTCTATAAACTTACCGAAATCATAACTGACACTACCGCCTTTTGAAGGCAAGATTTTAAAAGAGTATTTCTATACAGGGACGGGAGAGAATTGCTGCATGGTGTTGAGTTTTACTAGCTTAGTAAGCTATGGGGACGATTAAGGAATACAGACAGCACTTAGAAAATATAAAAAGATGCTCAGCATAATGCTGGAACTGAAAACAGATTTTTTATCTGTCTTTAGAAACATATTTTTATCATTTGACACAACAACCAAAAAATTGTCAACATCCAATGTGCATACAATATATATGGCTGCCCATTGTAGCCACTGCACTTTAACATACAGTCAATTTCATCAATTATATAAGAAATGAAAGAATAAGCACAGAAAAAAATAACTAGTTCACCATAACAGCACTTTACATATGTTATATTATGTGATTACATGGGTTATCTCCCATTTATTCCTAGTCTGGACTATGTTTGACTAGATCATGGCGCCACACATAACCATATATGGTAAGTGAGCAGATTGCCATGGTAACATGGAGACAGATACTGTCTTATAGTTGCCTTATAAGTGAAATGATTACTATGACTACTACTAAAATGAAGGAAGATTTAAAGACAAGAAATAAAAATGTTTGAGCTAAATATCTTGTTTAAAGATATGTAATAAGATGGGGAGAAGGCCTAGTTCAATCAAAAGAAATTTCTTGCTCATTAAATTCAAATGCTCTTTCTAAAGTTATATAGATGATTAAAGTTCAATTTTACAAATTATTGGGAACAAAGGAAATACTGATGTAGAGAAATTAATGAGATGAAAAGACAAAACTAAATGATATAAAAGATACACATGTTCAAAGTCAAACACTCTTTTCTTATCTAACATTCAGGGGCACTAAACTCTATAGGTAAACTAGCACTCAGGGGCGGGTAACTCCAAATATAAACTGGGTAGGGACGTCTTAACCTAGCTATTGAAACCAACTGCAATGCCTCATAAAGCATTAATTTCAAATCGTAAATAGGACATTTCATTGTCAAAATTCAATATCAAATTTGTGCTAATGAATTCTCAAATGCTGAAGGATCTTTATGTTATAGCACTCAAAAAATAGCATTTATCTAAAACACTGGTGGTGAGCCCCTAAACAGAACACATGTAGATCCAATTATCAACCTTTTGAACACATTTGGTTATAGAATAACAAAAAAACAAATTATATACACAGAACACAACCGGAGTAAAACTGAATCAAAAAACATATTTGTTAAAAAATTCAAAAGTAACAAAAAGACATCAACAAGGATAAAAAGGTCACATTCCAAAACAAAACAATGGCAGTGGAAGAGAAGATGTTCTTATTTATGGGACTAGAGAACATCTGTCATGAACACCTCAGGAACACATGGACACTGGGAAGAAAGAACACATCTCTATGACATCAATAAGTAATTACTAACTAGATATGATAAGTACCAAAATATGGCAGAAGTAAAAATCTCTATAGAGAAAGTTCTCAAATTGAACAGACCTCAGACCGGGGTCCTGGATGCAAATGGACTTAACCAATAGGTCTTCACAATGGGTCTGAGAGGACGAGTAAACAAAGGGAAAGGAATGTCGAGGATGAAAATCTCAGAAATCCTTAAATGAATTAATACTGGATTAGTACATATAGTCAGCAGCTTACATACTAGAGTGTTCCAGGCACTCTAATATGCCTCAAACACAGGTGAAACATACAAAAAAGTGCACATTATCATTAACAATCTTAAATGCATATCATATCTGGCAGGCTTTTTTCTCTTTATCATAGTAAAATATTTATACACATGTAAATGTAAATCCATCAATACAAGTTTCCCTGGCAACTGAAATCATAAGAAATTGCTAAGTTACTGATACATGTCAAAGGTTTACCAGAAATCCAAGATAGGGAAATACAATGTTATGTTACACAGAAATAATCAATGGACAGAAAACAGATTTTTATTCAGATCTCTGCCAGAAATCGTGTAATGCTTATTTTCAGTGAGAAAATATTCAATATAGTGGATGCTGCCTCTTACGAAACATTACAATCTTACAGATATGTGTTGACAATGTCAAGGTCATTTAGTTGCCAGGGAAACCAAAAGGACAACATTTACTCACTAAAATAGTAGTACTAAAATCTAAAATGGTCAAATGACCTTCACAAATATGTAATATTATCTTAAAGAAAACTGTTAAAACTGATGTTTCATAATTCTTTCAATACATACGTAGCTTGTATATTTCAAAATAGTTGAAATCAGAATTTAAGAAGAAAAAAATTCTTTGCTGACAAAATGTAAGGATAAATTCCTCATAGACATTGGATCTCATGCTAATTTGTGGTCTTTCATTTGCATAAAAACAGAAAGTTACATATGTATAGCACCGTAAATAGGGAAAGGAATGTGTTTATGTTGTTAAGAAAAAACAAGGGGAAACAACTCTTTGTATAAAGCACCTAGATAATGGTCAGGATCCGCTTGCTGCCTATTCTTATGTTTGAAGATCAATGTTAAATAACCAAAACATGTCACAAAATATACAGGTAACATAACGTCCATTAACGCAGTAAAACATCTCCTCCACACCCTAGAAATGGAATGATGGTCATGTTGTATGTTGTAAGTGATTATAAGGCAAACATTTATATCTGTAAATACATGAATTAGAGCAAAGAGTGCGATATCGATCCTCATAACTGAAACATCGGAAATCAATAAAGTCCTACATGTTGTTGCAAAACTTGAGTCTTTTTACTGTTTCACAGTAATTGGGGGAAAATATGGGTTACAATGGAGAGGGGAACACAAGAAAGGATAAAAAGGCTTCAATCTTGGAGTAAAACCTTTATACATTCTCAACTTGAGCTAGTAATTTAGCTCTTAAAGAAAATACTTTTGGATGAATTTGTCTCTTTTTATAGAGGAGGCACTTACTACAATTAGCACTAGTGAAACAGATAACAGTGCTCATCAATACTGATGACATTGTTATCCAAAATTGGATGGAAAAATCACACACAACCTGGTGATTTCTTCATTAACAAGGGTTTATATCAAAACTTAAATGAGCATTTCATGCCATAAAAAGGTGATTTTAACAATGGACACATCTAAATCATTATTCAGCATATTATATGGAGAGCATTTTATGCCTGTAACAAATTAAAGAACAAAAAATTCCTCTTATAAACTGGTTGTTAAATGCTTTCTTTTTTGAATGAATGAATTAAGTTAAAAAGTTTAAGCTACTCAAAGTACAGTAATTTGTTCAGGGAGACATGTACATGTAAGATTACCTGTACATTAGAATAGCTACCTGTACAGAAAGATGCTTACCTGTACAATAGAATAGCTACCTGTACAGAAAGATGCCTACCTGTACAATAGAATAGCTACATGTACAGAAAGATTCTTACCTGTACAATATAATAGCTACCTGTACAGAAAGATTCTTACCTGTACAATAGAATAGCTACCTGTACAGAAAGATTCTTACCTGTACAATAGAATAGCTACCTGTACAGAAAGATTCTTACCTGTACAATAGAATAGCTACCTGTACAGAAAGATACTTACCTGTACAATAGAATAGCTACCTGTACAGAAAGATGCTTACCTGTACAATAGAATAGCTACCTGTACAGAAAGATACTTACCTGTACAATAGAATAGCTACCTGTACAGAAAGATGCTTACCTGTACAATAGAATAGCTACCTGTATAGGAAGATGCTTACCTGTACAATAGAATAGCTACCTGTACAGAAAGATACTTACCTTACAATAGAATATCTACCTGTACAGAAAGATACTTACCTGTACAATAGAATAGCTACCTGTACAGAAAGATGCTTACCGGTACAATAGAATAGCTACCTGTACAGAAAGATGCTTACCTGTACAATAGAATAGCTACCTGTACAATAGAATAGCTACCTGTACAGAAAGATGCTTACCTGTACAATAGAATAGCTACCTGTACAGAAAGATACTTACCTGTACAATAGAATAGCTACCTGTACAGAAAGATGCTTACCTGTACAGAAGAATTTTTTACTCTAAAGTAGAATATTTACCTGTACAGTAGAATATTTACCTGTATAGTAGAATATTACCTGTACAGTAAAATATTTACCTGTATAGTAGAATATTTCCTGTACAGTAAAATATTTACCAGTATAGTAGAATATTACCTGTACAGTAAAATATTTACCTGTATAGTAGAATATTTCCTGTACACAAAAATATTTACCTCTATGGTAGAATTTTACCAGTACAGTAGAACATTTACATTTTAAAGAAGAATTTAATGCTTCATCACAAAGAGATATAATACAGCACTTATAAAGGATAACGATCAAGGTTTGCAACAACAAGTAGAACATACTTAGAAATTGATAAGTTTTGAAAATAAAATCTAGAAAATGGTTACAGCAGTATAATGTTACTGATAAAAATCAGCAGTGAGAATACATGATATTTGTGGAACTGATGCTCACTCTACAAAAACATATAATGCAGTACTGCATGGAATGTATCATTAAAACAACATTATAACATTTGATTATTTAAAACTTCTTCAAATACTTTTTTTCTTTTTTTTTTCTCTTCTCTCTCACTCTCTTTCCTTGGTCCAACATATACAAAAAATAACATATTTTTTGCATTTTTTCACTGTTTTTGTTGTAAAATCTACATTTATTTTGACAAGAGCTCAATTAATTTGTGTTAGTTTACAAAATATACAATAGATGATATAGTAATACACGGTACAACACAATAAACCTATATGTCCGCCAGGGGACCTAACACCTAACACAGACTTAACCACATCAGCACTAGCAATCATTTTGGAAGCAAACAGATTTTGCACTTTGCAAAAAACATTTTTAAATAACAACAATCATTACATGTAAACTCAAAAGTTCGCCATTTTAATCTACACTTTGGCATGCGAGACAAATTGTATTTTGATATGGTACAAAAAAATCAACAGATTAAAATATTCCTCATTTCTATTCCTCAACAAAAATGCTTGCACCATCATCTAAAAATATTGAGATCAAAAATAATATACATAAGATTCAATAAAATGGATTTGATCAAAACAACACCGTAGTGTTGGTTGTTCAGGCGATAATTTGGTGTAAAACTTACCCAAGAGTAACTTATACACCAATTTATCACAGCTAATAATGGAAGGGTAGACAACGTCTTGGTGGGATGCTACATAACAAAATGGAAGAGTTATCTTTCTTTAACTGTTCAAAACAACACTAGTTAATATTCTGGTATTAACATCTTTGGCAATTTTATTCAAGAAATCCATCACTGAATATCAGGATATGTCTTATTCAAGGAGTTCTATATAAAGAAATTTAAAATCATTAAAAAGTCATCTTTTGATCAATCATATACAAACAGTACAGATTTTTTTTTTATTTCTTTATGGCTAATGCATGTGACTTAAAATTTCTGATAATAAGTAGTTTTGACAGTCTTATTTTTAGACATTAGCAGAGAAAATGACTTGGATAAGCATGAAGTGCAAAATCTGTTTTGTTCTTTGCTGACCAGAATCCTTGATAATTTAAATATTCTGACTGAATTATAGAGATTATTAAACAATGTCCAGAAAGTTCACTGTTACGGAGATTCAACTAAAAGTTTTCGTGTCATGTTGATGAGGACCACTATACATAGGTAGGACCTTATTTACACTGCTGAGAACGACAGTATAATATACATAAGTAGGGCCTTCTACATATTTAAATACATGCATAAACTACACTTATCACAACCAGGTAATATAATGGAATTTTTCTCAAAAAAAAAAAAAAAAAAAAAAAAAAAATTCCATACACAGAAGTTTAACAATCCACTGGTGACCTCCACACAACCTCCATGTGACCTCTGTATGACCTCTGTGACATCAGATCCACTGCCGTTGCAGCTCCTCACAATACTTACATACTATACACATTGGTACAGCAAGTTCCCTCCATGGTAACAACACATTGTTCTTTACCATTGTCTGCATCAAATTAGTCCAATCATTTGGTCCGTATCAATTATTATCATTATATGCCAACAAAAATAGAATCGACATCTATGGTACCATTCACCAGCAATATATAATGTATAAATGTCTATGTTTCACACAAAAAATGTGAAAAGTAGAATTATAATGAATAGGAATGGTAGAGCGGTCTTTGACCAGATGCAGTTAAACAACAAACACAGAACGTCACTGCCGCAGTTCCTGCAGGCTGTTATGAGAAAATGCTGGTGTCAGGTGGTTTGACAAAACATGAGTAAAAAGTTGATTTGTGAACTAGTCTTTGGAAAAGGCATATATTTGTTTTTGAACACTTTGTGCTCTTTGGGACAACAGTGGCATTGTTTCATTGACCTGATATGAAATGAGCTTTCAAGAAGACAAATGATGCAATGAAAAATTCTATTGAAGAATAATGAAATCTGACCAACGCACACCATCATGACATGCAAAATGAAAAAAAAAAAAAAAATGAGTGCAATTTTGGCGATAATGTTTGTGACGTGAGAATAAACTGTACATAATATTCAAAGGAAGGCTAGAAAATGAATGTTGATTTTAATTCCCTTAGAGAAAGAGTCAGTCAAACAACGCCAGAGTTGACCCATTGCATTCATGGTTTGTTGGGTTTGTAATGAACAGATGATCAGGCAGTTTGATATGTTTGACATATTTAGATGATACTGCCATCATCATTATCATCATTTAGATCATCACTCACATATTCAAATCATGGTGCAGCAAAACCGGCTTCAGAAAACTCTTTCTTATTTGTGATCACTGTGACCTCTCAATATTTTGTGACTCAATAATCATCATATGATTTTTGTTGTATATTAAGTTGTCTATAGGGTGGTCACAATCAGAAAATGAAGTCCGATGATGGCACATCTACAGAGAGACAGACTATAAGAACATCCTCCCAAAATGACTGACAAGGTACTGCCAAATATGTGTGACCTTGACCTCACTTCACTCACTCATTTCCTCCTCCTGCATATTGCTTTCTATGACATCATGTAGGAGTTCATCCACAGAGTCACCATCGGCACTGATTCCCTTCTCCTCGAAATTCAAATTCGGGACCAGAATACTGAGCATACGGACTACGTTGAGTCTAAGAGTGCGTAGTTTGGACTCATGAACACAATTGGCACATTCTCCTGTGCCCTTCTCTGTGCACTTATGATCCTTTTCTGGACGTTCTCCGAGTCCAGACATCTCTAAAGCCTTAAGAGCCTCGAGATGGCCGTTGTCACGGAGGGTGTGACTCGATATCGCCTTTTTGCTGAGATCAATAGCACCATGGTTGTTCATGCCACTCTCCTCCATCTGGTTGTTACGAATCTCCTTTAGTGGCATTTGAGATTTGGTGGTTGTGTTTGTAACCAGTGGCAATGGCTGTTCCTCTACCACTGGCGCCGCCTGCTGGTGGACCTTGAACTGCGGTGGGAAGTTGTTCTGAAAGTTGGGTGATGGAAACCCGTTGGCATAGTAATTGGGACTAGATTTCTGCTGCATATTGTGGGGATGGGACTGTGGCGTACGTTCCCCTCCTATGTGAGTGGGACGATTCTCTTGCTGTAGATGGCTTCCCATTTGTTGCTGCTGCTGTTGTTGCTGTTGCTGCTGTTGGGGAGACATCATCATCTTCTGCATGGGAGAAGTCATCGGCTGACCTTGACCTTGGTGGTTAGGTGAGGTCATGACCTGTGGGTGCATTGAAGTCATGACATGTGGGTGTGGTGGCATTGGCATGTTGTGTTGTGGCATCAGAAGTGACTGTTGTTGGTTTCCATGGTTATTGTGGACATTGTGTGGCATCATGGACTGTTGGGGGGAGATCTTGTACATGTCCGGTATGACCTGTGTCAGGTAGCCCATACCTCGTGGGGAACGGTTACGCTTCTCCTTGATGTAGTACGACATGATGCCGTCGTGTTTGTTGATTATGTGACTCTTTAGACTATGACTCTGACTGTACTGTACTCCACAGGCACCGCAGATGTACGGCCTCTCCCCTGTAACACAAGAACACATTGTCAGCTCATTTCACACTCTATTACTGAGTCTTTCATTTAGACAAAGTTATCTTTCCTTTAGGAGTCCAGGTATCTGTGGTTTTGTGAGGAAATTATGCAATTTTCATACAAATTATCATCATTTCATGGCGCAAGTATCCATACCTGTTCTCAGGGGAGATAACTCTATCTATAATAAGACAGTTAATGGAGATATGTAGGTTGTGGTAATCAACTTTTAAATACTACCAAAACGTTTAGCAAATCAGAGACTCAGCATAATAAAACATTACTGATCTTTAATTTGATTGGGTTTGGGGTCATATAATCACTCATAGATTAAGACATTTTTCAAATTCTCTTAAAATGTGTTTTTTCAGGTTTTTTTTATATAAAGGTCATTGAATGTTCTATCGAACTAAATCTGATATAAAGTTGATTGATAAAACACTATTTACTAAGCAGGTTATTCAAGAATACACAATATTTACGAACTAGGTTATTCGAGAATTCACACTATTAACTAACCAGGTTATTTGAAAATCCACACTTTTTACTAACGGAGTTATTAAAGAATTACCACTATTTCCTAACCACTATTTACTGTGAATGTCACGGACATACATGTCAACTTGACTTTAATAGAATTAGATGAATCGGTGATGTCTGATAGTACAACACTATTAGGGCACAAGTACCACACCATTTAATTAAGGAAACAGCCACGTTGGAATATGCAACACCTTACAAAAATTATCTGTCATTTGTGAGTTGGCACATGCAAGTGTACTATTTAGAGGCACCAGAGGGAAATAACGGTTCAAAGTAGCAGGAAGCCTGAATCAAATACCCGACTCAATCTCTTAGGGGAAATTTAAACGGTACTCTGTTGTTAAAGATGCACTAGCTCCATAAGTGCAAATTAAGTATCAGGAGATACAGAGGTTTAAAGAAGCCAAGATTGACATGTTTTAATGAAGACTTGCTAGTGATGCACACACTGTTACTGCAGCAGTGGTTAAAAACAATAGCACAGGGCTGCACTTACAAACAATAGTTTCCCTGCACATAAGCCGGCAAGGGAGCACTGAGAAACGCATGGGTTACCAGGGGTGATGGATTCCTGGCTTTTAGTTTGGGGTCCTTTTCTTAGTAACAAAATCAATCGCCCGTGGCATAGAACACAGTCAGCTGTTTAATTAGTTTACTTATTGAGGGTGTCTAAGCTTATATATAACTATTAAAGGACTATATTTATAAATCCACATTTTGAAGATGAGGCGTTACAGCTATGACTATCTCCCTACCCCTAAGCCTCCCTCACTGCTGCACACACAACTTTTATCAAATGTAGGGATGCACCACTGTAATTAAAATGTTTTAGAGTAGCTGCAGAGTTTGAGAAAAACCGGCTTGGCAATCTTCCAAACTCCGGAGCAATTAAAGTCTGTCACATTTCCCTCGATTGAATTTCAGACCAGTGTAATTACTGAATAATAAGCTTCGAAATGCAACATGCAAGAGTTGTCTTTCCTTAAACTTGCACCAAGACTGATCATATATGGATCAATATGTTGCAGAAGAATAGGAGGAAAACAATACTGGGTTTCACTTGGATAGTTTTTGCCCCCATTAAATTCCTGCAATCTTACGTAATCAGAAGCATGTGATTGAAATTCTTCAGCAGAGTTCCTCCGCAAGTTTCATAAAACCGGGCATTTTTTCTCATTTCAATCCATAACCAACGTAAAGATTTTTGAATTCATTTTCTTGAATCTGACATATGATGAATTAAATGATTTTCAAATTATTAATCGATTCTTAACTTGAACGAACAATAAATATCAATCTAGCAATTATATGCCTTTCTAATAATTTTGTATTATTCTTTATTTTAAATCTAAAGATATATATGAAACAAAGCAACAAATTAAAGATACACTTTTTAACAGGAAATAAATGTGCATAATTAATCTGGTCAGTGGAATAATGTCTCAATAGTTAGAAGTCATGGAAGCGAAGCCTTGCTTTTTTATCCATTTTTAACAACCACTGTTAATATAAAACCATGAAAGGATTTCTTGTTTCTCTTGTCCACTTCAGATATTTTCTTTAAGTTAACACATTAGTTAGACTTTATGAAGAGTTAATACAATTCAGAAATTTTTCAAAACTCTGTTGACAAAATAATCAGCTAACTCCAATTCTGATACGGCCAAACAGCTGTAAAGTTGTGTAGTATCACACTTTCTATCCTAATCTAGTGTTTGGTCTCAACACTACAGGTGATAATGGTGATTGTTCCGATTCCAGGACAAATATTTGGACAAGATTCAGATCAACAGACTTGTGCAGATAACCTACACAAGGAATATCAAGGTTAACCAATGCCATATCCGAATTTCATCAGAAATCATCAATTAAGAATTAACATGGAGATCACTCTGAAGATCAATATAAAATATCCCAACCCAAAGTTACGCTTTACGTTTTTAACTTGGAAATGCTAAGGAAAGGCTAATCTGTTCAGTCAATACTATCTGATAGCATTTCAGTAAGCTCACACTATCGAGTTGTTTTATGCTTTGACTGGTAATTGAGAATAACATACAAAATATATTAAATTTCCATTTTTTTTAAAACTCGAATTGGTTCAAGATTAAACCATGATCTCAAAATGCCTTTTCAGTTTTTGGCCATGACAAAACTATTTTTTTTAACATTTAGTATGAATAAATCATAATTAAAATATCATAATCTTTACTCGACATCTGGAATGATGTTCCAACTATCTAATGAATTTCTGTTTTATCTTATTTCTTTATGTTACCACATCTTATAACATTTTGCACCAAGGCTGAGATCATAGCGCTTTAAGATTTCACTGAGAAAAGATTTCTATAAGATGACCTTTGTTTGAACAATAATAATGGTATTTTTTTGAAGGTGACCTTGATTGGACTATGAGTACTTACCTGTGTGTATACGCAGGTGAACGTACAGGTTACTCTGGTGTTTGGTGGTGTAGGGACAATGTGTACACTTAAAGTACATGTCATTGCTATCCGATGATTTTCTTCTTGCGGTGGTTTTTCCATGGTGAGTGTTCTCAATATGGTTTTCTAAATTCTTTTGGCGTCGGAATGTCCTTTCACAAAACTGACATTTGAGATAATCTTTCTCAACCTCTTGCGATGAAGGGAACTTGCCGTCGAACATCGGAAGAAAGTTTGGATTGAGATGATGCTCCAGTGGACTAGGTGGGAAGGGGAATAGGGGAAGACTATTGAATGCTCCATGAAACCAGTTGCCATTCTGTTTGGGAGTACTGAAGTCTTGGGACTTGTTGCCTCCTGTGATCTCAGCCACCTTATCCATGATAGCGTTGATCTGCTGACGTTCAGGTGACATGTCTTTATTTTCACAACCATCTTTGTTGTCCTTGCCATTTTCCATTTGTCTCATTTGGTCTGGTTGGATGTTCTCTGTATCTAAGGAAATGCTGCCATTTTTATAGGACATACCATCCAGACCATTTCCCATGGTGCCATTGCCAGGGGAGCCATTACTTACACAAGGTTGTCTGTCTTTGTCGCCAGCCTTAAGGCCCGATATCTGCATAGGAGCCCCGTCTACTTCGTCCTGCCCGCACCTCATACCACACATAGGATCGCCCAGTTTGGGGTCGCCATTGTGCATATCCATGGACATCGACCCATTCAATGTGTCCTCCCCATCGTCGTCTTCCTCTTCCTCACTGTCACTATAGTAACCGTTCTCTGATCCCTTCATTCGGCGCACAATGTCTTCAATAGTCTGTTTGCGTCGATTCCGATGTTTCTCTGGTGTCTGACAAGGAGACTGATCAGAGCCACTGTTCTGGTCCATACTGTCGAAATCCATTTGTTTTGGCCCACAGTCAAACCTTCCATGATCCAAATCCAGCTGTTTGGGAGACAAATGCGGGGGACTGTTTTTGGGAGTGTTCATGCCTTTTAATAATACGTCATTTTGTGGAATGTCCGAATGATCAATGGAGGGTGGGTTATCTGGACTTGGTGTCATCATGCCCTCTGGTGGCAGAAGACGGTAGTCATGAGATGACGTGCGAAGCGAAAGGTTTCGATTATGTTCATACTCGAGGGAGCCTCCCTTAGGGGAGAATTGCTCCTGTTGTTGCTGCTGACGTTTGTTGCAGTCCCCCATATTTGATCTTGGAGAGATATCCTGCGGTTTGTAGGAATCAGTTGACCTTGGCGAAACGTCCGTCAGCAATGGTTTGTTATAGTCATGCGAAGCAGAACGAGGGGATATATCTTGCTGCAACAGTTTGTAGTCATGTGATGCTGTCCGCGGCGACACTTCCTGTGGAAGCAGCTTGTAGTCGTGCGGAGACGATTGCACCGATGGATCGGCAGTAACCACACAGGGGTTCTGGGATTGAAGGTCCACCACCATATTGGAGGTGGAGAATCGTGGACTAGATTGTGGAGGACAAGACAAGCTGGGCTCCGATCTCACAGGCACACAAGGTATAGAAAAGGATTCTGGAGGGCTTCGTATGTAGGAAAACTTCTCCAAGTCACTCTGGTTTCTGATGCACGAAAATGTCTCTAAATCACCTTTAGCAGGACTTCTGATGTAGGAAAATGGCTCAATTTCCATTATAGAGAGACATAGTGAACTAGTTGGGGTTGTCCTCGTTCATTCATATCTGTAAAGACAAAATGGGAAATTCTAGATCAGTCACCACAGTCTTACAATTATAGAGCTGTAATATGCAGCTCACAGATCTCTAAATGGAAATGTATAAATCTTTCACTAAATAATGCTGTCATGGTTTTTTTCCATTGTTTCATATCATTTTGTCAACTCAAGTTTGACAATGTAAATCTGAAATTTTAATACACTAACAGAAATCTTAGCCATGCAGCTATACAAAATGTTTAGCATATCATGCTGTCATAATTTTAAATGAAACATCTCTTGCATAATTTATCGAAAATATTCTAAAATTCTTGCAAAAAATATTTGATGAGTCAACATAAAAAATCCTAAACGAATGAACTGTGCCAGAAAATCACTTCCTTTTGTGAAATGGATCTTTTACTTATCTTATTTGCTTACAACAAATCCATATCTAGAAAATCTCAAATAGAACCAAGAGTGAATTTTATTTTATAAATGAAACATTTTAAAAACTTTGCTGTAATCAAAAGTCACATAATTATGTCACAAGATTGAAAGTTAATTGCCTCCAGAGAAACCAGAGGGGTACTTGAATGAAAATCAAATACGAGTAAATGACTCCATAAAACGGTCAACTTCAGTGCCAGTTTACTCATTCTCAGTTTTGTTAAAATATTCATGAGGACGGTACACTAATGAAGCCATGGGATCTGCCACAAATACAACAACATTCATGTAATACAATGGATTAACCAAATTGAAACAATAGCCTTACAAAGCAAGCTAATTTAAGAAACAATTAATAAGCTTAGAAGGAATGTTGGGATTTCAAGGAGATTGAAAACTGATTAATTATCATCAATACAATTCAAAATAATTTCTGAAGACAAAATACAACCCTCATATTTAAGTCGAAATTCATAATTTCATTATTTTATAGTAGATTTGATACTTACAAAAAGACAAAAGTTCCAAAAAGATTATAAATCCAGGGAGAAAGAGAAAAGGGTTGTTAATATAATCATTTACAAAACGGTAAATGTGCTGAAGTTTGTACTACGAAGAAAGAACTTGGAAATGAACAGTGCACTATATGGCACCTTAGTATCTTGTTATAAAACATGCCCATATATAGACTTGATCAGTAAGTGACTAGTTTCCAAGTCATAGCAATGATTCATGTAGACTGGGTATATGTGATTCACTTTTTTATAACAAAGCCAAGAGGTTTTGGTCATCCTCTCAATGTGTCATTAATACACACCAATGTTGTCTCGAAAATTATAATTAAATTATCTTTTTGTCATCCAAACTAATTTTAGACCCAAATCAATATTTTATGTGCAATAATATCCTCAAGGACCAAAATCATTAAAACTCACATTAACGAGGAACAATAGAAAACTAAATATAACATCCAACATACACCTACACTGTAAAATCCATAATAATTCAATACATTTATATAGCATTACGTGAACATATCATAATAATTCCGTACCAATCTGGTTTTTTTTACTGGACACCATTATTTTGTTTACCTTGTATCAATCGCACTATCAGCCACTCGTAGCGGGCAACATACATCTAACAGATCTATATTTAATGCGTGCGACTTAGTCAGGTTTCCTCAGAGGCCGTTCTATTAACCCCACGGGACGACGACTAGCCAGGATTTGTTACCAATGTACGGGGAAAATCGTCATCTGGTCGTAACCCCGCCACGATATGTATGTGTGGGGGACCACAGTTAAAAACAACATCATGTTTCATTACACTGTAAATGCATCTATAGACCTTCCATGATTCTCTATGAAGTGGATGATTCATGTTACTGTATAACGCTACACACTGAGATCAATACCCGACTTATATTACAATATAAGCAGTAGTTCAATATCTCGACGATGCTGAAAATCAAATCCATCTATGTGAGCAAGGTTGATTAATAATTGATAGTTTCTTTTGTCTCCAAATTAGGCATATTTTTTCAGTCACTGTTAAGTAATATACTCTAAATGGAAACCATATAGAATTGTTATTGATTACATCTAGCTTTCTACCAGAAAATTGATTAATAAAACAATAAAAATAAACATTACTAAATATAGAAAATATATCATGTAATACAAAAAAAAAAAAAAGGTTCATTAGTATATAGACTATATGTACATAATAATTTTTCTATATTGCTAAATATAGAAAATAGTTAGTGTTTATATACATTTCCCATATAAAATTCCTAGAATTTCAAATGTTTTTATCATCTGTTTTTTCCCTCTACCGAGTAACAGAAATACACGGACAACAATAGATATAGAGAAAGCATTGTGTCTTTACCTGAGGGTAACAACCGTCTGTTTATATATACATATCATCCTTGTGATTTAAAAGCCGAGTTTTTTACGACTAGATTGGTGTCATTGTTTGGTTTCCTAGTAACATAAAGTGGAACAAGGTGCAAAAGTATATTACCTTGGGCCTGCATTGTGTGTAGAGCCAGGAAACGCCATATGTCAGTACGGGCCGGCTTAGCCAATACAAACATCCCTGTTCTCCCCATCTACCTATACATAGCTAGCCTTATCCACGACGACGGGACAGATATGACATCACGCCTGTCTCTTTGTTTGAATTTATTGGTAAGTATGTAAACACGAACATCTGTCATATTCTCTAGACAATTCTCTGGAGTATATTTAAGCTACAGCTTATAGGTTATAGGTAGGCACGGCTACCATTATACAAGGTACTTATAACACCGCACCTATCTTCCAATCGGTTGTCTCGGATACGAAGCCAACCCAAAGATTATATTTAGCATCAAGTATCCTGGATTTGAATCTTTCTTCAAACATTTGATTTTAAACAGGGCCTAAGAAAACAAAGCCATTGTAGTTAGAACTGAGGGGAGAAGTTGACAAAGAAGTCCTACTGTGTACAGTGGTATATCAGAGGCTGTCCCAACACAATGGCCTGTCCAATATCGCCAGACACAAAGGAATAATGGCCAGCAGACCCGCTCTCCAAGACATTTCACCAGATCTTACTCCTTAAGACATCATCATTCCATCATTCCACTCTTCTAATCAACTACAACTAGACCTATAATTCCATAACCTTGATACCTATCTTCACTTCTATCTATATATACATTTACCATAAAGATATAATTTAGAATTTATATCATTTCCCTCCTCCTAGTTTTTAACTTAATATTTCATTTTTACTTCATCCCTTTCCTCCTGTCCTCAGAATCCAGTTCATCCCTGCATCCCAATCATTAATTTCTTGATCTTTAATACCCCTAAACTTTAACCCTACTCTAAATATCAGATTGTCCGTATCTCCAATATCCCTTCATTCCCATCTCAAATTTCCCTTCATCCCCATCCCCAATATTTCTTCATCTTCATCCCCAATATCCCTTTCCCCATCCCCAATATTTCTTCATCTTCATCCCCAATATCCCTTTATCCTCAATATCCCTTTATCCCTCCATCCCCTTATCATCCCTATCCCTAATATACCTTAATTAATCTTCATTCTCAATACCTCTCCTGCTCAATCCTCAATATATCTTCGCCTTCATATCTTTTAATCTCCATCCACAATATCAATTTGTCCTTATATTTCTTTTGATTAATTTTCAGTTGTGCAATAACATCTATTGCATGTTTGATTAATTTCAAGTGTATCAGGTAAAATATCTTTAAGCTATATAGATGGCATTTTAAAATCTCATTTGACAACCTTTGTATGATTGTCCAGGGATTTAAAATTACCATGACAACCAAGTGTAGGTAAATAAAAAGCATGTTTACGGTAATGATAAAAAGAATCATTTGTGTACCTCGATCATGGTCGACCTGTCAAAAGATCTCATTCAGCTGTTTGTGACACTACTTATTTATAAAGAAATTCCAGTTATATATTTAATGTACAATCTACATGGAACATAAAATCTGAGGGGTAATTTTCAACATAGGCATCCTTTTAAATTCAAATCCATCTCACTATTATTGCCCTAACAAAAGAATTGAAAAGACAACATTTCTAAATGGGCCATAATTTGAATGGTTGCTACTATACGATTTTTATGTGTCGCGAAGCGCCCACCTGGCAGAAATAGCCATTGATGATTGGTTTAAAGCATTTCCTGTGTACTCTATGTATTGTTTCCATGACCACGACTTAGACTTTATACATACCCTTTGTTACTAGGGTACATGTAACACGAAACGTCTACACAGGCCTAGCCACAATGGAAGCAAACATCTAAGTATGTGTGTGCGCGAGTGGGACAGTGCGACCAACGGTGCCAAAGTTGGTCTGCTCTGTCAATACTTCAGCGCTTCCTCACATCTGCCTCACATTGGCTAATAAATAAAATCTTTCTTTTAAGCTACATTGTCATTTTTTTAATTAAATCAACACATTCTGAAACTATAATGATTACAAAAGTTATACATAATTTGCTGTTCCATTCATCTAGCATAAGTCGCTGGGCCGATCCCACACAATCCAAAATCAATACTGCCGAACAATCAAGATTTAAATCATGTAAATTTTCCAAAACCATAAAAAGGGTCAAAATTTCATGTACCATTTATCAAAGGAGAATAATTGTGTATAAAATTAAGCTAAAAACTCCCAATAAAACGTTTCTGAACTTGACAATTCTCACTACAGCAATAACAAGTCTTTTGTGTCTTTCGATCGTGACAAAGTGTAAAAGAAAGGAAGCTGGATGTGTCTCCCTTCGAAGCTTTATATGATAGTAGCATTGCTCCTGTCCCCAGGACGATTGGCTGTAGAAGACTCACAGTAACTACTGTAACAGTGTCTAGTGGGAAACTTAACCTCCTGACAACAGTTGTTGAAAACATCTTCATTTACAAACTTCATTTCCGACATTTTTTTTTTTTTAGGGAATCGCAGTAATAACTCTTTTTCTATTGATAAATTTTCATGACCACTTCATTTAAATATTATCATTAAATGCTTATTTTTGTATATCAAAGAATATTGTTTTTAATGTAACAGACTTACATACATATACATCAAAGAAGAAATTTCTCTTCTTATTTTTCTATAAAAGGCTGACAAAGTCCCAAAGGTTTGTAAGGAATTATATATATGGTAATGAAGCGATAAGTTACAATTAATAGACAATGGAATAATTTAGAAAGTAATCTTGCCGGTTTTTGATAAGACGTGTAGGGATATATAGATGTCAGTCTAAGCCAGCTATCTGTATTTATCTAATCCTACCAAGACAGTCATCTTCCGACAGAATGATTCACATACAAAGGGGATGAAATCATTAATTAAACTCAGCATCATTCAAACAAAACATTATACTGTTGATGTATTTGGAGACAAGCCACCTCTGGGACTACCGGGACTTTTAACAGCGAGACTTTTAACCCCACTTCAAACAAAGTTGGTTTGACAATTGATGAAAATATGTTCATTGGACTTTGAGAACAATTTACAGATTTAAGATTTCTATCCAGAATTTATAACAATATTGACGAAGAAGCATTCCGTTGATTTAAGAAACTGTCTTATTAATTAAAATTAATATTAAAGATGCTCCACCGCCGACAGAGCATAAATGATGTTAATCATTTGAACAATAATTGGTGTTTAATCGTATATATATATATGCCTAATTAACACAAAACATAATATAAAATAATTTATTTCGCCTTTTGTGCATGCGCAATTAGTACTTCATTCCATATAGGATATAGTGCCACGGAACTTTTTCGGGATGCAATTAATTATTTTTCATATTTTTAACTTGAAGTAAAATTAGAAGCTCAATCTTTTCAATGGTGGTAATGGTGAAAAGTACGTAACTTTTGTAACTGGAGAAAAATACTAAATCGTCTGCTCTTGTTTTTGATAGTGAAAAAAATAACATTTGTCAGCGGTGGAGCATCTTTAAACATTACAATAATAAATTTTTTTCTATATTTAGAATAAAGACAGATAAAATACATTTCATCTTTATTCGTTGTTCCAAATCATGCTCTAATTAATCAATGGAATTCTTCCAGGTACAAAATGGATTCATTTATTTGCTTTAATCAAATGATTTAATAAATTTTCAATCATCATTAATTGACATTAAAGCATCATTTGAAAAGAATAATTTGTTTTTCACATAAAATACGGATAATCAAGACCTTCTGATATTAAAACATTACAAGACATTACCGTTACAATGCCAATATATTTTCATTTTCCAATATTGGTATCAAATAAACCATGTTATCCAAATAATAGCTTCTAATTAATTGAACGTAATTTTAATCCATATTCTTGTTTCCAATATAAAGATCATTATAACAAAATATTGGTCTCCGATAGTTTGTACTTATTCTGTTTCTGGAGAAGTAATTTTAAGTGAATAAGAATGTACCAGAAGGTACAATGTAGTATACATGTCAGTAGTACATTTTAAACAAAGTAGCACAAGTAATTGCCAATTTGCAACCAATGCTGGGCTTGGTACAAAATACCTAGGATGCAGTACTGCCGAGACCCTCAATGTATCGTGTGTGGCAGCCTGGATTAATCAATGTTTAATTACGATGAGGATTAAAAATCAAATTTAAATACCCACCATATAGAACAAGTCGACAATACCCAACATACACCAATTAGGTAAATTGAATACACCCTGATACACAAACCAATCATTTCTTTGTTACACAGTCAAGCAGAAAGACCCCTCGTTACCCAGTGTTTAGTGAGGCTAGCGTACAACGGTAGCCATGGTTTTCTTACATCAGCTTTAATTGTGGCCTCGTCATTACACATTTACATACATATTGGTGCTTTTCATTGTTAGCAGGTGCCCCTACTCATAACTTCTAATGGACATCTCCGAGAAAAAACATTATTTATAACACTGAATGTATTTATACTAAAACAATTGTCATAGGATGTTATCCTTGATAGTAACACACATAATTCTTCATTAAGATGTGTCTATGTAAAATGGTTTTTATCTAACTATCAATCCCAGGCCGATCGGGAGATCAATTTCGTCATCACAATGGGGGTATGAATGCAGCAGTAAAATTGATTTATATAAGCGAACACCTGCCGCTTCAGAGCTTGGGCGATTATCATCGTATGAATCTCATTAATTGTTCGATGACTCATTTCTTCTTTACAATAGAAAATCATCTTACTACTACTGTGTACAATAAGCATTTTGAATGAAAGGACGTATACCAGAAGCGTGGCTCAGCAATGGCTTTTTGTGTTAGAAAAACAAAGTCAAATTGAACAGTTGGAGCGACACATTACTACAACAAAGAAACCACACTGGGGAGAAAAAAGATACGGAAAAGTAAACATACTCGCATGGAAACAGCACAAAGGGGGACAATAAATTTTATTTCTTTTGAGAAAGTAACTTGTGCTTGGGGATACTTATGGGTAGAAAATGGAAATTAAGTGCAAGACGAAGCCCTCATAACAGAAATAATTGTTGACACATAGCATTTACATTTCAATCACGTTACTATGGCAATAAACACTGTCAGTAAAATACACGTTACTGTTAACCAATAAATACTTCACAAATTTAATTTGATCTCGTGCTCCATGCATGTTCAGTACATCACAATTTGCGCATCTTTTGCAAATGGAAAATGCAAATTGTGAAGAGGGAAAGCCCTTTTTATGACAGTTTTGCTGGGCAAGTTGAAAACAATCTCAACCGACATTCCAATTCCATATATGGTCACAAACATCAAAGTCTTTGAATCCAAAACAAGAACCAACATTTTGTTTTTTTCCCCTTTCCTGTCAGGAAGACACAAAATTACACAAATCTGTTCACATGTGCAAATTCAGGATCATCAGCATCTCTTATTTTGAGAATTATTAATTCTCCGGAAATCTGAAGAATTCCAATAGCAGCATGGATGGTGAATTAGTTTAGCAGAAAGTGCTGAATTATGTTCCTTTGTTCCTGACAATCAGCGAGGCAAGGATTCAAATTTACATCTCATTTACCAGGTTATGCACAAACTCTAAACATCTATTAATGTATATGGGTGTGCAGATCTCCCTAGTCAGCTCACTGTGATAAAGTTACATAAAGAACATTTTATAAGACTGATTAGCATGGCTTACGCATCCTAAATTAAATTATTCTGAAACATTTTGCAAACGGACCAAAATCAACATCATATTTTGAAAAATGACATCTATAAATAAATCTGAATAATATGCTAGGGCTGCATGTAAAATCAATTACCTACACACATAGATTTTCTTAGTATTACCATGACTACCAAAGATTATTCTATGATTCGATTGGTCAATCTTTATAACCAATGAGAATGAATTGAGAAAATATATGTTTTAATACATAAGAAATATTGCAATAATGAAGAATAGAATTTTAAGACTTTTATTTCTATTAATAAATGGACTTTAGTTATTTGTTCAAAAGATTTTCATATGCATAAAAGTTTTATATCAAATCTTTTTTCAAATTTTTTTAAATGTAATGAAACACTAGTAAAATAAAAAATGACAAACTTAAACTATCATACTTAACAATGCAGTAAGCATAACAGGCCACCTTAAAAGAAATGTTTAACCTTTATAAGTTACCCTTACATTGTAACGTTATACCTAATATATATGCCTATTAAATGTCATTAAGACACACAAATAATATATCATGCAAGTTTGATCTCTCCTCTATAATGAAATCCAATCAGTGCGAAACTAATTTTTCCATACTAAATAAATCTTTAATTTTGTCCAATTCTGCTACATACATCGATAGGCGCTTTCCAGGTAGATTCCACAAACTTAATTAGGCGACCATTTTGAATCTGCATCGATAGGACAAGCTGCTTGTAAAATCTGCATTTGATTGGTTTTTGCAGATTTTGAAATCATGCCACTGATTGGCTGAATGAGAAAACCTGTAGGAAGGAATTATCTAAAAGCAATCCAAATGCAGAGACTGTGTTCCTGTGCATCAGTTAAAATCCCTAAGATTTAGCCACACTACACCTGGGGGGCTACACGATACTAAAATTTAAATACCGCTCCCTGATGCCTCTTAGATGCCTGTTCTGTGTTGCAACACATACATATCACATATCTCTCTGCAAACCGATTAAAATAGATGTAAAATAATAACTTCTAAATTTGAATTGATACTGAGAACATCAGCCTGCAGGGAGATTTGAACAATTAATTGGTATTTCAATCTTTGTTCCTTCAAGCGCTCCTTATCAAATATACTTCTCCGCTTTTATGACTGTTGGGTCGGAATTTTTGCTTTTTTTGTTTTACCATGTTTCTGTACAGAATATCCCAGAGCAAAATCGGAGGTCAAACTGAATGATGCAAATTCATACAATAAAATCTTTATAGCTTGTGTATGATGGATATCCCAGTCTTACGAATGTTTATAGTAGCTCCTATTGATATGGATGATTCCAACACAGACATCACTATGTATAATCGTATGTATATACATGCAAAGTGATAGAAATGTGCAGAGCTAGACCAACGCAAAATATGATAGTATCATTAAGGCAGCAATTTTTTCCCCAGAAATTGCCAACTTGGGAATTGTATGTCCTTAAACATTTATATCGGATATGGTACATGCAGGATTATATTAAATTGAAAAGCAACAAGATAAACAGAGTCCTCTCTGGGATATTTAACAATAAATACAAAATTTAAATTTTACGATTAACTACAGTGGCCTTTGACCTATACAACATCATATATATCGTAGATCCGGTTGGAGCATTTGTGTATTTTTTTTTAATCCTTTCCAAGCTTTTATCAACGCATTCCTTATTCTCCCCGAGTCCTGTTATCATTTCAAAGCCACTGAATCTTTCATTGATTATCATTACATTCATCATCTAAAGTCCGAGATTAATGATTTGTAGTGTTGCCTGTCCCTTTTTTTGCATTTCCATAACATTTTCTGTCCTGTTGCAATCACTTAAATGTTGCTGAGAGTACTTTTGAAATGTTGTTAAAGTGCAGTGACAAGATTCAAAATCACATCATCAAATGGTGCTCTGTATGAATTAAACTAAAACCAGGATTTATTTTCAATAATAAACAATATTAGCAAAATGACCAGCTTTCAGTGAGCAGAGTCTCTCTTCCCTTTCGCCCAGCAGCTGTATCCACACAGACCTTTTCTTAGAAATCTCATCTCTGTTTTCCCTATACTGAATGCCTGCTGTGCATTGATACTTGGAGGTCACTAGGAAAAAAGCCTTGAACTTTGACCTATTGATCAGCAACCAATGACAGTTCATCTTGTTCAGATGAAGTTGCATCCCATAATTAGCTCTGATGTCATAGCACAAAAACCAGCATTCTATTTATAGTAATTGAGCCAATCAATATTGTTAATTAATTCTCAAAGTGGAACTTTTTAAATTCAAATTTCACCTAACATCCATTTTTAAATTTTAAAATCTTTTTTAATTCTAAACCGAAACTTTATGATGGATTACCTAACAACATAAAACTAATTAATTGTTGAAACTAATAAACAGAATACGCTTAATTCTTTTATCTTCTCTCCACTAATGCTAAATGACAGATAACATTGCTCAACATTACAATTTCTGTGGTCTAATTATCTAGTCAAACCTGTCTTTAAAGACCACCTAAGGGAGAGTTAAAATGGTCTTCATAGCCAGGTGGTCTTTATACACAGTTGAATTGTGTTGAAATTGGTTATTTGGGACCCTAAAAAGTGATCTTATAAGTTGTCTTTAAATGGAGGTGGATGATAAGGTAGCTTTTACTGTATCTAAAATGATGATATACACAAATACACTTAGGTTTGTGTTTGTAGAAAGGCCTACTGTGTGACAGTTGAGAGCCAATCTGTCCAGAGGTAGGCTTAATACCACTAGATGTCGGTCAAAATAAACAAGGAAGCTTCAAACCATCAATACTTTTTTATCAATTACCAACTCATGTCTTCGAACAATCAAGCAACAACTCTGGATAAAAAAGTTTCTAGGATTTCATTTCAAACCCCATACTGCACATTTCACAGCTAAATATGTCACCCTACGTACCAGTATCATTACAATTGATAGAATTCACATCTGATAATTGGCCATTTGTGCCAAGCCTTGTCTTATCATAAAATATGACAACATGACAATTCTACCACTATCACATAGAGATATATGTATATATATATCCTCATTGTACCAAAATAACTTTATCCGAGCATCATAACAATTCCACAACTATCACACATTTGTATCCTTATTCTTCACAAGTCTTTATCCGAGCATCACAATATTTGGTTTTATTAGTTTAATGTCCTATTACCAGGGTCATGGAAGCACATGCCATATTTGTTGGTGGAGGAAAGCTTGAGTACCCAAAGAAAAACCACCGAACAGCAGTCAGTATCTAACAACTCCTCCACATACCAAGTGCTGGTCAGTATTTTTTCTCCGAGTACTCCGGAGCAGATTCACAGCAATTCCACAACTATCACACATAAGTATCCTCATTCTATCAAAATATCTTAATCCCCACACACTCACCATTCTACCAAAATATCTTTATCCCCACACACTCACCATTCTACCAAAATATCTTGATCCCCACACACTCACCATTCTACCAAAATATCTTGATCCCCACACACTCACCATTCTACCAAAATATCTTTATCCCCACACACTCACCATTCTACCAAAATATCTTTATCCCCACACACTCACCATTCTACCAAAATATCTTTATCCCCACACACTCACCATTCTACCAAAATATCTTGATCCCCACACACTCACCATTCTACCAAAATATCTTGATCCCCACACACTCACCATTCTACCAAAATATCTTTATCCCCACACACTCACCATTCTACCAAAATATCTTGATCCCCACACACTCACCATTCTACCAAAATATCTTTATCCCCACACAATCACCATTCTACCAAAATTTCTTTATCCCCACACACTCACCATTCTACCAAAATATCTTGATCCCCACACACTCACCATTCTATCAAAATATCTTTATCCCCACACACTCACCATTCTATCAAAATATCTTGATCCCCACACACTCACCATTCTACCAAAATATCTTTATCCCCACACACTCACCATTCTATCAAAATATCTTAGTCCCCATACACTCACCATTCTACCAAAATATCTTAGTCCCCACACACTCACCATTCTACCAAAATATCTTTATCCCCACACACTCACCATTCTACCAAAATATCTTTATCCCCACACACTCACCATTCTATCAAAATATCTTGAGTCCCCCATACACTCACCATTCTACCAAAATATCTTGATCCCCACACACTCACCATTCTACCAAAATATCTTGATCCCCACACACTCACCATTCTACCAAAATATCTTGATCCCCACACACTCACCATTCTACCAAAATATCTTGATCCCCACACACTCACCATTCTACCAAAATATCTTTATCCCCACACACTCACCATTCTACAAAATATTTTGATCCCCACACACTCACCATTCTACCAAAATATCTTGATCCCCACACACTCCACCATTCTACCAAAATATCTTGATCCCCACACACTCACCATTCTATCAAAATATCTTAGTCCCCATACACTCACCATTCTACCAAAATATCTTAGTCCCCACACACTCACCATTCTACCAAAATATCTTTATCCCCACACACTCACCATTCTACCAAAATATCTTTATCCCCACACACTCACCATTCTACCAAAATATCTTTATCCCCACACACTCACCATTCTACCAAAATATCTTTATCCCCACACACTCACCATTCTACCCATCAAGCAATATCAATCTACAAGCAATATCAATCTACTACAATCATGCTGTCCTTTCCTAAACATGCAGGGGAGTCCCATGTAAGGACTTATTCACACATGATTAATCTGTATTTGCATATTACAGAGTTATCTACCCTTGCGGGTAGGTATCGATTGTGACGTCATGTGTTTGTGAGCGTAATGTCATACTTTTCGGAGAAAACGATGTGAATTGTGCCCACAAAATAATGACGTAACAATCGATACCTACTCGCAAGGGAGCTAACTCTGTAATATGCTAAGACGGAATAGTGTTATCATAGAATTACTATTATAAGGGAATTGTAACTATGTATATGTATAACTAGTATATTTAGGGACCACTATGAGACAATGAAAACCATTTCTACCATAGTGAGATACATCTGGCATGACAACATCACAACCATAGCAAACTCCAAACACCCTACTACTGGCAGGCATTGGTACAATGATCAGGTACCCTTGTTAGTTGAGACCAGAGCCATGTTTAAATTGCCTACCACTTCCAGGCATTCTCATATCCTTTAAATCTCCACCTGAGCATATTAATATTCTTTTTCAATCACCAAATTTAAAAATATTTTAAAATCTATGAAATGTGACACCATAACTCAATGACATGGATGGGGAATTAACATAAGAGGAGACGAGGAGAATCTGTGGTATTAGTATGCACAACAACTACCGCATCCCGAGGACATCACTTGTGCAGCGATGAAGCCCCATGCACCGCAGCACAAGCACTTCCAAGTTGTACGTGGCTTTTATTGATGTGCAGAAGATGCACATGCTAATGGTAAGAATCCTCCTAAACAAGGGTAGGTGATGTAACAAGCCTAATAAGGAAATATCTTCACATTTCTAAATCTTGTCATAACTGATTATCACAAAACGGTTATTACTGAAAGCTAAATCATGACAGGATACTTCAATCTGTCAATGGCTTTGTCCCTAAACTCCTTAATTACCCCAGAGTACTATTGCTTTATTCATTGTAAATAAAAATATTTCTACAGTGAGTTTGACATTCATGGGTGTAACTGTATAGTTGGTGATGTTCAGTGACCCAGCGTACATCCGATCGACAGCTGTCCTCTACACCAGATTTTACATTCCAAACACATTAAAACACCAAAATGATACAATACAGGTCTGTTTTATTGTCACTTTCGCAATTGTCTTAGGAAAACAGAAGACACTTGGGCAATACAGAGACAACAGGGTCCTGCATTCCTTCCCTAAAATGGTCCTGCGGAGCAAGCAGCCACTTAGGGCCAGCTACCATGGCAACCAGTTCCAAGTTAAGTGTGAAGTGACTGCTGCTATGGTAACTGCATGTTAGGGGTTCTAGGTTTGCATGTGCATACGTCATCAGCAACTCCCTACAATTATGACAGTTGATGATTCCAAGTTTATAATTATATAATGTATGGCCAATGATATCTGTCTAAGAATCAAATTCCACGTTAAATCATGTGGCCATTGTCATGGAAACACCTATATTATTCTGACAGCTATGATTACTGATGTCATTTTGACGCCATGGCAACCACTCAAACCTATATTTATAAATCCTAAGTCCACAAGGAAGGCTACTTAAGGCTAACATGAAATACTTGGATTTTACGGGGATTCATATAATTGCCTTAACAATTTGATATTCAAATGGTTTAAATTTTGTCTTTTATTTCCAGATATCAATTAAAACAAATTTTTAATTGATAATACAATATGTTTGAATTTAACTATCTTGAAATGTTCAAAAGGAAATCAATCCTACCATGATGCAATGAAGATTTTTCAACAAATATTGTTTTTTTTGTAATTTTCAATGGTCAACAAAACTTTGATTTTGGATCAAATTATTTAAAAATTAAAATTCATATTGACATTTGTTCTTCACACGGTAACTGGCCCAGTATAAGGCCTGTCAGGACATTGTGCCATGTTGTGGGGGTCTTATTAATGGCCTTTTCCATTGCAGATACACACACATGGTTTAACCTTAACTTAACCTTGCATCACTTGAAATCATCTCAAATGTAAAGATTTCGTGACACAAACTTTTTTCTTTGGAAAGACTAAATTTAAATACACATAATTTACACAGAGGTTGTGTAAGAGGGAAGAAATGAGGAAATGCTATAATATGAGAGATATTTCATGTTGTAAATGTTGATATCAAAGCATGATATTATGTAACATTTCATAATTTCTATTCTGACCAACCCGTTTCTTAATAATGATAAATGTTCATTCCAAGGTGAGAAAAAGGCAAAAATTTGAAAAATTATGATGCAATTTTCTGAAAGCAATTTCCTTATCAGCCAACATGCAATGGATGATATTTTCGTAGTAATGATGGCTCTTTATTGTGAATTGTAATCAAAACAAATACTTTTAAATAAGAAACACAGGTGAAGAATTGGAATATTTAAGAAGAATAATTGCTTACATTTTCAATTCTCCTCTTTAAAATTGTGCAACTGCTTTGATGAAAATATTGATTTTTGGCCTCTTAAATTTCTCATTTTCGGAATGCAAAAAGTGACTCAAAAACAGTAGCATACATTTAAATGATTTCAGAAGTTTCAACTGCAATAAATAATTTGCGGATATCAATTAGCTCAGAATCGCTATGCTTTATTTGTACTTAACTACAATTCTCTAGCTCACATTGTAGCAGCCCATCTGTGAAGTATTTCAGAATGTAAATTTAAATGAGGCTATTTTTCAAAGCATTTAAAATTGTAAAGGAAAGGGTTCCATTGAGATGTTTGACAGCTTAATCTTCTTCTTTGTAACTGACCAATCTCATTATATCCTAAGGAGTCGCTATAGAAATCGGTGACTGTAACAAATTTGTCGGAATTTATTTTCTAAAACCAGTATGAAACACAATTCTAATTACCATATATATGTCCAGCGGGCCTGTCTTAACAACTGACCACTAGTAAGCTTAAAAAGTCAAATGGAAGGTAATGAACTTTGGACATTGTCCGGTAACCCCGGAGTGACCAGCTGTGACAACGGAATGACCACAACACCGACAGTGTCCGGAGCGATTACACAATTTTCATAACAGGAGGATGACCATTGTGGGAAGACAGCTCTGTCTGTCTTCTTGTCTGCTGACCTTTACGATGACCTTTGGTGTGGAGGGGTCAGACTTCCAAAGAACACCTCCCCGCAGAGCCAAATGCAACAATGAGTGACCATCTCACCCTCCCTACCATTCACCAATGGCATCCCGATTGTCAAGGACCTTTGTGCTGCCCTAACATTTAACCTTTGGAGGACCTTGGGAATAATCCAGAGAAGACTGGTCAGGGTAATTGAAGTTGATTCCTGTGACTCTGACAGTACATATACCATGACATACAACACTAAAGTGCTTTTGTTCTGTTCCACTGCGGGTTGCCGCGACAACGCTCGGCCATTTTTTAGTCTTCAGGCTACACATTCTTGCCACAACTTAACAGCAACATACATACATGTCCCCTTAGAATATTTCCATTGCACTTGAATTTCTTCTCAAGAAATAGATCTTTTGTTATTTGAAATTTAATAGTACCTTCAAACTCTGCCCAGTCTGATGAATAAAATTCCCTAAACTCGGCTCTAACTCTATTGGTATTCATGAGTTTATCAGAGAAACGTTAAAACTGAATGAGTAAAGATGCACTTATCAGTAGCCGAAGCTCTAATAGTCCTCGTGAGTAATCTGTCCCAAGACTACACACGACAATGGCACACCATCACCAGGGGGCACTACAAATACATGACAGATGACAAACCAACACTGAAAATGATAGGTCAAATTGACCAAAAAACATTTTACAAATCCCTACAGAATCTGATACACCTTTGCACTACTATTCTACCTTAAACATCAAATCTCGATTTATAACAGTCCCATTTTATTGGAAATGTCAAACACAGAAATGGAATTTAATTTAATTTTAACTTGTTTCAACTGACAAATCCGACATATTTCTGCAAACGTATGTTATCAGATTCTCTTAAACTGACAACTCCTAACTCAATGTTTTCAATAACGGAAAAATGTACAAGTAAATAAGTAAAAGTTTTCTCTTCATAGTCAATATTACAGATATATCATTAAGAATTCATTTTTTTGTGATAAATTTTGATTCACACATATCATCAGTGTATAATATACATGGAAAGTAAAAATATAGTATCTTTTCTTTAGATTTTTTGACATATGATAGCTTTAATTAAATTACACATCAACAAGTTCATTAAAGGTTTACAAAGTATGAATTTTCATTCAACAGAAGAAAAATATAATGCAGAAAATGTCAAGAATAAAAGAAAATTTTCCAAACATACTTCATAACAAATAACTAATTTGTAGAATGTTATTTATCATCTTTGATCAAGAATTAACCAAGTTACAAATATATTGCCAGGATTTTTCGACAAAAATTCAATTATTTTCAATAATGAATATTTTTACTGTAAAATTTCAATTTTAAGTGTAAAAAAAGAAAATTGTTTAATCTGAATGTTGAACTTACAATTGCCTACCTTAAACTTTTATTTGATAAAACTCTTAAAATTATAATTATGTAAGAAATACTTTATTCATTCAATCTAAACTTAATTTTAAAATATGAAGATCTGCCATACACGAGATTTTATAAATAGATCTGAAACTATGCCTTTAGCAAAAATATGTGATACTTGCTTAGTGTAAGACAAATAGAATTGGAGCAGAAACTATTGAAGTTGGTGACATGTACATAATAGAACATACATATAAGTGTTTTAGGCTATAGAACATAATGTATCGCTCACTTTAATGTGAAACATCAGGCAATCTCTGCCAACCAATCAGTCAATACTCTACTATAAAAGATAACATTTGGACAAATCCTCCAAATTGTATTTAATTCTACGACAGCCACGAGCGTGCCATTCATTTTAAGCCTCACCCTGACAATAGACATATATGTATTAGATGAGATTTGACAGGTGATAAACCCCGGGTGGCGGTACGATTCTCGGCCAGAAAAGTCTACTCCTACATCACTGTATAATGGACACAATAATCATACTCAATTAATGCTTTACCCGTCTTGACCACACAAAATCAATATCCATGAACCTCCAGTTCTTATTCCGACGACAACTAAACCATACGCGGGGCTCCGTGGTAATAGTAACCCTTACATCACTATAGTGTAATCAGCGTGCCTCCAAACATCGTGTAAAACACCATTACTGTCCGTGTCCAGTTCGCGTGACGCCCAATCATCATTACTACCCACTAATCACAGTACGGTATAGACATGATTGTCACACCTGAAACAATGGCCTAGGTATCTACAAATTACACACTCGGGATCAATCCGCAACTCATGATTATAACTCTAGATTATCATCCATAGGTTAAGAATCTGTGTAACATCACACAAAATCTTTGTAAGATTTTCACAGGACATGATTTACTTATTACTTTGGTTACATGTGAGAGGGCACCTGTTCCAATGCCTAAACTTACCGTTAATTTAGCCTCCTCCTGCCTCCGAAGCATCACCATCCATCTGCTCCCCACAAGTATCCGAGTCAACCTTCCTCATACATACAAGTCTATGGAACAACCCCTTTATCACACAGCTCAACGGAAATCAATAATTTTTCAAAGTTTTCAAAACAGCCAAGTCCCGAAGCATAAATGTATAAATGTTTCGGTGTAAGCCGACAAACAATAGCGTTACTGCAGCATCAACAGTTCATCACTTGGTCCAACACAATCTCCAAATCATCGGAATCTGTTAAGTGACAAGTCCAAATAACAAGTTAATTAGTTGCTTCATCAGAAGCATTGTAACACATGTCTTCTCGGGCACTTTGACTCAGGTGTTTTAACGCGAGCAACAATCAGGGTCATACTAGCTACACGATCCATTCACTAGAGGACTACAGGTTTTTTATTCCAAAAATAATGTATTTCACTTAATTTTCTCTTTTGTTTTTTGCGTCAGGCACTATTTTTGTTAATTCATTCACATATATTAGTCATCAATACAAAATATAAACCAAACTCAAGATCCAATGAAAATTCAAAGAATTAACTTCGACAAACTGAAAGTCATAATTCTGTAATCCAAATGGACAAATTTCTAATTGGTGAACTTTGATGCGTGCAAGTGATGCTATGCTGTGATGATGGAACCGTGGACTGGAAGCTGTATACTATACATACTGAAGTTTATCGATACTTACTAACACCGCGGCCTATAGAAGCATCAGGGCAAATGATTCTATCAGATAAGTGGTGAGTGCGCAATACCCAATAGCCAATCAGGTCCCGTATAAATATTCATAACGTAAGACCTACCTATAAACCGATACCTAGGTATAATTTGACTGATTTAAATACATCCTATCTTACCTGACAACAGACTATATATATAGATCTATTAACTCAACTTTGTCACCTATTTGCCTTTCTATTGGTTGCTTATCAGCACTGTATTTAAAAGGATCGGTTGTCGTAGTTTTACCGTTATGATACAATAGTGACCAATCGGTCACGTGCAATAGCTAAGTTTTCTCGTTCTTTTATTATTTCTTTCATTCTTTTCAAAGTCGATTGTTGATAATCTGCCTGTATTAACATATAGGAAAAGTATGTCAGGCCTAACGCTAACATTTGAAATATGAATGTATTATCCACCGGATGTACATTGTATGTCAACACTTGAGTCCTGTAAGGCATATACACAGGAAATGAAAGACAATTATATACAATTATATACAGGTACGCCAAACGTGGTCGGCTTACCTGGCCCTACCTGTGTGGGGCCCGATAGGGAGAGGGTCAATACCGAGGCCTCACCTGTCTAACACCAAGGCAACCACTACTCCAACTCTACCAACATCCAAACTTTATTTGTCTAAGGAAAACCAGGTATACTGACACATTGTCAACATCAATATAGACAAAGATAGGTCTGTTATGAAACCCATCAGATCGCCTTCTATTTATTATTATGTAATTCCCAGGAAATATCACATCATCTATTGAATTCTTAAATCTTTACTTCGGTCATTACCACGACAATGAAAATTCCATGATATTAGATTTCAATTTATATTTCTTCACTTGGAATTAATCAAGCTAATAAATCAAACATGACTATACATAGTGATAACTGCTTCTACAGGTAAATCTTTAAATTGATGATTGATTTTTAAATCTTCCGTAAAGCAATTACTATCTATTTATTACCTATTAAATAGAGATACCTAAGCATCCTTCCTTCTTTTTAATTTCCCTTTGTTTCTCTACTTCACAATAAATCATATATTTTTTAAGAAGTCCAAACTTCCTGATAGCCTTATATTACCAAAACTAAAGTGCAATTGATACCTATCTTAATGAAATCATTATACTTTTTCTCATTTGAAAAAAAAAGACTTCCTCAACATATACATTTTTACATATTTTCTTTTAAACAAAATTCAAATGGGCACCTATGGATATCTTTATTTTGTCATGTGATATATATTTTCTGTTTCATATCTATGTTTGGTAAACTTCCCTGTCAATTGCATACAACATGTAAACTGTTGACATTCAGGAGAAGGTGTATTTTGTATAGGTAGCCGTTGTCTTGCCTATCCCACACTTATCAGGACTGACAATATAACCCTCTGTGTAGCTATCACATTGCTGTAGGAATCTAAAGAATCTCCAGATAAAACATACAATCACATACAGTAATCTTATCAATGTATCAACTTTTAAATACCTACCTGACCAAACTTGAGATCAGGCGGGAATTTCGTGACAAATTAAATGTAAACCTATAGATTAACCACAAACGTGTACATGAATTTCCACAAAAGGTAACGGATTCGTAATAAAGAGGAGAAAGACCAAGCATTTTTTTGTCATTGCTGATAAAAAGTAGAGTTAAAAATTTTGTTTGTGTAAAGACTTTTAAATTCTTATCAAAGCACACAAGAAATTTACCTATCAAAAATAAGCATGAGAAAGACAAATCGTGGGAAATTTCTTAATTAAATATTTTGGAGATATTTGAACAAAAACCAAATTCTGTTTCCTAACGCAATTCGGTAGCAATTCTTGAAACAAGGTTCAGAGAAAATGTAAATTAACAATTTTAAGCATTTTAAAAACTTTAGCATTCAATGAAGGAAAATGCAAATGAGATTACAGAATTGGCAGCCTTACAACTAAATCGTGGATAGTTTTGTGTTGTGTTAATTTGTCACTCATACTGCATCGGGAACAAGAGCTCCTTTGATTTTCATTCCTGCGTTATTCCACTAAATGGTGACAGAACAGCATGTAACGTTTCAATCCCAAGATAGGATTGCATGTAACATATCTCATTCCTATGATGGAATTTAACGTAACGTATTTAGGTTCACAAGTTCAAAGGATAATGGAGAGTGACAGATTTTAAACTCTGAAGAATATTTCAATTTATTTTTAAACTACGATAAAGCAATACAGTTTCACCAAGGGACATCACTCTGAACCCTTAAGTCAGAGATGGTGTCATATTCTTGGACTATAGTCAAAATCAAAATCGGATCACTTGTCAAATATCCTGTGTGTTAAATCTTAATTTAAGGAAAAAGTTGAACAATCACCCATTTCATTAAAACCTTTTATTACTAGAAAATGTTGATGCCTAAAATAAAACTATACTGATTGTTGACAAGGTTTGTAATCCCTGATGCCTATCACAAAGACGCTTGAAAGTTGTAGTTTTATCGAAAGCTTAATATTCTAATTCCTTTATTCTATCTCGAAGAGCTTCCCCATGGGAGCCTCGATACACCTATGGATCAGATATCTAACGGATTTCATAAATAGACCTAGCACTATTAACGCTCAGGATATTGACAGATGGAGAACACCAAATCAATTTAGATTTGCTTACCGACAAATCAAATAGACAATAAAAAGGGGAAATTAAAATAAAATCTATACATTTTCCTGTATTCAATATTTGTTTTTACTGCTTTAGAACAGTGACTTATTGAATGATAGCTGGCAACTCACGGCAATTCAGTAACATATACATATATATTTATGCTGTTACCAAGAAATGAAACTTTTTTTTCGTCCATAATAACAAATTAAGTCAACATCAGTCTCTGGGGCCGGTGAAAAAATCCATACTAGTGGCATCATTGGATTAAACATCTATCATGCATCTATGTATTCAGAGCCCTGATTCAATATAAATTCTGCAATCTATATACACTCATTGTAATGGAACGATCCCTCTATCTACATAAACGATAGAAAAAAACCATTTTTCCAGGATATGATATGATTGAATATCAGTGCGTTGGATATGATCGCCAATTATCCACGGAAGAGTTGACCCAGAGATAACCTTGCTTAGGCCTACTTATCTATCTGTACTCAGCCTACAGGACAGTATATACTTGTGAGGGGACTGTTTACTCAGGATGTTTGTGGAGGAAGCCCAGTCTCTATCTATATAGCTGGACCAGTAGATTTACTTGGCCACTGCAGTGTCACCACCAACAGCAAATCAAAGCAGCTATCGCCCAGCCTTATAAGTATACCATGTAACCTATCAATTCCATTCTTATGTACAATACACTTCCAAACAACAATTTACTCCCCACTTATCACACAATGTCACCATAGACAATACATATATAATGAACACCATATGGAAATTTACCATAAATACTATGTAATTTGATGCATTCCAAATCAATGTCCAAATCTTACAAAATGACATGAACACTCCCAGGGATATTTTTTGTACGAATTTCCATTGTTCAAAAATAAAGCAAATAAATACAGAACTAATCCAAAATTTGAGAATCCAATTTGATGGACAAGCATAATAAAGATAATAGAATAAGATATTGACATTGTGACAATCTTGACTACAGGTACAATTGTATTTATTGGTTACTATTACAAATGTTATCTATGCTACCATTGTATGTGTAACCTTGCTTAACATTAAAAGTGTAACTATGATGGCCCATTATAAGTGTAACCATGATGACCCAATACAAGTGTAACCATGGCTACCAATACAAGTATGACCTTGTTAACCAACACAAGTGTAACCTTGGTTACCAATAAAGTGTAACCATGGCTACCAATACAAGTGTAACCATGGCTACCAATACAAGTGTAACCTTGGCCACCAATACAAGTGTAACCTTGGCCACCAATACAAGTGTAACCATGGCTACCAATACAAGTGTAACCTTGGCTACCAATACAAGTGTAACCATGGCTACCAATACAAGTGTAACCTTGGCTACCAATAAAAGTGTAACCTTGGTTACCAATGCAAGTGTTACCTTGGCTACCGATACAAGTTTAACCTTGGCTACCAATACAAGTGTAACCTGACTACAAATACAAGTGTAACCATGGCTACCAATACAAGTGTAAGCATGATACCAGTATAAGTGTAATACCATACAATGATGATAACACTGTCAAACTTTACTAATCCTGAACACATTGTGTCATCTCAAATAGTAGTCATTTTTGGAAATAGTTTCAAAATTTCACATGATTTTCTTCTAGAAAATGGTACATGCAGCATGCCCTCATGCTATTTTTAATATCTCAGCTGCCACAAACCAATCTTCAAAATTCTAAATCAATGCTGCTGATTTCTGGATTAATGGCTTGGTATTTAACAACTGTTCAATTCAGTTAAATTACACCCGTAAATCACTTATTTTCTCTACATTGCTTCCCTGCATTATTTATGAATGAATGGCATTCTCTATGTTCCTTACACTACCAAACACAAACTCATCTTTATGTTTCCAGCCAGAAATCCAAACTGACAATAATGCAATCCTGCTAGTCAATTCTTAATTGAAGTTTGCATGTTCAACCTATTTCCATAGATGACCTCTTTTATTCTATACTTCTACAACAGGCTTCTGTGTCGTTAAACATTTCCATGATAAAGCTATGTCAAGAAAATACTTTAAAAAAAATATTTTTAAGCATTATTACTTGTAAAAAGCATCTTAAAATTCTTACAGCACCATTAAAATTCTTACAGCACCATTAAAATTCTATTCTATATTATTCAGTTTGTTGTGTTTGTCATTTTTCTTTCTTCCACTATGGTCAGGCAGTCCTAGATTGTATTCAAATATCAATTAATATAACTTGATTCAAATCGTTGAGGATATATATCACTGATAGTGATACAAGACAAAACAAATATTCACTCAAATTAAACTTCAATGAAATTGCCATTTGGATGAAATATTTAATACTGAATATAAAATCTAATGTCTTCAAAATAGTTTTATGAAGTGATTAATTTCATTATATTTATACGCTTGCCATTTCTAATAACAACTTTTTTATATTGCCCAAATGTGGGCTTGAATTACACAAATGATTTTTTTTTATTCTTCTCTAAACATCATGAGTATCATTCAAAAGTCTTCTTCCTTGAATTAAAGAAATATGACTTTACACGATAAGGAGAATATTCCTGATGTTTCCCCCCTAACACTTCAATAAATGTCTTTGTTACAACCTTTGAGGCAGTAAATCAAGACTAAGTAGTTATGTGGCAGCTATTTGGTAGTCATGAAAAAATATAACTTGCTTCTAAATAGTCACGAATGATTAAGCAGCGAATCACTCATATAGAAAGTCTTTGTGATTTCCAATAGCAACACTTCCAATAAAGAAATCTGTACAGATTTCAAACCTCGTTAAAAATTCCGAGTTCAGATTTTTAACACTAGTGAGAGAGGGAAAAGTGAGAGGGGGGGAAACTTGTCACTTAATTTGTACCATGTATAATTGACTAGAAACTGGAGTAAGGCAGTACAGCGCTGGTGCAAAAGCATTTTGCATGTGCATAATACACACATGCGCAAATGGGGACCGCTGTTCACAAGCTGCACACTGGGGCACGCACACCAACCCTGAATTGCCAAATGCACCACCAGGGGAACATGGAATACAACCATCACCAAGCTTCGCTAATTTATGCATTATCTTACTGTTCAACATTGCTAGCAAAGAAAACTGTCAGTCTTTTTATTCGTAATTTGATTGCAGAGCTTTGGATGCGAATATGAAATATTCATCTGCTTTAGGAGTGGGTCGGTGGTAATTGTTCAGGCACAATGGGGTGGGACTCACTTCTCAATGTTTACTTGCCTTTCCTAAATGTACATCAATGATTATGATTCCGATCCCTACAAATCCATTAGACCCACTAAAATCAATATGTGCACGATATATTTCATATATTGCTGGCTTTCTGCAAAGTCTGTTGTCCAATCACGCGCGCAGGCCCTATGAATCACATAGACAGTGTTTATATGTGTAAAGAATCTATCTATAATTGACTCCTGCCAAACATCGCTTTTATTACATGTTTGGAACGATAAATAAGATAATTGCAATGAGGAAACGATTGGACATTTAATGAAAATCGATGAAGGAACAATGGCCATTGTTGGCCTGGCGTACCTAGGTGTACCATGGTACCTATAAATTGGAAATGAAAACTTTTATTGTATAAGGTCATTTTCCATTCCCCTGTAATTGACATTCATCTCGTTCATCATGTATGCAGATATCATTCCAATTTCAGTATTATATCAATCCATTGTGAAAATTTTTCATATAAAATGGTAATTCAATAATGGATCTCTTATAGCTTATACAAACCAATAACTTCCTGCCTTTTTAATCAACTTTAACCGGCCCCATATAGACCGGCCACACTGAGATTGGGATTCCAAGTAAATAGTGCAGCATCCACTAGTCTACATAGTTATTGATATTACAGTAGATGTCCACTAAATTCAATTACCAAAATTGAAAAGTCAGTTTCAAGTTTTCTCCCTTTTTATTAATCTAACAGACCTGTTTTCTTTCTTTCTTTTTTGCCAATCAGAACACATTTTTTATATACTCCCACTCCTATTGATAATTAAGAGGATCCCCCCCCCCAATTTTCATATTATCTAAAAATTTCATATCAATTCATCTCTTTAGCTTAAGGGGACATTTCCTATTTTTGGAAAATGAAACTAATTGGGAAATATGAATTTTGATCAGAATTATTCTTTTTCCCCAAAAAGAGAAAAGTAAAACTTTTCTTCATTGATTCACTTAATTAGGATAACCAATTTGTTAAAATGTCAAGTTCTAAAAACTAAAAATAGTTGACTCCTCAAAGTTTAATTAGTATGAAATTACTTTGTAAAAACCTACAAGAACCATCACTGTCTAGTTATGATTTTATATAACTGATACACATATCCTTATATGTAGTCTACTAGTCAAAACTGTCTATAAAATGATCTCTATGTTGCCAAGGGGTCTTAATACAGAGATCAAATTGTGTTATAAATTAATAGCCATTTGGGACTTTGGGACCCTGAGAAAGTGGTCGTGATAAGCAGGTGGTCTTTTTTACAGAGGTGGTCACTAAAACAGGTTTCATTGCAGCCTCAGTTTCTAGATTTTCAACAATTTTCTGATGTCCAATTGAACTCCTTTCAAAACACATACTGAAAATTGTTAAGCTTGAATGATATTTACCGTATATGATGAATGTGTAAAGATTGCCATGTTGTATAGCGCAGTAAATATACTGAGCATTTCCATACCAACCTCAGCGTAATGTTTAGATAATCCAAACATTGGTCTACATATTTGTAACAAAAATATGACATCCCAGGAAATTGAAACAATTTATCTCTATTTTATCCCTATTGTTTTATACCATATAGCTTTGGCTACATTAGAGAATATAATGGGGCTAAACTAATATGCCTATTGATAGAGTTTGGGAGAATGAAAGAACCAAAACTGGTTTTATAGCCTACTGCAAATGTATCGAAACCTTGAAATAGATTTGAAAGGAAATGATTTATTGCACATTCGGCAAATCCTTACGTTTCCAAAGATATGTCTGTAATACCATCAAGATAAAGTAAATCTACTGAGAATGATTTGATAAAACTTCCATGGAGATTGGTTTATTTGAATTGACAAACATCTATATACATGGTTCCCACTTTGGTATATTCATCAATACTAATTTGAACAATGATCTGACTTCTCTTAACCGACCCTGGCTTCATCCCATACAATGGTCAAGCATCGACTATTTTTGTCATGATAAATTAATTTAAGACAATAAAGAAGGAGCTATCTTTGCTGTTGTGTAGACGTACACAGATAACTTCAAATCAAAGACCCCTCAAGCTTTACATCTAAATCAAAATAATCTGAATATAGAACCTTTATCTTTCATTCCATCTACCAGATATATTACATCTACAAACTCAGAAACATAAGTAGCTTTAGAACCAACTACATAATTTTACCCATTTTTATCAGCTATACCATCAGATAGAAAAGTAAATAACATTAACAGACCTATGGTTTAAGCATACAATACATGTCAAGCCATAAAGTTGGACAAACAGCTATTCCTACTTGAGCTTTGCAGAGCCGCACCATCATTCTAACAATGCAATCGGTGGAGAAATGTATTCGTTAATGAGATTGTGTTATTCTGGTTCCCCGCCGCCCAACAAAAGTATGCAAATATTTACTTAGGATGCTGGACCATATCCATGTGATGAATGCTCCATACTTACCCATACAATCTTGGCCGTTCTGTCGACCTGCAGACGACAAAATTGTTTCCACACGACAGCTGAATAGGTGTCCGGTAAGATAACAGGTGGCTGCTATCTCTGAAGCCAGGGCCTTCATCATCGATCAAACTAGTTTATCATTCTTATTACTAAATCAATGATGACTATTTATTTCTATTTTCTAAATTCCAGTTCAAGAAAATATCAATGCTCAAATGAAATTTGTTAAATGCCAACTGTCATCAATTCCTTTCACACCAACAGAACAAATCATATTTTTTTTTTTTTTTTTTTTTTTTTTTTAAATATGTTACCTTTAATTTTTCTAACAGATAACTGTATTGCTCAATTGTTCTACATTATCTAGAATCCGACCAGCATTGCCCAATTAAGTTTCCTTAATAAGTTTTTTTCCCATTTTTTTTCTATTTCTTCTTGATATACTGAATGTAAAAGAACAAAACAATCAGAATCATGTTTTAAAACCTATTGTGCCTTTGGACCCAATTCACAACACATTTGATTGGCCATTCTATGTCTCTATGATTCCCAAACAGCCAATGACTTCCACTCTAACAGACGGCAATAGACAGGTAACAAATTGGGTGTCAATTAGTTTAAATTTCTTCAAAAGGAAAAACAAATCGGTGTTAATTAAAGGGCGTGATGAAGATGTACCTGCAGGGATATGGAGACAATACATAATTGGTTGACTCAAGGTCACATCCTCACATATGTCAACACACGTTTATGTGTCTAACTATCAAACATGGTAAAATCAGTGTCGTTGGGACTGCAGCTAGTGCAAGCACTGGTGCCAAACTCCACCATGTAATTCTAGCTTACAAACTGCTTCTGTTTTTGTTTGACATAAATAACTGTCATTAAAATTGATGGACCATGACTTGGATTGATTTCTTGTTTCAATATCATCCCTTCGTAAAGTGCAGTAAGCAAAGAAAGTTTAATGTTGCTAGCTGTATTTATCACCAAATACATGTCCAATAATACGCGCACTGCTTAACAAATGTCGATAGATCTATTCCAAAAGTGATGCTGGCCTCTTATGACTTTACGAGTATATCATTTGGCAGATACAGCCAACATCGCTGGTGAAATGGTCACCGATCTTCGTGTAATGTACGCTCAAGTTGTACACAACATGCAGGACTCACATGCAATGCTAATGCACAGTTCGATAGATGGAATCTACAATGTCAATTCAATTTCAGCTTGACAATTTGCAAAAAATTTGAAAATTTCATTCATAAAGTAACTCAAAATTCATTTTATCTTTAATGTATTATCTAAATGTAATTCTATTTCAAAAGATGAATTTTTAAACTCTAATTTTTCTTCTTTCGACAACTAAACAGAGGCATGTCAACACACAAGCCGTACATCAATGAGGCAATGAGAATCTATCGATCATCATTTTAAGAAATACTACGCTAACCTTCTATCAAAGAAAAAAAAAGCTTTTCCACTTGTCATATGATGTTCTAAAGCTTCAACCTGGTAGAGTGGCAGTTAAGGGTTGTCAGATATTTATACTTTTCTATTACTGCATTCCTAACAGCCATTGACAAATTAAACTATACACACATTATGGCATATGTTTATAAAACTCAATAAAAACACATTAATACCATTTCATACAAAAACAAATTATCTTACAAACTTCAGATTTTGGATAAAACTGTACCCAAAGAAATTAAAAAATAGAGAAAATCAATCAAGAAAATGGAAACAAATTGATTTGTTCTAATTCAAAACAACGTTTCGAATCGCATGCCTATTTTTTTTTTATTTAAATATGTGTTCTTAGGACAGGTTCTGGAATTCCTCAGGAAGAATTAGACCATTATTCACCAAGAGTGATGCACGTAGCATACTATTACTGCAGCTGCAATTTAGCTGCAGCGCAAGTGCAGCATTTCTGCAATTCGTTTTCCATGGTAACTTGTTTCCAAAGAAACAAAAACTTTTGCCTGTTACATAAGACCTGTAAAACATGGAGTTACACAAATCATGACAAACTTGTCACATAAATTCAACTTTCAAGGAACAGAATTTGTACATAAGGGGAAGCGATGTATTAGTTCAAAAACCTAACTATGTGGAGAAACTGCACTCCCAATTTGCATACTGCAGTGACGTATTAAACGATGCTGTGTAAGGCGACCGGTACCAACAATGTAATCACATTTGTATTTAAATTTTCTTGGATGCATGAGCAAACACTAGCAGCAGCCATAGCAGCAAGGCCAAGACTTCACATTATATAACTTGAAATATATCTTTTCATAGCAAGTCAATGCTACCCTAGAAGGAAATGGATGTCTCCTCTATGGCAATCAGAAACTTTAAGTAAGGCAAATCAATTCCGTATAAAAAAATGTTAAATTACTGAGTAAAGACTTGGGAATATTTATATGAGAAGAACAAGTCATATGGCAACTGAGAGCTGCTTGATTTTTGAGTAGTACATATGCCTGTATGCCTAATATGTATGCATTACGTTGGAATTGTTAGTTAGAGAGACAAGGCATGCAAACTTGGCTAAATATTCCTCCCTCTTCTCATTTCTACTGCCATCCCCATTCTCTTAGTTTTTAATAAGGTATAACCACATCTATAAAATCTGTCATACCGTGGTCTCAATCACAGCTAAGTAGAAATAACATACAAAATATTCACCCCATAAAGATATGTAAATCAGCCGTGGAAATTATGTTTCTTTCTAACAAGGACATCTCACTTCATATCAAATTAGGAGGCTGCCTGGGAATTACATAACACAAACTTTGATGGTTGTAAAACAAAATTTTATTAGAAATTTTCCACTGAAAAATTCCAATCATTCTATGCATTATTCATTAATTTATTATTATTTCTATCTAAATTGTTCTCGTAAATATCAATGGGTTTCCTATCAAAATTAAATTTTTCACTGAAGAATTTCAATTATTCAATGTGTTTACTTCGATTCATTCTCCTTCAATCATAGCATTATGATACTAAATACTGGTCTTAAATAAAAATAATTAAAATATCATAAATCTTCTTCGCAATCTTCCAATATCTCTACATCATATATTTTGTGATCAATCAATTTTTGATTTATTTTACTGAACAATTGTACCTACTATTGGACTAAATAAACTGAAAAAATTGTATGGTCCAAATTTAACATAGCTTATTAACAATAATTACTTATCAGCACTTAGTGATGACGTATTGATAAGTTTATATTGACTGGAGATGTCATTACACCTTATTAGTAGGTCCTGGTGCTGATCAATAAACTATATACCCTAGCTGGTATACCATTTGGTTTTATTTATAATCACATTTTGTATTGTCATAAAGTACTTTAGTTCTTAGATCTGAAAAAAATGTCAACAAATTCCTGATTGTAAATTGAAAATTATATGTTCCTGATTGTAAATTACTTGAACCATAAAATCCACTTTTTTTCTTTGCCTATTCTATCACTGTTAATGTGTGATGAAGACATAGTATCAGATCTCCTGTATTCTGTCACTGTTAATTTGTGATGAAGACATGGTACCAGATCTTCTGTATTCTGTCACTGTTAATTTGTGATGAAGACATAGTATCAGATCTCCTGTATTCTGTCACTGTTAATTTGTGATGAAGACATGGTACCAGATCTTCTGTATTCTGTCACTGTTAATTTGTGATGAAGACATAGTATCAGATCTTCTGTATTCTGTCACTGTTAATTTGTGATGAAGACATAGTATCAGATCTTCTGTATTCTGTCACTGTTAATTTGTGATGAAGACATAGTATCAGATCTCCTGTATTCTGTCACTGTTAATTTGTGATGAAGACATAGTATCAGATCTCCTGTATTCTGTCACTGTTAATTTGTGATGAAGAACATAGTATCAGATCTTCTGTATTCTGTCACTGTTAATTTGTGATGAAGACATGGTATCAGATCTTCTGTATTCTGTCACTGTTAATTTGTGATGAAGACATGGTATCAGATCTCCTGTATTCTGTCACTGTTAATTTGTGATGAAGACATGGTACCAGATCTTCTGTATTCTGTCACTGTTAATTTGTGATGAAGACATGGTACCAGATCTTCTGTATTCTGTCACTGTTAATTTGTGATGAAGACATGTACTATGTCTTCTGTCACTGTTAATTTGTGATGAAGACATGGTACCAGATCTTCTGTATTCTGTCACTGTTAATTTGTGATGAAGACATGGTACCAGATCTTCTGTATTCTGTCACTGTTAATTTGTGATGAAGACATGGTACTAATGTCTGTATTCTGTCACTGTTAATTTGTGATGAAGACATGATCTTCTGTATTCTGTCACTGTTAATTTGTAATGAAGACATGGTACCTGATCTCCTGTATTCTGTCACTGTTAATTTGTGATGAAGACATGGTACCATGTCTTCTGTATTCTGTCACTGTTAATTTGTGATGAAGACATGGTACCAGATCTTCTGTATTCTGTCACTGTTAATTTGTGATGAAGACATGGTACCAGATCTTCTGTATTCTGTCACTGTTAATTTGTGATGAAGACATAGTACCAGATCTTCTGTATTCTGTCACTGTTAATTTGTGATGAAGACATGGTACTATGTCTTCTGTCACTGTTAATTTGTGATGAAGATATGGTACAAGATCTTCTGTATTCTGTCACTGTTAATTTGTGATGAAGACATGGTAGCAGATTCTGTGATGAAGACACAATACCTTCTGTAAGACCATCCTCAGCCTACAACACAAGGCTGATGTGCAACTATAATCCATCACAAAGGTCATCTCTAAAATGCAATTGTGTCATAAGGTTGGAAAAACAGCACATGCAATCAAGGTCGTTCTATTTCTGACAAAGGTCAATTCCCATTTGTGTTAGTATTAATTGGCGGTACTGGTTTATCGGAGCTCTCCAATCCAGCACTAAAGCGACAACTGCTATCCCATGCAAATGACGCCATGATTATGCCTTGGACCTGCTTCGCCCAATACCGACTCCTAATTCTACCAAAGACCACAGGCAAGCCGCCTCCAATTAAAACTCTTTATTTTACCAAAGACTATGGCCAAGACGATTCAGAAATAAAACCCTTACTGCATCAAAGACTAGGCACCAATTTAACTCTCACAAATTCCTAAGATAAGATGAAATTTCCACTTTAATTTGCAAAAATATATTTCTGAACTTACACATTTGATCGTTTTGAATTTATGAATTGACAATGAATTTCTTGTATTTAAGCCGCAGCCATGAAGTCTGGAAAGAGGCTATAGAAGATGATATATGCATTTAAGAAGACCAGAAAGAAGAACAACTGCAGCCTAGCCCAGAATTCTGTCATCCTAAAGCCTCCTAAATACTAACAACTAATAACAGTTTATCTTCCATGTTTTTTCTGAACACATGTTATGTATGATCATTTAACTGTTCAATAAATTTTAGAAAATATTAATGTAAAAAAAATTATTTTGGTGATAGCTGGTAAAATGCACAGTTCGAAGTGTAAATATCTATGCATTTATGCAACTTCAAAATGTTTTGAAGAATTAATACTAATTGTTGTGTAACAAGAAATATTTGTAGAAAATTGCAGAAAATTTTCCTTTCAATCCTTTTTGACTTTTAATCGTTATCATGAATAAATGATAGATGATTAGTAAAGAAATATTTGTTTTACTTGATGTATGAGAATTTTGTTTATGGGGTTAATGAATTGAAAACTTTAATCTTGAATGACGACTCCCCAAAATGCCCATTCACAAAGCCATTCTGTTGATAACTGTAACAAGTGAACTGTGAAAAGCTTTTGTGCGCGAATCATTTTTATATGAATTACGTCAATGAAATTCGACTTTTTCAACACCTGATACAAGATAAAGAATTGCTCTCCACAAAGAGATAGCCAATAATTTGGTCTGACTCTAACAATGCGATGCTTATTGAGATTGAAGTAAAATACTTCAACTAGCTTTCAATAAAAGATACAAAGAAATTAGAGAATTTTCAATACATATTAGATCGGTTTGAATCCCCTTGTGAGATACTAAAGCATAAAGCCACGCATTCAAGTCACTTCCTATTAACCTCTATATTTTCGCTAGCCGATCACAACATGTGACCTTCTAGTCGTGAATGCACTATTGATCTGGATGCGGCTTTGCAAAAATTAATTCCCATTTCTATATAAGCGGTCAAGTTGACCCCTAAGTCTTCGACCACTGTGACCTTTTATCATGTGATATTCTTATGATTTCAATTGAAGAACGTAAACCTGTAACAAAATCAGCAATGTACTACTAATCTTCTTCTGGACTTTAATTCACCGACACAAAAACATATAAATTGTCTGTGGTAAAGAAACAGATTCACTTATAATGGGTAGACTAAGAAGCCGTCAATTACATATAAAAGATTAAGATGAATCGGTAAAAGAACCTTCTACATTGGACTCCATTCTAATCCGCGCCATCTGGGCATATTACAAAGATACTCAAGAATAGATAGAAATGAAAATCTATATATAGTATACCTTAGGTCAATTTAATCCATTTGTGCCATAGGACAAAGTAAACAATAATTTTAATTATGTTTTCTTCATTATTGATGAAATAGCACATTTGAGGAGCAGAGCAATATACTAAAATATCTTTTTATTGACGATACTGATTAGAAAATTATGAAACTTGACAATTTCATAAATTGATTATCAATTTAAATTACTAAGAAATCTTTAAAGCATGTTAATGAAAGGAGTAAAATTTAAAACTGATCAAATAAAAGTATAACAGAAGATGTTATCAATGAAAAGAATAGGACATCAAATTTAAAATAAACATCTTGTAGCCTTGTTTTAAAACTTTTGACCACCTGACACTGATAAGATATAGGTGGAAAACATTTCTAGTGCTAATGTAGTCGAGATGTAATGCTTTAAATGTAGAAATATACCCATTTTAAGCTTCAATAGATCCCAATGGTTCTTTTATACCATTCCTGAATTCTATAATCCAATGGCTTTTAATTCTGACATTGATTAAGTGCTTTCATTTCATTTTTCAATTAATTTTTGATTATTTTCGGTCTACGCCGCATCAATGGCTATTGATAATGATTTGATGTATGATATTAACTTAATGATATATACAGGGTTTATAACAAGTAGTAAATGTACCATCAGTGTATATTGTAATCAGATGGGGACACGAGCCACGCAACACGTTTGAATTAATTTGACGACCTGTATATTCCCATTACCACGATGAGGGACTTATCAATTTGATATTTTTTACATGAATAATGCATTTCATTAGGTTTACTATTAACAAGTTTACGTTTCAATACTCTACAAATATATACATATACATATAACACATGCATATATTTCGTTAAGTAGACTCACTCCTGGTAATGAAAAATTCATTGATTTATTCCATTTTGCCATAGAAAACAAAATCTATGTTATTTGTTCCGGTAAGTGACCTAAGTATTGCAGAATCATTTGCAGAGAGTAAATAATTGCTTTTTGTAATATATCCTGCTATAAATTAAACATAAGCATATGTAATTATACTTTCTATTTCAAACATACAAATTATTTCTAGTAAAAATTTCCAAACATCTGTAGTATGTAGAATTTTTTTGGGTCAAAGTTTTAATGAAAAGTTAAACTTAAATATTCTATTTCACTAAAGTTAAGAAAATATTGTACTTTGTGAATGTAAAATATAGAAAACAGAAAAAAAATAGGAATAATAAATTGTACTTGGCGAGTTGAAACTTTGTAAAATTCTAAAGTGTTAACAAAATCAACTCTTTGGAAGCCCATATAGAATTGCAACAATGAAACGAAATGGAAAACTCGATAACAATCGAGAAATTCAATATTTCATTTATGTTTTTGTAATTATCGTGCAGGCTTCGAGCAGTATTCCTGTAACACAAGCTGTACAGTTTTTACGCCACGGTGCACCTTCCCACTCTTCTTCTCCCCTCATCCTTCCACAGCGATACGCAGCAATGGTACCAACTGGGTGTCATTGTGCACGGTGCAGCGAGATGCGCTATTGTTCCTAGCTAATGAACACTGCAATTTGCATGACTTAGGATTATGTCACAACGTACATCAGAATTGGTTCCTATACAAGGGGCCCTGCTAGAAGCCTATACGGCCGAATCACAACACCTCCCAATTTTACCATTCCGAGCGTTTCCCTACCAGAGCCATTCTCTTATTAAATTGCTTGGTCGCATGCAATCTGTTCTGGTGCTCTACCAAGTTTGTCTAGGCTGCTACATCAGGAACACGAGTTTAACAGAATGTCACAACCCAACACAATTTAAAAAGATAAAATTTGGAACAATGTTTTTGATTGGTTTAAGAGGGCAAAAAACGGGGGCAAAGAAGGTGTTAGATCTAAATTTGATATTTGGGTTTTAGTGTCCATGGTACCCTTAAGGCATGTAGAAACATGGCTAATATTGGATTTAGAAGCTATGAGTTTGTTTTTACTCCAGAGGAACTGTTGAGGGAAGAAAACTAATATGTATACTCTGTCACATCAAGGATTTGATTAAGGATCACGTTATATCAGGCGCGAGATTTTGTAGGCAGTCACCGATACTTATCATACCGGCCAAAATAACTGCTTCTTTCAATATTGTCACGAGGGACTACTTAGGCCAATATCGAATGGCTGAGAGGGCAAGCAACGGGTCAGCATTAAATTCGTGCCGAAGTGTGCTGGTATACTCCGAACGCCAATAATCGGTGGTAAGCATCGAGATGGCAGAAGAGTTTTCACCTTTGTCGTGTATCAATCATTACCATAACTGTCTGAGCTCTGGACGCTGCACAACAAATCACATTGAAGCATGGCATCGTTTCAACTCCGTGAAAATATCAACAAAGAATTACCTTCGAAATGGCAATAAACGTTTCTGAAAAACACCCAGGAGTCATTAAATTTTTAACATTACTATAAGCAAGATCAAGTTTACCAATTCATTTACATGCTAACGATAGTAAACAACAATGTCTTGAAAGCATAAAATGAACTTTGACTAACAGATGACTATCGAGTAATTAATTACTTTGAAATAATTATGTAGAAAAGCAGAATTAAGTTTTATTTCTCCTATATTGACTTGTTTATGTTTTCTGACAATTTTTTCTAATGATTTTTATCAAAGACAATTTACTGTATAGACGGTTATTTCTGTTAGAATGATCTTTTCGCGATATCGTGAGACATTGCCGGACATCACGAAAAAATGGTTAAATCACATACACACCGATAGTGAGATTCATGAAATTTATCAATGCTAAAATTCAATTTCCTCTTTTTTGGTTCAAATCTTGAAAATTTTAACCAGGGAAAAATACTAGTAACTGGTATTTTGTTGAGTATATCTCGAAAAATGAACTATGTTAAACAAGTTTTTTTCCTAGAAATCGTAACTTATCCAAGAGCAACTTCCTTATTTAGGCATGGTGCTAATTTATATCAATTAAAGATAAAATTATTCAGTAAAGTATGACACATACACCTAAAACAAATAGTTTGACAGTGGCCTAATAAAAGGATCATTATATTTATGTTTTCAGGTTTTCGAAAATAAATGATTTATGCAGTGTTCAATTCCCAACCTAAACAAACAACTACAGATGTCTGAAGGTTTTACTGAGAAACCATCTTACTGAGAAAGGTTTTTACCAAGGAAAACACCCCAACAGATGGTCAAGAGCAATTGTACTTTAAATAGCAGAGTTGTCTACCTTTGTTTAAAAACAACTTATAGTCTTTGAATGATATTTGGCACCCATTTTATTATTACCCCAGATAATCCATAATGGCATGTAACACGCAAACATTTTGCATGCCATTCACATCCAATAACTCTACATAAGACTTACATTTATTCCTAAGAGACGATATCTCGGACAGTTTTGGCAATGCACAAGAAATGACATCAAAAATTAATACTGCCCTGCAGCGAGTGCTTAGTCTTTGTAAAATTTGAGTCATAGAAGGTCGGTAATAAAGGGCGGATTATATTTTATCAATGATTTAAGCAGCAGGCATTCCTTATTACATCTCTACCATTTACTTCATCCAGTTTCTTATTTGAAATCTTTCAACTCTGTTTCTCATAATTACCCCATGTCACACATTTGAGTCCAAGAACGAACTACTGAATTTTTACCTTATATACTGTAAAGTCAGTAATATTTGTGGTGAAGATGATTCTGCGATTTTGAAGGACACTACCGCGGCCACACAGAGTAAATTTTTGAAATACAATATAAATTGATTAATGGCATCAGCTACCAATACACCTTAATTCAGACTGCAAAATTTTTATTATTTGAAATTTATTATTCTTGCTAATAGTTGAAATTAAAAAATTTTGCCCGCGAAAATAATCAGCTACACAGTATGTTAGGGGCTAGAGTTTGAATTAGAACTTCAATACCAATTTAAGCTCTTTCTATGGAGTCAAAACCTGGATATTCTTATTCCTGTTAAGAGTACAAGTGATGCGATAATTAACTACACATTTTGAACGAGTAAGAAATTATTGACAGTTAATATTGAACATTGTGCCTCTCCGCACACAATAGGTTACAGGTCGACTGAACTGCATTTTAATTTGCACTCTTAGCTAAGGATAACTATTATAGTATAATTTGCATCATATGCACCTCCTGCATTCTTTAATAAATGCAAGCACCTGCAGGATATAATATCCCGGGTTCCTTATTATAAGATCCTATCAATATTCCGTAATAAAGTACAATTTGGAATCACCCAGCATATACATGCTTAAAACATAGTTAGATGATTATGTTGTATGAAATAAACTATGAATGATATTCAATCATTTGAACTTATTTCCTATTCAATTATTTACAAAATGAAAGAAAATCTTCATTTGTTTTTTTGTTGTTTTATTTTTATATTTTTTTTTTTACTTGTTTGTATTATTTTTGCTATGCAATTTACCTAACACAATAAAATTACATTAAAGAATTCTTCATATTAAATATAAAATTGAAATTAAAATCTGATTTCACTTTTAACTAAATCATTTGTTTTAAAATTCTAACATCAATAATTCTGTTAAAATGAAAGCTTCCATTAACCTTTAGAGATATTTTTGATCAAATAAAAATCAAAACCTCAAAGAATTAATTACTAAATATAGGGAAAATATTCTAAAATGTAATATTCCATTTATAAATTTAAATATTTTAATTTTGATTGATTTTTTTCTGATATTTAACCTTTTCGATTTATTCTAATATAAACATCCTAGTAGATAAAATGCAATGAACAAATTTCTAGCTATGTATGAATAAAGACCATTTGCAATCTGAATCATGTTTCTGCTTCCCAATTAAAAACTGGCTGCTGTAACAAAGAAAAATCAATATTTCATAAACCCAGGCCTCATGAATATAGGGTATTAAATATCTAGAAGTAATCAATAAGTTTTCAGTGACAAAGTGTACCTGTTTTATCCAACATGTTGTTACATCTGCACAGGCTTACAGTCCTTATCTAGTGGGAGACCCTCCCATCTGCTATCCCGACCAGTGGCGTGTGATAATAGCTGTATTTAATGTTTTGAATGTACCTAGTATTGATAGTAGTGCCTTCGTACACACAATATCTATCAGGGATTTACAGAGGCCCAATCAAATCTCAGTTCAACATTAACGCTTGTGATAATAGCCTGTCCAAGATATTTATTCATTACAGTTCTCAGCTTGCTTCCGTTGGTTGGGTGGCTAGGTCAGGTCATTGGAAAGTCATAATAAGTTAGTTTCCATAGTCGAACACAACCTAGCGGGGTCAAGGAGCTAGATTGGATTTGTGTAAGAAAAGACGACCATCTGGACCAGAGATTTTGACTTGAGACGACACAACAGTAAAGAAACAAAGATATCAGACTTATCAAATCTGTCAAAGGGCGAAATCAACAATAGACGGCTCTCAGCAAATAGGGAGCTTGGGTACCCCACTCAACGTACCTAGTAAAGAAATCGTTAATTCATGCTCCACTGATTTATGCATGTGTAATTATTTGGCTGATGGGAAGTACACAATGCATTGATATAAATCAGACACTGGCCCAGCCCAGCTTAATATATAGACGTAGGCAGCATAAGCCAGCATCCCTGTATTGTTAAGAGCACCTGCTCATGATCAATAATAACATCACTGACCCTCTGACCGGCCTACCCCCAATAGTGGCCTGCCTAACTGCCCCAAATCACCCATCATTACAGGCAAGGCTACCCAGGGTATGTACATGCCACAATGCAATCTAACCGATTTCCATTCAAAACCCTTCCTTGGGTCACTGCATCCTCCGTTACACTGGCGCTTGACACCCACAACGGCAAGTCATAGAATCAAATTATTCTATAATAGTTGTAATCATTCTTCAACTTCAATTTTAATTTCTGGACATTTTTTTTTTATATTGCAAACTTGTGTAAATATTCCCTGTGAAGAAAACTACTTTTTGAGTAATTTACACTTTGCTATGATTACAAGCAGATTTCGTTCCGTACACAAGGGTTGTTTTTTCTATTAATCTTGAAAGTTTGCAAGCCTTTTTGGATTCCTGTTACTGAAAACTTGGATCTGTCTTGATCCTGAACATTGTCACAAGATTTTTTGTTTTGCTTTTTGTTTTTTAAAATCAGTTGAAAGGAATGCTTTTTAAAGGAAGAAAATAAAGATTTTAGCCCAACCTCTAGAGCATTTTAACATTCTATAATGTTACTTTTACACACTAATGAAAATAATGGCACCATTTCTAAAATAACTTGGAACTACATGTCTACTTTTCATTTTCATTCAATTTCCTTTTGGCATACTCTTCCTCAATATCTTACTTGCATAAAGTGGTTTGGTTAAAGAGTTACATGGTGACAATGATGTTGTCTTGGAAACAATATTCTACAATTGTCGAAATGATCAGTTGGATTTCTAGAAGAGAGCACTTAATTACACTTTGTATTAATTAAGATATTCAAAGAATGAATAGGGAGGTTTTTTCAACATCTTGACTTATTCAAATTTGGCAATGCATCCATTCATAATATTCTGAAAATAGCTTAACCAGATTTGTCCTCCCAATTATTTTCATTGCACCATTTTAGGTCTCTAATGGATAATTAATAAATCAATATTTAAGTTACTTTAAAAAGGGATTGTACATTTTGGACACAATTCTAGAGTAGTTTAGCATTCTATAATGTTACTTCTACACATTAAATAAAATAATGGCACCATATCTAACTAACTAGGAAGTACAAGGACAATTATACATTATAATGTAACTGTTTAACAGGTGCTTCCCGTACCTATGACGATACAATCAAAGATTTATGTACATTCGATAAACATTAAACCAAATCTTTTAAACTAAAATACACCAAAAACCGTGCCAAATTGGGTTTATGGAATTATGTTAATAATTTTCAAAATGGGGTTTTGATTTCATTTCCGTTTGTAGTACAATAAAATGATATTAATATCTTAATGGCTATTGACTTATTTTTATTTCTGATAAATTAATTACAAGTTTCTGAAAAATGAGGCAATAACTAGAGAAGGCCAATAAAACCTGATTTAGCAAGCAAAACCTTTGGGTGATCACAAACTAAAGCTCTCAGTATAGCTATCTCTATAAGGCTAATTCCATATCCTAATTACCAATTTACGTGTAAGGATAGCCCCGAATCGTCATATGACATAATCACTTATTTGCATATAAAGTATGTCGAAAGTATAAGAAAATACCCATGGTGATTGGAGGATAAATAAAAAACATATAGTACCCTTTCAGGACAAGTGCAAATTAAATCAAACGTCTCTATCTGTGAGCTTCATATTAAAGGTTAATTGAGTTTTAAAAAGCTTCTGGGTAAAGGCACTACCTATTCTTGTACAATAAAATCAAAAACAGCCATCCTTCTTTGAATATGTCAGTATAATTGGCAAGGTTAATTAATCATATTATCTAAAACAAATTTCTAACCTTATGTTAAAAGATAGATTTCAACAGAATTACACATTACAATTTAGTTTAATTATCACTTAAACAACTCAAAATTTTATTTTTGATGGAAATTTCAATGAAATCAATGAAATCATGTGATGGTCATTTGTATACCAACTCAAAACTGAATTGGATGTATTACATACATTGCTTCCATATATCTTAACAAGGACCTATGGTGACATCCTGCCTCTAGCCATCAAGGTGACCTTGGTGGAACAATAGCCAGATAAAAAAGGTTTTGTCTCCAAGTACTCCAGATTTTTTTACCAAGAAAATCTGTAAATTATTTTTGCTACTTTGAACACTCAACAGTCATTTTCTCATCATTTTAAGCTTAATATTGACCTTGAATGCATGACCTTCATAATTGGTTTGAAAAAGAAAATCAGAGACAGATGTCTAGAATAAATAAGTGAATTCTCGTAAAATTTGTCAAGAGTTTTAGACACCAAGCTAATTTTCCCACCAACATTTACTGATTCTTCAGCTTTGACCTTGACCTTGCACACATTTGCCATCAGCTTTTCACTTTTTTCAAGAAATAACTGTCTGAAAATTCTTTGCAGTTTTCTGAAGAGCATTATCAGATACAAGCAGATTAACATTACAAGTAAAGATTGTATTTGGTATACTGACCTCTAACATCTAAATAGATGGACCTGCTATAGGCCTAGACTAGAAGGACATTCAAAGGTTTTCATATAAGAGAATTTCAGAGGCATGCACCTATTTAATTGGTACAAATAATACATTTTTTCCATTGAAATATACATGTACAATGTATTCAATAGATATCGTTTTCTTCAATTAGAAAAAAAATTGATATAGGATTAGGAAAATACAGCTTAATTTCCATAGGGGAAATGGCCTTTAATCAGCCATAATATGGCCCCAAATACACCCAAAATAGTCACTGATCTTATATCAACCATTTAGAGGTTAAATTTTATATCCCAGACAAATTTTGAAGCTGTGACCTTGCCCTTTCATGTTTACCCATCATATTCTCCATATCATCTGAATGCCATCTGGACCAAGGAATTTTATTGGAGGATTTTTTATTGTTGGCGCTGTAGACAAGCCAACTGCAGACACAAGGGGCTGTCTCCTGGCCAAGATGATGTCATTCAAGCAAAATGTTTTACCCGAAAGCAGACGTAATATTGCACACCCAGTGTTTACCAAATGTATACCAAAAAGTACCCAGCCATGTTTTGTTTTTTAGCCAAATTGCAATTTTTATTTTATTTCAAGATGTACTCCTTATCAAACTCTATAGTCAAATCCTCCAAACTTACAATTTCTCAGTGCATTTATTTGTCAAGGTGCTTTTCAGCTTTAATCTTGACTTTTTGACATGTAAAACCAAACCATTGTATACATGCAGAAACGGACAGAGATCACATGCAATATTGAATACTATGAAATTATGTTAAAACCATGCAAATCATGCTTACAACAAATTCAATAAGAACTCAGAATTAACCAGAGTTTTGGAAAAATATTGCACAGAGATTACTCCACCCCTCTCCTTCCATTTTATTTTTACTTTAATCAAAATAACCTAAAAACAAAGTTATTTCCAAAAATAATCACAGGGCCAACACTCTACATCAACTTGATGGGTGTACTATTTATTTTCTGAAATATTCTTCTATTCAAAAGACAAGAGAAATGTTCCAAAGACAGAGAAATGTATTACCTTGGGAAGAATTAAACCAAGATGTTTCCATCTTGGACGAAAATCTAAAATAAGGTACCAATATTTTCTATATCTTGTAAGCACCTGATCATCATCTAGAACTTCATAAAAGGCATGTTTCATACAATTTTTGTTTGTTTGTTATGTTTTTCCCTCAATTTATTCCACTCCCCCTTCAATTTATTCCACATTTAAGATTAGATACCTATAAAGACGGAGAACAATGTGAATAGAATGTACCAAGCTACAACAATATTCATCATTAGTTCTGATTTCATGCAAGCATGCAGAATTTTTTTTTTTTTTTTTTTTTCTTCTATATAATTTTTAAAGATTAACATTTACCGTAAGGATAATTATATGAAGCATAGGGTACCAACCTGAAGTTAAGGCAGGGTCTTTCTCCTCAAAACTTTCTCCTGAAGACTCGTCCAATTTCTGGGTCTAATCTTCCTTGCTCTGCAAGAACACAGCAAACAAATAAATAGAAATATATTTCTGAAGAATATATTACACCAGCAATCTTTGGCTATTAACATATTTGAATAAATTGTTAATGCATTTGATTTGTTCATTATTATCTATACCCAAATTATATAAAAGGTGATTTGAATATATGCAAAAAAAAACCTTTTTTTATCTTGGAACATTAAGGATTAAAATGAAAATAGAGACCATCGTAAATTAAGCTGAACATTACAAAGATTACACAAATCACCATCCCTTTAATTGATAAAATTAGAGAAAACAATCAAATTTACTCAAGACAACAGTGTCATTGTCCTTACTTCAATGATTGCGAGATAAATCGTTCAAAATACAACAGTTTTCACTCAATGTATGTGCAGCATAAGTTGATAAATCTTTCAGAATATTGAGAAAAGGGACCATAGATCAGTTGTGTGTGGAGCGATTGGACAAGAAACATGTTAATAACCAAGTTTTGACAATCATGAGATAGCTGTTTCTTCTTCTTCATAACAGCAACTAACCAATCAGAAACCAGCTCGACTGGCACGATATCTACCGGCGTTTAAAAACTATTCAAATCAATATACTATGCCCACAGTTACAAAAGAAACAAAAAAGTAAGAAACAATATTTGAGCAATTACCTTTATTTATGGCTGGATGAAGAAATAGCACGCAGTCTAATCTATGGATGATAAATCGGAAGGGCCATCAAAATCTTAATTGTGTAATGATGTCTTCCCCCGTTGAAACTCTGCGCAACTACCACAGTTCCAGGTGCTTTGTCGACGTAAGATATTTCACCATAAAATTTTCGCCCCACCATAAGGAGGTACTGTGCTTATTCCCAAAGATGGCCTATCATCATTGCTAAGTGTGCATCTATCATTGCAAGATCAATTCATGAATTATTTTCTCATATTTGTGGTTACTCTACGGGTTAGAATCTAATTTGGTTACACATTAATATTTGATTTATTACTGAACAATTTTCATATTTCTAATTCATGAATAACATTGTATGTATTACAAACAAGTCTTTCAGTTCTTCGGTTCAAAGGTGGCTGTTTTGTTGTGATGGTGTATTTTACCCAACATATAACTTTAAACGGTCATTCAAGTTTAGGATAAAGGAACCTTCCAATTAAAAAGACTCAAATTATCATTTAAGAATACAGTAATATAGATTACAAAGCTTTTTAGATTACAGTGACCTAATTACAGTGTTTAGATCAGTGACCTTATTCAAACATTTAGATACAATTCAAGCATTTAGATCCTAGTGACCTAATTCCAAGTGTTCACACAGTGACCTTATTTAATCCTTTAGATCATAGTGGCCTAATTCCAAGGGTTCACACAGTGACCTTATTTAATCCTTTAGGACATAGTGACATAATTCCAAGGGTTCACACAGTGACCTAATTCAATCCTTTAGATCACAGTGACCTAATTTCAAGTGTTCACACAATGACCTAATTTAATCCTTTAGATCACAGTAACCTAACTCAAGCAAAGTAAAAAGCTAAAGTGGCCATCATTTCCTTATCAAAATATAACATTCAGAGTTTAAATGAACCAATATATGGTTATGTGTAATGACACATGTCTGTCCTATGGCCAGTACTGATGATATCAATCCTGCAGAGGACTACAGAACCATCGCCTTTTTAATTTTTTTTCCTGACCTTGACGCAAATGTGATAGAGTACCTATAAATGAACCATACGTCAGGGTAATTCTTAGAAAATAATTAACACCAAAATTTTAATCTTTCCGGTATGCAAATATGCTGCCATTTTCATCAGGCCTTCAGTCGTTTTTTCTTCTCCAATCATTTTAAAGAATCATCAGCCCTCCGACCTTCAAATGCCAAAGTCAAACTGCAGAAAAAGCTGCACTAGCACTGCAGTGTTTTAGGGAGCTATCATGCCGAGATAACTAGCTCACAGAAACAACGGTGTACATCTGACCCATAAATAAGGCATCAAGGTATTATAGAGCCACGGAGAACCGCATCATACAATGACAAGTGAAACGTCCCAGGTCTTAACAAATATGTAATCTATCAAAAATCGCATTAAGTATGATTTCCTTTTTATTCCCTTGCACGGGGGAGGCCTACAGAGTCCTGATAACTCCAAGTCTTAGCGTCTATATCGGCAAATGTCGTAAGACATGCTTAATCACAAAAGACATAGAAGCTATTGTCCATAAAGTTTATTGATAAATCAACTAATCACTGTTAAATGTACAAATTAAAGCTGTAACCAGACACAATTCGTACATATGCTTCGCGCTGGATATCAAAGGTAAATTGATTTTTCAGTTTCCATAGGACATGTAAAATACAGAGGTAGCATGAACTTTAAACATTCTTGATGGACAAGAAATGGATTTAATATTAACATTAAAAGAACAAACTATTGAGTTATCTCCCATGTGAAGTCTTTTGTATGGAGTTACTTCCCATATCAAGATTTCTTCTTATATCACAACCATTTACATTTATCATCATTATATAACATTTCCTAACTCTTTTTACTGTATGATTTTTAAAAGCTTTTTGAATAAAATGGCATGAAATTTAAAGAAATTGTTTTCTTTAACAGGTTTAAAAAGATTAACAACTGTTTTTCATTTCAAATATTAATATTTTTAACAGTTTCTTCTCGTGCTAAAGCAGTGGGAGGTTTTACCAATACAGCTTGTTTACAAACTGACAATATCATTGTTAAGTGTTGTTTCCTGATCAACACAAATAAGCTAAATATAGAATCTCTTTTAGATTAGATCTGTCAACAACAGTGAAATCGAATCAACATGGATATACACGGATGACAATTTGATTATATGTTATTGTTTAATGCGTGTCTGACCATATATGGACACCTGCTAATTAACATCACCGGTGACATTTATGTACGTCATGTCCATGTGGTAAAGCAGATTGACAAATATACCAATTTGATACTATTTGTGATGGATATGAAATCTTATAATCCAAAGGCCTAGCTACGATGATACCAAGTCAGAAAAAAATGCTACTTCTCCCAAATTACTAATCTCAATGCCAATGAAACCGAAGGTTAACATGTCTTTGGTAATGCATGACTTGTTCAATACTGTCATGGCAACATGATATCTAAGATTTTATGTCAATTTAAATTTGAGATGTTTGATCTATTTTTAAAACAACAAATCCATTTATCTTAATTTCAATATCACCTTTTTAAAGAAAAGTAAATCAAATGATAAATGTGAGATTAATACTTTTAATATGAATATATTTAAAGCACTATGATATTCAACATCAGTTAACTCTTAATGATTAAAGTTAAGAAAAAGCATCCCCAATTCACTCAATCTCACACAGGCTATGAGAGAAATACTACACAGACCTATGGTCTTTTATCATATAAATATTAATGTTTTTTTATCAACATAACCCCCAACCCTACCACTCCCACCCTATTATCAAATCTTATAACAAATATTATATTGTCTTATATCCCCTGGATATCACCTATTGTCTTTTATCTCATAATCCCATTGTCTTATACCCCATGGATATCACCTATTGTCTTTTATCACATAATCCCAATGTCTTATATCCCATGGATGTCACCTATTGTCTTTTATCACATAATCCCAATGTCTTATATCCCATGGATGTCACCTATTGTCTTTTATCACATAATCCCATTGTCTTATATCCCATGGATGTCACCTATTGTCTTTTATCACATAATCCCATTGTCTTATATCCCATGGATATCACCTATTGTCTTTCAACACATAATCCCATTGTCTTATATACATTGGATATCACCTATTGTCTTTTATCACATAATCCCATTGTCTTATATCCCATGGATGTCACCTATTGTCTTTTATCACATAATCCCAATGTCTTATATTCCATGGATGTCACCTATTGTCTTTTATCACATAATCCCATTGTCTTATATCCCATGGATGTCACCTATTGTCTTTTATCACATAATCCCATTGTCTTATATCCCATGGATATCACCTATTGTCTTTTATCACATAATCCCATTGTCTTATATTCTATGGATATCACCTATTGTCTTTTATCACATAATCCCATTGTCTTATATCCCATGGATATCACCTATTGTCTTTTATCACATAATCCTATTGTCTTATATCCCATGGATATCACCTATTGTCTTTTATCACATAATCGCATTGTCTTATATCCATGGATATCACCTATTGTCTTTACACATAATCCATTGTCTTATATTGGATCACCTATTGTCTTTTATCACATAATCCCATTGTCTATATACATTGGATATCCCTATTGTCTTTTATCACATAATCCCATTGTCTTATATACATTGGATATCACCTATTGTCTTTTATCACATAATCCCATTGTCTTATATCCCATTGGATATATCACCTATTGTCTTTTATTACATAATCCCATTGTCTTATATACATTGGATATCACCTATTGTCTTTCAACACATAATCCCAATGTCTTATATACATTGGATATCACCTATTGTCTTTTATCACATAATCCCATTGCCTTATATCCCATGGATGTCACCACCTATTGTCTTTTATCACATAATCCCATTGCCTTATATCCCATGGATGTCACCTATTGTCTTTTATTACATAATCCCATTGTCTTATATCCCATGGATATCACCTATTGTCTTTCAACACATAATCCCATTGTCTTATATCCCATGGATATTGCTTATTGTCTTTCAACACATAATCCCATTGTCTTATATCACACGAACATCCATTTTCCTTTCCTATTTTAATTCCACACTTAACAGTCCGATTCCTAAAGGAAACAAAGGGACCAATGGCTGATGAATAATATTTACACACGGTAAACAACTGGAAACCGTATTTGTGAGTAATTCAATCATCAATAATTAATTTTACTCCATTGTTCTGTACATATCTGTTTCTGTATATCACCGTTCACAAAGAAAATTGCTTGTGAATGAATGTTTAGAGGTTAAAGGTGACTCTGGCACATTCATTGGGAGCTTAACGTTGTATAATTACTGACTTGGTGTTATATGATAATTAAAAACTAAAAACTCCAAGACCGAGACTATTTATCTTAACAGGTCAATTTTAATTTTATTGATGTTCCTTCTAAATATCCATTCGCTAAATATATTCAAATTACTAAACATAGTTATTTCCCTTTTGTGAAAAAAACCCAATTCAGAACAGAATTCCCATTGAATCTTGAAGAAAATCAAAATGACATAGTAAATGATGGAATATGGACAATAAAGTTTTTATCTGTATTTCAGTAATACTTTTGCCTTTGATGAGATTATTGCTGAATCTTGTGGTATAAGGAATTCAATGGTGTTTTATACAATGTTGAATTTTATTTTGTTATTTGTTGAATTGGGAATTTGTTTTTCGAATTTTAAAATTTCATCTTAACTTCAAATCAATATTTTTGTTAATTTTGATTAAAAATCTAATGAATTATCATTTGCATTTTCCTACAAATTGAATCAATGTCGTTTGTCATTCCAATGTAAAAGGCAGCAGTTACATAACCAGTAATTTGAAATAAAACCAGAGAAAACTCACCATCACAATGCTCAAACAATAAAGTCTCATTTCAAATGGGAGCCACAGCATACCAAAGTGAAATTTGAGATTTAAAAAAAAAATCCTAATTGCAGCAGCACCTTGCACAGTGCAAGTAGGGGAAGTGGAAGTCGTCATGATTCTGAGTAAATCTGATAATTCACACCCGTTATCAAAAGTGATGTCAGCCACTGCTACAATCAAAATATCACTCTAATTGGAAAGAACTTGCATTTGTTCGCTTGCATATCTTGTAACAAAACACTAAACTATGGTATCTATACACAATACAAATGATCGTTTGGGGCTAAAAGTCGGACTTAAAACAAAACTAACGGGGGAAGCAGCCCCGTTTTAACCTACATAATGTGTCATCCGCATTTCCATGAACTTGAATGGGTTCTGAATCTTGGAACATAATCTGTATCTTGGAATAGATTTTAAATGTTTGTTTTGTTTGTACAGATTGGAAGACTTGATTTTGAGAGAGGTGTAAACAGTGAAATCAATAGAGAAGCAATGTTAGGGTATCTTTTAAAGTTGTTCCTGAAATTCGCATTAAATTTTACATCATCACTATCATCATTAAATAACATCCAAATATTAAAAGAATCCAGATTCCATTTGGGCAGACTGAGCATTTAAGGTAATACTGTTTAAACAAAATGATGCAAATTACACATTAGTTTTTTGAAACAATGAAATCTCTTTTGAAATATTAAGTGTATCATATTCCAAAAGACTTTATATAATTTTTTAATTGATTACGAGAACTTGCGCGATATTCTAGATCAGGAATAGAAGTTAATATCTCAGGAATAAAACATTTTCAATACATTGATTGTAATGCATTATTTTAACTTTATGATTTCAATCTCCACAATGCTGATCATTCCATACGAGGAGCGCAAAGTTTCACAGCTGAAATTAATTAACACCTATGGTTTTAATTACAAGAAGGTTGCAAAGTAATTTATGATCAGAGACAGGCTATTCAGCCTTCAATAATTTGAAGAAAACTGTATAGTAATTAACCACAGAAACAATGCTTGTTTTAATTTTGAAATCAACCATGAACATTTGGTTGAATATTTAATTAATGAACAAAATATAAATGAATATGGATGGAAATATGATATTTGGCAAGAAAATCATGAAACTTAAACAACATATAAATGAATATGGATTAAAATATGATATTTGGCATGAAAATCGTGAAACTTGAACTTAATTTCAAAGCTGCTTTTCAAAGCCATAATTATTGTCAACAAGAACTTAATTATAACATTGTACTATTTATAAAGAATATTAAGATCTAATAAATCTTGAAATACAAATTTTCATACTGTTCTCTTGAATTTTTAAAAAGCCTTATGGTTCTGAGTATAATGCGAAATTATCAGATTTTTTAAGGTTGAATGAATATCCATTGGCACTTTACAAGAATTTGAGAGATTTTAAATACCTTATAAAAACGGATCCTAAATCTAATTCTCTAACACTACTGCAACTAATTGGTGGCTGACTATGATAGAAATAAAATCAAGAAAATCAATTAATCAGTCATGTGAGAAGTAACAAAGAAAATGAAATCTACAAAATGCTCGCGGTACCAAAACCCTTTTATGCAATCCGTAGTATTTTGCATTTTTCATTTTGTTCTGATATTGATTTTGTGCAAGTGAACATGTTTAAATAATCTAATTCCATTAGATGTGCAATGGAATAAAATGGAGGAAATAATATATGCTCACTGATTAGACAACTAGCTGGTTATGAGCAGATGTGCTCACACTCCTTGGGTTCAGTATCCAACACATTGCCCTTTTCACATCTCTGCTGAAGCAATCTTTACTTGTTCTCAAATAAAACCACAGGTGTTTTTTTAAATCAGCTGTTTGAATATTTTATGTCAGGTAAATTTTTAGACAGGTAACTATACTTTCTATATAATTTAACAAACAAAAACACCTAATTCTCCCCGTTTATAACACAATATTGACAGTTAATAATTGGTGAATAATTATTAATACATCTAGTTAATGTAAAACTTGTTAAGTTTCAACAAATATCTTTACTTTTAATACAACGATGATTATGTCCCAGAAATGTTTCTTTAGAATAAAATGACTCACTTTCAAAAACATGCATTTGCATTTCAAATGATAACAGTATTTTGTTTTTCATCATCATATCTTAATTAATATGACAGGTATTCTCTCCAAATGTACCAGGTACAATACTTGTAATTAGGCAATAATAAACAATTTACATCTATTGACATATATCAAATATTCATGCCTATATGAATTCATGTAATTGTTAGGATATGGAACATTTGGTTTTAATAAACTTTGTTTAAAATAAACCATACCATTGTGTATTTTAATTGAATTATCTATCATTCTCTTTCATATGAATAATACAAAGATACAGAGAACAAAAATGCTAATTAAGGGGGCTTTTAAGTAGAGGCTATTTACATTATGACTAATACCAGAACAAAGAAATACATGGAAGCAGGTCTAACCATTGTGTCCCAATAAAAATACACAATATGTAGTACAGTGTATAACAAAATAACGGTAATTCTAGCTGACGACAATGATGAACAAATTGTTACAATGTTGCAATATTGTTACAAAAGCACTGTCTTATGAAATTAGTTTTAACATCATGATTTTAAAGCGAAACAAAGGGTTTTCCGAGTTATATTTTGAGAGTCGGCCGTCCTATACCGATGGCAGGCCGATCGATATCGTCCACTCTTTGTGATCCGAACAGTCCATGTAGATATGACTAAGATGCCTTCAAAGGACGCGCGGAAACTCTTTGTTGTCAAATCCAACTCGACCTTCTACCAAAACAAATCAACAAAGACAACGCCACAGTATCATGCCACATTTATTAACAAGTTCCGTTTAACAGTAAAATTGCACGAGCATTGCATGAAAATTGCTGCTGCACATACCGTGCACAGTAGTGGGCGAACGGGGCATGCGGCGTATGGAAAACAATGGGCTCCCAGACAGAGGCATGGCACGTGCTCGAGTTTACGTCTTGCTAGCGATCAACATCGTCCAAAATACCGATTCTCATTATACACAAATCGAAAAATATATACATACCTCGGGTCCAGCTACAATAAAAAGTCATGACACTTGTTCAAACTTACCTTTTTCCACGAAAAATGTTTGACAGATGCCTCTTCCATTGAAACTACAGCGCCATGCTATTTACCCATCATTCTGATGGTGGTAAGTAATACGCATGCGTATGTAGGTTTTGTTTAGGTATGGCGGTGTACGTAACGTGCCTCACCGCTAGCGGAGGTTTGCCGGTCTTCACGAGGTCTTCAGGAGATTTGAAGCCAGTATGTCACTTCAAACTTTGCAGTAGATTATAAGCCATTTCTCAATGGGGTCTTGTAACGTTTGTTCTACACTTGGTGGAGTGTTAGATAGTGATATACAAAATCCTCAGTGTGTATTGAGTTTGAGTGTGTGCCCTCTCACCCATGACCCACTGAAAGGGGGCCCGCGATGGGATAATTAAAATAAACGCGGAATTTGCATGTAGCTCACTAGCATTTTAATCAGCTATTTGTTATTTTGTTTCTCATTAACATCAAAAGAAAAATAATTTAAGAAAATTTTTGAAGAATTCCAAGACGAAGAAAAATTTATTTTCAAAATAAAATGAAAATTGATGAAAGAAAAATCTCATTAAAGCTCATTGAGAACAAATGAAAATTTAGATGTTTGAAGAAATTGATGATGAATTTGTATGTTTTATACTTTCAATAGAAATAATGAATTTGAAGTTGTCTTAAATAAAGTTTAGAATTAATTAACTTCAAAATGGTTAAGTGTACAATAATTTTGTCTAATGAATCCCATTTCCCTCTGTATTTTTATTTTCACTTTTCATGTATTTTGTACATTATTAAAAAAAATTCTGATTTCTTTCAGAATTACTCAATTTGTAAAATTATTATTACTCTATATTTAGAGATTTAGATTAAAGTGATTAATTTATTTGAAAATCAATTGAATATATGTATTCACATAGTTTAATTGATATTAAAATTATGGCAATTTCAAATTAATTAAGAATAATAAAATATTACAGTTACAACTGTATATATACACTTTCATTCATTCTACAATTAAAAATGTGAATTTATGATTCAATAAATTAACTTCATACAGATTTTAAAAACTATAATTCCAAAACAATTTTACAAGTTACCATTATCCATTTATTTAATTGATACATGATGGATACATTTCCAAATGGCTTCGTCATTAGTAATTTGAATTTAAATATTTAAGCATTGTTCTCAATATCTTTTGGGTTTATGAAGTCATAGTAAAAAAAACGGAAGGACATTCTTAATAGACGTGAAGCGTAGACCTATGAAAAAGAATGTCCTGCGTTTTTTTGTCGTGGACTTCATCAATCCAAAAGATATTTAGAATGATGCTTATATTTTAATTTGAATAACTCAGTGAAGTACTAATTAGTTATCCATTTCCATGATTTTTCTTACTTTTACAATAAATCAAATTGAATTGTAGCGCATTGATGTCTCATTCAATAGATCAGTTTGTCTAATGACTCTGCGAAAACGTATATAAAACTGTGTATATGACGTCATAATACATGATGTACACTTCTTTCGGTCTGTGGAAAAAAACCTAACGCATAGAAATGAGTTTAAATTATTTTACAAAAAGTTGTAGTTTATAATTATTGACTTTTCTGGCCAAAGCAGGAATATATTCAAAGTGCCGTCCTTATATGGCACCCTGACTGTTAATAGGATGTTAATTTAATCAAACAAAGTATTCAAGAACTGATAAGACATTGAATAATCATATATATATATAAAATAACTGGGGATACTTTTATGTTTTATTTCTTAGTTTAAAATGTAACACAAATATATGATACCAATGCACTATGAACTTTTAGAAGTTACCGGAGATATGCCTGTAAAAACACTTTTTAGCATTTTACCATATATGTTTTTAATATCAATTTTAAATTAAAGATGCTCCACCGCTGAAAAATGTTTTTTTTCCACTATTAAAAACAGGAGCAGACGATTTAGTATTTTTCTTCAGTTACAAAAGTAACTTAATTTACACATTACCACCACTGAAAAGTTTGAGCTTCTAATTTTACTTCAAGTGAAAATATAAAAAATAATAAATTGCATCCCGAAAAAAAAAATTCAGTGGTACTACATTCTATATGGAATGAAGTGCTGATTGCTCATGCACCAAAGGCAAAATAAATAATTTTGTATTTTTTTTTGTGTTAATTAGACATATAAATGCACGATAAAACACCAATTATTGTTCAAATGATGAATATCATTTATGCTCTTTCGGCGGTAGAGCATCTTTAAGGTAACACTATATGTTTTTGAAGTTTTTGATTTACAGCATTTTTGTCCATTTTCTGTGTTTGTATGGACTGGATAACCAGAGGTTGAAATGAATAGACAATTTAAAATGACATTCTGACAAATATAAAGTTAGTCCTCTGTTTTATACCACAACCAACATAAAAGCTGAAGAAAAAGAAAGAAAAATAAGGGCATTTTAAATATGAATGAGTTTCCATATCTGTACAGTGTAGTTATAAATATGGAAATATAGTGTGCCATATGGATTGTGAGAAATTCTGAATGTTCACTTAATATATACTAAAGATCATATGGTAATTTTTACGAGATGAAATTGACAAATGATTATTTATTAATGCAGTATTTTTGAAAAACAACACCCTGTAAACGCTACAGTAGGTATACAGTTGAGCTATCAAAAACATATGGTATTGTCGTTATAATGCATACTTAAACAGTTTTTGTGTGATCTTACGCTGAAAAGTGAATTTTAAACAACTTTCAGACAAAGCACTAAATTAAAAAATCCAAAAATATACAATTTGCTTCAATGTTTCTTAAGCTTAAGAAATTTGATTGTAGTATAAAGAAATATAAAACTTAGATTCAGGTACAATAACATCATGAGTCATGCAAAAATGAGCTAGAGTATTTATACTTCCATTGTATCGTACATTTAGTCACACTAAAAAAATGTATTTATTTTGAGTCAATGGAGTTGTGGTAGAATATGTCCAGAGTTTTAATTAGATAAAGTTCATTAAGTAAAGTTTGGTACCTATCATTATTTGGTTTGGTTAGGACTAACAGAATGTTTCAACTTCTGCATGTATATATATGGTCTATGAGTTAAGTGAGATTCAGATGAACAATTAAAGCTCTCCTAGCTGTCCCTCTTTTTAGGTCTGTACATACTGCATTACTTTAATCTGTAATTTGTATTTTCATATCACAGACTTATCTGCCCTTGCATGTAGGTAATGATTGTAATATCACGCTATTTGTAAATGAAACATAATATTTTTCAGAGAAAATTATAACTGTTTTCTCTCATAAAAGAAATGATGTCACAATCAATACCTACCTGCAATGGAGATAATTTTGTAATTGGCAAAGAGAGAATATTGTAAAAGTAGGGAACTGTGTTATACAACAGACAGTCAAATTCTGTTTTACACACATAATTGATTATTTTAGGACCAAAATGTTTGCTATTAAGGATTCTAGTATGATTAAAGAATGTGTACCAGAAACATATATAGGTGGCTTAGAAAGTAATGCTAATACGTATAATGTTTTCATCAGTCATATTTATTTGCTAAATTCTTAATATGTCATAAATTAATGATTAAACCACCGTTCCTCACATTGTTTAAAATTTTCAAAGTTAGATAATATGTTTGTTTAAAGATGAAGGTTAAGGGTTATGTTAATCCTTGTTTCAAGGTTAGGTGTCAGGGTCACTGGCCATGTTTATACTAGTTGTCAAAAACTGGGTCTATAATTATCCGAGGTATCAAGGTCAGGTGCTTAATGTTTATCCTACTTGTCAAGGTCAGGCGCCATGGTAATCCTACTTGTCAAGGTCATGGGCCATGTTAATCCTACTTGTCAAGGTCAGGGGCCATGGTTATCCTACTTGTCAAGGTCAGGGGTCATGTTTATCCTACTTGTCAAGGTCAGGGGCCATGGTTATCCTACTTGTCAAGGTCAGGGGTCATGTTTATCCTACTGATCAAGGTCAGGGGCCATGGTTATCCTTCTTGCCAAGGTCAGGGGCCATGTTTATCCTACTTGTCAAGGTCAGGGGCTATGGTTATCCTACTTGTCAAGGTCAGGGGCCATGTTTATCCTACTTGTCAAGGTTATGGGTCATGTTTATCCTACTTGTTAAGGTCAGGGGTCATGTTTATCCTACTTGTCAAGGTCAGGGGCCATGTTTATCCTACTTGTCAAGGTCAGGGGTCATGTTTATCCTACTGATCAAGGTCAGGGGACATGGTTATCCTTCTTGCCAAGGTCAGGGGCCATGTTTATCCTACTTGTCAAGGTCAGGGGCTATGGTTATCCTACTTGTCAAGGTCAGGGGCCATGTTTATCCTACTTGTCAAGGTTATGGGTCATTTTATCCTACTTGTTAAGGTCAGGAGTCATGTTTATCCTACTTATCAAGGTCAGGGGCCATGTTTATCTTACTTGTCAAGGTCAGGGGTCATGTTTATCCTACTTATCAAGGTCAGGGGTCATGTTTATCCTACTTATCAAGGTCAGGGGTCATGTTTATCCTACTTGTCAAGGTCAGGGGTCATGTTTTTCCTACTTATCAAGGTTAGGGGTCATGTTTATCCTACTTGTCAAGGTTATCGGTCATGTTTATCCTACTTGTCAAGGTCAGGAGTCATGTTTATCCTACTTGTCAAGGTCAGGGGCCATGTTTATCCTACTTGTCAAGGTCAGGGGTCATGTTTATCCTACTTATCAAGGTTAGGGGTCATGTTTATCCTACTTGTCAAGGTCAGGGGCCATGTTTATCCTACTTGTCATGGTCAGGGGCCATGTTTATCCTACTTGTCAAGGTGAACCATTTTGAATATTGTTCATTATTTTTATCATGATATCTATCATGGTATCCAAGGCTTGATTTGTACATGTAGATATTCATTACATAACATAATTGTTGGTTTTTACTGCTATCACACTATGTAATAATGCCACTATTTGATGTGGCTAGGATTATAGAATGTCTGTCTAACCATGTTCCTTGTCTTGGGTGTCATTAGTGTGTTTTCCAATTAGATTGAATGTGGTAAAATATTGTCATTTTATCACCTTTACATTGTTCCATTGCCTCAAGGGCAGTAACTCTGTAATGTAAATATGCACACAGGTGAGAGAAGAGTCAACATTCACATCAATATTTCAGTAATAATGTATCTGTTTTCCAGCTCCCGTTTCCACTCATCGGATCACTCAATGGCGTGCACATGTTTGGAGCCAATCACAATGTTGACTTGCTGTCCTCTACCACAGATGATTCTAAGGTCATTTGGAAAGTGTTTCAAGACAGGTAAAATTGAGAAATAAAACGCTTGATGTACGTAGTAAATCACAAGAGGTAGAATTTGTATTTTAGCTCCCTTCAATCATTTTAGCTCAACTTTGCCAGATATTTGTATTTTGAATCAGCTGATTCAAAGACTGAAATTTTGACTCACCTGTCAGATTGTGGTATTTTGACTTGGTTTGTTAAAAAGGTGATATTTTGACTTGCCTGATCCTGAGTTTAGGCAAACAGTAACCTGGGTAATATTTAAACAAACTTACTTGAGGAATAGTTTAACAAACTGTTAAGTAGGCAACAGTTTAACAAACTGTTAACTGATTAATAGTGAAGCAATCTGTTACCTGGGGAAAAAATTATCAAACTATTGCCTGTGGAATAATTTGATAAACTGCTACCTAAAGAATAGCTTAACAAACTGTTACATGGACAACAGTTTAACAAACTGTTACCTAATGAATAGTTAAACAATCTGTTAGATGGGGAATAGTTAAACTAACTGTTACCTGGGGAATAGCTTAACAAACTGTTACCTTGGGAAAAGTTTAACCTGCTACCTGTGGAATAGTTTAACTGTTACCTGGGGAATAGTTTAACAAACTGTTACCTTGGGAAAAGTTCAACAAACTGTTACCTGGGGAATAGTTTAGCAAACTGTTACCCCAGAATATAGTTGGACAAACTGCTGTCCTCTAGGATAGTTAAGAAAACTGCTTCATGGGATTTTTGAAGGTTAACAAACTCTTACTACCGCCAGTTTATCTACCTTGATGCAAAAAAAAAACAACAACAAAAAAACAACTTCTACTTGCATTTGTTAGCTTATCAGATTTGATGCTATCTATATGCCATGATGTACCTGTGTTTTTACACCAAATGATTGTGACACATATACATGTTGCAAGATTGTCTTTAACTTAATTCAAAGATCTTGATTATCTACCTACAGATGCTAAATCAGCTGCTCTTATCAGGAAAGCACTTTATCTAGATAAAAACACTCCACACTAGATAATTATAATAATGGATTTGAATTTACTTAATCTTCTTAGACTTTTTCAATTTGAATTGAAGGAATTGGGAAAATAAATCGGCAAGTCTCCAAGTCCTTGTGATTAACTTGGTGGTGCAACCATACAGTGCAGCGTGAATGATATGCAACGCCAATTTGAAACCTTTCAAATTAGTTATTTGGGAATTATTCAATTATATCAAGGTTCCGACTCAAGGTCATAGTTTTTACTATAATGCTTTTAAATCCCATTGTTGTGAATGTTTTAACGAAGACTTTATAATATTGGCTGATAGTGCCATGTGCTATGTGTCAGTTGAGGCGCCTTGGAGATTTGTATAAATTATAAGTAAGATGATTTACTTCAACCTGTTTTAAGTTTTTGGTTTAAAGTTTTTCTTTAAATAGTCATATTTCAAATAGGACAATTGTAAACTCTTAATTTCTTGGTTTTCATAGGGGATTACCTGCTATAAATATTGGGAAAAACCTAACTTTTTTTCTACTTGCGTTTCCTGATATGGAAATGGCAGTTTAGTTGCATGCAAAAAAGCAAATCAAACATGCATAATGTCTTCCTTTGGAAACTACATGAGTATTAATCCAAGTAACAAAATGGAAAGCTTTGCTGTCTGTTTACAGCCATGATGTTAGGTGAATTAAATCCATGTTTAAAATTTAAAATATCAAATTAGACACAATGTTAAACTTTATTGTTTTGGAAAAAAATGAAGCTCAGCCCCATATAATATGTAGTGAAGATCTATGTAAGGGCGACCTTCTTTATACTGTAAACCAAATTTTTTTCATGGTTACTAAACATGATTTTTATTTCAAAACAAGTTTATGAAGAAAATTATAACATTCGCAAATTGATAATTTGATTTAAAATTTTTATCAAGATATCAAATTTGTGATGATAAGCTTTTGCAAAATTACTTTGATTGTATTAATTAAAAAAGTAAATCATGTAGAAAAGGTTTACCATATGTGATAAGTTGCATGTTGTGAAGTGCATTTTGGTAGGCTTCAGTATGGTCAAATATTGTTTCCTTATAGATAATCAGGGCTGTCCCTTATCAGAATAAAACCTTACTACCCCAGGGCTGTCCCTTATCAGAATAAAACCTTACTACCCCAGGGCTGCCCCCTATCAGAATAAAACCTCACTACCTCAGGGCTGCCCCCTATCAGAATAAAACCTCACTACCCCAGGGCTGTCCCTCATGGGTATAAAACCTCACTACCCCAGGGCTGCCCCTTATCAGAATAAAACCTCACTATCCCAGGGCTATCCCTTATCAGTATAAAACCTCACTATCCCAGGGCTGTCCCTCTTGAGTATAAAAGCTCACTACCCCAGGGCTGTCTCCAATGAGTACAAAACCTCATTACACCAGGGCAGTCTCTCTTGAGTATAAAACCTCACTACCCCAGGACTGTCTTTCATGATTATAAAACCTCACTACCCCAGGGCTGTCTCTCATGAGTATAAAAACCTCACTACCCCAGGGCTGTCTCCCATGAGTATAAAACCTCATTACCCCAGGGCAGTCTCTCATGAGTATAAAAGCTCACTACCCCAGGGCTGTCTCTCATGAGTATAAAACCTCACTACCCCAGGGCTGTCCCTCATGAGTATAAAACCTCACTACCCCAGGGCTGTCCCTCATGAGTATAAAACCTCACTACCCCAGGGCTGTCCCTCATGAGTATAAAACCTCACTACCCCAGGGCTGTCCCTCATGAGTATAAAACCTCATTACCCCAAGGCTATTCCTCATGAGTATAAAATCTCATTACCCCAGGGCTATCCCCTCTCATGAGTATAAAACCTCACTACCCCAGGGCTGTCCCTCATGAGTATAAAACCTTACTACCCCAGGGCTGTCCTGCATGAGTATAAAACCTCACAACCCCAGGCTGTCCCTCATGGGTATAAAACTCCCACTACCCCAGTGCGCTGTCTCTCATGAGTATAAAACCTCACTACCCCAGGGCAGTCCCTCATGGGTATAAAACCTCACTACCCCAGGGCTGTCACTCATGAGTATAAAACCTCACTACCCCAGGGCTGTCCCTCATGGGTATAAAACCTCACTACCCCAGGGCTGTCTCTCATGAGTATAAAACCTCACTACCCCAGGGCAGTCCCTCATGGTATAAAACCTCACTACCCCAGGGCTGTCTCTCATGAGTATAAAACTTCACTACCCCAGGGCAGTCCCTCATGGGTATAAAACCTCACTACCCCAGGGCTGTCTCTCATGGGTATAAAACCTCACTACCCCAGGGCTGTCCCTCATGGGTATAAAACCTCACTACCCCAGGGCTGCATCTCATGGGTATAAAACCTCACTACCCCAGGGCTGTCCCTCATGGGTATAAAACCTCACTACCCCAGGGCTGTCCCTCATGGTATAAAACCTCACTACCCCAGGGCTGTCCTCATGGGTATAAAAACTCACTACCCCAGGGCTGTCTCTCATGGGTATAAAACCTCACTACCCCAGGGCTTCTCATGGGTATAAAACCTCACTACCCCAGGGCAGTCCCTCATGGGTATAAAACCTCACTACCCCAGGGCTGCTCCTCATGGGTATAAAACCTCACTACCCCAGGGCTGTCCCTCATGAGTATAAAACCTCACTACCCCAGGGCTATCCCTCATGAGTATAAAACCTCACTACCCCAGGGCTCCCTCATGGGTATAAAACCTCACTACCCCAGGGCTGTCCCCTCATGAGTATAAAACCTCACTACCCCAGGGCTGTCCTCATGGGTATAAAAACCTCACTACCCCAGGGCTGTCCCTCATGAGTATAAAACCTCACTACCCCAGGGCTGTCCCTCATGAGTATAAAACCTCACTACCCCAGGGCTATCCCTCATGAGTATAAAACCTCACTACCCCAGGGCTATCCCTCATGAGTATAAAACCTCACTACCCCAGGCTATCCCTCATGAGTATAAAACCTCACTACCCCAGGGCTGTCCCTCATGAGTATAAAACCTCACTACCCCAGGGCTGTCCTCATGAGTATAAAACCTCACTACCCCAGGGCTGTCCCTCATGAGTATAAAACCTCACTACCCCAGGGCTATCCCTCATGAGTATAAAACCTCACTACCCCAGGGCTATCCTCATGAGTATAAACCTCACTACCCCAGGGCTGTCCCTCATGAGTATAAAACCTCACTACCCCAGGGCTGTCCCTCATGAGTATAAAACCTCACTACCCCAGGGCTATCCCTCATGAGTATAAAACTCATGGGCTATCCCTCAAATAAAACCTCACTACCCCAGGGCATGTCCCTCATGGTATAAAACCCACTACCCCAGCTATCCCCATGGGTATAAAACCTCACTACCCCAGGGCTATCCCTCATGGGTATAAAACCTCACTACCCCAGGGCTCCTCATGGTATAAAACCTCATGGGTATGAAAAACCTCACTACCCCAGGGCTATCCCTCATGGGTATAAAACCTCACTACCCCAGGGCTATCCCTCATGGGTATAAAACCTCACTACCCCAGGCTGTCCCTCATGAGTATAAAAATCACTACCCCAGGGCTATCCCTCATGGGTATAAAACCTCACTACCCCAGGGCTATCCCTCATGAGTATAAAACCTCACTACCCCAGGGCTATCCCTCATGGTATAAAACCTCACTACCCCAGGGCTATTCCCTCATGGGTATAAAAACTCACAACCCCAGGGCTATCCCTCATGAGTATAAAACCTCACTACCCCAGGGCTGTCCCTCATGAGTATAAAATTCACTACCCCAGGGCTGCCCTCATGAGTATAAAACCTCACTACCCCAGGGCTATCCCTCATGAGTTATAAAACCTCATTACCCCAGGGCTATCCTCATGGGTATAAAAAACCTCACTACCCCAGGGCTATCCCTCATGAGTATAAAACCTCACTACCCCAGGGTCCCTCAGGTTAAAAACCTCATCTCATCATGAGTAGTATAAAACCTCACTACCCCAGGGCTATCCCTCATGTATAAACTCATACCCCGGGTCCCTCATAAAAACCTCACTACCCCAGGGCTATCCCTCATGGTATAAAACCTCACTAACCCCAGGGCTGTCCCTCATGGGTATAAAACCTCACTACCCCAGGGCTATCCCTCATGGGTATAAAACCTCACTACCCAGGGTATCTTCCTCATGAGTATAAAAACCTCACTACCCCAGGGCTATCCCTCATGAGTATAAAACCTCACTACCCCAGGGCTGTCCCTCATGAGTATAAAACCTCACTTACCCAGGGCTGTCCCTCATGAGTATAAAACCTCACTACCCCAGGGCTATCCCTCATGAGTATAAAACCTCACTACCCCAGGGCAGTCCCTCATGGGTATAAAACCTCACTACCCAAGGGCTGTCCCTCATGGGTATAAAACCTCACTACCCCAGGGCTATCCCTCATGGTATAAAACCTCACTACCCCAGGGCTGTACCCTCATGGGTATAAAAACCTCACTACCCAGGGCTATCCTCATGGTATAAAACCTCACTACCCCAGGGCTGCCCCTCATGGGTATAAAACCTCACTACCCCAGGGCTATCCCTCATGGTATAAAAACCTCACTACCCCAGGGCTGTCCCTCATGGGTATAAAACCTCACACTACCCCAGGGCTGTCCCTCATGGGTATAAAACCTCACTACCCCAGGGCTGTCCCTCATGGGTATAAAACCTCACTACCCCAGGGCTCTCATGTCTTCATTACCCAGGGTATAAAAACCTCACTACCCCAGGGCTGCCCCTCATGGGTATAAAACCTCACACTACCCAGGGCTATCCCTCATGGGTATAAAACCTCACTACCCCAAGGGCTGTCCCTCATGGGTATAAAAACCTCACTACCCATGGGTATAAAACCTCACTACCTCAGGCTGTCCCTCATGGGTATAAAACCTCACTACCCAAAGCAGGGCTACCCCAGGTATCCCTCATGAGTATAAAACCTCACTACCCCATCTATCCCTCATGGGTATAAAACCTCACTACCCACCCACAGCCCCAGGCTATCCCTCATGAGTATAAAAACCTCACTACCCCAGGGCTATCCCTCATGGGTATAAAACCTCACTACCCCAGGGCTTGTCCCTCATGGGTATAAAACCTCACTACCCCAGGGCTACCCTTCATGAGGTATAAAACCTCACTACCCCAGGGCTGTCCCTCATGAGTATAAAACTCACTACCCCAGGGCTATACCAGGGCTGTCCCTCATAGTATAAAAACCTCACTACTCAGGGCTGTCCCTCATGAGTATAAAACTTCATTACCCCAGGGCTATCTCCTCATGAGTATAAAACCTCACTACCCCAGGGCTATCCCCTCTCATGAGTATAAAACCTCACTACCCCAGGGCTGACCCCTCATGAGTATAAAACCTCACTTACTCCAGGTCTGTCCCTTATGAGTATAAAACCTCATTACCTCAAGGCTATCCCCCATGAGTATAAAAGCTCACTACCCCAGGGCTATCCTTCATTGGTTTATGGTAAAAACCTCACTTCCCCAGAGCTGCCCCTCATGAGTATAAAACCTCACTACCCCAGGGCTGCCCCTCATGGGTATAAAACCTCACTACCCCAGGGCTAATCCCTCATGGTATAAAACCTCACTACCCCAGGGCATGCCCCTCATGAGTATAAAACCTCACTACCCTCAGGTTGTCCCTCATGAGTATAAAACCTCACTACAACCTCAGGGCTATCCCTCATGGGTATAAAACCTCACTACCCCAGGGCTATTTCCTCATGGGTATAAAAACCTCACTACCCCAGGGCTATCCTCTCATGGGTATAAAACCTCACTACCCCAGGGCTATCCCTCATGGGTATAAAAACCTCACTACCCCAGGGCTATCCTCATGAGTATAAAAAATTCACTACCCCAGGGCTATCCTTCATGAGTATAAAAATCACTACCCCAGGGCCAGTCTTCATTGGTTTAAAACCTCACTTCCCCAGGGCTGCCCCTCATGAGTATAAAACCTCACTACCCAGGGCTGCCCCTCATGGGTATAAAACCACACAACCCCAAGGCTAATCCCTCATGGGTATAAAACCTCACTACCCAGGGTTGCTCCCTCATGGGTATAAAACCTCACTACCTCAGTTTGTCCCTCATGAGTATAAAACCTTACACTACCCCAGGGCTATCCTCATGGGTATAAAACCTCACTACCCCAGGGCTATCCCTCATGGGTATAAAAATTCACTACCCCAGGGCTATCCTTCATGGTATAAAACCTCACTACCCCAGGGCTATCCCTCATGGGTATAAAACCTACACTACCCCAGGGCTATCCCTCATGAGTATAAAACCTCACTACCCCAGGGCTATATAAAACTCACTACCCCAGGGCTGTCCCTCATGAGTATAAAAACCTTCACTACCCAGGGCTATCCTCATGGGTATAAAACCTCACTACCCCAGGGCTGTCCCTCATGGGTATAAAACCTCACTACCCCAGGGCTGTCCCTCATGGTATAAAACCTCACTACCCCAGGGCTGTCCTCATGGTATAAAACCTCACTACCCCAGGCTATTCCTCATGAGTATAAAAAGTTCTCACTACCCCAGGGCTATCCCTCATGAGTATAAAACCTCACTACCCCAGGGCTGTCCCTCATGAGTATAAAACCTCACTATACCCCAGGGCTGTCACTCATGGTATAAAACCTCAATACCCCAAGGGCATGTCCCTCATGGGTATAAAACCTCACTACCCCAGGGCTGTCCTCATGAGTATAAAACCTCAACCCCAGGGCTATTCCTCTGGGTATAAAACTTCAACCCCAGGGCTGTCTCTCATAAGTATAAAACCTCACTACCCCAGGGCTGTCCCTCATGAGTATAAAACCTCACTACCCCAGGGCTATCCCTCATGAGTATAAAACCTCACTACCCAGGGCTATCCCTCATGAGTATAAAAAATTCACTACCCCCAGGGCTGTCTCATCCTCACTACCCCAAGGCTATCCCTCATGGGTATAAAAACCTTCACTACCCCCAGGGCTGTCCCTCATGGGTATAAAAACTCACTACCCCAGGGCTATCCTCATGGGTATAAAAACCTTCACTACCCCAGGGCTATCCCTTCATGAGTATAAAAACCTCACTACCCCAGGGCTACCCTCAATGAGTATAAAACCTAACTACCTCCAGGGCTATCCTTCATGAGTATAATAAATTCACTACCCAAGGGCTATCACTCAATGGTATAAAACCTCCACATACCCCAGGGCTGTCCCTCATGGGTATAAAAACTCACTACACCAGGGCTATCCCCTTCATGGGTAATAAACCTCACTACCTCAGGTAAACCTCACTACCCCAGGGCTAGTCCCCTCATGAGTATAAAACCTCATTACCCCCCAGGCTATCCCCATGAGTATAAAACTCACTACCCCAGGGCTGTCCCTCATGGGTATTAAAACCTCACTACCGCACAGGGCTACTTCCTCATGTAGTATAAAACCTCACTACCCCAGGGCTGCCCCTCATGAGTATGAAATCTCACTACACCAGGGCTATTACCTCAGGGCTGTCCCTCATAGGTATAAAACCTCACAACCCCAGGGCTATCCCTCATGAGTATAAAACCTCACTACCCCAGGGCTATCGGTATTCCAAATGAAGTATAAAATTATCACTACCCCAGGGCTATCCCCTCATCATTGAGTATTAAAAACCCTCACTACCCAGGGCTGTCCCTCATGAGTATAAAACCTCACTACTCCAGGTCTGTCCCTCATGAGTATAAAACCTTCACATTCCCCAAGGCTATCCCTCATGAGTATAAAAGCTCACTACCCCAGGGCTATCTCTCATGAGTATAAAACCTCACTACCCCAGAGCTGCCCCTCATGAGTATAAAACCTCACTACCCCAGGGCTGCCCCTCATGGGTATAAAACCTACACAACCCCAAGGCTGTCCTCTGATATAAAACCTCTACCCCATCATGGGTATAAAACCTCACTACCCCAGGGCTTATCCCCTCATGGTATAAAAACCTCACTACCCAGTCAGGCTGTCACCTCATGTATAAAAAACCTTCACTACCCCAGGGCTATCCCTCATGGTATAAAACCTCACTACCCCAGGGCTCCCTCACTCACTACCCCAGGGCTGTCCCATGGGTATAAAACCTCACTACCCCAGGGCTATCTCTTGAGTATAAAAACCTCACTACCCCAGGGCTGTCTCTCATGAGTATAAAACCTCACTACCCCAGGGCTAGTCTCTCATGGTATAAAACCTCACTACCCCAGGGCTGTCCCCTCATGAGTATAAAACCTCACTACCCCAGGCTGTCCCTCATGAGTATAAAAACCTCACTACCCCAGGGCTGTCCTCATCATGTATAAAACCTCACTACCCCAGGGCTGTCCCTCATGGGTATAAAACCTCACTACCCCAGGGCTGTCCCTCATGGGTATAAAACCTCACTACCCCAGGGCTGTCCCTCATGAGTATAAAACCTCACTACCCCAGGGCTATCCCTCATGGGTATAAAACCTCACTACCCCAGGGCTGTCCCTCATGAGTATAAAACCTCACTACCCCAGGGCTGTCCCTCATGAGTATAAAACCTCACTACCCCAGGGCTGTCCCTCATTGGGTTTAAAACCTCACTACCCCAGGGCTATCCCTCATGAGTATAAAACCTCACTACCCCAGGGCTGTCCCTCATGGGTATAAAACCTCACTACCCCAGGGCTGTCCCTCATGGGTATAAAACCTCACTACCCCAGGGCTGTCCCTCATGAGTATAAAACCTCACTACCCCAGGGCTATCCCTCATGGGTATAAAACCCTCACTACCCCAGGCTGTCCCTCATGAGGTATAAAACCTCACTACCCCAGGGCTGTCTCTCATGAGTATAAAACCTCACTACCCCAGGGCTGTCTCTCATGAGTATAAAAACCTCACTACCCCAGGGCTGTCCCTCATGAGTATAAAACCTCACTACCCCAGGGCTGTCCCTCATGAGTATAAAACCTCACTACCCCAGGGCTGTCCCTCATGAGTATAAAAACCTCACTACCCCAGGGCTGCCCCTCATGAGTATAAAACCTCACTACCCCAGGGCTGCCCCTCATGGGTATAAAACCTCACTACCCCAGGGCAGTCCCTCATGGGTATAAAACCTCACTACCCCAGGGCTGTCCCTCATGGGTATAAAACCTCACTACCCCAGGGCTGTCATTTCATGGGTATAAAACCTCACTACCCCAGGGCAGTCCCTCATGGGTATAAAACCTCACTACCCCAGGGCTGCCCCTCATGAGTATAAAACCTCACTACCCCAGGGCTGTCCCTCATGAGTATAAAAACCTCACTACCCCAGGGCTGTCCCTCATGAGTATAAAACCTCACTACCCCAGGGCTATCCCTCATGGTATAAAACCTCACTACCCCAGGGCTGTCCCTCATGAGTATAAAACCTCACTACCCCAGGGCTGTCCCTCATGGGTATAAAACCTCACTACCCCAGGGCTGTCCCTCATGGGTATAAAACCTCACTACCCCAGGGCTGTCCCTCATGGGTATAAAACCTCACTACCCCAGGGCTGCTCCTCATGGGTATAAAACCTCACTACCCCAGGGCTGTCCCTCATGAGTATAAAACCTCACTACCCCAGGGCTGTCCCTCATGAGTATAAAACCTCACTACCCCAGGGCAGTCCTCATGAGTATAAAACCTCACTACCCCAGGGCTATCCCTCATGAGTATAAAACCTCACTACCCCAGGGCTGTCTCCTCATGAGTATAAAACCTCACTACCCCAGGGCTGTCCCTCATGAGTATAAAACCTCACTAACCCAGGGCTATCCCTCATGAGTATAAAACCTCACTACCCCAGGGCTATCCCTCATGGGTATAAAACCTCACTACCCCAGGGCTATCCCTCATGAGTATAAAACCTCACTACCCAGGGCTATCCCTCATGGTATAAAACCTCACTACCCCAGGGCTATCCCTCATGGGTATAAAACCTCACTACCCCAGGGCTGTCCCTCATGGTATAAAAACCTCACTACCCCAGGGCTGTCCCTCATGGTATAAAACCTCACTACCCCAGGGCTGTCCCTCATGAGTATAAAACCTCACTACCCCAGGGCTATTCCTTCATGAGTATAAAACCTCACTACCCCAAGGCTGTCCCTCATGAGTATAAAACCTCACTACCCCAGGGCTATCCCTCATGGGTATAAAACCTCACTACCCCAGGGCTATCCCCCATAAGTATAAAACCTTACTACCCCAGGACTGTCCCTCATGAGTATAAAAATTCACTTCCCCAGGGCTATCCCTCATAAGTATAAAAATTCACTTCCCCAGGGCTATCCCTCATGAGTATAAAAATTCACTACCCCAGGGCTATCACTCATGGGTATAAAACCTCACTACCCCAGGGCTGTCCCTCATGGGTATAAAACCTCACTACCCCAGGGCTGTCCCTCATGAGTATAAAAATTCACTACCCCAGGGCTATCCTTCATGGGTATAAAACCTCACTACCCCAGGGCTATCCCTCATGGGTATAAAACCTCACTACCCCAGGGCTGTCCCTCATGAGTATAAAACCTCACTACCCCAGGGCTATCCCTCATGAGTATAAAACCTCACTACCCCAGGGCTATCCCTAACGAGTATAAAACCTCACTACCCCAGGGATATCCCTCATGAGTATAAAAATTCACTTCCCCAGGGCTACCTCTCATACATACCTATTTAAACCTCTACATCACAGTCCTATATGTATGATAATTAAAACTAGTTATTGTCTAACATGTGTTGATGGTAAGAGTACAAATGGAAATACCCATAATGAGAAAAACACAAGAATTGGCTTTGTGACTTACCAGACTGTACTAAGTTATCAGAAATTTTAGTCTGCGTTTAGGTTCAGTGGTCTGTATCAGGATATTGTACGGCTGAATGAACCTCGTTTATTTCAGATATTGATTAAAGCCACATAAATATGTATCTCAAGAGAAAGGAAATAAACTTCATAAACAAGAGGAAATGGTTGACTGGAAGTTCAACCCTCCGAGGATGAAATGTTAAATCAATCAATTTTCTGTTATTATAAAGTGCTAAAATAGGATGGTTTCTTTTCCTGCTATATATTGTTAAACAGAGCAACATTTATATCCTATATTCAATAAAATATTTATGTGGCATTCATTTCAATTTATCGCTGATAATATTAAAATAATATTCATTAAACTGACACTGAAATATTTAGAAGTGCGCTGTACCTGAATCTGGTTACTTTGTACACTTACATCTTATTGTACAGAATATGAGTTTTATTATCATTTAATAAACTTTTGTTATCAATTTATGTTTTCTTAATGACTAGAAATTCACGACATTCCCTATTTGTTGACCCATATATATAGTAATGGGTAATACATTGTATTTCAGAAAATATGTGACGAGTTTTATCATCATTTGATAAACCTTTGTTATGAGTTTTATATTTTTTAAAGAGTAGACATTTACGATATTCCAATTTTTTGACCCATTATATGTATATTAATGGTAGTCATCCATAGGTGGTAAAGGGCCTATATATGGGTACTCTACAATGCTCCCAGTAAATTTGGTGATTTTATGTCCATTGATTAGATATTTGTGCATTAATTAAGTCTTTAATGAGGTTGTTATCAAGCTGCAGCTGGTGTTGCCATGGTAACGGGTTTGTATCCAATGACATGTGGCGCGTGCCTAGATAGGTGTAACAATGATTATAGGTCATGCTCCATCGACCGGACAGACCTTTGTAACGTACACAGATTTGACGAGACGAAAACTACAAAGGTGTAAAAAACAATAAATGGAGAAATATAATTCAGACGTGGTGTATGTTTATAGGTGTACATGCAATCAAGCGTGTCACTGGCTTGGTGTTCAGTCAACCATGGACAATTACCAATCACTTTATTAGCTAACCTTCTTTTGATGTATAAGTCGGTATATTGCCTAGACTGGTGTATGTAGAGTAAATGTGAAGGGTTCGCCTTGATCACAAGCTGTTCCGATTGTAGGCAAAATTACATTTCATTTGTTTGAAGTATTGATCAGCTAAGTACACAATATTTATTACGACCTGAAAGTGATACCTGTATATTGATCGATGTAGGCTTCATACTTTTCTCTCTTTTATCATCTCCATCGTCTTTCGTCCTGGAGCCCCACGCTGGGATGGTGAGATGGGAAACATATTAATATTTCATAAAGTATAGTTTTGATTAATGGCAGGAGGTATTTGATATATGTAAAGCTAAAGTAACGTAAATGTTCGTTTTGATGACATTTAGAAGAGGACTATGCATTTCCCATGTATACATGACTTACTTATCCGTATAACAGATTTATTTACAATTTATATGGTGCCCTAGTGCGGCATAAAATTCAGGGAATTTTCCAAAATAAATTTTACGCTCATTGGTTTTATGATCATATGAATAAAAAACACACCATAGGGAATCGCATGCACTTCAAGTATGCATGTTTATATTAAAATTGCATGAAATAAAAGATTGTGAAATTTAAATAAACTAACTACAAGTAATTGAGGACCAACAGTTATCATTTGATGTCAGTAGTAAATTGGTTTTAGACTGTGTATTTCCATTAATATTGAGGGTCATTGTTAGAAAATGAGGATATATATTGTTATAAAAACATATTAGTTGGTAGATTATTTACATGAATTCATTACAAGAAAGTGAAAATGGAGTCGATGGAAATTTCTTTATATTATTTCTGTTGCCAGTTGTTTGGTTCAATTTTGAAGATAATACACGATGTCACTATGTAATATAATGATTTAGACTGTATCAGTGTAAAACTGGGGCCTGCTGCTAATTGGTAATTATAGGTACACCTGTTAAGAAATTTAACAAATGATCATATAAATACATTGTTATTGGCTCATTTACATTTCAATTCCAAGTTCTAGATCGTCTTCACCTTACCAATTCTTCTATTTTCACTGATCAAAAAAATTAAAAAGAAAAAACAACAAACAAAAAATAAACACCATGAAAATTGTAATTTGTTGAGCTCATTATTGTGCAAAAGTTTTCTGAGATTTTAGCTTCAGGGGGAAATTGTACTATAAAGAAACCTTACTTAACAATCAACATACTTCCATTGTACGGGGAGAGTTTGCTACTTTAATATCTTGCAATGAATTAACACCTGGGTTTTCCTACATGAAGATTTTCTTTTTACCTTACCTGCAGATGTATTTATATTTTAAAATTTTAATATTAGGATAATTGATGCCATACAACTGAAGCTATCTATTCCAGATAATGTAGCTAGATGGTAACTTTTTGATACATTCTAACTAACAAAGTACCATCGATTGGTGGGCCACAGAGGCCTGACATATTACTTACCTTCCACCTCAGGTCACAAGTTTGAATCCCATGTTTGGCATTCGCCAGGTACTGACTGCTGGTCGATGTTTTTTGTCCAGGTACTCTGGCTTTCCTCCACCATATAAATTTAAATAACCATGGCTGTAATGGAACATTTTATTAACTTATGATAATATGTGAGGACATGTTAACCATTCAACCACCACCGTAGCCCCTGGAGACGAGAGATGGTAACAGTGGTCAGTTACCTGGTAGTAATACTGTTAAATCTGTCTATAAAGACATCCCAAGGACACTGTGAAAATTGTCCTAAGTGGTCTTTATACACAGGTCACAGGGTGTTGAAATTAGCCAGTTTAGACACCAAGAAAGTGGTTGTTAATTAGTTTGGTTTGATTAGTTTTACATCCTATTAACAGTCATTTTTAAGCTTGTACCAGGTTTAGATGGTAAAGAAACGCCGGAGTAGCTAAACCGCTAACCAGTACCTGAGAGGTCTATTTTACACAGGTCAGAGAGTGTTGAAGTTGACCAATTTGGACCCCCAAAAAGTGGTCATATTAAACAGGCTGTCTTTATACAGATGTGGTCACTAGGACAGGTTTTACTATAATAGCTCTGTTGTTATATTCTGTGTACTTTGGCTTTCTTCCATTCACTCAAACCTATATATAGCTATCATGATTATTGTATGACTGTGACTGTTGATGAGTTATACCACAAAAATAAGCAAAACAAAACTATACAAATATCAAAGATATTATAAGATATCCAACACCAAAGGGCAGGTGCTTGAAATGGAAAAGCAACTTTAGCTTTTAACAGTATTTTTTTCTAATTATGCAGATTTTCTATCAATAATTTCATTAATGGGTTTCTTAAATTGTTTTGTTCAGTTTTCCAATAGGGCATTAATTCTCACAAAGGACACATCACAGCGATCCTTAACATTTTTATGACATGGTGAAATTTGAGCGCTGCAAAAAAATTGCGGGGGTCTACCCATTTATTGATTCAAGGTACAGGGATAGGTTAGTCAGCAAAGAGATGCTAAAAATACATTCAACTCGGTGGCACATAGATTAAAAATCAAAGAACTCTACCAGGTTAACGGAGTTTTATTCTAAGTGTTCCTTAAGGAGTTGGTAGCGAATGCAGATATGCAAATTTTGCGTTACTGCATAACTGTAAGTGTGATTTGTGCAATTTCTGAAATTTGAACTACAAGGCTTTTTTTGTGTGCATTATTCTATGAACATGTTAAAAAGATTTAAAATTCACTTTTAGTTTTGAGAAGAATCTTGAAATTAATTAATATAAATCCACATAATGCAGCATTTTCAAATTACATATTTTTAAAAAGTATGTTGTAGAAAGAACAAAGGACGCCTACTGATGGTATAACAATAGAATTCTCATTAATTACAAAATACATCATTTAGACTGAAAATAAATTTTCCATTAATTATCACAATCCATGTAAAATTTTTAGCATTTAAAACATAATTATTATTTCAGATTACTATTCAAAAAATAATTTGATTAAATTTTATTTATATATCTTGTCATAGCTACGAGCTTGTGGTTTTTAACCAATTATAATGTAATATCATGAATATTCCTCTGAGTAATGGCTATTTGTTAATTGTGCTGTGATGATATAAAGTATTTTGATCAGAGTCAATCATAATGTCAAGACAACCACAGGGACAAAGAAAAAATATCATTTATCTCCAAGTGATCTGTATAGGTCATTTTAGACCTCAAATAAGTGGTCTTATTAAGCAGGCTGTCACTATACAGAGATAGTCGCTTAAGGCAGGTTTTACTGTACCAGACAATGCCTGTATCTGAAAAATAATCGAAGATTACTGAAGAGTGGTTAAGGTGTTTATATATAGATACATGATATACATCTTGGGGTTGTTAAAATATCCTTGCAACACTTGTCAGGCACTATCTTCTGTTGAAATAGCTCAGTATTTTGGCAGCATCAGCTTCAGTGAGATAGCACTATAAAAATGGCAAAAGTCCCACTAGTACAAGAGAAAACATTATGAATATATACTGCAGTCTCCCAAAACACACAAGATATCCACTCATGTGACTCATTTTATACAGGGGAAGGTTGTTCATGAATGACCCTAGATGTTAGAACTTAAGTCTAATCGACAAACCCAGCTCTAGATACTCCAGATTTTTGTCTACCTCCATAACTTTATTTGTCCTTGGTATGTCCTTAGATGTTAAAAGGACTTAAATAAAAGAAAAATACCAAACTATACTGTCAAATTAGGGCATATTCAGGCATCATTATTTTATTACCTAGTAATGCAACGAAGTTTGGTGGGTGGTTGTACAGGAATAGATTTTGTTTGTTCATCCTTCTGTCCATCTATCTGTAGAAACTTTTTTGACATTTCCTCCTAAAATACTGGATCAGTTTCAATGTTCAATGATTCATACATGCTTTCTCTTTACTTTGTACACATTTTGGTTACTATACACAGGTTTTGTAAAATGACTAATTGGCTTTTAGAAGGGACAGTCCTAGCTTTAAGCTTTAGTCAGTAGTAACACGAACTGAAGTATCAAAGATATCATTGGAAGTCTTTAACATAGATGGCAGATGACACCAACTCCCACAAGTTTACATGCTCTGTGAGGAATTTACTACAGAATTTGACAGCTGTTAGAAAGTGGATTAGCTGTGGAGTTTATAACTCTACCTAAACTGGAGAAATCTGTATGATTGGATAGTGTATATGAATGTAATTATTGTGCATTAACGCTGAGTTCTTAGTAATTAATCTGTTCCAAGGTTGCTGCACAACCAGGATTGGTAATTACACAAATTATATGTTATGCACTTGGGAAGGGCTCACACATTCTTAAGGAATCTTGGAGGATATTTGCAGAGACAAAGCGCCAACAACTACCAAAACTGTTATCTGGTCAAGTTGGATAAAATGCATGGTGACAAATACCAGAGATTTGATCCCTTGATCCAATGTGAATAAAGCTAGGTAATTTTTTTTTGTTATCCAAATTCCTCTTCATGTCAAACAACAACAACAGCACCATTTATGATTTGATCATCAAAAGCTGAACATTAGGTCAATAACACACTGTAACTTAAAGTCTTCGGAGACTGTAGCACCAAAAAATTTGAAGGGTAGATAACTCTTTGTATTGGGACACTGCACCACCAAAGTGTAAATATTGAAGGGTAGGTAACTCTTTGTATGTGGACACTATATAGCACCAACAATGTGCAAATTTTTGAAGGGTAGATAACTCTTTGTATTGGGACACTGCACCACCAAAGTGTAAATTTGAAGGGTAGATAATCTTCTTTATTGGGTCACTGCACACACAAAGTGTAATTTGAAGGGTAGATAACTCTTTGTATAGGGACACTGTGCACCACCAAAGTGTAAATTTGAAGGGTAGATAACTCTTTGTATTGGGACACTGCACTAACAAAATGTGAATTTGAAGGGTAGATAACTCTTTGTATTGGGACACTGCACCACCAAGGTGTAAATTTGAAGGTTAGATAACTCTTTTTATAGGGACAATGCACCACCAAAGTGTAAAGGAGAAGGTATGTTAAGGCTCAAATATGGCCTCAAAATTAATTTTCCAGTAAAGAACAACATATTCTGTCATATAACAGTTGAATACATTTGTTAACACATTACATCCCGAAAATATCCTGCATGTGCCAATTATGTTCACTATGACGTCATCAGCATGCAGTTTCCCGCCATTTTAAAAAAAAATCCTTGAAAGATCATACTTTTTGAGTGGTTTTCTCTAAAAATGAATATGGCCGCCTTCGTGGAGCAGAAAAAGGATTTTCACACGTTTTGTATCCTGTATTTATGCATATCCATGCAAAATATAAAGTTGCTCCAAGGTGGCGGCCAAATCCATTTCAAGCCTTTTCTAACCTAAAGATGATGAATTTCTAGCAAAATTTGGCGAGAAGAGGAAAATCATCAATTTGATGACGTCATAGGTGGAGCACATCGTGTACATGGTTATAAAAAGTTATGTTTTGATGAATGGCAAGTATGAGAGTATTTATTGATATGAAATTGATGTGAATCAGAGTTAATATTTTTCGGGCTGAAAAATTAAGGCCAAATACTGGTCCTATCATATCTACTCCTTTGAACTACTATGATACACCAAAGTGTAAATTTGAAAGGTAGATAACTCTTTGTATTGGGACACTGCACCACCAAAGTGTAAATTTGAAGGGTAGATAACTCTTTGTATTGGGACACTGCAACACCAAAGTGTAAATTTGAAGGGTAGATAACTCTTTGTATTGGGACACTGCACCACCAAAGTGTAAATTTGAAGGGTAGATAACTCTTTGTATTGGGACACTGCACCACCAAAGTGTAAATTTGAAGGGTAGATAACTCTTTGTATTGGGACACTGCACCACCAAAGTGTAAATTTGAAGGGTAGATAACTCTTTGTATTGGGACACTGCACCACCAAAGTGTAAATTTGAAGGTTAGATAACTCTTTGTATTGGGACACTGCACCACTAAAGTGTCAATTTGAAGGGTAGATAACTCTTTGTATTGGGACACTGCAACACCAAAGTGTAAATTTGAAGGGTAGATAACTCTTTGTATTGGGACACTGCAACACCAAAGTGTAAATTTGAAGGGTAGATAACTCTTTGTATTGGGACACTGCAACACCAAAGTGTAAATTTGAAGGGTAGATAACTCTTCGTATTGGTACACTGCACCACCAAAGTCTATAATTTGGATACCTACCTGTATACCACTAAAGTATATACGATGTACTTGTAAATATATAAAAAAAAAAGATCAAACTAACAAAAGTACGCTTCTTCATCATTTTGGACATCAGGCCTCCACAAATGCCTATAAAAGAAAGAGAAAATTCTGTTCTGTTGTAACGTTGTTCAACTAACTCTGTGCAACGATGCATCATCCATTCACAAAATTTGTCATATAATAATTACATTAGACATGACTTAATTGTGAGAGAGTGCATGAAAAGTTCAAGCCATCGTCTTAAATGTGGTTAAATGGGCCTTGATTTCTGTTTTTTTGTTACTCTCATCACCTGGACTTGTTTAGAAAGAAATCAGCATGCAATAAATCAGGTCTAAATAACAGCTTGGTTGACTTATTACTCAGTGTTAAAGAGGTTCAATATCGAAACTTCAATTTTATATGTCATTTAAGTTACTAAAATGCTAAGTGGTTATTAGGTATCTAATTAAATATTCTACCTCTAGACCATTCCATGATGTCTAAATGGTTAAGATACCTAATTTCCCACCTCTACTTCTCCAACTTCCAGTCACAGTAGCTTGTACATTTGTATTGGTGAAGGGTTCCCAATTCTATCCCTAGCACTTCACTTATGTTATATTGGCTCAGTGGTTAAAGTGTCAGATATTCTGTTATTATCTGTCTGATTCAGAATCCTAGTTCTTGAAGCCTTCGTTTCTCATTTTAACTCATACAGTTCTAATGTATATGTGTCATTCTTGCTGCGACTAATTTGCGTGATTTTTTATCATTTGCAACACTGTATTAACACTTGAAATAGTCATACTGTATGTCATTTTACCCTAGGCCCCCCCCCCTCCCCCACCCCCCCATCCCCCCCCCCTCCCCCCCCCCCCCCCCCCTGCCCCCCATCCCCACCCCCCCCCCCCATCCCCTGACCCCCAGGTATTGTGTATTAGAAACTTTGTTATTTACAAAGTCAGTATGCAAGGATATAGGCAAGATAGAATTCAAACAATAAGGTTTTATTGGTTTATGGTGTGTCATATTGTAACAGTCATGAAACTTTGGGCATTCAAGTTCAAAAAGGTCAGCGTTGTTCATAAAATTTGGGTCCTGTTATACAAAAATTTAGAACCAAAAAAACAATTATCAATTTAAGATGTACTTGTAATCAAATTTAGTGCTCAGGTAAATGGTATTATAAATCAATAAAAAGGAAAGGATAGGTTTTTACAACATACTAGGAATTTCATACCTGAAGTTTCATTTAAAAAACCCTGAACATCCCCGAGGTTTTCCTACATATGATATTACCGGATTTAGTGTGGATTAGTCCCGCCAATTATCTGAAACTACAACTTCCTGTCATAAAGCACATAAATACTGTACAATCAGTTTCACCATTTACTGTGTATTACAGTATTAAAGGGTTATTGACTCTATATTTTATATATGTCTGTATGATACATGTCAGATAATGTGCTGTAAATATAGGGGTGGATAGGAAACCGATTAGATTGTCATGTATCAATGTCTACTGCTATATTTAGCGACGATCAGCGAGGATAATTAAGATGTTAGGTAATATTCCACAATTTAACCTGCTATCTGATAATGACAGACTGTTCATATTGTATTTCATTCATGTCATAAGACAATGTATTTTTCAGTCATCTTGTAAAAGTCTTTGATTTATATTGTGTCTTTCTCAAGATATGAAAGTCACGTGAATTCATGATGAATATGTCATTGCTTCATTATCAAAATAAACAAATGGCAGCCAGATAGAGTCGATTTTTAGTTTTATGTAACTGATTTAGATTCGCAATTGGTTAGTTACACTATGCATTAGTTTAAAATTCTGTTAATAGCTTTGTAGCTATGAGTCATGTAAGGACGTGCCAGGTTTGTTGATGGAGGAAAGCCGAAGAACCCAGAGAAAAACCACCAACCAGCAGTCAGTACCTGGTAACTGCCCCAATTCGGATTTGAACTCACAACACAGAGGCTTGTGGTAATATGTCGAGACATCGTAACCACAAGGCCACCGCAACCCTTACACATTATTCATACTTCCTGATGATGCCCCAAACCTGAAAATGAAAAGCCCCCATACAGTGTATCCATGTCCATCTTGTTCTATTCATCAGCCCTGTCCTGTCCAATCATGTTCTTTCCCATCCCTTAAAGAGGCTCCAGGTGAGATATTTTTGTCATTATGTCCTTTAGATTAGTTAAATGCTACTATAAGTCATGATCATGACATATGTCATAGCTGTCCATCAATATTTGCCACAGCAATGACATGTCATAGTTTTCCGGGTAGATAAAAAACAGCAGCCATGATATGTCATAGTTTTCCGGATAGATAAAAAACAACAGCCGTGACATATCATAGCTGTCCATCGATATTTGCTTAAGTCCACAGCAATGACATGTCATAGTTTTTTTGGTAGATAAAAAACAACAGCCATGATATGTCATAAGTTTTCTGTGTACATTAAAAAAGTCACTACCTAGTTATGACTGATGCCATAGTTGGTCATGTTGATAAAGGACCATCGTGATCTCATCATCCTGAACTCATCGGTATTATCAATCTATTCCCCCATGAGGAGTTCTGGATGCTTGGTCTTTGGCTACTTAAAAGCCTCGACCATAGTGGCATGTGTTGTCATTGTCATGGACATGATTGATTACAGTTTAATGTCCTATTACCATGCCAGGGTCATTTAAGGATGTGCCAGGTTAAGGTGGATGAAGGAGGAAGTTGGAGACACAGATAAAAACCACCAACCAGTAGTCAGTGTAGTTCATGGCAACTTTCTGACATGGATAAAAAAACAATAGCCATGATATGTCATAGTTTTCCGGATAGATAAAAAAGCAACCAGCCATGGTATGTCATAGTTTTCTGTGTAGATAAAATAGCAACAACCATGACATGTCATAGTTTTCTGTGTAGATAAAATAGCAACAACCATGACATGTCATAGTTTTCTGTGTACATTAAAAATGTCACTACCATGACATGTCATTAGTTTTCTGTGTACATTAAAAAGTCACTTCCATGACTGATGCCATAACTTGGGATAGTCGGGGACCTAACCACTCGGACCTCCATGGTCCCTTGGGATATGTCGGGACATCCTAACCACTCGGCCTCTGTGGTCCCCTTGGGATATGTCGGACATCCTAACCACTCGGCCTCCGTGGTCCCCTTGGGATATGTCGGGACATCCTAACCACTCGGCCTCCGTGGGTCCCCTTGGGATATGTCGGGACATCCTAACCGACTCGGCCTCCGTGGTCCCCTTGGGATATGTCGGGACATCCTAACCACTCGGCCTCCGTGGTCCCCTTGGGATATGTCGGGAACATCCTAACCACTCGGCCTCCGTGGTCCCCTTGGGATATGTCGGGACATCCTAACCACTCGGCCTCCGGGTGGTCCCCTTGGGATATGTCGGGACATCCTAACCACTCGGCCTCCGTGGTCCCCTTGGGATATGTCGGGACATCCTAACCACTCGGCCTCCGTGGTCCCCTTTGGATATGTCGGGATATCCTAACCACTCGGCCTCCGTGGTCCCCTTGGGATATGTCGGGACATCCTAACCACTCGGCCTCCGTGGTCCCCTTTGGATATGTCGGGATATCCTAACCACTCGGCCTCCGTGGTCCCCTTGGGATATGTGGACATCCAACCACCGGGACCTGGATATCCTAACCACTCGGCCTCCGTGGGTCCTTGGATTGTCGGATCTACATCGGGGCCTGCCTCCGGTCCCCTTGGGATATGTCGACTCCTAACACTCGCCTCGTGGTCCCCTTGGGATATGTCGGAACATCCTAACCACTCGGTCCGGTCCCTTGGGAAGCGGGACATCCTAACCACTCGGCCTCGTGGTCCCTTGGGATATGTCGGACATCCTAACCACTCGGCCTCCGTGGTCCCTTGGGATATGTCGGACATCCTAACCACTCGGCCTCCGTGGTCCCCTTGGGATATGTCGGGACATCCTAACCACTCGGCCTCCGGCTCCGTGGTCCCCTTTGGATATGTCGGGACATCCTAACCACTCGGCCTCCGTGGTCCCCTTGGGATATGTCGGGACATCCTAACCACTCGGCCTCCGTGGTCCCCTTGGGATATGTCGGGACATCCTAACCACTCGGCCTCCGTGGTCCCCTTGGGATATGTCGGGACATCCTAACCACTCGGCCTCCGTGGTCCCCTTGGGATATGTCGGGACATCCTAACCACTCGGCCTCCGTGGTCCCCTTGGGATATGTCGGGACATCCTAACCACTCGGCCTCCGTGGTCCCCTTGGGATATGTCGGGACATCCTAACCACTCGGCCTCCGTGGTCCCCTTGGGATATGTCGGGACATCCTAACCACTCGGCCTCCGTGGTCCCCTTGGGATATGTCGGGACATCCTAACCACTCGGCCTCCGTGGTCCCCTTGGGATATGTCGGGACATCCTAACCACTCGGCCTCCGTAGTCCCCTTGGGATATGTCGGGACATCCTAACCACTCGGCCTCCGTGGTCACATTGGGGTGTATGCTTCTAAAACCCAGGGCCATGACGTACGTTGTAGTTGTTCATGTGTATGCAGATTATGCTGCAGCCAGTGTCAGTGGTATCAATTATAGTTTTAGGATGCTGTAATGATAGAAATTATGTCAGATTGGGCTCCAATTAACAATCACTAATTGAGATGCAAAAACCTAGAGCAAGGTGAGCGATTTGCAGCAAGTCTTTTTAAATTGTTTTTATACACAAACTGGGTGTAGTCCTAATGAGCATTTTAATTGGTTTTGTGACTGATAACTCCCTCTGAGGATTGAAGGAAATCGTTTAATTGTAATTTCTGTATTTAAATCAAGGCCTGATCATTCTTTAAAATAACGCAGAATTTCATTGCTTTAATGATATTTCTAAGTTTTACCTTAATCCTATCGTGTTTTATTTATTTATATGTAGTCTTTTAAAAACGGCAGCATGCGATTGTCGATCTGTTAATCCTTTTAAAATCTGGTGAAATTAATTGGGTTAGATAGATTAAGCCTTTACGATATTTTTATTATCCATGGTCAAGTTCATCATAGAAACTGATTTTCCTTTTCAACTTCAATACTTCAAGTGATGTAACTCACCTTGGTAATCATTCTCAATAAGAAACACCAAATATGAATGAAAACTTAATTGTTCTTTTTATTTTTAATTTCATTAAAATGATGCAAAGTACATGTCCATAAACAAATAAATATATACATACAATTAAAGTTTACTTAGATTATATATTTTGATGAGAAGAATTTATCCAGTCTTCAGCTGGAGATGCTAAAGCACTAGATTAAATTTTGTGTTAATTATTTTAAGGTAACACAGCTTTACACATGTAGATGTTTTACATTTTTGGAAGACATTTTATTTACCATTTTACTGAAACATTTGTCATTTTTATGACAAACGTCTTTGAATAATATATACCATGATGGTACATTTTTAGGAGAACAAAGATTCATGCATGTTAGTTTTTAGATGTTTCGCTTAGCAGCTTTGGAATTAACAAACTTCTAGCAAGTAATTTATTTAATTTACATGGAAACCAGTTTTAAAGATTTTTTTGTAAGAAAAGTTTCTTCCAAAAAATCTTGAAATTTGGAGTTTGCTTTAAACTTACCATACGATTTCACTTGCAAATGAGGCGAGTGAAACAGATAATTATATGTAATTGTTGGTGTTTTGAAGACTGTTGTGAGTGAAACCGGTGAAGAAAGCTTATCTGATAGTAAAGAATCCTCATTTAGTAATATTCATTAAAGAAGTGCTGTTATGTAATATTCATTATCTGTTTCAGCATCACACTAATCATTATCTCCCAGGACGATATAGCAGATGACTGTCACATGACCAATGTACTCAAGTTCATCCACCAATCACTGGTGCTGTTACTTGGGAAGGAAGAGGTGCAGAATATTGACAAAAATGTCGAAAAATTCAAACGAGAAGTTAAGGTTTGTAGATATACTTTGTTAAGAGATAAAGTTATAAGTATAAAAATGTTCTTAGTAAGATTCTATTGGGTAAACAATAAAATATTTATCTTACGTCAATGGACGACCATATGAGGCTATATTGTTTTGCCGTAGATTTTATTTTTGACCAAATTATTTATCATTTATAAAATTTGAATGAAATTCTCCAAATCAATGAAACATCTGGTTCAGTATCATAAACAAGAATGATGAGAAATTTCACTAATAATGTTAAAATTTTCCTGTGGTATACAAGAAATCATGAACTTAGATTATATTTTCTATTCTTTCCTTTGAAACTTCAGACATTGGCTGTGCAGCAATAGTATGGGCTTCAGAATTTTGAAACTGCAATCAAGATTGCCGATTGTCCAACTTTATAATGTAATGTAGACCAGCAATGAATGTCTATAGGTCTGGGTAATCAACTCATTCTTCATCTTATTATAAATTTTCCAGTGAGTTATGGCCCTTTAATAAATATCCCTGATAGGTAAGGCTAAGGGAGCATGCATTACCTGGTAGATCATTGTATGATTATGTTAGGACTCTCATTTGAAAAGAATTTATTTCAGGATAAATTCATTTTAAAAAATGCATTTGTAATTTTAAGATCATTTTTATGCTTGTTGCTTTACTTTAAAGTGCATTTCTATCTACATGGGTATTTGAACGAAAGCTTTTAGCATTCGCATTGACGACTTCTGCAAATACCAAAGTCCAAGTTCAAGGTCATCAAGTGAAGGAATTAAAAGAAACCTAATTGCCTTTCACAGCTCCTGTTAAAAGTGTTTATCTGGTTCGGGCATAAACCTTTGTTACTAGGGATTTAGCTCCATTAATTACGTAATGGAGTAAGAAAAATCAAACGTTCCTGCAAAGATACGAAAGAGAATAAAAAGCAGAGACGATTTCATTCTCAAACAGGGTTTTGTGTGCATTTAAACCCCATCTGTTGGCGGGAGATAATGTACTTTATAGGCTTGACATGCCCCGTAGGTGTTGGACATACTCCTGAAGTGTCGGACACTGTAAGGACCATTGTTCATCCCACGAACAGGTAGAACTACACACAAATCATTCCGGTACATGGTCACATGACCACAAATCACGTTTTATTATCGGGGTAATAATTTTCATGATTTTCGGTGTTTTAGGATTTTTTTTCTGAGTGATTAATAGGAAAGATTAGGCAGAGGGATCTGGTTCGCAGTAAAAGTACAAAATGGCTAATAAAACACTGCACCGTTACTTGTTAGTGCAAGCGCAGTGTCCATATTAGCAGGTAATTCATTTAGCCCTTGCCATTTTCCTTCTCTTGGCAAATATGGAACAGGCCAATGAAATCTATATCTAAATAGCGCTCATGTATAAGAATTTTAACTGTTTCTTTCTGTATTCATTGATAGCTTAATTGTTGCATAGTAAAATATATATTGATTTTACAACAAAGTTATAATTTCATTAAAAATCAATGCTGATGAACTTCAGAATCTCGGTATAAGGTCACAAGGACTCTAAGTAATTCCCGAAAAAGTTATTTCAGTTTTCCAAACCTGTTAGGAGAATTACTGATGTTTTTTAAGCAGTTTTTACATGTACTTATTAAAATTGATTGCATCTTACTCTTGCTAATTCTTGACATCAGTAACGATAACTGTGCTAATATACAAGTATTTTAGCTACCCTGATGCTAATGACATATATGAAGTGATTTGAAAGTGCTTCTAAAAATCCTACTTCATATAACAAAACTTTCTATAATTTACACTTAAGTTATAAGTCAGTCCATCCACCCCTTAATTTAATTCAACCCATAAAGACACATTTAGACTTTTCTAAATCTAAGACTCGACCAGTTCATTATGAAATTTCAGGGATGAATGGGTAAATAATATATTCCACACAACAGTTCAATAGTCAATTTGGCCATATTGCTATATACAAATTCTTCTCTTAAACTTTTAAATATAAAATGTATATATTGGAAATATTTTATGTGTAGTATTCTTATTAATCCATCGATTCTCGCTAAATTTTTGTTCTGCTTTACTTTTGATCATCCTCAGGTATATATAACAGCTTGATTGACCTAATTATTTGTTTTATTTTTGATTATCCTCAGGTATGTAACAGTCTGATTGACCATTTCATACAAGCACCTGTCTCTACCACCTTCTCACAACTGACCAACACGGTCGAGATTATTGCTGCACCTGAGAACATAACACTCCAGGTAAGTAGCTAACCTCGTTAAGTTTATCACTACTACAGGTAAGAATAGGGTGTCATATTTTCAACACTTTTGTGCAATATACCTCTAGAGAGAACTTCGAGAGAACTTCTCTTTAGCTTGATTGGTTGAGCGTCAGATCTGGTTATTCAGAGGTCTAGAGTTTGATCCAAAGCGGAGGCAGTGATTTAATTATATAAATAATACACTTTATAACAACAGTGAAAATCCAGACAAAGGAACCATTCCTCTCATCAAATATGTTCAATTCTTTTTAGTCTAAAATGGTTGAAATCTTTAAAATGACACAAGCAGTGCCATATATCAATGATCCTTACCCTGCTAACCCAAAACAAAGGACGGGGTGTCACTTAACTATCATTCAGAATAAAAAGGACTCCAGCAGTTTCATATACAAGTTTCTGTCAAGCATTTTCACTAGTTTTCATTGTTACACTTATGACGTCATAGATAATTGACGTCAGAAGGGGCCAAATGTTGTTACATATGATAACATAAAATGGGCTCTGACGATTCAACTTTGCAGTGTCAATGTTAATATAATTTTGTTGGTAAACTTTTCAAGATAGCATTTAAAACTTTGAGATAACTGTGTTAGAGATTCTGCTGACTGTCATGTCAAGTAAACCCATACATTGTCATCATATATAATCAAACCTTGTTTACTTAGAAAGTCCAAACGATGATCACACCTTGAGCGATCCGACTATTTGGGTTTAGTATGTAATATATAGTTTTAGTTTGATTCATCCTATTGATATAGCCAGGATGTGCCATGTTTAGATTTGGAAAGCCTGAGTTCCCGGATAAAAATCACTGACCAGCAGTCAGTACCTGGCAAGTGCCCCATATGATATTCATACTTGAAACCCTGAGGAGGGCTTGTGGTAATATATTGGGACATCTTAACCTATCTGTCACCATTGCTAGTCAGACTAACAAAATCCACAAGCTTCAAATTAAACAATATAGATAATCAGCATATAGAAGTTCTACTTAATTAGGTTGCCATTTGATGCATCAGGACTTTTTTTCTGATGTTTTGTTATGGGATTACTAATTACAAAGTATTTTACATGAACATTATAGACCAGTGGCTTTATGTTTGATCCCTGAATATATTACCACTCAACATCGAACATTCTACACAATTATCAGTGAAGGGAGGAGCCACAGAAATGATGTGTATTTGGATTTTCCAGAGTAATATTTGTTACACACTGTGTACAATCAGAAGTTGATAGTATCATACCATAAATCCTGTACTGTTTTTTTTTTAAATTTTGACATGGTGGAAGTTTTTATTGACATGGTGGATTTTTTTTATTGACATGGTGGATTTTTTATGCAGGAGTTACTGCCCTTTGGTGGTAGATATTGAACACTTGTTGCTAGTCTGGTGAAGGTATTGTATCTACTGTATGTGATTCAACTCATACAGAATATCAGTATATAATGTATTTATAATACAGTCAAACCTGCACTAAGGACCGTCTATATATAACGACTGCCTGTCTATAACAACTGCCTGTCTCTAAAGACCACCTGTGTATAACGACTGGTTTTTAGACTCCCTGTGCATTTTGACTATATATAATGACACTGTGCATAGCATCCACCTGTCTAATGTGGCTAACGACTGTTCATTTAACCCTGCGAAGTTATCAAAGGACTGGTCACCAAGATCAACTTTTGGAGAAGTGTCCTGTTGACCCTGGATCTTCTGGTAATTAACTCCCTTTAGTAAGCATTGGCAGTGTTTGTAATAATGTATACAGTTGATGTAACAGCGTTATATAATTTTATGTTATTTTGTATCACAATTAAATATTCTACTTCCATCTTCTAATTAAAAATATCGAAGAGAAATTAAGCTAAATAATGAGAATCAAATGATCAAAGGTATTTTATTTCCGTTTTTATAAAGCATATGGCATCAACAAAGCAAAACAAACATCACATTTGAAAACTTTATCAAAATCTACTAACATATCTTGGCTGATTTTAAATACAGGACTCAAATAATCTATATCGTATGTCAACCAGATTTATTGCAATAATCAGACAGATTTGACATCAAACAAAGCCTATCTAAGCCATCTCCAAATAAAACTGGTGTAGAACAATGTAGTATGAATTTACAATACCATACGTACATTTAACAAAATAGTGTATTACCTCAAATAAGCTATAAAAATCTATAATTCTAGGAGTTATTTGGAGTTTGCCATTATAGTAGATAGAAGGTAAAGATGAACATTACAGACACTTAATGTTGTAAGTCAGTTAGGACTTTTTCCTGTAGGCATCAAGGTCAACCTCCAGATTATGTAATGGCTGCCAACAAGGGATGCTACCAGCAGATACAATCATCAGGGTCAGAAAAAAGTTTGTTATATGAAGATACAAAATGACCTTTTTCTTCATTTATGTTGAATAAAAATTCTAAAATTGCTTTGATATTACACAAGTCTGCAAAAACCTAAAATGGCACATATCACATGACCTTCATTGTCACCATGGTAACATCCTCCAGAGTAGGACCAGCAGGCAGTTGTTCCATGTCGGCATACAATTCTAGATCCTCAGTAAAGCCCCAGGTACCTATTATAGCATAAGGATTTTATTAACTCTGTTTCACTATATACAGAAATAAATCAATTATTTATTCATTTTAGAATAATTGATTTAAAATGAATATGTATCAGAAACTACATACTCAAAAAAAAACCAGCAATTATTGAAATGGGAATCGCTAGGAAATACATTGAGAAGGCAAGTTAAATGAAATTGCCTAATACAGTAAGCTTATTTTAGAGTTATTTCCTTAATTAATTGCATTTACCAGAACCTACATGTTAGCTCTCTTTGAAGATATTAAAAGGGAACAGTCACAGTTATAGAGCTTAATTAGTTCTTATTTAAAAGAATTAATTGTATTGAAAAATACTTTAGTGGTTCAGGTCCTGATGACAGCTTTAAGGTTTTGTCACAGTTAGGCATAGTTAATCCTTGGTTGGACATAGGTATCATAGCTCTATAAAGGCATTATATAGTCTGTCAGAACTTTTCCATAAACTACTTCTTCTCAAAATCCATTAAGCTTAGAGATTTTAGTTCTATCAAAAGCTTACCTCAATGCATGGACCTTACACTTAAATGTATGTGTTTAAAGAAGTAAGTTTGGGAGCACTTGCTATACAAATATATTTCTAGTTAAGATTCATTGGTTTGGAATTTGGAATGGAAGTTACATTATGTTTTCAATTGTCAGTTTAATTACCATCCTTTGGAATTAAATGTTATCTTTGTAAATAAAAACGAAAGTGAATGCTTTTCCATATTCAGAAATTTACAGTTTCATTGCATTTTAGAATTGTTCTCTGGCTGGTCATTGTTGCATGAAAATTTGGAAACAGCTGATAAACGAGGGTCAGAGAGAACTTAAAGTGTTCATCTTGACAACAATGAGAATCGGAGGTCTCCTCACAATCTCAACCTTTTTCAATAAATTTCTAGTATCGTAGATGATGATGAAACAATGACGTGTGTTGGGTTTTAATTTTGTTCTTAGTTAGTTAATTATCAGTGAATGAATTGTTTAACTGATTTGCAATATAAACTTAAGGATGCGATTACACTAGTCATAGAATCAGTTAAAGATAAAAAACAATACTTCATACACGGTTTAGAATATAACAAATCTGCCAAGAAAGTAACAAAAGCTACGAAATGGGCTTCGATAATCATTCCTTGAATTATCCTACAGAAGGTATGAGAGAATTAAAAGACATATTGCCATTACATGAAATCGTTCTGCAGTTGTTAGGGATTCATAAATGTCTTTGAAAACAAGATTTAGCCTCCCCATAATCCCTTTAATTAGCTGTAGACAAGTGTTTACCATTCCCTGGACCGTTTGTGCAGTCATTGGCCTTCTAGATCCATAAATGAGAAACATATTTGTTTTAAATAGCAACTAAGACTCCTTAAGGATGCATTCTATGTGCTATAATGTGTTATATGATGAACCTTACTACAGTTATGGAACAATTAATTGTGCCAATCAAAATTTGATGGTCCTATTTACCTCTATAAGAAATATAGTTACCATTCTTCATACAGAAAAGTTTACTTTGACTTTAATGAGCATTATCACCTTGTAATCCGGAATTTTGTCCAGTATAGAACTGTATAGTTAAGATATTCATTGACCATCAGATATATGGTTGTTTGTTAAAGAACTAAGTGATTATATTATACACGGTCCCCAGCATGTTACTGTATAGTTGATAATATCAGAGCCTGTCATATGAATGATAATTAATTTCAAAGGTTTAAACAAAATAACTTGCGAAAATAAACCCCCACGAAAAAGTTGCAAACAGCCAATCGCGAAATTATGCAGTAAGATGTCATTGATATATTAGGCAATGACTTTAAGCTGTGTGACAGTTAAAATCTTACACTCAATCGAGTCGACATATCTCTGTCTTCTTGATAGACTCATATTGGATTTTTTTTCCCATACTTTCACTAAAAATGATGTTTGGAAGCCTTTCAACAGGAAAGTTGTAATATTTCAAAAATTATGATGTCGTCAACAATTGCCACCGTGTTTATTTCAAAATTGGCACCGTATTTATTGATGTTTATTGATGACATTGCATGATTGTCTGGCATGTGTGAGATGTCTTTTTTCCCTGGTAAAAGACAAAATTGTCTTTTTCTTAAGCAACCATAGGATAACCCAGTCAAATATGGGGAAATTGATCTCTCCATAGCTAGAATTGGTTGTCAAATATGTAACCTTATTTACAATTTATATATATAAAAAAGGCAAGTGAAAAATGTTATCTCTGACTACATACATCACTAAGTACGTTCACTTGTGTAGTACGTAGTACATTTACCCTGGTAGTATCTTATGCTTGCTGATAATCAGAGGATCATGCGTGTCTTAGAGTGAGATCCGTCAAATGTTTCAAGGATATCTCATGTTTGGATTTGTGACAAAAGGTTATTGGGTTCACGTTCTACAGAAAACTAGCGGGTATGTAGCATCGATAGCATCCTCTCTACTATGTTTATACTCATTAATTTTTTATTGTAATTCCGTAGAATCCATTTTGTTTTAAAAATCATGGAAGAAGTTGGTTAGTTCTAGTTGAAGAATTTGATTTTTAATTGCCAATTAATTTTGTTTTCCTACTACAACCCTGTAACTAGTTGAGTGTTTAAGACTCGGGGAAACTGCATTAATCCTATATGTTACAGTTGTTATTTGTAATTCGTGTATGTTAATTGTGCCAATTAAGCAAGAAAGGATGCATTGCAAGGCACAGCTAATTGATTATGCTAACATGGTGGGTGCAGCGCGACTCTCTACGTCCCGGTGCAGCGAGGAATACCGATTTTATCCGTGTCAGGCACAACCTGTGAGAAATGAAGCCGTAGGTGGAGTTAGGTGTTGGGTCGGCTATAGTAAATGTTGTACAGAAGAAATCAAAAGATTTTATGTAGACACATCAGATGAAATGCTTTCCTTCTAATATCCTCTTCACTGGTTTCTCACAGCAGTTTTTAATAAGTTTTATTCCAGACTATCATCATAATGCTTCATTTATCAAGTTCAGAAACTACTCCAGCATCAAGCTCTTTCAAATTCCTTTTCTTGACCTGTAGGTTTGGAAAATATTTTCTATACAAAACTTAACCATATATTTGATAGTTCTGGGCTGGATATCAACAAACAGATTTTGTCAATTTTTTGACATAAGGTTACATAAAAAGAAAACTTTAATTTTGATTTATTGGTACTTTTTATTTTCAGAAATTGTTGAATGGTTCAGTTGAAAATTCTTGTAAAAAAAACCTCCTTTCTGACAGCAGAGTTAAAACTACAGTATAGAATAACGTAACGAAAAGCATTATGCAAAGACTTTCCAAAAAATAGAGATGCTGAGTTACTGCAGCTTTAACCATGTGCATTGATTGGAGAAGCTTAATGAGAATCCATTTTACCAAGCTTCACATACACAACTTTTATTTGGAAATGATAAACATTAAATGCCTTCAAACCTGAAGTGTTAAGGATGGTATATGGCCTGCGATGAGATGATCAACACCTATGTCATTAGTACCGATACACATTGATGGAGAATTACACACTTAATGTCAAACGCTTTGTCACTGTAATCAAGCAAAACTTACACATAGCCTTTCCTGGTTATGTAACAAACACATATCGAATGTTCTATCTTTAATTATGCAAGCAACTTTGTATGTATTCTTAATCAGTGAATATCTACCCAATGTTTGATATCGCTATGGGAACCTATTAAGATAGAAGAAAACTTCCAGATCATTTTTGTGTTTCCTGAACAGGTGACATATAGGTATTGTTATGTTGGTATTAACATCCATGATGACGTCAGGCGGACAGAGGTTTCCACAGATTTTGATTATAAACAAATGCCCAGGCATATGTAGTTTTTTTTCAGGTCGAAAGGAAGATGGTTCAAGTCCTTGTAGAAAATTAGCTTACTTGCTATAACTCAAGTTCCACTGTGCCTTTATCAAAATTCAGATTATGTGCAGTTTTTTCCTTGTGACAATGTAATTTTGATCTCAGTATTTTAATCATAGGATCAAATATTAAAATCACTTTTACTTGAAATAGAAAATCTGGTTTTGAACAATAAGTCTATTTCTTCAATCAGTCAAATTCAATCTTAATGCAGTGTTCAACGCCAAAAATGCCTGTTCACATATTTAGCTGAATTTCAGGCATATTTGAGTAACACTGGCCCCAAGATCAGAAACAGGCTTAAAGGTTAGATCTAGACATTAAAAAAGATATGTTACAAAATGTGATATCATATTTGATTGACAAAGTCTAACATTGTTTTATGATCTTGGAGCCAGCCTTTCAAAAATCAGATTTCACAGGATGAGATGCACATCTTGAAAGAGTTGTCTCCCCTTTCTACTTATGAACCTGTTTGCATGAAATTCTTGCAAAGAGTTTTATTACATCTTGTTTGTAATCAGTTGAAATTTTCATAAAAACTATTTGGTAAAATATATTAAAATAGAAATCAAATGACTGGTAAACTAGTGAATCCTTAGTCACATGTAACCATTTTGTCCAGATTGTATTCTGGTCCCAAGTTAACATTATTTTCAACTACTCAAATGACCTTTATGGGGTCATAAGGGTCAACTAAAAATAACTGTTTATGGCTTAGAAAGATTATATAAATTGCATGAAGCATACAGTGAGGAAGGCCAATGGGTTGTGTGCCAGTGAATGACCTTGAACAACTTGCAAGATTATCTGGGTTAAACATATACAATTGTTGTTCTCAGTGAAGAAAGCTTCAGGGTCATGATATTGGTTAAATAACAAGTTGAAATTAAGGGTTATCAAAATTTTCAGCTTGATTGTTCTTTAGATCCTATAATCCAATTTTTTTTAATTTAAAACTTCTTGCATTATCCACATCTCTGAATTTGACATCATTTGAGAACTGCAAATGTAGCAAGCTGCTTGGACAAAGGAGGGTTAATTTGTTTAAAAACTTGACCTTTATCAACTTTTAAGGTCACACTCATGACATAATACAAAAATAAAGAAAACAAATAGAAACTTGGTTCAGCTGTTATAGACCTTTTGTTAATAAACTTGCTCTGCATTAGAAATACTCTCTGTTTTAGTTATGAAATCATTCTTTTTTAAAAGTTATTTTTGGCTGGATGTCTAAATCTTTGTCATCTACTTGTCATTTTCTGATGTGGTGGTCTAATTTTAAAAGTCCACAGGGTTTGTCAATGTACTCAAATCTGTGTTCTCAGAGAAGTACATGTCACCGACTTTTTTACTCTCAACACACATTTTTTCAGTTACCACGGAAACCACACATCTTAGACTGATGCAGCTTAGACAATTGGTCATACAGAATGGTTTGTGTTGTATTTGTAGGACCAAGATGGCTAATTAAGAATCTAATACGGACTATACAATAGGAACTGTATAACTTTGGTTTGTCTTATTCCAGGCCTCAAGGATGAACAGGATTCAAAATACTATTTTGTATTTTTTTGTGTCTCAACATGATACCAACCTCTTATTGTTTCATGACAACAAAAATTTTATGTTCTAATTAAATTTCAATCATGTCTGAATTAATGGCAGATTTAGTCTTCATAGAAAATCATTCCAGGATTAGATATCATAAATAAATATTTTTTGATATGTAAGGCCACACCAATTTGAAACCTAGTTCTTCAGGATTTCCCGCCCCTAAAATGGAAAAGTTAGAAAATAAAATAAAAAATTTTTTACCTCCCCTATTTCAGATGCTCAGAAATCCGAAGAACGAAAGTCCGATTTTCCCCTTCCTGTTTCTGTTTTGTGCTTTAGACACGCTGAAATCCTTATCACTTGAGCGCTTAAACTGGTAAGAAAATGAAAGTTTAAGCGCGAAATGGAACCAGGTTAAGAAAAAACGAATGAAATGGCGGGTGTTTATGTTGCAACTGTGATAACTTTTGACAGAGATGTTGTTGTTCCCTGTACCGTAAGACGTTTAAAGATTTGTTTAAACGCAAATGACGAAAATGTGATCAATGTGAGACATAAAATTACAGGCTTCATAGATAATCCAATGCTTAGAATTATGAACCTATTTTCTTTTTCTGAATTTTGGCATCAAATTCAATTTTTATTATTTTTTTACATTTACTTCATATCATGCCAACAACAGCAAAACATGGATTAAATCTCCTTCCAACTTTAGAATGTTTTTGTATTGAATGTTTGTTATCAAAGATGAAAGCAAGGTCACAGAAACTAATATAAGAATTAATGCAATTGAAATTAATATGTCAGATGATATTGAATGCTTCTTTAGTTTTTCATGACTAGTCAAGATTATATCTATACTGTGATTTATAATATCTAATATATTTACATTTGATTTTAAGTGACTCTAAAACAATCCAATTATTACATTTGCATACTTGAAAATTCTTTTTTTCATGTACGGAAATGCTACCCTTTTGTTCTACTGGGTGTGGCAAAATTTTACAGGTTTCCAATATTGTAGACCAACAATATTTATGATTTTCCTATAGTGTTTTTTTAGTAGAGTTCCACCAGGACGAGAAATAAAAACACTGTTGATTTATAGTATAAATGTATTTGAATTTGATAATTATTTTTTTCAATGCCAAGGCATGGCAGTCCAGTATTATTGTTGTTAATAAATGTTGAATTTATCATTATATTGGTTTTTACCTTGTTCTCTTTAAATCTTTGCACATGAACATTGTTCAGACAACAATTACTCTTTCAGACAAGTCAATAGCACAGAGGCAAAAAAATGTTATTTATATCTTTTCTTTTGACTCTCAAAACATAAAATGCTACAACCTGCATGTAAATAAATAAAACACAAAAATAATGGATTTAGCCCTGTGTTAATGTTTGTATACATCATATTCTCATTTTTGATACCGCTCGCCCCATTTTTTTGGAAAATGAAAATTTAGAAAGAAAAAAAAACACTCTCTCGCCCCACTTTTTTTCCCCAAAATCCTGAAGAACTATTTTTCAAATTGGTGTGACCTAAATTAATAGTTTCGCTATGAAGTAATGACAGGTGCACATTATTTTTTAATAAGACTACTAAAGTTTTGTTCTTTATTACAATTTCTTCATTTTTTGCAACTTTTAATCATACAATGAAATTCATTTGGTATACCGGAAGATACACGGGTATGAAATAAAACCCAGATTCTTTTGATTCTTAACAGAGATGTGTTCGTATAACTAAGATTCTTGCATGTAAAAGTACAGTTAATTGCTGATTTGCCCGTGCTAATGGATACGTTACATCCTAAAGTGCATAAAAAAGTCAAAAATTTGTCTCTGTAGTCGCGTATTTTACAATGAAATAATTACTGAGACCCACATCTAGGTGTATCACTCTATATTTACTGTGTGACCTAGAATTTGTTGTCAATCTCAATGGCATTCATAAAAGTTTAAAGATCAAACAACAACAACTGTATTTTTTTATATTGAACTACACCATTGAGGATTACGACCATTATCTCCGATTGTTCCCTGTGGAATGTTTTTCCAAGATGTTGTATTTCATTTTAATTTAACTTATAGTAGTTCAATTTCTTTATTTGAGCGAAAATAACCCCCGGGGAGAGATGTCGTGGAATTTGGGTGTGTGGGGGTTGTCCCTTTATCCCCCACTATAAACCAATTACACTATGACAGCACTAATGTCGGATCTGACAAGTGTGCTCTCATGTCACAGACTCGGCACGTTATTTTGTTATACATAATCCTCACCTCAATCATATTCACCCTTTGATTGAACAAGATAGGAGTGGGCCCGTAATGTTTTCCTTTTTTTGTTAATAAACCATACTATACTTAGTATTTTACTATACATACACTGGAAACATTGTTTTTATTTCATTTTTTTTTTCAATGTTTCATTAGGATATTTCGAGAATTCTTCATTTTTTGGCCAGTTTTACATCAAACCCAGTTGCAGTTGACAAGCATATCCTAATTGAATTCCATGTTGAATTCATGCCAGGTTGATTGATATATTGAATCCTATGACTTATAATTGACATCTGAAAACCTTTGGGGCTTTTTTCAACAGGAACTACAACCTCAATTAATATATAGGCCCTTCCTTAATTCCTCATCTCATATAAAGAATTCCAACACAAATGGAAAACAATTAGTTCACTAGTGAAAACACTGAAGGTTTTACTAAATTGTAATCATAATAACTAGGTCACAGTGATCAGTGTTTTAGAGGTAGGGATTTGTTGTCCATCATAACTAGGTCATAGTGATCAGTGTTTTAGGGGTAGGGGTTTGTTGTCCATCATAACTAGGTCACAGTGATCAGTATTTTAGGGGTAGGGGCTTGTTGTCAATAACTAGGTCATAGTGATCAGTGTTTTAGGGGTAGGGGTTTGTTGTCCATCATAACTAGGTCATGGTGATCAGTGTTTTAGGGGTAGATGTTTGTTGTCCATCATAACTAGGTCACGGTGATCAGTGTTTTAGGGGTAGAGTTTTGTTGTCCATGGCTAGGTCACAGTGACCAGTGTTTTAGGGGTAGGGGTTTATTGTCGATCATAACTAGGTCACAGTGATCAGTATTTTAGAGGTAGGGATTTGTTGTCAATAACTAGGTCATAGTGATCAGTGTTTTAGAGGTAGGGATTTGTTGTCATACTAGGTCACAGTGATCAGTGTTTTTAGGGTAGGGGTTTATTGTCGATCATAACTAGGTCACAGTGATCAGTGTTTTAGAGGTAGGGTTTTTGAGGGGTAGTGTTTAGGTATTTTGTTGTCAATAACTAGGTCACAGTGATCAGTGTTTTAGGGGTAGAGTTTTGTTGTCCATGGCTAGGTCACAGTGACCAGTGTTTTAGGGGTAGGGGTTTATTGTCGATCATAACTAGGTCACAGTGATCAGTATTTTAGAGGTAGGGATTTGTTGTCAATAACTAGGTCATAGTGATCAGTGTTTTAGGGGTAGGGGTTTGTTGTCCATCATAACTAGGTCATGGTGATCAGTGTTTTAGGGGTAGAGTTTTGTTGTCCATGGCTAGGTCACAGTGACCAGTGTTTTAGGGGTAGGGGTTTATTTCGATCATCATAACTAGGTCACAGTGATCAGTATTTTAGGGGTAGGGATTTGTTGTCCATGACTAGGTCACAGTGATCAGTGTTTTAGGGGTAGGGGTTTATTGTCCATCATAACTAGGTCACAGTGATCAGTATTTTAGAGGTAGGGGTTTGTTGTCAATAACTAGGTCACAGTGATCAGTTTTTTTTAGAGGTAGGGGTTTGTTGTCAAAACTCTAGGTCACAGTGATCAGTGTTTACAGGTAGAGTATGTTGGTCCATTTGAACACAGTGGTAAGTGTTTCGGTGTTACCGAGTGGAAGTTTAGTGCCCATAACTAGGTCATAGTGATCAATATTTATAGGTAGAGTAGTTTGGTCCATTTGGACACAGTGGTCATTGTTTTGAAGATATTTGTTATAAGGGTCATGCAGGAAACCTTCAGATTGGATCAAATCAAAGTTATGTCATTTGTAATTAGCTAAAAGAAAACTTCATTACAGAATTGTTAAGTTTGAAATAACTAAGAAATGATCTATGAAGAGCAAAACATTTCCACAGGTTAATTAAATCCTTACATGTATTGCGGTAATGATTTATTGATTTTTGTCATGCCATACTGGAAATTTTCTTTTTGATTAAATAAGACAAACAAACAAAAATAATCAGGAACTATTTCAAAATACATTTATTGCTGCTAATTTCAGCTGATATTTGAAAGCCTTCATGTCAATCCGTATAATGATAGTTTTATATCTAGAATTTAGCCTATTGTTGTAGAAGAATTCACACACTATGCCTGGGACTTACAAACCATTATAATAAATCTATCCAGTTCATTCTGTTTTCTGTGTGTTTTGAAACTTTTTCTCATTGCATTTTTCAGCCCATTCATATACAACTTGGTCCCTGATTGATATTGGCAGATTATCAGAAGTAATTATGATTTGTTCTGCAAAGGTCATGAATATTGCATGTTGGTTTGAAAATAGCATTGAACACTATGATAAATGTTATATTTTGTGAAGTTATAATTTTATGAACTGCAAGATCAAATTTGGATTGATTCTCATTTTTCGTGTAACTATTAATTATATTGTATTATGATATCTAAAAGAATACTTGACCAATTAACTTGTATCACTGACCTGATTGCACACATCACTGACCTGATGTCACACATCACTGATCTGATGTCACACACCACTAACCTGATGTCACACACCACTAACCTGATGTCACACACCACTAACCTGATGTCACACATCACTGACCTGATGTCACACACACCACTGACCTGATGTCACACACCACTAACCTGATTGTCACACACCACTAACCTGATGTCACACACACACTGACCTGATGTCACACACCACTGACCTGATGTCACACACACTGACCTGATGTCACACACTGACCTGACAACCTGATGTCACACACCACTAACCTGATGTCACACATCACTGACCTGATGTCACACACCACTAACCTGATGTCACACACCACTAACCTGATGTCACACATCACTGACCTGATGTCACACATCACTGACCTGATGTCACACACCACTAACCTGATGTAACACATCACTGACCTGATGTCACACATCACTGACCTGATGTCACACATCACTGACCTGATGTCACACATCACTGACCTGATGTCACACATCACTGACCTGATGTCACACATCACTGACCTGATGTCACACATCACTGACCTGATGTCACACATCACTGACCTGATGTCACACACCACTAACCTGATGTCACACCTGGTCACACTGACATGATGTCACATACACTGATGATGTCACACCACTACCTGACTGACACACATGATGATACACATCATACCACTGACCTGATGTCACATACACTGACCTGATGTCACACACCACTACCTGATGTCACACATCACTGACCTGATGTCACACATCACTACCTGATGTCACACCTTGACACTGATGCACATCACTGACATGTCACCATCACTGACCTGATGTCACATACCACTGACCTGATGTCACACATCACTGACCTGATGTCACATACCACTGACCTGATGTCACATACCACTGATTTGATGTCACACATCACTGACCTGATGTCACACATCACTGACCTGATGTCACACATCACTGACCTGATGTCACACATCACTGACCTGATGTCACACATCACTGACCTGATGTCACACATCACTGACCTGATGTCACACATCACTGACCTGATGTCACATATCACTGATTTGATGTCACTCACCACTGACCTGATGTCACATACCACTGATTTGATGTCACACACCACTGACCTGATGTCACATACCACTGATTTGATGTCACTCACCACTGACCTGATGTCACATACCACTGATTTGATGTCACACATCACTGACCTGATGTCACATATCACTGATTTGATGTCACTCACCACTGACCTGATGTCACATACCACTGATTTGATGTCACACATCACTGACCTGATGTCACATACCACTGATTTGATGTCACTCACCACTGATTTGATGTCACATATCACTGACCTGATGTCACATACCACTGATTTGATGTCACTCACACACTGACCTGATGTCACATACCACTGATTTGATGTCACTCACCACTGACCTGATGTCACATACCACTGATTTGATACCACTCACCACTGACCTGATGTCACATACCACTGATTTGATATCACTCACCACTGACCTGATGTCACATACCACTGATTTGATATCACTCACCACTGACCTGATGTCACATACCACTGATTTGATGTCACTCACCACTGACCTGATGTCACATATCACTGATTTGATGTCACACATCACTGACCTGATGTCACATACCACTGATTTGATGTCACTCACCACTGACCTGATGTCACATACCACTGATTTGATATCACTCACCACTGACCTGATGTCACATACCACTGATTTGATATCACTCACCACTGACCTGATGTCACATACCACTGATTTGATATCACTCACCACTGACCTGATGTCACATACCACTGATTTGATGTCACACATCACTGACCTGATGTCACATACCACTGATTTGATATCACTCACCACTGACCTGATGTCACATACCACTGATTTGATGTCACTCACCACTGACCTGATGTCACATACCACTGATTTGATATCACTCACCACTGACCTGATGTCACATACCACTGATTTGATATCACTCACCACTGACCTGATGTCACATACCACTGATTTGATATCACTCACCACTGACCTGATGTCACATACCACTGATTTGATATCACTCACCACTGACCTGATGTCACATACCACTGATTTGATGTCACTCACCACTGACCTGATGTCACATATCACTGATTTGATGTCACACATCACTGACCTGATGTCACATATCACTGATTTGATGTCACACATCACTGACCTGATGTCACATATCACTGATTTGATGTCACTCACCACTGACCTGATGTCACATACCACTGATTTGATGTCACACATCACTGACCTGATGTCACATACCACTGACCTGATGTCACACATCACTGACCTGATGTCACATACCACTGATTTGATGTCACTCACCACTGACCTGATGTCACATACCACTGATTTGATATCACTCACCACTGACCTGATGTCACATACCACTGATTTGATGTCACTCACCACTGACCTGATGTCACATACCACTGATTTGATATCACTCACCACTGACCTGATGTCACATACCACTGACCTGATGTCACATACCACTGATTTGATGTCACACATCACTGACCTGATGTCACATACCACTGATTTGATGTCACACATCACTGACCTGATGTCACATATCACTGATTTGATGTCACACACACTGACCTGATGTCACATACCACTGATGATGTCACACATCACTGACCTGATGTCACATACACATCACTGACCTGATGTCACACACATCACTGACCTGATGTCACACATCACTGACCTGATGTCACACTTACTAACTGATGTCACACATCACTAACCTGATGTCACACATCACTAACCTGATGTCACACATCACTACCTGATGTCACACATCACTAACCTGATGTCACACATCACTAACCTGATCACACATCACTGACCTGATGTCACACATCACTGACCTGATGTCACACATCACTGACCTGATGTCACACATCACTGACCTGATGTCACACATCACTGACCTGATGTCACACATCACTGACCTGATGTCACACATCACTAACCTGATGTCACACATCACTAACCTGATGTCACACATTACTAACCTGATGTCACACATCACTTACCTGATGTCACACATCACTAACCTGATGTCATACGTTATTGACCTGAATTTTTAGGTCATCTTATCCTATGGCCATCATGTATCGTCCGTTGTGGTGTGCCATGCTAAAACTTTCCATTCAAATAGCTTCTTCTGAATAACAGAAAGGCCCAAGGTACTAACATTTGGCCTGTAGTATGTTGGAATAAAGGACTACCAAGACTGTTCAAATGAATGACCTTGAACTTGATTCAAGGTCACAGGGGTCAAGAGGCTAAAATCTTTAAACGACTTCTTCTCAAGAGCCAAAATGCCCTGGGTACTCATATTGGACCAGAGGCCTAGAAACCTGCTATTGGACCTTATACATGCTGGGATGAAGGGCTACCAAGTTTGTCCAAATGAATGACCTTGATCTCTTTCAAGGTCACAGGGGTCAAATAGGCAAAAATCTTTAAACAACTTTTTGTGAATAATTAAGAGGCTTTTAAGAGAACAGATATTGGGCATGTGACATGCTGGGATGAAAAGCTACCAAGTTTTTTTCAAATTAATGACCTTACCTCCATTCAAGGTCATGGGTCAATTAGGCTAAAACATTTAAACCACTTCTGAATAACTAAGGGAACTAGAGACTTGATATCGGGCCTGTGACATATGCTTGGATGAAGGGCTACCAAGTTTTTTTCAAATGAATAACCTTGACCTTCATTCAAGGTCAAATTCATTAGATTAAAAAGTTGTTTGTATTTCCTTAACTCTTTGCCACTACTCTATTCTTTGAGGTGTTGTTTTGGGCCAATAGTCAGATGACCGTTGAGGTCGATTGGCCTCTTATTAATATTTCTTGCTTGTAATTTGGTTTGGTTTTATTAGTTTAATGTCCTATAAACAGCCAAGGTCATTTAGGGATGACAGGTTTAGATGATGGAGGAAAGTTGGGAGTACCTGTAGAAAAACTACTGATCAATGGTCAGTAAATAACAACTGCTCAGTATGGGGATCAAACTTGCAAACCAGAGCTGGAGGCTTTTTGACACTAGGTCGGGCTATCTTAACCACTTCGCCACCGGGGCCATCTACATGTATTTGTGATGGCAAAATTGACTTTTTTTAACCTGGATTAAACATTGATTTTATTTTCCAATAACAAATCCAGATTCCTTAGAGAAGATGAAAAGTTATCACTAAAATTATCCTATGTTTATGTGATCCTATCCTTCTGTAAAATGTAATACTACGGTATAACAGGTGCATCAAGGACATTAACTAGAATGTAATGGTGCTCCAAGCTGTGTGCTCTAAAGACAATTGGAAACAGCTTCTCAGAGTAACAATGCAATCACAGCCAATCTGTTCAACATTTTGATATTTTTAACGTATCTAAAAGCAATTTTGGTCCCTTTTAGGAGAAAAATTTAAAGATGAGGAAAATAGAGTAAAATTTCATGTTGTCTGCTGTCGTCCATTATGGTATTGGCCAATCAAATGCCACGAGCATCTTAATTTCCGTATCCGGGACAGCTATAGTTGTCATTAAGACATGTCAAGGTTGCCATGTTATCCATGTCAGTCAAACATGCTAACCAGCTGCCTTTTAGCGCAGCTTTTTAGACACAAAGCTCACTGCAAAAGACATTGTGGCAGCAGTTTCAAGTGTTTTGATGAAAAAATTATTGTTTAGTTTAGATTCAAAGTTGAGTTTGAATTTTTCTTTTTCTTTTTTAAGTATTGATCGTTTTCTTTGTTAATTCTTTACTGTAATAATTGCAACAATATGTATTGGAAATTTAAGGAAATTGATATTGAAAAAGTAGACCAATTGTAAATGATAGTTTGAAAATGACACCATAGTTTCATGAAAAAATAGTGTCAAAACATCTGCACATTAAGTTTGATTCATGGTAAATGTTGAGCTTTTTGTAGGGTAAGGAATAAGCATTTAGTCATGTTTAACTAAACTGCCAATTTTAGGCAGAACCATAAGATTCTTGAAATATATCCTCTTAGGATTGCAGGTTGATGATTTTTGTCTGGGTGCTCCAGCTTTTCTCTGTTTTTAGCTGGCATATCTTGAATAAACACTTTAAAGAAGTAGAACACTTGAGAGAACTCGGACAATATCGAAAAATAAATCTTTCTGAAATTTACGATAAGAGATATTTAATTTGATTCAAAGTTAAAAGAAAATTTAAGGAAATTTTATGCAAATTATTGCAAAAGCTGTCAAAGAAACATATCATGCAATTACCTTGAAAGAAAAATGTTCTTTCTTATAACCTTCAACTGACACAAGAAAATAGAAAATATCTGAAACCTTTTAAAAATAAAAGTATATGATGTATGTAGTTAATTGACAATGATCTATTCCTATTGATTTATCATTAATCTGTACTCTTCAATCTGTCTATTAAGATGAGATATGTTTGTATTGTTTAACAAACCGGGATATAGATTTAGATTCATCATTGTCACGATGTTTAATTGTCAAATGTTGGAATATTGTGAGTAGCAAACACTTGTCACGACTCTCTAATTTGCGGATTAATATATTTTGTCGTTAAGTCTCTCGCATGGGCTTCTCAAACTGTATACACTGCAATAGGATTGCGTATAAATCAACTTACTTTTACAAATGTCTATCTATCATTTAGAAAGAAAGATTCGAGCAGATTAATAACATAATGTGTTATTCTGTTAAAACTGTCCTTCATGTTGGATTGGATAAAGTTGCTATCAGTCAGGGATTGGTTACTGGAATCTCATCATACTTTATTGTCAATTAGTTGTTGTTTGGGGGAGGGGGGGGCTCTATGGCATCCTCTGTAAAATACGATTCTGTTTCCCATTTCTCTCGTAACTACTACCTCACACAAAATACTGGTAGTAAAATATGACCTTTTGACCTTTACGTAGCTTTGAGAATATCAGTAGGTAATGTTACAGCTGCAGTTCTGGTGCTATGTTCCATTTTTAATTTCAACAATTTTTTCTTTTAATTAAAAATGATTCATTAATGCTTCTAATAAACTTTTTAATTTTATTTTATTGGAAGTTTAACCTTGAAACCCTCAGAAGTATTGTAAGAGGAGCCAAATTGCATAAGTAGATTGGTCAGTTGGAGGGATAATGTTAATTGTTAGAACAGTCGCTATGTTATAAGGGTACAGCCCCCATAATTATTGTGAAAGCTTGGATTTCAGCAGTTTGCTAATTGATCTGCCTTTTATCCAGGGGGGATAATTAGGGGAACATTAGAGGCTGTGGGGTAATTGTTCATGATCATGGTGAACAGGACATTCAGACAGTTCAAAAATATAAATAACTTTTCAACAAGTAAGAATTTATCAAAAGAGATTGTCTTTGGCATAGATTTAAATGAAAGGTAAATCCTTATTATTCAGACTGAAATTTTGATTTTAAAAAATCAACTTTCCATAGTATTTTTTCAATTTTTGTATTTATTATTTTCGTAATTGTCTTTTAATTTATAAAAAATAACAATAAGTATATTGATCGATAAATTCAGTGGTTGGTAAAGTCAGTGCTTGGTAAAGTCGATGGTCTGTAAAGTCAGTGGTTAGTGGTTGGTAAAGTATGTAGTTGTAAAAGTCAGTGGTCAGTAAAGTAAGTGGCTGGTAAAGTCAGTGGTCTGTCAATTCAGTGGTCAGTAAAGTTAGTGGTTGATAAAGTCAGTGGTCAGTAAAGTAAGTGGCTAGTAAAGTCAGTGGTCAGTCAATTCAGTGGTCAGTCAATTCAGTGGTCAGTAAAGTTAGTGGTTGGTAAAGTCAGTGGTCAGTAAAGTCAGTGGTCAGTAAAGTCAGAGGTCAGTAAAGTCAATGGTCGGTAAAGTCAATGGCAGTAAAGTCAGTGGTCAGTAAAATTAAATGTCGGAAAAGTCAGTGGTCAGTTAAGTTAGTGGTCAATAACATTGATGGTCAGTAAAGTAAGTGGTCAGTAAAGTAAGTGGTTGGTAAAGTCAGTGGTCAGTAAAGTAAGTGGTCAGAAAAGTCAGTGGTTGATAAAGTCAATGGCAGTAAAGTTAGTGGTCAGTAAAATTAAATGTCAGAAAAGTCAGTGGTCAGTTAAGTTAGTGGTCAATAACATTAATGGTCAGTAAAGTAAGTGGTTGATAAAATCAGTGGTCAGTAAAGTCAGTGGTCAGTAAAGTCAGTGGTCAGTAAGGTCACTAGTCAGTAAAGTCAATGGTCAAAAAGGCAGTTGGTAAAGTAAGTGGTTGATAAAGTCATTGATTAGTAAAGTCAGTGATCAGTAAAGTCAGTGATCAGTAAAGTCAGTGGTTGTTGGTTGGTAAATTAGGTAGGTGTTAAAGTCAGTGGACAGTAAAGTTAGTGGTTGATAAAATCAGTGGTCAGTTAAGTCAGTGGTTGGTAAAGTCAGTGGTCAGTAAAGTCAATGGTTCGTACAGTCAGTGGTCAGTTAGGTTATTGGTAGATAAAGTCAGTGGACAGTAAAGTTGGTGGTTGGTAAAGTTAGTGGTCAGTAAAGTCAGTGGTCAGTAAAGTCAGTGGTTCATAAAGTCAGTGGTCAGTTAAGTTATTGGTAGATAAAGTCAGTGGACAGTAAAGTTAGTGGTTGGTAAAGTCAGTGGTCAGTAAAGTCAGTGGTCAGTAAAGTCAGTGGTTCAGGTAAGTCAGTGGTCAGTAAAGTCATTGGTTAGTAAAGTCAGTGATCAGTAAAGTCAGTGGTCAGTAAAGTAAGTGGTCGATAAAGTCAGTGGTCAGTAAAGTCAGTGGTCAGTAAAGTCAGTGGTCAGTAAAGTCAGTGGTTCATAAAGTCAGTGGTCAGTTAAGTTATTGGTAGATAAATTCAGTGGAAGTAAAGTTAGTGGTTGGTAAAGTCAGTGGTCAGTAAAGTTAGTAATTGGTAAAGTCAGTGGTCAGTAAAGTCAGAGGTCCATAAAATCAGTAAAATCAGGTAGCTCCGTAAAGTAGGTAGTGAACAAGTTTCAGACCTATTTTCATATTTATTTTCAAAGTTTTTACCTGACTGAAAACAATATTAAAATCAATGGAGGTCAGCCTGTAATGTTAACAATGGTGTGTGGTCCATGTGTACTGTTGTCTCCTGACAGAGGTGCTGTTTAACACAGAGCCTCAGCTTAGAACTGACATAGCAGAGCAGGGTCTGCATGAAATATTATTTTATTTTTTCATTGACTTGTTAATTAAAATTGATTGGTGATTTCCGATGTTTTACTCCGATGTGATATATATGGTATGAGGTTCTGGGTCCTATCTCAGGCCAAGACTTTTTTCCAAATTCCTTTTTCTGCACATAGTTTTGTAAAATTCAATAAATCCGAAATTGCTCTAAGTCTGACAAATGTTTCCCCTACTTCAACATGGTGGTGCCTGGCAACTAGAACACGACGCCACCCCTCTCTTCCCTTAGCCTTGAAACCTCCAGATCTCTTTCTCTCTGATTGCTTTAATGAGTTTGAAATTTCTCGAAAATTAATTTTCAGTATTTTATTCCCCTTGTCAAGACCCTGTACCACTGCATTGATGCAGCAGATGAGGTTTAGATCTCCTGCACATTCGTGCAGCTCCAATTTTCTCTCCAAAAAAAGATTAAAAATTACTTTTGAATCTTTTGAATTTCCCTGTTAGCTTCCCAGGATATTCATATTCTGTGTACCAAGCCATAATCTTGTTGCCCGCTCATGTGCGGCCAGAAAAGGCGGAAAGTTAAAATCTTTCTGTAAAGACTGCCGCATGCAACTGTAGCATGTTTTCTTATTTCTCTGTACACCATTCTTTTAACTCTTCAATTATTTTCTGCTCTTGATTTTGCGAACAAAAGGAATTTTACCATTCTTCCATATTGTCCTTTTGACTTAATGATGGTATTAGCACCAATAATGCTTCATGGTTCAGGCCTACATGATTTCTGTCTCTTACGCTAGCTAACAAAAAAGTTCTGGTAATTACCGGAAAAATGGTATTCATTAGACCTTGCTGAAATCCTATGATTCGAGAACACCTTGGGGCTATGTTTTTGCTTTTGTACGTTCATCAATTTAACAAAATATTGTTTTCTGTCAGTGCTTAATTTGATTGTAATATCTTAAGTACACAGTATCTTTTACATTTACGAAATCAACTGGACAAGGATTGAATTTTTTTTTTGACAAGCTGGTTCTTCCTTTGTTAAAGTAAGATTTGAAAAATTAAAGATGCTTGATGGTGTTCTGTGAGTAAGCAGAAGTATATTTAATTATGTATGTGCTAATTTAAGTCTGATGGAAATCTGGAGTACCAGAAGCAAAATCACCAACCTACACTTCAATTATTTTGAAGTTAAGGAAGAGCGGTCTAATACCTGACAACTGCCCTGAACATGGGATTCAAACTTGTAGCCCAGAGGTGGAGGGCTTGTGATAATAGCCACTTGACCACCGACCAGCGCTCAATACCTGAAGCCTGCCCCACGTGGGATTCAAACTTGCAACCCAGATGTGAAAAGCTGGTGGCAATAACCACTTGACCAGCGGTCAGTACGTGGCAATTGCCCTATATGTGTTTCAAACTTACAGCCCAGAGGTGGTATATGGTTAAAGTGACTCCATACTCTTCAGATTCTTTAGACTATTAGACTAATAAAAAACAAATTCAAAGACAGATGGTCATTTTTTATTGACCATGATAATTTTTTCTTATCCTTTTTTCAAGAATACTGGAATGACAATCAAATTGTCTTTTCCAACTGGAAACATTTTGTATTTTATATTTGTACAGTCATTAATCAAACTATATATACAAGTCCATGTGGGTAGGAAGGTGGGACTTGTGTGACTGGAACTTTGTAGATCTTTGCAGATATTTGCAGCAAGTGGTTTAAAATCCAATGTTCCTGAAAGTCATATTGTAAGTTAAGCATTCTTTGAGAAAATTGAAAAAGTAAAAAAAGAAGTTATTCCAATACAGGGCGTTCTGTCATTCAATGATTTTTAAAGTGTTGTGCAAACATTTCCGAAGAAATTTAAGATGTCAGAATTATTTAACTGATTTTACTAGTTAAACGTCTAAGACAGGGCACACATTATGCGAGAAATTAAAAATGTCAGAAATGTTTAAGTGATTTTCTCGTTTCCATGGTGATATTGTGCAGCAGCAACATCCCACCAAATCTAGACTGGTGCACATCTTGTGCAGCAGAGATTGTGCAGAAGTAGTTCTGTATGAATATTTCATGGAGTTTAACTGTTAAAGCAAATGATGAATGGGGTAGTGCAGAGGGAGTGATAATGTAACAAGATCTATTTCTATATAAAGCTTTGTTTCTGTCCAAATTAACAGAGGTTTTTGCTCATTAGTACTCGCACGAGAGTAATCGAGGGATGTCAAAAGCCAATATGTAATCACGGGCTTGAATCCTTCCTGACACGTTACGTTTTAAATCTGTAAACAACGTTGTTACAAACACCCAGGAGAATCAACACAAGTATTTTTCTCAGATATTATCAGTTAACAGTTGAGAACATTTTCGGCTTTCTGTTTGGAAGTAATGTCAAAAATATGTAGTGGTGCACCTCTGGATTGACCGCGCCGCGTGTGTTAATTAAAACCGACATGCATGCTTGTTGTTTCACACCTGAGCGGCCAATTTTAATGGTAATAGCTGAGAGTTATCTACAAGCCAAGGGGTAGATCGAGACAGATATGACACCCCACTCCGATTCCGTACACCCGAAATTCATGGCACTTACCATTCCTTGACAAATTATTCTCAATATGTGCGAAGAAATTTCAAATATTAGTAATTTTGATTTATGGTAGAACTGTTGCGATGAACATTTGTCTCAATTTTTAGTGCAAATGCATCTCTTTCCATGCTGCAGATAAATGTAATAAATTCAGGATGTGTAACCATCTCTTGAATTCCTTAGATTAGAATGAAGTGACATTTTATGATAATAATTACTAATGGCTCAGTTGTGCACTTTTATGAGAGCATGCTTGCTACCAAAATCGTTGATTACGCATTTCATGAAAGAAAGTGCTGTTTTCGTGTTCCAGAATACATTAAGTTTCCCTCTATCATTTCAAAGCAGGCATTGGTTTTTGCCACCTTGTTTTTTTATAGCTTTGTAACTTACATCTTTTATAATATTGTTGAAATTTCAAGATAGAAATCATGTTTATCAATGTAATGGTATTAAGTGTAATGCATTCATTATATTATTTGGCAGTTTGTTAACTGATACGTTTGTGAACTTGTTATAGATACATTTTATAGGCTAACACTTTTCCATTTTAATGGTGGGGGATGGAGATCTATCATTATGTAAGCAGAACGATTCAGATTTGATTGATATGTTTTAAAAACAAAAATGTAACAATTTTTTAAGGTATATGGTTTAACCTCAATTATCCAAACCTGTATAATTTGAAAACCTAGCTGTTTTGTTAGAATTATTTTACTGGTACAATTAAAACCAATAATACACAATATAAATGAAACGAAATGTTGGGATATATTGGAGATTTCACGGTTTCATGTTAAACCAGCTTCCAGTGATTTCCCCAAAAAATATGAGTAACTATTTTATTGAAGAAGGCAACTCATTCAGCCAAAAAGAAAAAGTATTCAAGATTTTTAAATGTTGTGAATTTAATAAATTGTATGACTGAATGACAATTTCTATATATATGGTAAAAACTTAAATTATTCTAAATTTGCAGAAACTTCAGATATTCTTAGAAGCTTCATTTATACAAACTTTTAGTATTACAAAATGCAAACTTCATTTAACACAAAATTTCAAATCAAATATTCTAAATACATGTAATTCAAATTTGAAAATTTGATATTGTTAAAAATACCAACATTTTAAAAGGTATCTTAATTTGCAAGCTGAGTGCAGTTCGTTATAAAATTAAACCTTACGTTTGAATATCATTCTTTATTTTTTTTTTCAATTTTAATCTGAATAAAGGGTAACAACACCTAGTGTATTTACTTTTCTCTAAAATTGTAACTCATCAATGAAAACTTCAGAAAATTAAAAAATATAAATCAAAACCTTCGAAAATTCACCTTTTAGAAATGAAATTCTTATCACATTTTAGATTGTTAGACATACTTTGTTAGATAATGAAAATATTAAAACCTTCAAACTTCAAGCGATATTGGATTGGAAATACTAATATTGTATGAAAAAGATAAAAATTTCTCGGTCCTGAAAAATAATACTGAAATAGTACAGAAGAGAGAGTTTGTCTTAAAGAATGAAAGAGGTCTATAATTAAAAGTAAAGATTTATATATCAATCTATGGCATAAACATCACCCTTGCCCCTGCCTACGTATTATATCAAGCCAAGGTCACTACATTTTTTACTATACTACGCCTCCTGTTGTACAGCCTATCACAGGAGTGATGTCTCTAACGTTGTACTTTTAGCAGGACATGATCATCGGTCAAATCGAAGTTTACATGAGATATGGCGTGAAGTGTCAGTCTACTGAGGATGTAGCTGGATCATTGTTGGCGATCAGAAAGGTTATTTTATCTGGATTAAGAAACATCTGTATTCAGTAACTATTGTTGGATAACAGAATTTTCTTTAAATTGTGATGAAAAATCAATAGATTATTTTTACGCCCCCGTCTTTGCTGGAGCACATAGAACTCTGTAGTGGCCCTCCTCCTGGTTACCGTGGAAGCGACAGCCATTTGTCGTGGAGTTCATGGGTCAATGCTCTAGATAGTTGTGAAAAGGTCCCTTGCTGCCTCCAAATTACCCAGCTGGACTATTTCTTAAGGTGTCCCAAGAAAAGTGTCTCATTCTAATGGGTGTAAAGACACTTAGTAAAAATATGGTCGCAGAGAAAAAATCTGAATTTCACCTTAATTTATATGATTTATTACTATTCTGTACATAGAGCATCTCTTAGAGGAATTTCTGATATCAGATCGTAGTTATAATGTTTTGTAAAGACACACATATATATCTATATAATCTTTACGAAAACAATGTAAAGACACACATATATATCTATATAATCTTTACGAAAACAATGTAAAGACACACATATATATCTATATAATCTTTACGAAAACAATGTAAAGACACACATATATATCTATATAATCTTTACGAAAACAATGTAAAGACACACATATATATCTATATAATCTTTACGAAAACAATGTAAAGACACACATATATATCTATATAATCTTTACGAAATCAATGAATTAACAACACTCAAAATTTGATATGATTGTTTTCAAACAAACCTATGTATAGGAAGGTACTAATAGGTATAAATGTTAGTTACTCCTTAAAGTTTCATGGGATTTTAATAAATGAAAAATATAGATATGAGTTGTTATATTTTTGAAAATTATTCAAAAGAATTAAGAATTGACTGAAGGGAAGAACTGATTTTGGTCATAATAAATCATCTGAAATCAGGAAATGAAATGTTATAAAAACTTTCCTCTGAGAGTCAGATTCCAATAGGAGGAAATGACTTAATCATATTAAGAGACCATTTTTGTAATTCTATGAATATGAAGACTTTGTGATTGTTCCTTAAATTTTATGTCATAATGCATGCCCTATGGGCCTTTTTGTTTCATAAATAGTGTGCCACAGTTGATTGATAGAACAAACTATTACAAAAAATATACCAGATTCTGCCTTAATAGTGACACCAAACATAATATATACATGATAGATATGTAATGTGAAAAGATAGAAGTATACAGTCAAATATGCCTTAAAGAGTACCTCTGTATAGTGACCAACTCTGTAAAGTGACAATCGCTGTAAAGTGACCACCTCTGTATAATGACCACCTCTGTATGACAACCACTTAACTCTGTATAACTATCAGCTCTGTATAATGACCACTTCTTTAAGTTTCCAAATTACCATTTATAATTCAATTTGACCTGTATATGAAGACCACTTGACTTTAACTAAAAAAAAACCAGAAAATGATTGAAGTTTTCATAATCTGACATTCAAGGTACAGATATGATTTTAATCTGACATTCAAGGTACAGATATGATTTAACCATTGTGCAATGTTTCACAAATCCAATTTTCGAGATCATAGCATATTTCTGAGATATGGGGAAAATACCATCCCGTCAAAAATAACTGGCTACATGACGAAGTGTTGTATAACTGGTCCTTTGTCATAGCTGGCTACATGGCAAAGTGTTGTATAACCGGTCCTTTGTCATAGCTGGCTACATGGCAAAGTGTTGTATAACCGGTCCTTTGTCATAGCTGGCTACATGACAAAGTGTTGTATAACCAGTCCTTTGTCATAGCTGGCTACATGACAAAGTGTTGTATAACTGGTCCTTTGTCGTAGCTGGCTACATGACAAAGTGTTGTATAACCGGTCCTTTGTCATAGCTGGATACATGACAAAGTGTTGTATAACCGGTCCTTTGTCGTAGCTGGCTCCATGACAAAGTGTTGTATAACCGGTCCTTTGTCGTAGCAGGCTATATGACAAAGTGTTGTATAACCGGTCCTTTGTCGTAGCTGGCTACATGACAAAGTGTTGTATAACCGGTCCTTTGTCATAGCTGGCTACATGACAAAGTGTTGTATAACCGGTCCTTTGTCATAGCTGGCTACATGACAAAGTGTTGTATAACCGGTCCTTTGTCATAGCTGGCTACATGACAAAGTGTTGTATAACCGGTCCTTTGTCGTAGCTGGCTACATGACAAAGTGTTGTATAACCGGTCCTTTGTCATAGCTGGCTACATGACAAAGTGTTGTATAACCGGTCCTTTGTCGTAGCTGGCTACATGACAAAGTGTTGTATAACTGGTCCTTTGTCATAGCTGGCTACATGACAAAGTGTTGTATAACCGGTCCTTTGTCATAGCTGGCTACATGACAAAGTGTTGTATAACCGGTCCTTTGTCGTAGCTGGCTACATGACAAAGTGTTGTATAACCAGTCCTTTGTCATAGCTGGCTACATGACAAAGTGTTGTATAACCGGTCCTTTGTCATAGCTGGCTACATGACAAAGTGTTGTATAACCGGTCCTTTGTCATAGCTGGCTACATGACAAAGTGTTGTATAACCGGTCCTTTGTCATAGCTGGCTACATGACAAAGTGTTGTATAACCGGTCCTTTGTCATAGCTGGCTACATGACAAAGTGTTGTATAACCGGTCCTTTGTCATAGCTGGCTACATGACAAAGTGTTGTATAACCGGTCCTTTGTCATAGCTGGCTACATGACAAAGTGTTGTATAACCGTCCTTTGTCATAGCTGGCTACATGACAAAGTGTTGTATAACCGGTCCTTTGTCATAGCTGGCTACATGACAAAGTGTTGTATAACTCTGGTCCATTTGTCATAGCTGGCTACATGACAAAGTGTTGTATAACCAGTCCTTTGTCATAGCTGGCTACATGACAAAGTGTTGTATAACCGGTCCTTTGTCATAGCTGGCTACATGACAAAGTGTTGTATAACCGGTCCTTTGTCGTAGCTGGCTACATGACAAAGTGTCATAGCTGGCTACATGACAAAGTGTTGTATAACCGGTCCTTTGTCATAGCTGGTTACATGACAAAGTGTTGTATAACCGGTCCTTTGTCGTAGCTGGCTACATGACAAAGTGTTGTATAACCGGTCCTTTGTCATAGCTGGCTACATGACAAAGTGTTGTATAACCGGTCCTTTGTCGTAGCTGGCTACATGACAAAGTGTTGTATAACCGGTCCTTTGTCGTAGCTGGCTACATGACAAAGTGTTGTATAACCGGTCCTTTGTCATAGCTGGCTACATGACAAAGTGTTGTATAACCGGTCCTTTGTCATAGCTGGCTACATGACAAAGTGTTGTATAACCGGTCCTTTGTCGTAGCTGGCTACATGACAAAGTGTTGTATAACCAGTCCTTTGTCATAGCTGGCTACATGACAAAGTGTTGTATAACCAGTCCTTTGTCATAGCTGGCTACATGACAAAGTGTTGTATAACCGGTCCTTTGTCATAGCTGGCTACATGACAAAGTGTTGTATAACCGTCCTTTGTCGTAGCTGGCTACATGACAAAGTGTTGTATAACCAGTAGCTGGGCTACATGACAAAGTGTTGTATAACCAGTCCTTTGTCATAGCTGGCTACATGACAAAGTGTTGTATAACCGTCCTTTGTCATAGCTGGCTACATGATAAAGTGTTGTATAACCGGTCTTTTGTCATAGCTGGCTACATGATAAAGTGTTGTATAACCGGTCCTTTGTCGTAGCTGGCTACATGACAAAGTGTTGTATAACCGGTCCTTTGTCGTAGCTGGCTACATGACAAAGTGTTGTATAACCGGTCCTTTGTCGTAGCTGGCTACATGACAAAGTGTTGTATAACCGGTCCTTTGTCATAGCTGGTTACATGACAAAGTGTTGTATAAACCGGTCCTTTGTCATAGCTGGCTACATGACAAAGTGTTGTATAACCGGTCCTTTGTCGTAGCTGGCTACATGACAAAGTGTTGTATAACCAGTCCTTTGTCATAGCTGACTACATGACAAAGTGTTGTATAACCAGTCCTTTGTCGTAGCTGGCTACATGACAAAGTGTTGTATAACTGGTACCTTTTTCATAGCTGGCTTGGCAAAGTGTTGTATAACCAGTCCTTTGTCATTGCTGGCTACATTACAAAGTGTTGCATAACCAGTCCTTTGTCATAGCTGGCTACATGATAAAGTGTTGTATAACTGGTACTTTTTTCATAGCTGGCTACATGACAAAGTGTTGTATAAACAAGTCCTTTGTCGTTAGCTGGATACATGACAAAGTGTTGGATAACCCGGTCCTTTGTCGTAGCTAGGCTACAAGACAAAGTGTTTGTATAACCGGTCCTTTGTCATAGCTGGCTACATGACAAAGTGTTGTATAACCGGTCCTTTGTCATAGCTGGCTACATGGACAAAGTGTTGTATAACCAGTCCTTTGTCATAGCTGGCTACATTACAAATGATAATCGAAAGTGTTGCATAACCAGTCCTTTGTCATAGCTGGCTACATGATAAAGTGTTGTATAACTGGTACTTTTTCATAGCTGGCTACATGGCAAGTGTTGTATAAACCAGTACCTTTGTCATAGCTGGTTACATGACAAAGTGTTGTATAAACCAGTCCTTTGTCGTAGCTGGCTACATGACAAAGTGTTGTATAAACCGGTCCCTTTTGTCATAGCTGGCTACATGACAAAGTGTTGTATAACCAGTCCTTTGTCGTAGTTGTAGCTGGCTACATGACAAAGTGTTGTATAACCAGTCCTTTGTCGTAGCTGGCTACATGTACAAAGTGTTGTATAACCAGTCCTTTGTAGTAGCTGGCTACATGAAAAGTGTTGTATAACGGTTTTGTCATAGCTGGCTACATGACAAAGTGGTTAGGAGATGATTTGGTTGTACTGTACAGTGGTTAGGTAGATGATTTGGTTGTACTCTGTACAGTGGTTAGGTAGCATGATTTTGGTTGTACAGTGGTTAGGTAGATGATTTGGTTGTACTCTACAGTGGTTAGGTTAGATGGATTTGGTTGTAACTGTACAAGTGGTTGTTAGGTAGATGATTTTGGTTGTACAGTGGTTAGGTAGATGATTTGGTTGTACTCTACAGTGGTTAGGTAGATGATTTGGTTGTACAGTGGTTAGGTAGATGACTTTGGGTTGTACAGTGGTTAGGTAGATGATTTGGTTGTACAGTGGTTAGGTAGATGATTTGGTTGTACTCTACAGTGGTTAGGTAGATGATTTGGTTGTACTCTACAGTGGTTAGGTAGATGATTTGGTTGTTACTGTACAGTGGTTAGGTAGATGATTTGGTTGTACAGTGGTTAGGTAGATGATTTGGTTGTACTCTACAGTGGTTAGGTAGATGATTTGGTTGTAATCTACAGTGGTTAGGTAGATGATTTTAGGTTTGTTACTCTACAGTGGTTAGGTAGATGATTTGGTTGTACTCTACAGTGGTTAGGTAGATGATTTGGTTGTACTCTACAGTGGTTAGGTAGATGATTTGGTTGTACAGTGGTTAGGTAGATGATTTGGTTGTACAGTGGTTAGGTAGATGATTTGGTTGTACTCTACAGTGGTTAGGTAGATGATTTGGTTGTACTCTACAGTGGTTAGGTAGATGATTTGGTTGTACTCTACAGTGGTTAGGTAGATGATTTGGTTGTACTCTACAGTGGTTAGGTAGATGATTTGGTTGTACTCTACAGTGGTTAGGTAGATGATTTGGTTGTACTCTACAGTGGTTAGGTAGATGATTTGGTTGTACTCTACAGTGGTTAGGTAGATGATTTGGTTGTACTCTACAGTGGTTAGGTAGATGATTTGGTTGTACTCTACAGTGGTTAGGTAGATGATTTGGTTGTACTCTACAGTGGTTAGGTAGATGATTTGGTTGTACTCTACAGTGGTTAGGTAGATGATTTGGTTGTACAGTGGTTAGGTAGATGATTTGGTTGTACTCTACAGTGGTTAGGTAGATGATTTGGTTGTACTAGTGGTTAGGTAGATGATTTGGTTGTACTCTACAGTGGTTAGGTAGATGATTTGGTTGTACTCTACAGTGGTTAGGTAGATGATTTGGTTGTACTCTACAGTGGTTAGGTAGATGATTTGGTTGTACTCTACAGTGGTTAGGTAGATGATTTGGTTGTACAGTGGTTAGGTAGATGATTTGGTTGTACTCTACAGTGGTTAGGTAGATGATTTGGTTGTACTCTACAGTGGTTAGGTAGATGATTTGGTTGTACTCTACAGTGGTTAGGTAGATGATTTGGTTGTACTCTACAGTGGTTAGGTAGATGATTTGGTTGTACAGTGGTTAGGTAGATGATTTGGTTGTACTCTACAGTGGTTAGGTAGATGATTTGGTTGTACTCTATAGTGGTTAGGTAGATGATTTGGTTGTACTCTACAGTGGTTAGGTAGATGATTTGGTTGTACTCTACAGTGGTTAGGTAGATGATTTGGTTGTACAGTGGTTAGGTAGATGATTTGGTTGTACTCTACAGTGGTTAGGTAGATGATTTGGTTGTACTCTACAGTGGTTAGGTAGATGATTTGGTTGTACAGTGGTTAGGTAGATGATTTGGTTGTACAGTGGTTAGGTAGATGATTTGGTTGTACTCTAGTGGTTAGGTAGATGATTTGGTTGTACTCTACAGTGGTTAGGTAGATGATTTGGTTGTACTCTACAGTGGTTAGGTAGATGATTTGGTTGTATCTCTTACAGTGGTTAGGTAGAATGATTTGGTTGGTTGTACAGTGGTTAGGTAGATGATTTGGTTGTACTCTACAGTGGTTAGGTAAGATGATTTGGTTGTACAGTGGTTAGGTAGATGATTTGGTTGTACTCTACAGTGGTTAGGTAGATGATTTGGTTGTACTCTACAGTGGTTAGGTAGATGATTTGGTTGTACTCTACAGTGGTTAGGTAGATGATTTGGTTGTACTCTACAGTGGTTAGGTAGATGATTTGGTTGTACAGTGGTTAGGTAGATGATTTGGTTGTACAGTGGTTAGGTAGATGATTTGGTTGTACTCTACAGTGGTTAGTTGTTGTACTCTACAGTGGTTAGGTAGATGATTTGGTTGTACTCTACAGTGGTTAGGTAGATGATTTGGTTGTACTCTACAGTGGTTAGGTAGATGATTTGGTTGTACTCTACAGTGGTTAGGTAGATGATTTGGTTGTACTCTACAGTGGTTAGGTAGATGATTTGGTTGTACATCTACAGTGGTTAGGTAGATGATTTGGTTTGTACATGTTACAGTGGTTAGGTAGATGATTTGGTTGTACTCTACAGTGGTTAGGTAGATGATTTGGTTGTACTCTACAGTGGTTAGGTAGATGATTTGGTTGTACTCTACAGTGGTTAGGTAGATGATTTGGTTGTACAGTGGTTAGGTAGATGATTTGGTTGTACTCTACAGTGGTTAGGTAGATGATTTGGTTGTACAGTGGTTAGGTAGATGATTTGGTTGTACTCTATAGTGGTTAGGTAGATGATTTGGTTGTACTCTACAGTGGTTAGGTAGATGATTTGGTTGTACTCTACAGTGGTTAGGTAGATGATTTGGTTGTACTCTACAGTGGTTAGGTAGATGATTTGGTTGTACTCTACAGTGGTTAGGTAGATGATTTGGTTGTACTCTACAGTGGTTAGGTAGATGATTTGGTTGTACTCTACAGTGGTTAGGTAGATGATTTGGTTGTACAGTGGTTAGGTAGATGATTTGGTTGTACAGTGGTTAGGTAGATGATTTGGTTGTACTCTACAGTGGTTAGGTAGATGATTTGATTTGGTTGTACAGTGGTTAGGTAGATGATTTGGTTGTACTGTTAGTAGTGGTTAGGTAGGTGATGATTTGGTTGTACTCTACAGTGGTTAGGTAGATGATTTGGTTGTACAGTGGTTAGGTAGATGATTTGGTTGTACTCTACAGTGGTTAGGTAGATGATTTGGTTGTACTCTACAGTGGTTAGGTAGATGATTTGGTTGTACTCTACAGTGGTTAGGTAGATGATTTGGTTGTACTCTACAGTGGTTAGGTAGATGATTTGGTTGTACTCTACAGTGGTTAGGTAGATGATTTGTATCTACAGTGGATTAGGTAGATGATTTGTTGTATGTACAGTACAGTGGTTAGGTAGATGATTTGGTTGTACTCTACAGTGGTTAGGTAGATGATTTGGTTGTACTCTACAGTGGTTAGGTAGATGATTTGGTTTACTATTCAGTGGTTAGGTAGATGATTTGGTTGTACTCTACAGTGGTTAGGTAGATGATTTGGTTGTACTCTACAGTGGTTAGGTAGATGATTTGGTTGTACTCTACAGTGGTTAGGTAGATGATTTGGTTGTACTCTACAGTGGTTAGGTAGATGATTTGGTTGTACTCTACAGTGGTTAGGTAGATGATTTGGTTGTACTGTGGGTTTCGGTAGATGATTTGGTTTACTAGATGAGTTTAGGTAGATGATTTGGTTGGACACTACAGTGGTTAGGTAGATGATTTGGTTGTACAGTGGTTAGGTAGATGATTTGGTTTACTATTCAGTGGTTAGGTAGATGATTTGGTTGTACTCTACAGTGGTTAGGTAGATGATTTGGTTGTACTCTAGTGGTTAGGTAGATGATTTGGTTGTACTCTACAGTGGTTAGGTAGATGATTTGGTTGTACAGTGGTTAGGTAGATGATTTGGTTGTACTCTACAGTGGTTAGGTAGATGATTTGGTTTACTCTTCAGTGGTTAGGTAGATGATTTGGTTGTACTCTACAGTGGTTAGGTAGATGATTTGGTTGTACTCTACAGTGGTTAGGTAGATGGATTTGGTTGTTACTCTACAGTGGTTAGGTAGATGATTTGGTTGTACTCTACAGTGGTTAGGTAGATGATTTGGGTTGTACTCTACAGTGGTTAGGTAGATGATTTGGTTGTACTCTACAGTGGTTAGGTAGATGATTTGGTTGTACTCTACAGTGGTTAGGTAGATGATGATTTGGTTGTACTCTACAGTGGTTAGGTAGATGATTTGGTTGTACTCTACAGTGGTTAGGTAGATGATTTGGTTGTACTCTACAGTGGTTAGGTAGATGATTTGGTTGTACAGTGGTTAGGTAGATGATTTGGTTTACTATTCAGGTGGTTAGGTAGATGATTTGGTTGGTACTCTACAGTGGTTTAGGTAGATGATTTGGTTGTACTCTACAGTGGTTAGGTAGATGATTTGGTTGTACTCTACAGTGGTTAGGTAGATGATTTGGTTGTACAGTGGTTAGGTAGATGATTTGGTTGTACTCTACAGTGGTTAGGTAGATGATTTGGTTGTACAGTGGTTAGGTAGATGATTTGGTTGTACTCTACAGTGGTTAGGTAGATGATTTGGTTGTACTCTACAGTGGTTAGGTAGATGATTTGGTTGTACTCTACAGTGGTTAGGTAGATGATTTGGTTGTACTCTACAGTGGTTAGGTAGATGATTTGGTTGTACTCTACAGTGGTTAGGTAGATGATTTGGTTGTACTCTACAGTGGTTAGGTAGATGATTTGGTTGTACAGTGGTTAGGTAGATGATTTGGTTGTACTCTACAGTGGTTAGGTAGATGATTTGGTTGTACTCTACAGTGGTTAGGTAGATGATTTGGTTGTACTCTACAGTGGTTAGGTAGATGATTTGGTTGTACAGTGGTTAGGTAGATGATTTGGTTGTACAGTGGTTAGGTAGATGATTTGGTTGTACTCTACAGTGGTTAGGTAGATGATTTGGTTGTACAGTGGTTAGGTAGATGATTTGGTTGTACAGTGGTTAGGTAGATGATTTGGTTGTACAGTGGTTAGGTAGATGATTTGGTTGTACTCTACAGTGGTTAGGTAGATGATTTGGTTGTACAGTGGTTAGGTAGATGATTTGGTTGTACTCTACAGTGGTTAGGTAGATGATTTGGTTGTACTCTACAGTGGTTAGGTAGATGATTTGGTTGTACTCTACAGTGGTTAGGTAGATGATTTGGTTGTACAGTGGTTAGGTAGATGATTTGGTTGTACAGTGGTTAGGTAGATGATTTGGTTGTACTCTACAGTGGTTAGGTAGATGATTTGGTTGTACTCTACAGTGGTTAGGTAGATGATTTGGTTGTACTCTACAGTGGTTAGGTAGATGATTTGGTTGTACTATTCAGTGGTTAGGTAGATGATTTGGTTGTACTCTACAGTGGTTAGGTAGATGATTTGGTTGTACAGTGGTTAGGTAGATGATTTGGTTGTACAGTGGTTAGGTAGATGATTTGGTTGTACTCTACAGTGGTTAGGTAGATGATTTGGTTGTACAGTGGTTAGGTAGATGATTTGGTTGTACTCTACAGTGGTTAGGTAGATGATTTGGTTGTACAGTGGTTAGGTAGATGATTTGGTTGTACTCTACAGTGGTTAGGTAGATGATTTGGTTGTACAGTGGTTAGGTAGATGATTTGGTTGTACTCTACAGTGGTTAGGTAGATGATTTGGTTGTACTCTACAGTGGTTAGGTAGATGATTTGGTTGTACTCTACAGTGGTTAGGTAGATGATTTGGTTGTACAGTGGTTAGGTAGATGATTTGGTTGTACAGTGGTTAGGTAGATGATTTGGTTGTACTCTACAGTGGTTAGGTAGATGATTTGGTTGTACTCTACAGTGGTTAGGTAGATGATTTGGTTGTACTCTACAGTGGTTAGGTAGATGATTTGGTTGTACTCTACAGTGGTTAGGTAGATGATTTGGTTGTACTCTACAGTGGTTAGGTAGATGATTTGGTTGTACTCTACAGTGGTTAGGTAGATGATTTGGTTGTACTCTACAGTGGTTAGGTAGATGATTTGGTTGTACAGTGGTTAGGTAGATGATTTGGTTGTACTCTACAGTGGTTAGGTAGATGATTTGGTTGTACTCTACAGTGGTTAGGTAGATGATTTGGTTGTACAGTGGTTAGGTAGATGATTTGGTTGTACTCTACAGTGGTTAGGTAGATGATTTGGTTGTACAGTGGTTAGGTAGATGATTTGGTTGTACTCTACAGTGGTTAGGTAGATGATTTGGTTGTACTCTACAGTGGTTAGGTAGATGATTTGGTTGTGTAACAGTGGTTAGGTAGATGATTTGGTTGTACTCTACAGTGGTTAGGTAGATGATTTGGTTGTACTCTACAGTGGTTAGGTAGATGATTTGGTTGTACTCTACAGTGGTTAGGTAGATGATTTGGTTGTACAGTGGTTAGGTAGATGATTTGGTTGTACTCTACAGTGGTTAGGTAGATGATTTGGTTGTACAGTGGTTAGGTAGATGATTTGGTTGTACAGTGGTTAGGTAGATGATTTGGTTGTACAGTGGTTAGGTAGATGATTTGGTTGTACTCTACAGTGGTTAGGTAGATGATTTGGTTGTACTCTACAGTGGTTAGGTAGATGATTTGGTTGTACAGTGGTTAGGTAGATGATTTGGTTGTACTCTACAGTGGTTAGGTAGATGATTTGGTTGTACAGTGGTTAGGTAGATGATTTGGTTGTACTCTACAGTGGTTAGGTAGATGATTTGGTTGTACAGTGGTTAGGTAGATGATTTGGTTGTACAGTGGTTAGGTAGATGATTTGGTTGTACTCTACAGTGGTTAGGTAGATGATTTGGTTGTACTCTACAGTGGTTAGGTAGATGATTTGGTTGTACTCTACAGTGGTTAGGTAGATGATTTGGTTGTACAGTGGTTAGGTAGATGATTTGGTTGTACAGTGGTTAGGTAGATGATTTGGTTGTACTCTACAGTGGTTAGGTAGATGATTTGGTTGTACTCTACAGTGGTTAGGTAGATGATTTGGTTGTACTCTACAGTGGTTAGGTAGATGATTTGGTTGTACTCTACAGTGGTTAGGTAGATGATTTGGTTGTACTCTACAGTGGTTAGGTAGATGATTTGGTTTGTACTCTACAGTGGTTAGGTAGATGATTTGGTTGTACAGTGGTTAGGTAGATGATTTGGTTGTACTCTACAGTGGTTAGGTAGATGATTTGGTTGTACAGTGGTTAGGTAGATGATTTGGTTGTACTCTACAGTGGTTAGGTAGATGATTTGGTTGTACTCTACAGTGGTTAGGTAGATGATTTGGTTGTACTCTACAGTGGTTAGGTAGATGATTTGGTTGTACTCTACAGTGGTTAGGTAGATGATTTGGTTGTACTCTACAGTGGTTAGGTAGATGATTTGGTTAGGTAGATGATTTGGTTGTACTCTACAGTGGTTAGGTAGATGATTTGGTTTACTATTCAGTGGTTAGGTAGATGATTTGGTTGTACTCTACAGTGGTTAGGTAGATGATTTGGTTGTACTCTACAGTGGTTAGGTAGATGATTTGGTTGTACTCTACAGTGGTTAGGTAGATGATTTGGTTGTACTCTACAGTGGTTAGGTAGATGATTTGGTTTACTCTACAGTGGTTAGGTAGATGATTTGGTTGTACTCTACAGTGGTTAGGTAGATGATTTGGTTGTACAGTGGTTAGGTAGATGATTTGGTTGTACAGTGGTTAGGTAGATGATTTGGTTGTACTCTACAGTGGTTAGGTAGATGATTTGGTTGTACTCTACAGTGGTTAGGTAGATGATTTGGTTGTACTCTACAGTGGTTAGGTAGATGATTTGGTTGTACAGTGGTTAGGTAGATGATTTGGTTGTACTCTACAGTGGTTAGGTAGATGATTTGGTTGTACAGTGGTTAGGTAGATGATTTGGTTGTACTCTACAGTGGTTAGGTAGATGATTTGGTTGTACTCTTCAGTGGTTAGGTAGATGATTTGGTTGTTACTCTCAGTGGTTAGGTAGATGATTTGGTTGTACAGTGGTTAGGTAGATGATTTGGTTGTATTTACAGTGGTTAGGTAGATGATTTGGTTGTACTTACAGTGGTTAGGTAGATGATTTGGTTGTACTCTACAGTGGTTAGGTAGATGATTTGGTTGTACTCTACAGTGGTTAGGTAGATGATTTGGTTGTACTCTACAGTGGTTAGGTAGATGATTTGGTTGTACTAGTGGTTAGGTAGATGATTTGGTTGTACAGTAGGTTAGGTAGATGATTTGGTTGTATAGTGGTTAGGTAGATGATTGTGTTGTATCTGTGGTTAGGTAGATGATTTGGTTTGTACTCTACAGTGGTTAGGTAGATGATTTGGTTGTACTCTACAGTGGTTAGGTAGATGATTTGGTTGTACTCTACAGTGGTTAGGTAGATGATTTGGTTGTACTCAGTGGTTAGGTAGATGATTTGGTTATTAGTACTCTACAGTGGTTAGGTAGATGATTTGGTTGTACTCTACAGTGGTTAGGTAGATGATTTGGTTGTACAGTGGTTAGGTAGATGATTTGGTTGTTACAGTGGTTAGGTAGATGATTTGGTTGTACTCTACAGTGGTTAGGTAGATGATTTGGTTGTACTCTACAGTGGTTAGGTAGATGATTTGGTTGTACTCTACAGTGGTTAGGTAGATGATTTGGTTGTACAGTGTTGGTTAGGTAGATGATTTGGTTGTACTCTACAGTGGTTAGGTAGATGATTTGGTTGCTACAGTGGTTAGGTAGATGATTTGGTTGTACTCTACAGTGGTTAGGTAGATGATTTGGTTGTACTCTACAGTGGTTAGGTAGATGATTTGGTTTATCCTACAGTGGTTAGGTAGATGATTTGGTTGTACTCTACAGTGGTTAGGTAGATGATTTGGTTGTACTCTACAGTGGTTAGGTAGATGATTTGGTTGTACAGTGGTTAGGTAGATGATTTGGTTGTATTCAGTGGTTAGGTAGATGATTTGGTTGTACTCTACAGTGGTTAGGTAGATGATTTGGTTGTACAGTGGTTAGGTAGATGATTTGGTTGTACTCTACAGTGGTTAGGTAGATGATTTGGTTGTACTCTACAGTGGTTAGGTAGATGATTTGGTTGTACTCTACAGTGGTTAGGTAGATGATTTGGTTGTACTCTACAGTGGTTAGGTAGATGATTTGGTTGTACTCTACAGTGGTTAGGTAGATGATTTGGTTGATACAGTGGTTAGGTAGATGATTTGGTTGTACAGTGGTTAGGTAGATGATTTGGTTGTACTCTACAGTGGTTAGGTAGATGATTTGGTTGTACTCTACAGTGGTTAGGTAGATGATTTGGTTGTTACTCTACAGTGGTTAGGTAGATGATTTGGTTGTACTACAGTGGTTAGGTAGATGATTTGGTCTGTCTCTTACTTGTAGTTAGGTTGAATGATTTGGTTGTACTCTACAGTGGTTAGGTAGATGATTTTGGTTGTACTCTACAGTGGTTAGGTAGATGATTTGGTTGTACTTACAGTGGTTAGGTAGATGATTTGGTTGTACTGGTACAGTGTAGTTAGGTAGATGATTTGGTTTTTTGTCTGACACAGTGGTTAGGTAGATGATTTGGTTGTACTCTACAGTGGTTAGGTAGATGATTTGGTTGTACTCTACAGTGGTTAGGTAGATGATTTGGTTGTACAGTGGTTAGGTAGATGATTTGGTTGTAATATACAGTGGTTAGGTAGATGATTTGGTTGTACTCTACAGTGGTTAGGTAGATGATTTGGTTGTACTCTACAGTGGTTAGGTAGATGATTTGGTTGTACTCTACAGTGGTTAGGTAGATGATTTGGTTGTACAGTGGTTAGGTAGATGATTTGGTTGTACTCTACAGTGGTTAGGTAGATGATTTGGTTGTACTTACAGTGGTTAGGTAGATGATTTGGTTGTACTCTACAGTGGTTAGGTAGATGATTTGGTTGTATCGACTACAGTGGTTAGGTAGATGATTTGGTTGTACTCTACAGTGGTTTAGGTAGTAATGATTTTGGTTGGTACAGTGGTTAGGTAGATGATTTGGTTGTACAGTGGTTAGGTAGATGATTTGGTATGTACTCTAGTGGTTAGGGTAGATGATTTGGTTGTACTCTACAGTGGTTAGGTAGATGATTTGGTTGTACTCTACAGTGGTTAGGTAGATGATTTGGTTGTACTACAGTGGTTAGGTTAGATGATTTGGTTGTACTCTACAGTGGTTAGGTAGATGATTTGATTGTACTCTACAGTGGTTAGGTAGATGATTTGGTTGTACTCTACAGTGGTTAGGTAGATGATTTGGTTGTACTCTACAGTGGTTAGGTAGATGATTTGGTTGTACTCTACAGTGGTTAGGTAGATGATTTGGTTGTACAGTGGTTAGGTAGATGATTTGGTTGTACAAGTGGTTAGGTAGATGATTTGGTTGTACTCCTACAGTGGTTAGGTAGATGATTTGGTTTATAGTACAGGGTGGTTAGGTAGGATAGATGATTTGGTTGTACTCTACAGTGGTTAGGTAGATGATTTGGTTGTACTCTTACAGTGGTTAGGTAGATGATTTGGTTACTTACAGTGGTTAGGTAGATGATTTGGTTGTACAGTTGTACAGTGGTTAGGTTAGATGATTTGGTTGTACTATTCGTGTGGTTAGGTAGATGATTTGGTTGTACCTCTACAGTGGTTTGGTAGATGATTTGGTTTGTACTCTACAGTGGTTAGGTAGATGATTTGGTTGTACTAGTGGTACAGTAGGTAGATGTTTTGGTTGTACTGTGGATTGGGTAGAATGATTTTGGTTGTACTGCTACAGTGGTTAGGTAGATGATTTGGTTGTACTACAGTGGTTATGGTAGATGATTTGGTTTGTACTCTACAGTGGTTAGGTAGATGATTTGGTTTTGTTTAACTACAGTGGTTAGGTAGATGATTTGGTTGTGTACAGTGGTTAGGTAGATGATTTGGATTGTAAGGTACAGTGGTTAGGTAGATGATTTGGTTGTACTCTACAGTGGTTAGGTAGATGATTTGGTTGTACTCTACAGTGGTTAGGTAGATGATTTGGTTGTACAGTGGTTAGGTAGATGATTTGGTTGTACAGTGGTTAGGTAGATGATTTGGTTGTACTCTACAGTGGTTAGGTAGATGATTTGGTTGTACTCTACAGTGGTTAGGTAGATGATTTGGTTGTACTCTACAGTGGTTAGGTAGATGATTTGGTTTGTGTACTAACAGTGGTTAGGTAGATGATTTGGTTGTACTCTACAGTGGTTAGGTAGATGATTTGGTTGTACTCTACAGTGGGTTAGGTAGATGATTTGAGGTTGTACAGTGGTTAGGTAGATGTATTTGGTGTACAGTGGTTAGGTAGATGATTTGGTTGTACTCTACAGTGGTTAGGTAGATGATTTGGTTGTACAGTGGTTAGGTAGATGATTTGGTTGTACAGTGGTTAGGTAGTGGGTTGTACAGTGGTTAGGTAGATGATTTGGTTGTACTCTACAGTGGTTAGGTAGATGATTTGGTTGTACTCTACAGTGGTTAGGTAGATGATTTGGTTGTACTCTACAGTAGTGTAGGTATGGTTAGGGTAGGTAGATGATTTGGTTTACTCTACAGTGGTTAGGTAGATGATTTGGTTGTACTCTACAGTGGTTAGGTAGATGATTTGGTTGTACTCTACAGTGGTTAAGGTAGATGATTTGGTTGTACAGTGGTTAGGTAGATGATTTGGTTGTACAGTGGTTAGGTAGATGAGATTTGGTTGTACTCTACAGTGGTTAGGTAGATGATTTGGTTGTACTCTACAGTGGTTAGGTAGATGATTTGGTTGTACTCTACAGTGGTTAGGTAGATGATTTGATGTTGTTAGTTTGTACATTGGTCAGTGGTTAGGTAGATAGATTGTGTTGTACAGTGGTTAGGTAGATGATTTGGTTGTACTCTACAGTGGTTAGGTAAGATGATTTGGTTGTTACCTACAGTGGTTAGGTAGATGATTTGGTTGTACAGTGGTTAGGTAGGTAGATGATTTGGTTGTACTCTACAGTGGTTAGGTAGATGATTTGGTTGTACTCTACAGTGGTTAGGTAGATGATTTGGTTGTACTCTACAGTGGTTAGGTAGATGATTTGGTTGTACTCTACAGTGGTTAGGTAGATGATTTGGTTGTACTCTACAGTGGTTTAGGTAGATGATTTGGTTGTACACAGTGGTTAGGTAGATGATTTGGTTGTTACAGTGGTTAGGTAGATGATTTGTTTGTACTCTACAGTGGTTAGGTAGATGATTTGGTTGTACAGTAGTTTAGGTAGATGATGATTTGGTTTATGTACAGTGGTTAGGTAGATGATTTGGTTGTACTTACAGTGATTAGGTAGATGATTTGTGTTTACAGTTGTACAGTGGTTAGGTAGATGATTTGGTTGTACTCTACAGTGGTTAGGTAGATGATTTGGTTGTACTCTACAGTGGTTAGGTAGATGATTTGGTTGTACTCTACAGTGGTTAGGTAGATGATTTGGTTGTACTCTACAGTGGTTAGGTAGATGATTTTGGTTGTACTCTACAGTGGTTAGGTAGATGATTTGGTTGTACTCTACAGTGGTTAGGTAGATGATTTGGTTGTACTCTACAGTGGTTAGGTAGATGATTTGGTTGTACACAGTGGTTAGGTAGATGATTTGGTTGTACTCTACAGTGGTTAGGTAGATGATTTGGTTGTACTCTACAGTGGTTAGGTAGATGATTTGGTTGTACTCTACAGTTTGTTAGGTAGATGATTTGGTTGTACAGTGGTTAGGTAGATGATTTGGTTGTACAGTGGTTAGGTAGATATTTGGTTGTACAGTGGTTAGGTAGATGATTTGGTTGTACTCTATAGTGGTTAGGTAGATGATTTATGGTCTGAATATGTGTACAACAACAATTTTTCCTTGAGGGAAATAATTTTGCAAAGTAATGATAATATCTTGGTTTTTGTTTATCTGTCTTTCCACTTTTCTATTTGTCTGCCCCTTATTTCTTCTATCCATCTGTTAAACCGTCCTATAATATGTGTTTAACAAAAACTTTTAGACAGCAATACCATTTCAAGGAGTTCCTCAATATTGAATAAATCGGGTCATTTGTCAAATTTAGATTGGGTTTTGATGACATTAATTGAGGTTGAATGTCAAAGGTCATCGGTTGATGAATGTTTTGTCAATGGTTAAGGGAGATAATTTGGTATTTACTGTACAGTGTTTTTATTACAAAGGCTGCTTGACTACTTGTAAACAACAGTTTTTAAAGGGAATCACTCATTTCATAGTATAAATGTAATATTAAAATTGAACTTCTAATAATGGGATTTTGGTCATCTCCATCATTCTAGGTATTTTTAAGATTTTAAAGATTCATTTGAATTTTCTTCTGATGTTCCTTCTTGAAATATTTTTAATCTTGCAGGAGAAAAGTACTGTCTCCTGTTCAAAATGTATTGTATCCATTTGTTTTATAAACAGAGAAAAATAAACCCAAAGATGTGTTTAGGTCAAAAGATGTCAGTAAATCATTTCTTCTTCTTCCTTCCTATTTCCTCACTCTCACTTCTCCTCTTTCATTAAGGAAACAAAAATCCCTGGAGTAGAGCCCACCGAGCATTGTCATTTTGAGAAGCCACTTACCCAATTCTGTTGTTCCGTGTGTCAAAATATTACAAGTATTTTCAGGTTGAACGGAAGTTTCTCCATAGGATCCTATTAGCCATTTTTCACGCCATACACAACTTTTGCCTGTCATATGCTAACTTTGAGGAAAGTTTTCCCACCCATTAAAGCTTGGAATAAATGTGAGTTTTGGGGGTGTGGAATGGGACACCAATTTCTCCCTGGTGCCATATACACTTGTTAACTAGAACTGCCGCTAGTAGATCCAGTCTGCTAATCACACTTTGATGCCCATTTACACAGGAAATTCTAATCACACTCCATGAAAAATCTTTGAAATGAACATCTTACGATAAATCTTTTGCTATGGGTATTTTTTTCCAGTTTTTCACAAATTAATTTTATTTCCTTCTTGTTTATGATACTTTTCAAAAAGGGATTTTGAAATACGCACATCAAAGTGAAGGTTGGTATTCCTAATGTCTATGAAAGTGGAATTACAATTAAAAATTGAAAACACATTTTAGCCTTTTTTAATATGTGATTTTTAAAATAAGATTTTAAAGAATTCTTTGTTCAACTATTATAAACTTTGCAGAAAATAGTCTAATATGATGCTAATGAGAAAATTTGATATTTGTCTATTTTACTTTGAGAGTGGCAGTGAGTCAGCTGTCCCGATATCTTACCACAAACCTTCCACCTCTGGGTTGGGAATTTGAATCCCTTGTGGGGCAAATGCCAGGTACTGACTGCTGGACGATGGTTTTTCTCAGGGTACTCCGGCTTTCTTCTACCAACAAACCAGGGACTTCCTTCGGCTGTTAATGGGGCGGTAAACTGATAAATCCCAAACCAAATTTCACTTTAGGGAGTCTCGCTGAGTGTGGTGGATTCGCTTGTAATATTTGATACTGTTGAAATCTAAATTGACAAAACAAAATACTTTCTTCAAGTTGAATTTATAATTCGATGTTGTTTTTCATATAAACAATGTTATTATCTATTGGAGTTTTTTTTCCATCATTGATATTATCAAATTTGCCCAAAAGAAAATTATGTTGTACTATTACCAGTACTTTCATGATTTTTACGATCAAACAAAATAAATTTCTGGTTAATCTCAAACAGTAAATAAAAAAAAAGATAACAATATAAAGAATTTGAGAACTAACAAAATTATAATTTGATATTAAATACATATCAAAATTTTTTTGTACAAATTATTGAAGATTTGAATATTTTCTGTCTATGTATGATAATTCTATTTATGAAGTAGTATTTTTTAAATTACATGGTCCTATTTCATCATTTAGACCTTATAATGCTTGATGATAATTCAAATTGAATTACAAATCTGTAATATCCATCAATATTCTGGTTATAAGTAAAAACAACATGACCAAAATATGGACTTGAATTTAAAAAAAAACAATATACAGTTAAACCTGTCGTAGTAACCACCTCTGTATAAAGACCACCTCCTTAATAAGACCACTTTTCTAATGTACCAAATTACCAACTCAACCTGTATATAAAAACCACCTAGCTATAAAGACCATCTGTCCTTCGGGTAGCCTTTATAAAGGCTTGCTACATATTTGTACCGAAGACAAATATCAGTGATAATTTTCTTAACTTTTTTGGTCAAATTATGTTTGTTTTTGTTTGAATTACCAATTTTTTTATGAATTGTGATATAAAAATTCTATTTCTGTTTTCAAAATTTAAATTCAAGCTTTTTAAGTACTATGTTTTACAAGTCATGTAAACCACTTTTTATTTAAAGTAAATATATTCCAATAAAAATTTCATATTTATGAATTAAAATTTTTAAATTTGTATTGTTGCTTTTATATAAAAATATCATTGTTAAATATCTAATGGCTCTGTTACAAGAAAATGTATTTCAAGTAAAGCAGATAACAAAAGAGATTTTTAACTGTTGTTATCATGTTCTAAAAGAAAAATGGTCACATTTATATAAATGTTTGCCTGTATTCAGTAGAGAAGATAATGTGTATACGATTTTGATATCTGAGGCTAGTAGAGCTTCAATCAGTCATTTACTCGAGTTTGATATGACACTTGCCCAAACCATTAAAGATTAAAGTTCATACTATCTTCTTACTACATCAATGGCTTTCTAGGAAAATCGCTTTAGAACTCAGTCGTGGGTATCTGCGGTTTTGGTTGACTGAATCTCGGGGCAGAGTGAACATGTGTTTTTTTATTGTCAAGCCCTAGTCCCAGATTTTCCTAATTTGCATACAAGTGTAAGAGTTCCTGCTACAGAGTCAGGTAGTTTCATTTATAGGTTCTATGCTATTTTTTCCCTGCATTTTATGAGCATACCGAAAAATCAATACTAGAAATTCTGCATGTGCACAGTTTGTACGTGAAGGGAGCGGGGGCTTGCAGAGCGGTGTGTGCAGCGCGTTGGAGGTTCTGTGACGAGGACTTGTGCGCTTTGTATGGTGCACTATCCCTAAGTAGGCTGACTTTATAGCTTATCCGACAGACCCCACTGTCAAAGCCGTGATTACTCTAAAGTATCAGGCATTTTCTGGTAATCATGTAAATCCACAAACATTCCGAGTCGTTGAAAATAAAGTGAAATTTTACTGGTGGCTTATCAAACGGCTGTAAAATCTTGCCCTGGAAAGACATCTCCTCATTTGCTCAAAGTACACAAGAAAAATATCTCATTTATGGAAACAGTCATAAGATGTCAAAAAAATTTGAAGTCAACAAAAGAATTACTTAAGAATTGTTTAAATTTTCTTTGATTTTATAGTATCAGTTAGAGACTGTATTGAATACTGTTGTGTTAAATTGATGTTACTACGTGATACTTTTATGATAATTTTATAATTGTTATAAAATGTCCATTAACAATGTTACAACATGTAGTTTGTTCATTATCTCATCACTAGGATTTAAAACAAACAAAAAGTACCAGGTTCTTTATTTCAGAAATTTTAGTGCTGAAGCACTCAATGTTTTAATGTTGTGGGTTTTCTGAAATAACTCATGTTTTTTAAATACCTAAAAGTAGTATCAAGTGAAACATATTGGTCTATTCAACAAAGCCGTTATTTAAGAGTTAGATTGAATTAAAATTTAACCTGAAATATTATTAATTTTTAATCTAAATGTATGATTGATTTTAAGATTTAAATTGTTATAATCCTAATTTATGATTCAATTAGCATAGTTCTGATAAAAGATTCTTGTTTTACATTTTTCTTGTCTTCAAGATTTCCAACATTGGTAAGTTATTTTCCAAAAGCATTTTTAACTAATTTCTGATAAATATTTTACAAGATACAGATCTGAATTTAAAGCATTACTTTATCTTAGAAAAGATTGACAAAGAAACAGAATTACTCAAGTGATTACTTTATCTAAGAAATTATTTACCTGAAATGGAAATTACACTACATAATATAAGTTATTACTTTATCAAAAGAATTATTTACCTAAATTGGAAATTACTCTATATTGTTAAAGTTATTTTTCTATCTAAAGAATTATTAACCTGGAATAGAAATTACTCTATATTGTTTAAGTTATTACTTTATCTAAAGAATTATTACCTGGAATGGAAGTCATTCTACATTATTTAAATTCTTATTTTATTTATGGAATTATTTATCTGAAATGGAAATGAATAACCTTACATTATTTAAATTATTACTTAGAAATTATTTACCTGAAATGGAATTTACTTTTCATAACTTATTCCTTTTTCTAAGAAATTTACCTAAAACATAAATAGCCCTATATTCTTTAGTTAAGAAATCATTAACTAGAATACACATTTCACTATAATTTATATACAACACATCTTACCTATTTGGTGACAAGCGATAATTCCTTTAACTGAACTTTGGTTTATCTGACATGAAACCAATTTTAAAAAGTTTGATCTAACTGCCAATTTCATCTTGTTTTGTTTTCTTGTTTGAATATCAACATGGAATAATGTTATCAACCAATACATTTGTTTGCAGTTCAAAAGTTATTGATCCTGGCCGATAGGCCTGTGGCTTAATTACTGAGTAATTAGCAAGTTGCAGATTAATTTGTTCATTTCCATGTTAACTCTCAGTTTTAAAAATTATGAATGCAGTGTCATTATTGTCATTTTCCTACTCCCAATGCCAGAATTAATTAGATCTAACATTTTGTAGAACTATTTCCACTGGGACCTGGAGATTTTGTTAAAAGTTTATCAAACCAATATTTTACACTTGGCTATAATATAAACCAAATCTTCTAATAACAAACTCTATTACATTCATCTAATGTTAAAATTTGGAGATTTTTTTCGGATATTTTATACAGGATCTCTATGTTCAGATAAACAGCCATGCCTTGGTCAGAAACTTATGTCAGGTAGGCCCCATACAACAGGTGGTCCTAACCAAACTAAAGGGAGACAACTCCTTCATAAAAAAACCCAATTGGTGTGGCTTGACCAGCCATTCTCACAAGTATTACTAGATAACATTTCACTGATGCCAACTTACAGGTTATTGATTCACATAAATCATAATGGCTTATTTCGACATTGATACTTATTTCTTATGTCTATTTCTGCATTCTTATATCCTCTTTTTCTTTTAGATGATAATTGTCTATTTATTTATTTTAATAAAAAAAAGTTTTCCATTTTCCATCTATTTTGCATTCTTAGACATGTCTCGTGACAGCGCTGGTACTCTTAGAATGAAACCATGTGTCATAAAATACCACGTTACAAATCAAATAATAATTAAAAGATTTTTGTTGAGAAATACAGTTTAGGAAAATATCAAGCCTGTGTGTATAGTATGTATCTTCCAAATGCTTTTAAAACTTAAATCACAGATGTTGAAATCTTCAGAAATTTTTCAATTTTGATCAATTGCTTTAATATGTATTTGTATATGATAATAGATAAAATAACTGTAGGATGGATTTAACATAGCTGTTTTTTGTTTCCATGTGCCTGAGGATAGCCAAGAGGCCAAATTTGTAATAGAAACAACTTTTATATTGGTTAAATTGATAAAATTATAATATGTGGGAAAAAATGTATCTGTCAATGAAAAACTGAACTATTTTTCTCACTTTTTGATAACGTGTGTTGGGGTGATTGGGTTGGGGAGTTGGGTTTGGGAGGGGGGGAATCATAGGGCTAAAATCTGTGTTACTTTGCTGACTGGCATTATTTTGATCCACTCTACAATGATTAGACTGATACCAAGGCTGAGTGTTTGATGACTATTTGATGGTGAAGGTTACTGTGAGGATATGGGCCACTAGCCTGTTCCAGATTAGAGTACCCAAGTAGACACAATCCTGTGTAGGGGGGAGTCACTGGCTGGTGTTAAATACTCGGAATGATCACTCTTCGACTGTAAATGACAGACAGAATTCTATTTAAGGACAAATCAAAACAATGCAATATTATGGAGGCTGAATTCAGAAAAAGGGAACGTTCTCAAGTATATGAGTGAAACAGTGCTCAATAGAACTATTACCTTATTCATCCCTGTAGTCACATTTAGGCTCATCTAAATCAAAGGCTAGACCAGTCCAATATGAAATTTCAGGAGTGAATAATTTGACAAAAATACCATACCTCCACTAAATATACCCTTAACAAACATACACCGCTTAACATACTCGAAAACAATAACACAATCCACCCCTCTACCCTACCCTCTACCCTAACCTGTACCCTACCCTCTACCCTTACCTCTACCCTACCCTCTACCCTAACCTCTACCCTACCTCTACCCCAACCTCTACCCTAACCTCTACCCTAACCTGAACCCTAACCCTACCCTACCCTAGCTACCCTAACCTCTACCCTACTCTACCCACCTCTAACCCTACTCTACCCTACCCTCACCCTAACCCTCTAACCCTAACCTCTACCCTACCCTCTACCTCTAACCTCTACCCTACCCTCTACCCTAACCTCTACCCTACCCTCTACCCTACCCTCTACCCTAACCTCTACCCTACCTCTACCCTAACCCTCTACCCTACCCTCTACCCTAACCTCTACCCTACCCTCTACCCTACCCTCTACCCTAACCTCTACCCTAACCTCTACCCTAACCCTCTACCCTAACCTCTACCCTACCCTCTACCCTACCCTCTACCCTACCCTCTACCCTAACCTCTACCCTACCTCTACCCTAACCTTACCCACCTCTACCCTACCTCTACCCTACCCTCTACCCTACCCTCTACCCTACCTCTACCCTACCTCTACCCTACCCTCTACCCTACCCTCTACCCTACCCTCTACCCTACCCTCTACCTCTACTACTCTCTACCCTAACCTCTACCCTACCCTCTACCCTAACCTCTACCCTACCCTCTACCCTAACCTCTACCCTACCCTCTACCCTACCTCTACCCTACCCTCTACCCTAACCTCTACCCTAACCTCTACCCTACCCTCTACCCTAACCTATACCCTAACCTCTACCCTACCCTCTACCCTACCCTCTACCCTACCCTCTACCCTACCCTCTACCCTAACCCTACCCTACCCTACCTCTACCCTACCCTCTACCCTAACCTCTACCCTAACCTCTACCCTACCCTCTACCCTACCTCTACCCTACCCTCTACCCTACCCTCTACCCTACCCTCTACCCTAACCCTATACCCTACCCTCTACCCTAACCCTCTACCCTACCCTCTACCCTACCCTCTACCCTAACCCTCTACCCTAACCTCTACCCTACCCTCTAACCCTACCCTCTACCCTAACCCTACCCTAACCCTCTACCCTAACCTCTACCCTACCCTCTACCCTACCCTCTACCCTAACCTCTACCCTACCCTCTACCCTACCCTCTACCCTAACCTCTACCCTACCCTCTACCCTACCCCTCTACCCTACCCTACTACCCTACCCTAACCCTACCCTCTACCCTAAACCTCTACCCTAACCTCTACCCTAACCTCTACCCAAACCTCTACCCTACTCTCTACCCTACCCTCTACCCTACCCTCTACCCCACCCTATACCCTAACCTCTACCCTACCCTCTACCCTAACCTCTACTCTACCCTCTACCCTACCCTCTACCCTAACCCTCTACCCTAACCTCTACCCTACCCTCTACCCTAACCTCTACCCTACCCTCTACCCTAACCTCTACCCTACCCTCTACCCTACCCTCTACCCTACCCTCTACCCTAACCTCTACCCTAACCTCTACCCTACCCTCTACCCTAACCTCTACCCTACCCTCTACCCTACCCTCTACCCTAACCTCTACCCTACCCTCTACCCTAACCCTAAACCTCTAACCCTACCCTCTACCCTAACCCTAACCCCCTCTACCCTACCCTCTACCCTAACCTCTAACCCTACTCTCTACCCTACCCTCTACCCTACCCTCTACCCTACCCTCTACCCTAACCCTAACTCTACCCTACCCTCTACCCTAACCTCTACCCTACCCTCTACCCTAACCTCTACCCTACCCTCTACCCTAACCTCTACCCTACCCTCTACCCTAACCTCTACCCTAACCTCTACCCTACCCTCTACCCTACCCTCTACCCTAACCTCTACCCTACCCTCTACCCTAACCTCTACCCTACCCTCTACCCTACCCTCTACCCTACTCTCTAACCCTAACCTCTAACCCTAACCCTCTAACCCTAACCTAACCCTAACCCTCCCTACCCTAACCCTCTAACCTACCCTCTAACCCTAACCCTCTACCCTACCCTCTAACCCTAACCCTACCCTACCCTCTATCTCCCTACCCTACCCTAACCCTACCCTACCCTCTAACCCTAACCTCTACCCTAACCTCTACCCTAACCCTACTACCCTAACCCTCTACCCTAACCTCTACCCCTAACCATCTAACCCTAACCCTCTAACCCTAACCCTCTACCCTACCCTCTACCCTACCCTCTACCCTACCCTCTACCCTAACCTCTACCCTACCCTCTACCCTAACCTCTACCCTACCCTCTACCCTAACCTCTAACCCTACCCCTCTACCCTACCCCTACCCTCTACCCTAACCCTAACCCTAACCTCTACCCTACCCTAACCCTAACCCTCTACCCTACCCCTAACTACCCTACCCTACCCTCTACCCTAACCTCTAACCCTAACCTCTATCCCTAACCCTCTACCCTAACCTCTACCCTAACCCTCTACCCTAACCTCTACCCTAACCTCTACCCTAACCTCTACCCTAACCCTACCCTACCCTCTACCCTACCCTCTACCCTACCCTCTACCCTAACCTCTACCCTACCCTCTACCCTAACCTCTAACCCTAACCATCTACCCTAACCCTTA